>NW_027509275.1:1265841-1892511 GCF_048541705.1 Temnothorax americanus
TAATCCCGGAATTCGACTCTGCTAAAGTAAACTATGAGACCGTACACGGTCCTTCATCCTTTCAATACATTATTTGTAACGTAAATCCGACAGAATATGCACACAATTACGATAGAATAATAATATGGTAAATCATTACACGTTTCCAAAACTATTTACTCGGTAGGAGTGAGAATAACCATCGATGGAAAATCAATAGTCAGCCCTAGCGCCGACGGGTACCTTCGAAACACCCTGTACACAAGTTACCCCACCGTCAGATATTGATTTAGTATTACGAGCGGGAGTCCTCCAGTCTACAACAGAGCTATTCTGTCGGCCTTATTTCTCACATTCGTCCAACGCGTTTGACTGCTTTTTCGAAAGCAAATTCAACAAAGCGCAAGCGTGATCTCAATGGCACGTATATGTATGTGTGTAATTCTTGAACGCGAGTATTTTCGTCTATACAACTTTTCCTGCTGCCTGTTTCCCCAGTTTCCACAATTCTCAAATTGATCTGAAACAATTTTCAATCGTACAGTTCTTCTACCCGCATCTTCATTAAAAATCTAAAAAGAATGACACGTACGCGGAATATTGGATCCAGACTAAGTCGACAAACGCAAATGAACGCGCGAGTGAGCAACTTGCTTTAATGAGTGCAAACGACGTCGCGAGTACCGGCTCGTTTATTTGGTTTGGACCCGCTTTATGCGGTGAAAAGATTTCTTGTCTCTTTTAGTATATAGCTCTTAGGCTTTAATTTAGCTATTTAATTAGCTAATATAAATATTTTCTCAACTTTAAAATTGACTTTCTTAAAAAGTTTCTTGGGTCACAGGTGCATTGAATTCTTTAATTTTTAATAAAGTACATATAACTTTCTTGAATAAACAAATTTAAAAAAGCAGCGCAGAACAAGAATGCTTAGTATGCGAGGTGAGCCTTTCTGGTTCGAATCTCTCTGTAAAGATGAAATATTGACAGCGAGATTGGAGATCTCTCGTCCCATTTTTCAAGAAACTACGAAAGCAAGGTTAAGCAAGCATAGCCGCTTTTGCACAAGAGCAGTATGAGAGACTGGGGATTGAATTGGAGGCGGACATGAACTGAAGAGAAAAGATGGTAGCGGTATTATCCCGTACGCGAATAAAGGCAGCGAGACTTGCATCCTCGCGATCCAGATCGATCCAAGAAAACAAAAATAAAACTACGAAGATGTAGGTCGACACGTGTTGGCGCAATCATGAGAGGGGAAGATGATTCTACTGTCAGCGGCAGACTTTTTCCAATTTCCTACAATGTGACTTTGTATACGGCAAAGAGGAAGCGTGGTGGGGAAAGACAAGCCTTTCCGAGCACGAAGAAGTTCTAGATTAAACCGTCAACGGACATTAAGATCGAAAAATGACGAAATTGCCACAGTTATTCCACAAACGTTTCCTATAGTTGGAGCGAAAACTCGAGCGCGCCTTGCTCATGTTTTCTCTGCGATATCGAAACACGTAGCGGTATCGATAATATTTCGCTTCTTCCATCGGATACACCATGTCACCGGTATCCTTGAATCATCCACGGTGGTTTCCTTTCAGGGGGAGCAATTGCCCTGAGGGCATTTCTGAAATGAAGAGATGCTAGATATTTCGACATTGATAAATCGAATAATTTGCGAATCTCAGAAAGATTCTAAGAGCAATTGCTTTGTAAATTATAAGTTTTAAAATTATGCTTTCATCAATCATCAATATTATAATTTTTTTATTCTAATAAAACGCTTTTATTATAATAAATATATCTCCTTGTAAATATATCTTTTGAGAGAAACGAAGGTAAAAAACTTTTCCGGCACAAATGAAAGTATAAGCTATAATCTCGAAAATATTACAGGTCCCTAGAATAGACGAGGGTAGAACAGAGCTCATAAAAAGTTAATAAAGTAGATACTTGATTACTATAACACAGACTGATGTATAAAACAATGTTCTTAGGCCGACAAAAATACTATAATATTCCTCAGCACGAAAAACATCTCATATATGCACATTGCTAAGACAACGACATTTTTTCTCTAAGAAAAAAAAAGAAATTTAAAATAATTAAAAAATATAAAAAATGTCTTTTAATTTGTGCTGTCTTGTTTCTTTTATATATCGCATACTTATTTTTCTCATTACTCCTATACAGAAAATTGTGTCTTGCTTATTCCAAAAGTTTATTGCACTATCGCTTACAAAAATGTATGTAATGTATAAATGTATATGAGTGTGTGTGTGTGTGTGTGTGTGTGTGTGTGTGTGTGTCCACGCAGTATATTGAGCTCGGGTCTGTGGGTTCGCTAAAACAAAATTACTGTGGCTCATCCTGCGGGAAGGAAAAGAAGGAATATGGATATTGTCGAGATCCTGCTATCTGCGCAACAAACGTGTATTACAAAAAATGGTCTCCTGCGACAATAGTAACAATATTACTTCATCTTATGTGGATTCATAGGCCATTGGAAAAAAAAACTTTACTTTAATCTCTCCACAATTAATTGAAATAAAAATTGTTCAGCTCATGCCGGTTCGTTTAACTTGTCATCGTGAATAATGAACGCGAAAAGAATGCCGCTCGCCGAAGCATAAAGAATTCAGAAATACGCCCATCATCTTACACGCGAGTGAAACATTCAGGAAGATACAGAAACAAGCCAGGTGAAATCTGTTTCAAGAAGCGGACGTCCACACGTACGAATTACTTACAACGTGCTTTCGTGATCTGAGGGGGTAAAATCTCGTAAGTATTAGACCGTCCGTCGCGTCGATGTTCCGACACCGACGTCCGTCGTCCTTCCTGTTGTCCGCGTGCGCTGCGCAACCCGGCGGAATAACCGTTGCATTTCCTCCTTTTTCCGCAGGGATATACACGTCTGTTTTCAATTTAATCTCAGACTCCCGACAACAACGGCGCGGCGCGGCGCCGCGCCGCGCCGAGCCGTTTGTTGGCCGGGATCAGTTCGCCGCGTCCAGCATTTCTCTCGATATAAGGCCACATTGGAGGAAATTGGAAACGCCTCGAGCATCGGTGACTGTTCTTTTTCGCCACGTAGGAGAAGAACTGACCGGGAGAACGTTCGACGTTCTCTTTAGTCACGCAATTTTCACCCGCCGCCGCGCCGCCATTACCACTCGCACCGATTTTGCAACGCTCGGTCGCGGAATCGATTCGATTGTCCATCGGAAGAACGATCGGTCCGCTATATAAACGGCTATCGAACAAGTTGATCTTAAAATCTCGCATTACAGGAGAGGTGATCTCGGTAAAATAAATGAGCGAGAAACTAGAGATAGAGTAAATGTACGCCGGGGATAGATTCTTGCAGAAAAAAAGAAGAAAAAAGTGTAGGAGCTTTTAAATAAACGGCAAAAAAAACCCCAAAATTTGTTAACGAAAAACAAGACATCTGAATTCCATTAATGCATTTCCATTTCTAATATCCATTTCATCGGGGAATGTGTGCGGTGTTATAGTTATTGATGCATCGACGCGAGTTATTTCCCTAGACGATTATTGCACGGGATCAAACCTGCTCGTACGAAAGAACGTATCGACAGATATCTCACGCGTGCTATTCACAGAAAGCAGATGCGAGTGTATACTCGAGGGAGCGCTGTGGAACGAGGTCGGTATCGAGGTCGAGGATAAGCCTTTGCGTTTCCATCTTCATCGCGCCGCGGCCGTTTCCTCCCTTTGCAATTTCGATCTATCTTTCACGAGGAGAAAACATTTAGCTATCCTGGCGGACGAGGCCCGCGCACAGAGTCGACTAAAGTAAACGCAAATAAAATGGATTCTCCTCTCCGGCGAATTAAATTAGAACGTCGCTACGGTAATTTCGGCAAGTCCGGGGACTTAGCAGTGATAAAAGAAAAGTAGTCAATCCGAAGAACGTTGAATTAAATAATTAAATTGGAATTATTAAATTGTTACGTTGTCACACATATATTCTTCTAGTAATATGTTCTAGTACATATTTTAATTTATTAAAAGTAAATTCTGATAAATGACAATTAAATATATACATAAATTAATTTTTACTATGCAACATTATATATATATATATATATATATATATATATATATATATCGTTGCATATATAACTGAATTTCAGATTTATAAAAAGAAATAAATAGAAAAAAAATTAATATCTACTTAAAATAAATAAATGAATGTGTAACGCGTGTTATGAACGTTCTCGGTAATATCAGAAATCTCAAAGAAGGATACACGACTCGGGTCAGTACAGTGAGAGACAATCTTTATTGTACTTTCGAGAGACAAATTAATCGCGCGCGTACCGATAACTACTGTCGCCGGTCGCCGGGTGGGCGCTCCCCACTCCTCTCCCTCCCACCCTCTCTCTCTCTCTCTCTCTCTCTCTCTCTCTCTCTCTCTCTCTCTCTCTCTCGCTCGCTCTAGGTCGGGCCTATCTTTTGGTTACAAGCGATGCCCCGGGTGCATTCCTTCTATTTTTTCAGGACACAGCGAGTTTTCAACGAATTCTAAGAAATGAGTTTTATCTATAAAAAACCTGAGAATCCTCGTTGAGATCATGTATCCCTTAAGATAGCAGCGAATAAAGATATTTTAATCAATCCCGTCGCAAACAGGGCAATTTCGGGTCGGCAATAATTTAAAAGTGTTGCGCAAGAAAAGTTAATTCCGTTCCGGCGTCAGTAACGGATAATGCGAGAAACAAGCTGCAACTTCCAATGTGCAGCAAGTAGACATCATCCCCGCAAATTTACGAGCTCCACCGAGCGGGGGTGAGAAATTTGCGCGACGACCGGGAGAGAAGTGACGGTAGAAAATGAAGGGGAGGGAAATGCTATCCGCCGTCGTTCCCATCGCCGTCGTCCTCGGAAAGCTCGGAGAAACAGACGGTGCCGGAAGGTAATCCGCGGATAATCCTAATCGACGGCTCACGAGTCTCGGCCCCCGTTCCTCCAAATATAAATCGTCAGACCATCTATTTGATATACGATCTTGAAGAGGCACGCCGGGATCTTAATTCGCTGATCCATAACACCGAATCGGTCTCGAGGAAACATTTAGCGACCGCAAGAACGGAATTTTTATATTTGTCTTAGATATACGACTTGTCCACTTTCGTCCTGACTAATTTGCGTACAAAAACTGACAAGTATGTAGAGTTTGACGCGACCATGAAGAACTTTCGCAATGTCAATGTTGCGTGTTCCACGGTTTCGCGGTAGTATCGATATTTAACACAATGTCCATCGACGGTATAGCGCCGCGCTTTGATCAATTAGTCGCTGTATTGATCTTTATAAATACTACACGTTGAGTCTTCTTCAAGTTTCCAAGATAATTTTATTATCTCAATAAAATTATCTCAACAAAAATTTTAGTATTGACAAAAAAAAATATATATATATATATAAAATATAAAACTTTACTATAAAATACATTTTTTACAGAGAAGTATTTATGTTTTTTATATAATTCTAAAATTATGAAAGAAGAAAGTATTTAATATCAAAGAAGAATAAAGAAAGATATAGATTAATTGAAAGTATAGATTAACTTTAGTAGATGGACTTTATAGTTCTTACAACTTATTTATGATTGCAATATAGAACGTTAGTTACGTTTTCAGTAGAAAGCGATAAGTCGTATTAACGAAACCAATCTGAGGGCGACAGGATGTCCGAAGACAGTTTTCATTTTGCGAGAGAAGAGTCGGTCGTAATGTCTCTTTCTATCTCTCTTTCTCTTTCTCACTAACGCGAGGTCAAGAGTCCCGTAATCAGCATTCCCGAAGCCAATTTTCTCGATTTAAGCCGGTCCGCCCGCCGCAATCTCGTAAATCCACGCTGGGACCAACGGAGAAATTTCAAGGGATTTTCGTCGCGGCAAACGAACAACCTCGATTTAAGATACGTTTATACGAGTCTCATATTGCACGGACGACGGGACTGATAAACATCAATTCTAGGTTTTATTCGCGTTCAATGTTAAATGCTGTAAGCAAAATAAGATTTAAACTGCACATAAGTTACATATCCTAAATTGATTTTAGCTGCCTAGCAAATTAATTCTTGCTACGTAATAATTGAAAGTATCCATTTTAAAAACAACACATGAATAATAACAAAATTTTATGAAAAAGGATTTATAAAATATATGTAAAGATATAATTTGATAAAACGGTTTCTCTTGAGAATAATGCTGCGGAATGGAAAGAAACCAACGATATGGTAAGATGGCATGCCGTGAATATTTACATAACGTGTCTTTTTACATTTCGTCACCCTTATCGACTTTGGTTATGCACCCCATTATATTACGCGCTTCCCCCTACGGCGAAGATGTCCCCAAGTATCATCGGCATCAGATCGGAGCGTCATCATCAGAGATTTCAGGATTGCCTCTTCTAATCGTCGGAGAGAAAACGGACGTGTCCGGCGAAGGATTATTCAACTGGGTGGAAATCCAATAACAGATCTCGCTGAGGCGATAAGCACAGGGTTGCGCCTCGCGAGCAAAGTAAGGGTCGCAAACGCGAGAGTGCAAAAGCGACGATCTGCAATGCCGGCCATCGCTCCGGCGCGTCAATGAGCGTAGCGTAAAGGAGTAATCCGAGCGATAAAAAAATTCAATGAGAATACGACGGCTCTGAAGGAGTAAAATAAAGGGTCAGCCGGATATTAAATCGGTAAATCATTCGCTTTCGTCGTATTTCTCCGCGCAATTTGCCGCCGGGAAAATGCGCCGCTCGATGAATCCGCTCCCTTTTTTCGCGTCTCATCTTCGCGTGTCCGTGACGCGAGAAATTCAACCTGATCCTTACAAATCACTTCAATTTCAGGGAGAGAAAGAGAGAGAGAGAGAGAGAGAGAAAAAGAGAAGAGAGAGAGAGAGAGAGAGAGAGGGAGAGAGAGAGAGAGAGAGAGAGAGAGAGAGAGAGAGAGAAAGAGAGAGAGAGAGAGAGAGAGAAAAAGAGAAAGCTTTAAAATAACTGGAGAAGAATCGGGATTTATCCTTGGAGTACCTGAGTTATAGATAAAATATATAACTAAGATGTGTCCTATATCTACCCTATTAGAAAAAAAATAATTTAAGAGCACGTCAAAAATATCTCAGTTATTGCTTTTACCCGTCCACCCCTGTAATATTTTTAATTTATCTAGTAGTGTAAAAGATAAGAGGAAACTCTGAAGAAGGCTCTTCTGACTGCTCTCGAAGTTGCTCGTAGACGAGTAGGCGATTTATTATCGACAGGACAGCCGTTAGTCTCCGTCTGCGGCCGAAACCAGGGCGAACGTCCGTTACAAGCCGTTCCAATTTAGCTTCCAGGAGCTATCGATCGTTCGCGAGCCAACATGCTTCGATCAATCCGACACGATCGCTTTATCTTAATTCCCTTTCTTATTTTTTTATTCCGCCACGCCGTGCGCAGTTGGTGGTATTGGCCGTCGATGCGATTTACTTCGAAACGAGACGCCGCCGCCGACCCCCTGATGGACATCGATGAAACCGGCGTCTGGTATTTGCATTGGAATTGCGCACGAACAAATTTATTTTATTTCACGTATCAATTGTACGAGCGTATACGCATTGCGGCTATAATTACACGCAGGCTAAAGTTTGTAATGTCTGTTTCATTGGTACACCTTTTTAATATTAATTCATATCTACTTGATATTGATATTTTTGGTCTCATTGAAATATAATAACACGGTAAAATGTATCGCCGAACAGTGATACAACCATCCTATTGTCAAGGCAAATTGTGATTCTATAACATTTATATTATAATGTTAATAAATAATAATATAAAATAAGAATGCGTAAGCACTAGCTCCGAAATACTTTTCTAATATAGACGTCTCTTTCGGGAAACTAATTTCTTATCATATCTTTCTCTCTGTTATTTAAACATTCATTTCTCGGATAATCGTTTCTTAGTTTTATACGTGGTGAGAAAATACAGTTTCCTATCAAATTAAGGCATAATTCCTTACCTTAATTTGACGTTCTTCGACAAAAATGGCAGTAAAATTAGTCACTCGTCGCGGTAGAAAGGTGACGCTTATGAATATGCATGCCGTGCTTAAATTCTCGAACGACGTGTTTCATCGGTCTAATGTATGCGGCGATTTAGCAGATGGCGACGGTTGCACCCGGTTCATACATAAAAACAATCAGCCTTTCGGTGGTATATATCGATTTCTATACGTACGTATCGATGTTGCGATTTCGACGACAGATTGTAAAGCGTTCGAAATAATGGCGGACAGAATAAATGATTGCATTAATATGACGGATCGGACAATCATTCGTTGTGTGGACGTCACACAAATATATCTTTCCAAAACAAAACCTGAAATCGATATTCCCTAAGTCAGTGTTTCTCAACTACGATTAAACCGAAAATAAGAAGTCTGCATCAAAAGAAAAAAAAACAGTAATAAAATAATTAATGTTAAAAATCTATTCATTGAGTCTGAAATGTTATTAATTGTAATAAAATGTACTATACAGTTCTCATTTATGTATTAACCCAGTGGTTTTTTAATTTAAAAAAAATTTAATCTCGAAAATTGGAGTAATTACCGAAACAATTACCAAACAATTTGACGTGAATTTAACGAATTTCAGCAAATAACAAAATTAAGTTTGTATTTAAAAGATATGGACTTCAATATTCTTTAATAATACGGTAGTACCACTTTTTGCTTGATAGGTAAATATATACGAGGATCTATAAGCAATTTCCCGTTAATTATTGTCGCTTGAACGAGGCCGCGAAACAAGAAGTTCATGAATAAATACGACAACCAATTCTTTAGAAATTCCGCCATCAACTTTTCCCTACTCTTCCGTTATTGTATCAAATTGCTTAACGTCATACTCCAGCAAGCTAACGAAATACGCAGAACAATTAAAAGAAATGAGACTTTGCGTAAAAAAGAAATAGAGTTGTCATTTGAGATATCTCGTAATAAAATGGCATTTTTTTAACTAAAAATTATCACGCGGTTCTCCGTTCATGCAATATGCGTGTATTATTTAATATTTATTTTATCTAAAAGTTCTTAATTCTAAAAATAACAGTAATTAATAAAATCAGTTACAGTACTAATAAAAATCACATCATATAATTTACTTTATCTTTTATAAAGAGTTTCTTTGATAGGGAGTCTCAAATTAATTTGTAGTGTCTTAATGATTCAAAATTTAAACGCTACAAATGCTGTCGTATGAGAATTGAATCCACAATCGCGGAAAAGTAGTAAGTCTGCGGGGACGCCACGCTTTCGGATCCACGATAAGCAGAATAGACCTCATGATGCTTCGATCAAAGGGTTCTCGTCCTTCGTTGTAGTATCTAATAAGCAATTTTCCCCGGAGAGATCTCACGACGCAGTAAGAGGGATCGCGAGAGACAAAAACCCTCGTAAATATGTACAATCGGCCACCTCGATTCGCATGCCAACGTCTTCTCGTTTCCGACCGCGCGCTTTTCAGCCACTGAATAAAAAAGGAAAGAAAGAGACAGAGAGAGAGAGAAAGGGGTCGGAAGTCTGGCTCTGCCAACTCGAGCGAACCACCGTTGTCATCCCTTTATCGCGTGGTCGAATTCTCGGCAATCCTCTCTCCTTCCAGTCAACCACCCCGAAGCCATCCCCCCCCCCCCCGATGCAGTCCCACTCCCCCTCCCACCCATCACATCAGAGTAAACAATACTCTGATCCTTTGTGCTACGCGGAGAGCTCGCTTTCTCTCAAAGTGGATTCACGATGAATTTCTTTTTCGGGGGTTAAACGCACGCGGGTCGCGTTTCTCCTCGATTTTCCCTTTCGCTCGCGCTCGGTCACCCCTTGCCACCGCCGACCCCCGACCACCGACGGCTGCCCTTTCTCATTTTCTCGTCAGTCGGTGGGACACGCAGCCATGTTGAATGTCACGATGCAAGCGAGTATGAGCGAGGTAATTAAATTTTTTAAATGTAAAAGAGAGACGGCGAAACAATCTAAATTTCTATTATGATCTAAACATTTTGCTGTGCAATAAAAAAATCTTATATAAAATATTTTCGCAAATACAAAGGCCGAAACTGTTGTTCCAGAAAACGAAAAAATATTTTTCTGTGTGTCGAAACTAGTCTGTAAAAATCATAAATTGTGCTGCAGACCGCTGGAAACGAGCAAAAGTTGTTTCGCACGTGAAAATTGTATATTTACTTTAACAATATTTTTCAGGACTCGATTCACGCACCTCTCTCATAATAGCTCGCTCGCAACATGTTGGAAGAGCGAGCTGTTTTTTTTCTTTTTACCGTCTCAGTCATCCCAATTTCATAAACACCACATTTTCTACGCATCTTAATTACGTGCATTCTCGGTATAGAGAGTTTACGCACCTACACACATACATATACACCCCACATGTACATACACTTTTACAATCCCGCGTGATCACACCGCTCACGTATTGTCGTTCGCGTGGGTGTTGGTGCGAGAGATGAAACGGAACGGTGTGGCCGAGGAGGGCAAAGAGCGAACCAAGCGGGAGAGACTCGGGGTTCAGTTTGCAAGGTTGGGGTTTCGGTTTGGGTTCCCCAGCAGCCTCCCCTCTGCCCCGACACTCCCCCACGTCCCTCATCACCGTCGCTTCGCCGCTGCTGCTGCTGCTACCATCCCCTATACGCGACGTGGCGGTGGAATACGGCGTGAGGGATGGTCGTGGATCAATACTACAGCGGGTCGAGGGGGTGCACGAACGACCGTGGCACGCGCATACGCCGCGTCAAGCAGGGGTGGATTTAAGGACAAGAACTCCCTACGCCAATTTATTCCCGCCACTTTGTCAACAATTCTGTGTGTTGTTCTTCTTCTTAGACTACATTATAATAATAAATATAACGATCAAATTACTAAAAATATTATTTAAAAAATAATATAAGTAGCTGAATTCTTTCTAATGTTTTAGTGAAAAGATAGTATCTATTTGTACTGTGTAAATACTCAATTTTTATAGTACAATGTGTATGAATCAAGTACTCTAGATAGCAAAGATATTTTATAAATGTTTCAAAGAAAGTCAAAGTAACTCTAATTTATATTCCTTTATTTAAAAATTGAAAAAAAAGGATCGGAGAATTATAAAGTTTGTAAACCTAGCCAATCTTATAGAATTACAAACAAAAAAAGTTACAAGAAATTTTTGCGCAGCAAAGCCCGGGTAGGTACCTAAATCCAGCGCTGCGCGTGGGCGAAAAAGGGCGAAGAGAATGGCGGAGAAGGGCGGCATACGAAGAGGATGGAAGGTCGGACGGGAGTGGGCGAGCAGTACGGTTGATTTATTAAAAATGTAGTCGAGTGCAGGAAGAGTTTTGCCGATTTGGAGATGTGCGGTGAAATATTGCCGGGGCACCCGTGAATTACGGCGGCTCGTCTGCCGAGCGAGACAGCGCGGCGCGTTTAATCGGTACTCGTTAAACGCGAGACTGTTGCATTTCGCTGTATATATATTATGCAACACTAGGAATATTTAACGTGCATTTACGCGTACGTATATAGGCACCAGATATTCCGAAAGAATTTATTTGCAATCGTAAACACTGATAAAAGACACAACACTGTATATCTTGCACAATTGGAATAAATAATACAAAATATTATAAAATAAGATATAATATAAACAACACAGATAATAAAATATTCCTAAGAAAAAATTTTAAAGTTCCATCATCATATTATATACTGCTAATAATATCGCTAGTGACAATTTTGTTGTTCCACTTGTATGCACTTCTCGCACGACGCGGATGATAAACTCGATGATAAATTTCCAAAGCGAGGACAGGAAGATGACGGGTAGAGACGAGGAAGCTCGACGGGGTTTGGAACAACCTGTAGGTCGGTAGACCGAAAGTCGCGCAATTCTGCGGGATACCTGTGGCTCCACACGGCCATCGCCGCTCGATGCTTTTTCGCTTCTCTTTTTTTCCCCGTCTCCCCCTTTTCCCATCGCTTCGTCTCTTTTTTCCGCGCCGCGTCATACCGGTCGACATTATCGTGAATATCGATCATATATTCGGCTACTGATAACGCGACCCTATATTATACCCGATGCAACGAGTTTTCAATAATGCTCGTGACAAATTTAAGAAACTCGAAAGAATTGGAGACCAGTTATTATTTGGAAAGTCAATTCAAACTCCCTAAGCATGCATGTTACGGCAAATACGGCAAATGTATTTTAATACTTTTCAATAGTGCATGATTTTAAATTTAGATATTGCTACATAAAAGAAAAATGATACATTGCGGTTCTTTCTCAATAAACGTACGATATATTCAGAAACATATTTTCTCTTGCAAAGAAAAGAAGAATTGATTTGCAAACGAGTTTGTATAGGTATTCATACCTTTTAGATACGGATTTCACGATTCCAATTATTTCACGTTACCATGCTTCATGCACCCATGCGGGTGCAGCGATATTTCTTCTTCGGCGAAATGCAGGAATTGTTGAAACAATGATCGAGAGTTTCGTGCTTATTCGACCGTGGGGGGGAAAAAAAAAAGATGAATCGATTGCAAGTTGAAATCGTTTGGAATTAAACCGCTCGTCTGTAAGCCCGCGTACTTAATTCTTTGGACTTTCTTTTGTTGGCGCAGAGGAGAAGAAGAACTTGCATTATCGTAATATTATATTAGTTACGAATTCCAAAACTTATTCGCCGGCGATTCCGACGGGCCATCAACCGTCGTTCTTTCTTGAAAAAGAAAGTTTTAACGATTCCATGTCGAAAATTCAATTGGAATTTTTTAGATGTAACGCCTTCGATCCGTTCTCGCGAGATTCGGCATGTTTTATTTAACGACATCGATATCCAAGCGGGTCAAACCGTCGTAGTTTTAAATGTATCGGACCTGATGCAGCCAATCATTTTTCCACACCGTATCGCGTACGTGTCCATACTCGAGAAAATCTCCAACGGATATAGTCTTTTCGCGTTGTACATAATAACCACGTAGAAACTGAAGAAAGACGAGTTAGTCTCTCGTCTCAAAGAGAATTAATGTCACGCAATCTTTTTAGTTGAAATGGTACATATAAAAAATATCTTTACGTACGTTCAAAAGCAAACTTATGTTTAAAAGAATATTGCATTTAGGAAGTTCACAAATCACTTGCTTCTACATTTCGGACCGATCTCTCATCAGCGGGAAACCTGTATGCAATTTGTACTGTATTACATTTGTAATTACGGTAAATAATCTCAGCGCCAACAACGATCGCTAACTGCCTTTAGCATACCTATATACTTCCGACTTCGTGACGCTTCTGAAAGCGTCGCGAGCAACGCCGTCGGTGTATAGTATCCAGGCGCGAACTTCGTCAATGAGGGAAACTTTTAATTACTTCTAGACCGCGGGTGTATGCTTATGGAGTAAACCGCGTCTATAATCGCGAGTACCTGTAAAACCTGCTTAGAGTCTGCTCGAGACAGGGCGAGAGGGAAAGGGTGAGACGCTGGTACGTACCGTCACGGTCCAGAGAATTTGCCGAAAAGCACATCTCGGTACACCACGCGTTATTACTATCGACAAACGTGTCTCGAAATATTTATATGCCGGCGGATATTTTATTCTTGAAGCTATCTGTAACACCGTCGCAATATCCAGAATTTCGCCGCCGCATTTTCGAGGAAACACCACGGGGCGGAATGCAGATATATGGACGATCGATGATAAGTGGGGAAGCTGCTATCCTTTCTATAAATCGGACATGAAAAACGATCGCAGGAAATAATACTTGCGGGCGAGAAAATAATTCGTGGAATTTCGATAAACCCTGATACTTACGCCGGCCTTTCGATTTATGTCGATTTTAAATGTATTCGTTTAACCGCGTTAATACTCGTCCGCTGTTGACGCGAGTACGTATATCTTTACAATGTTTAATAAAATTGCAATTTTGCCTGCTATGCAGCGCGATGTATAATAATTTCAAGCATCTTCCAGAATTCCGGGAATAAATTTATGAAAGTATCGCGCGAGGTATATACACATAACACTGAAAGCTTAATTATAACGAAATTCTTGCGTGACAGGCGTTGCGTTGTAATGATTTTTTTTTTCATAAAATTTCACGCCATCGTCACATCGGGACGCTCCTGGAATGGTGAACAATGTTACGACGGGCCATGTCTGAAAAGCTCACCAAGACCAACTTTTAATTATTTCACGTCGCTCGTGCTTAACATTTATATTGGCGCGACGATATAACTCTTATACAAGAAAAACGTTATATTTTTCTTGTAAAGGAAGTTTTTCAAATTGTGAATATATATTTATGAGTATAAACTTTTTACAGGAAATTAAATAGACATAGGACAAAAAAAACTTTTATATAACGATAAAAAATATTTATCAAAGTAAAAATAACATTATAAAATATGAAATTCACGAACAAATGGTATTTTAAAATTCCATTATGTTATAGTACAAGAATAATACAATATCCTTAAAAATCTTTAAGAAGATTTATTGTAAGAAAAAATAGATTAGCGAAGAGGAAACTGTGAAACGTTAAAATTTTCGACAACAACTTTAAGTCTGAAAATTCCGAGATGTCGCATGTAAGTCACTTATTAACGAGGAAGTTTTAACAGTGCGTTGATACATGGGTCGCCTATTCTGCAAGCTTGTTCGCGTGTCTTTCGTTAATAAAGTCTCTTATCGTTGAAAGCGATGCTGCTCCCTTACACCGTCACGAATCTGATGCGCGCTTATCCAGGCAACTCGTCTCCTGCCTTAAGTAAGGGCCTGATAAAGTGATTCCCGTCTCATCGACAAAACCCCGGGTTAAGCCCTTGCGACACGTATACGCTATAAACTGACGGCGAGCGGCAAGCACATGCGGCGGTAATCGCGCGCGACTCAGGTTCCGGCCCACGAAATTAATTATACCATCTCTCGGATCGCGGATATTGATTACGGACGTTCCGTAGACACAAGCGTATATAATATCATCAGCTACGCATTAGATGGCTCCGATATGGTCCATAATTATCACTGACCACTGACCCTATCACTGCTAGTCAATTACCATAACTAGGCGGCTGGGGTCTAGCTCGCGAGGAAAGAAAAATATTTGAACAGTCGAAACAAGCAAAAAGTCGAGAATTTAATTAATTTTTTCAAAATTTGCTAACTTACCAATTTGACATTATGCTTTTCCCAATACTTTACGTTTATTGTTTAATATAATTTTACCGCAATTATAATTAAAGTATATTATTTCCATCAAAGTACGAGTTAAATTTTTAGATAATGAAATAATCACAAACGCGAATCGATTTTTCAATGCACGTCGTTTCGACGGTTATGAAAATTTGCCTCGTATTCAGGAATGTGGCGAAAAGCTCACCTGAAATTTCTCCCGGAATGCAACGATATATGTAATGAGTGAACGTATAATCGCGGTACAAATTGCGAGCGCTGCAACGATTCCAGCACGCAAAATGCATGGAATTGCTATAAATTATGCGTATTAAGGATCTCTCTCGGGTATAATTCGGTCGGCGCGGTCGGACGTATTTGCTTAATATAACGGTGCCGGTTGTTGTATAGTTTGCCATCGTTTCACGTGAGCTTTATTCCTAACGATCGCAAAATTGCACAGTCTCGACGCGACTTAAAACGCGAGTACAGAAACAACTTTGGGGCTTAAGGCGGTTCTACATGTATACCCATATCGGCGTACCGGCTGACATACTTTTTAGGATGAATGTCGTGTGCGAAGGCGGACGGTTATCGATTCCACCGAGGACGAGGATTCGACGCGCGCGATTTCGCTCAGCATTCTCCATCCATATACATTCCTTATCCCGAAGATGCTGCGTCTTTTATTAACAAAACAGAGTTCCGATAAACGACAAATAACATGACATAATACGACAAATTGAGAGATATTAACAAACAGAAATGTAATTATAATTTTATCCCTTTATTAAACATATCCCTTTATCTGTTTTCTTTCCTAAAAAGGGAATAAAGAATTAATATAGAAAAGGAATGAGAGAAATGTACACATGGATTACATGTATGTATGACACGTTATAATACCTCTATACGAGCGCTTGCAACGCGGTGAATCAGATACACGTTATTTTCTTCTTTTTCTAGACGGTATACTTTTTCTTTCTCCTTTTATTTCGTTGACACAATCGAGTGTTTTTATCGGAATATACTATCAAGCTATAACACGTTGCGCAAAATAGACCGAATATCATCTTATAAAGTAGTGAGATATTCTTTCCATGAAGATGTCGACCTCATATATTTGCATACAATCCGATTCGCATCCCGTGCTCGAGATTACGGCGCAGTAGAAACGTCGATCACGGATCGACTTCTCTTTCGTACGGCTCGCGAAAATATTTGACAAGCAATCGATCAATTCCGAGGAAAGCGGATCAGGAAGCGGAAGTCCCGATACACAGAAACAATCGCGCGGCCTCGCTTCGACAACGAGGATATTCTATCACGCGCTATCTCTAAATACGTGTTGGCGCTTCCATTGCGCAGCGTAATATATCCCGTATCGCGCGAATAAAGCTTTAATCATAAATTATAAAGTGACTCCGCTTAAATTACAGTGTGGTGAAAATTAACGCAATCTGATAACAGAAATTGCGCAGCTAGAAAGGACCGAGAGGATGAGGTATTTCCTATACGAGCCGGCAATTTCTCTATGTCCGTAAATGCGCATCGATAATGAAGCACCGGATTGACAAAGAACCGGAATAGCTGGTGAATAAAATAATTCTGCTTAAAGACTTTTCTTCGTGTAATATATGATGAAGTTAGTTTATTCAATACACACGTTTTTAAAAATTACATATCTTGCTTTACATATTTTATTTTACGCATGTTAAAATCAGGAAATATCCGAATTAAAAAAAAACTTAAAAATTCTCTAATTATAAGCTCTTTAAAATGTCTCAGAATTTCCGGCAGCCACCGGGATTGAAAAAAGTTCAAGTGCTTTTCGTTTACTAGCTATTTCGTTTACGTACACAGAGAATCTCGGATAGATATAGTATCTGGGAGCCATCGACCGAAACGCGCGGGCAAGAAATTAATTACTTTTTTACCGTCGAGCGCACCATACATCCACGCTCGGTTGAACCATGCTCGTATCATTTTACAGCCGTCAATCAAACGCTTTTCCATGGATTCTTTCTTTTAGAAACGCGGATCGCGTCAGGAAAGACAGATTAAAAAAATTAATCATTATAAAAAATGATCAACAGAAAGAAATACATTTAATGTTCAGGAAAAGTGTACACTAATATCTGCGCAAAAACTTTCAATGACACAAGATCCGCAATTTAAAAAAAAGTCTGAGAACCACTGATATCGAATAATTCTGGATGTTGTTGAAAAATCCGGGAGTGAATCTGGCGACTATAAGTTTGCATCCGTTCGTTCGGGGATTCGCTCGAGAATGAGGAATTTCACTTACGCGACATTCGGCGGAATTCTTACGTAAAAAGAGCTGTCGTGAATGTCGTGATAGCCGGTAGTATCCTTCCGGCCGATTTATCGAACCGACATGACGCCGGTTGTCCTTGCTTGCGTGTGTCGGGGTTGCGCGATGCATTAGCTCATGGAGAGAAGGAGAGAAGTTGAGAACGAAAGAGAGAGCGAGAGAGAGAGAGAGAGAAAAAGCATGCACCGTGCAGTGTGCACAGCTGCATCGCGCACGTAACACAAATGAAACTTAAATGAGTACCTAACTAAATCCCGCGGGTCACGCGAATGCTCGATCCTGTCGCGTCAATTTTCAGAGAGTAAAGATTGGGGCAAGCGCCCTTATCAGAGGGAAGGGGAAAGCGTGCTGATGAATCGCCATCCAGTAAGGATCCTCCTTTATTTATTGCCTCCTTCTCTCCCATTCGAGACGTTGGCGCGAGCAAGCGATCAAATAATACGGATTTATCGCGGTTCGCGTAGCTAAACAAGCGTTCCGCTAACTGATGAATAAAGCTCCACTTTGATAATTGGTGATAGCGGTGCGAGTGAAAATTCGCGGTCACGAGGCGCCAGTAAATCAACGTCGTTGTTTCGAGTCGCTCGCGGTTATTATTATTGCCGAGCTAATGGCCGGATAAATAGCCTGGATTTCGCTAGGTACACTAAACAATTATATACCGTCGAATATAGCGTATTTCAGTTAAAGAAAAATGCAAAGCTGTGGATTAACGTGTATTTAGATGCGTTTATTGTCGTAATATTCATTGAAGATATTCAAAAAGCATCTTAATTATGGGTCTTTGGAAGGAATAAATACTTCGTATCATCCCGTAATTACGTATGAAAACCATTCATTTTAGCGGCCCACCAAATCAAACACAACTTACACCAACGCAGAGAAACGTATTGATAATAGAACAGGGTGGGGCCGTGCAATTGAGAAAATTGCACGGGTATCGGTTTCACCCTCGTGCTTTAGGGGGGATTCAGACTGCTATGAGCGGAGGAATCTTCCGGTTTAATGCAACCAATGCGACACTACTGTGCTGGCAAAATAAATTTCCGATACATTTACGTTCCAGCACGTTGGAATAATGGTGAAAGAGAATTGATTTTTAATAAATAATACTGTACAAAAAGAGTATTTGGGACACGAACCACCGTTGTTTAATTTCCGGATGCAATTTGGAGATACGCGCGCAACGTAATTAAAATCATTTTTGTTTCAGTTCCCCTTTTTTTTTACGCGATCGCGAATCTCACCCAATTGTCCGGTCCTTGCACTATCGGCATGATCCTATCGGAAAACTTCCGCAATTTGTTGAATTTATTACCATGGTGTTCTTAATTCTCCTGGTCTTAGATTTAGTGCCCGCCCTTTTAAATTACCTAATAAAGTTTACGATAAAATTAATCGAAAAGATTGTTTCTTGAAAAGTCGCTAGCAGATACCTTTTACAGCGTCTCCATAATTAGATCTTCGTTTAAAAGCTTAGTAAAGTAATCTTAAATTTAATCTAATATTGCGCTAAAACAAATGTAATCTGAGATAAAAACATAAACACATTAATAAATATTGTTAGCTCTGTCTTGAAACAATTTTGTTATTTTCGCTAACGCTGGAAAGATTGATACGACGCGTCGTTTTCTACGTAATATAAGTAGACGTCGGATATTTTCTAAGCTGACGGAAATACGCGCCGATAATAGTCTGCACCGGTCAAATCTATTTTCTGCACGTTAAGACCCGCGATTAATCATGTTACTCTGTATCGCTTGCAGCTGCTATAATAGTGGGCGGAATATGCATTCGTCGCAAATGAAGCGGATTACTATACGATTTAGCGAGATCTCGATAGAACGTCGAAACGCATTCGCCAGCGTTAGAAACCGCACGACCGCAGTGGTATCTCCTAATTATTCCAAGGTAATTAGAATATCAATAATTTATCGCCACGCGCGACGATGTGTGTTTGCGCGGCTATTGTTATCGAAGAGATACAGAGAGATTGAATGATTTGAGGTATAATGTTGCAAATTACGCTCCGATTCGTCGTGATCATCAAGTGTAATGCCCGCTGATAGATATTCATTAACGTTCGAAGCTTGTGCAAGGAAATCGGAAACTCTCGAGCGATAAATTATGCAGTAAAGCATTCCACGTCGATGCACTTCGCACTTCGCACATTTGCACGCAGTTGGCAAAGTAGAAGATAAATTAGCCCCAACTTCGCGAACCGCTTCTGAGCGAAGGAGAATGGGCGCCGGACCTTTAGAAGCACGCACAACTCGTAATTTCAGCACGTTTTACGATTGATAAACGTTCCGCAAAATTTCCGTCGCAATTTCCCGAGTCACCATTGTCCCTGGGTGAAAATGGCCGTCGGTCATTGTTCGTACGGCGGCATCAGCTAATTTCATCGCGTTCAGGCCGGGCGCTGCTAACGAGCTCACCGCGAAACGGCGACCACGTGGACGGGATCGCGTCGAGGTCGACAATGTGAGAGGAAAGTCACAAGGGTGCGGCTCAAAAATCACGGGTGTCATTGTAGTCCATGGTTATACGACGGCCCGTGTAATCGACATCCCCGGCACCGAGAGTGCGGCCAATCAGGCACCATTGATTCGCAGTTGGAAACGGTATCCTGATCGTGCCGACCTAAGCCCGGTGCCCGTGCCACCCCTGAAATGACCGGTCAATCTTCGACGGCGCGAACCCGCATGTTTACCGGTCTCGGCCCGGAGAAATGTTTTCTCTCGCCGCCGGGGGAGGAGACCCTAATCGTGTTCTCGATTCTCCCCCAGTCTCCCCTTGCGAAGGGTGACGGAGGTCCCTCTCTAATTAATAAATCGAATATTGCAATATTATTGGACCTAGCTGACGCAGAGCGGTGATGATTCTTACGAAAGGAATGACGCACAGCAACTTTGATCTTTGTAGAAGAAGATTTAATGAAGTATCTGGTTGATATATCCAATATTTAGACACTTTGCCCTGGAATGGTCACTATTATGGAAATATATTATTATTTTATGTATATAAATCCTGAACTTTTTGGCCTTTATTTGAACGCCTTTAAAAAAAGTTTAAGAAATATTTTAGCTATAAAATATAAAGCTGAGCTAACAATAAGTCATATTCTGACCAAGTACACTTTATAAAAAACATTTATAATTATAAAAATATATGAATAAAACGTATATGTATAAATTTAATGTCAGCAATTTCTTTATTCTTATCTCGAGGATGCTAAAACGAAAGCGCTAGGATCTGTCAAAAGACTAAGATCTGTCTTAACTTTACGATCAGGATTAATGATCGTTTCTATTTTAAAAAATCCTTCTTAAGACACTTAGCAAAATTAAGAAAACCTAAAACTTCTCCCCGGATCATTCTTATTCAATTAAATTTAAAGATTAGAGTCAATAACCCCGATGACTCGCATTCTTCTTCACTCATCCGAACACGACCCTCAATCGTCCAGTGCCGTCATAGTATATTGTGAATGATCTTTCCTTGTCTCGTCATCCTGAAGCCGCAACGCGCGCGCAGAGAATCGGGTCGCAGTTAATCGACAAGCTTTTGATATGTCACTCGAATGAGTATAGAGTTCGAACTGTTTCCAATTGATTTCGATTCGTCTATAGACGGCGTTACGCGGTTCATGGAGCGGCTAATTGCGCGTGGAGCAGATTTGCTAATCAAACTATGCGCTTATTATGATGCATTCGCAGGTGCACCAGTAGTGTATCTGCGACGATGTCGAAAGATTATCGTTACGCGCACGCGTAACCATTGTTACTTAATATTATTTACAAAACTACATATAATCTAATACTAGATCTCATCTTTCATATCTTATTGTTAGACAAAACGTAAAGTATAATATATAAATTTGTTTGAGAAAATAATCAAAGTAAAAAAGGCGATTCTCAAACTATTATGACTTTTACGCGCGTTGAAATTCGCTAACTTTCTCCGAAACAAAGAAAAGGATTAAAGGGCAGAATGATAAAGACGTCAAGTAAAGTTGGAGCACTCACGCACCTATATTTATGTTAATGCCGGCCATCAAAAGGATGCAACGCGGAACCGTGAAAACTTGTTTCTCGTCAATCACACATCGCAGCGTACTTACGCCGGAAATCTTTCATTGTGGACAATTCAGACAATTCGACGTTGACAGGTCGGATTTACGGCGGGCGTTATTAATTTGTGCCGTTAACTCTCGACACCTTGGGAGTTCAACCGAGTTTTTATCGACACGCGCGGTGCTCCGACCTGTTTCGTTTCACACGTCACTCTCGCGGCAAACCTATTCGCGCGTTATAATTTAAGTACGAGTATAACAACCCGACAACGTTACACGTGACAAAAGTGCCACTGTAAAGATTTACATATTTGTGCCATTCGTGTTACGTTAGCGTGACAAAAATATCGCTAAATCATTAGAAGATGTCACTTTTGAGTATGTTTTAAACATATGCCATGGAATATCATTTGCAACGTGCAGCTACACGACAGCATAGCTCTTTTTGAATTTCAAATATAACGTCAGCTGCTTAGCTGAAACTCTTGTAGTAAGCTTTAAAATTTCAATTTTATTTTAAATATTTAGAATAGCTTAATCTCTCTCTCTCTCGCATCCATTTGTATGAGATTAAAGTTATGTAGGTAGTTAAAAAGTTCTATATGATTATTATCATTCCATTTGCAAAAACATAAGAATATTATTACTTTTTATACTCTGTAACAAAATAAAAAAACTATAATCTAACCGGATATTCCAAACTGCGGCAATAATAGCGAAAAAACACACAAAAAAAAGTACATATCTTCGACCAATGTAGCAGAAGCACTAATCGTAAAATTTTTTTAGAGACCGAGCAGTATTGCGATGAAAACCGCGTGCTACTCCATACGACGGTTATGAAGTTGACTCTCGCTGACGACGAAGCTGACATTTCAAATCTATATCCATTCTAATGCGACATATTTGTCCACCACGCCACGCCGTAATGTCGAGTGTGTCTTCAGCAAACTGCATCAAGCAGCGTCACCTCCTGAAGCACGAAGCAGCCTCAAGAGGCATGCGGAAGCGCGTTTGAACACGAAGGGAAGTGGCGGCCTAGTTTCTACACGCACGCGGGTAACCGTGGCCAGAGACAAATGCCTAGCTTCAAATCGTGCCGTAGCTTCGTAAGTTACAGTACGAGTCTTCCTCATGTTAACGACAACGCCAGTAGTAAACGCAAGTTAAGTACGCGTCGTGTTATGTCCAATAAAGTTATCAACTTAATCTTTATCAACTTAATAATGCTAAAAGAAAGATGTACTCGTAAGTATTATTAATCTCCCACCGGTTACAAACTCTAACTCTTTAACAGCTTGATCCTTTTGGTATTTTAAAAAAAGAAAATGTTATCTTGCGAGAGGTCAAGTCTCATGCAATATGTAATATCTCTTGTAAAGTGTAAAAAGATAGTGATCATTTTTTCATATCAGAAAATGGCAGATATCACGATGCACAAGCATGATAGAGAAGATACAAATAAGTTTTTATTCTACTGATATTAAAACGCGCAAAAATATTTAAGACAATTTCATATCGCTGAAAAACGGTAAATTGCAGTTTTGAAGCAATTATCACAAGAACGTGCTGAATCACACAGAGACTATACCGCACTTCCATTCTTATCAACCTTGGCAATGTCCGTGAAACGTTATCAAACGATGATAGTACATTCGTAATTATCCATATCTGTATACTAAAATGATAGCTATTATTACCGACCGTTATTATTCCAAAAAATATCTCTTAACTTTACAAAATTCTTTTAGTACAGAAATAAAACGAGACATTTCTCCCTCTGAATTTTCAAAAAATCGATCACTTTAAATAACACGCACTCACCGAGATTCGATACGTTCGCGTAAAGGTAATAAAGCAGCCAACGGCACCATCGCAACAGTCTGACAGCCGAACGTTGAAATATGACGAGTTCGATCATCGTCGCGCGTAGACGTAGGCGTCGACGATCGGCTTCGGCTTCGAGTAATGCGATCCGCGCATCGACGATCCGCGTACTGAAGTGGCCCACATTTTATAAACGCCAGCATATCGCGTACCGCATAATATGTGGGGACCGTCTAGCGAGAAAAGGAGAACGGGCACGAGAGCGAACGAGAAGGAGTGCGTTTCGAGCTCGTCTCCGTCTCCCCTACTTGAGTCCGAACGAATGACGCCATTCATAATTAGGATAAAGATCCGGATGCTGGATCTCTCATGCCCTTGGCGTCACCAGCAAATTTATATAGAAGGGTCAGTAGAAATATCTTACATTGACGCCAATTCAATAGTTGGACATCTTTCATTTTAATCTATAACAATTTTGGGTATATCGTGGTACCTATATAAATTTGCGTTAATTAACATAGCACTCAGGTTTTTATTTTACATCAATTTCTTTTCATATCGTTCAAATTATTACCCTGCCTCAATCCTATTTATATCCTCGGCGTCGACTGCTACAAGTTGTACGGCGAAAAAGTTCAGTGGACTCCAATAACAACAAATGCAAAATTATTCATAAAAAAGATTGCGCGCGTAAAATAAGTCTTATAGCGCATTCAATCCGAGATTCAATCTGAAATGGTAATAGTGGAAGTAATTAACGCCTCGGCGTACTACGCAGAGCTCGGACAAAGATATAAAGGGATTCGCGCAATTATTAAATTCGCCCCGTAGCGTAGCACATCGCGCGAGCATTCATCATACAATGTTGACGGAATGGGGAAGTTGGTTTACCAGCGAAGCAACGGGAGAGTTACCTTCCCACCCGGTATGTGTATTTCGGGCAAGGGGCGCGGGCGTTATGCTCATTGTTTCCGTTGTACAGTAGTTAAAACGTCATCACGCCTCCAAATTACGTTTACCGTCAGATTCAGCGCGCTATTGCGAGTCATGGCGAATCTAGTCGACGAAAAATCTCCGCGTGCGCAATGAGACAATAAGATGACGAAAGTAGTAGTAAGAGATAGCGAAAGGTGTAATAGACAATTTATTTCTTTTAGGCATAAATCTGTATTCTTTCCAACAACAACAATTTCAACTTTTTCGGGAACTGAATGCATCCGAAAAATTCAATTCATCGTAAAGTCATTACAGATACGATCTATAATTCATGTCAGATATAAGAAGACAGAATTCTATTTATAATTTTATATGCCACATATTTAGATATATACATATACATTGCAATATATATAATAATATATATGCATTCTAATTTTTAGAATAATTTTCATATTACAGATAAAATAATAATCAGAGTGAAGAGTGCTATCCTGAAATCTGATACCAAAATTATAGTTCGTCTAAAGTAGATTTAAGAAGTAATTCGGTCGAGTCTTATCGTTAGTCACGGAAAAAATATCTTCGATCGAATATATTTATACGAGAAACGAGAAAATAAGATGGGGTTTCGGCTTTCGCCAAGGCATAACATATAAACAGGATATAGAGGCGGATGCACCGCGAAATATACGAAGCGAGTAAAAAGAATGTTGGAGCGCGAAGGCACCCCGTTGTAAGCTTACATCGTCGTTACCATTTCTTTTGCTGCTCACGAATTTTACGCGACATTATCGCTCTTGCATCGCACCCATAATGTCGTAAAAGGATCAAAGAATTTTACGGGAGTTCATAAATTCCGCCGTATTCTCGCAGACACAACGCCTCCTACAGAAATAAAAACTAGTCTACTTACCCCTCTGTTTGCAATTGCGAATATGCAATTATTACGCGAACCGTTGAGCCCCCCCCCTGTTCGTTTTCTAATAGTTATAATTTTTAAAAGATAACACTGGTGACATGACCAGAACTAATACATTCGAAAAAAGATATTATTTGTGATCGCAGTTTATAATTTAGAAAGATACGATAACGAATCGCGTCACCTTGAGAAATAACACGAGTAAAACCCAACCTTAATTTAAACGATGTGACATTATATATGGTGATATAGATTTAAATTAATTTAAAATATATGATATTAATTCTAATGATTTTCAACCTGCTCTCTTTTCGGGATAAAATTTAATTAAAAGCTCTCTGAAACCCACCGAATGATTACGTATAGAAGAGAGAGTGAAAATAAGATTTATGGCGAAAAGTCAATATTCGAAATGCATAGGAATGGGAAAAGAAAAATACCCGCAGCGTGGAGAGCCAACACATTGCAGCTGAAACGCGCGGAAAGCGAAATATTGACAGCTTACACTTGACCCACACGCGATATAAAGATCGCGGAACGCTCAACGAAATGCACGTGCTCGTGTAATAAATTGATAGAATGGCGCGTACGCCCACGCACGGCAATGCATGAGAAACGGTAAAATGTATACGTAAACAGAATTGTGGAAACGTCAGTGTCTCGACACACACGGTACATAAAAATAAAAAAAAATAAAAAAATCACTCACCGGCCGATGCGCAACAGCGGAGTTGTAACCCCTGCGTTGATCTGCAACATAAATATTTTCTCATTAAAACAACGTCCAAAATAATCGACAATTCAAGCAAATAATTGTCGCGCCCGTTAAATTTTTAAAACGTTATTTTAACAGATACCTATCTGATTTCAAAATGCAAACGCAACAAACTATCGCGGCCGCTGTATAAGCGGCTGCATATTTCGGCCTTAAACTCGTTCGCACATATAATAATCCGCGAAAAATCACGCAAGTAAATATTACGATCGTGCGGGAATATCGCGACGTTCGCGACGTAATATCTCTTCTCGTGTATGATCTCGGAGATCAAACTCCGAAATTGCGAAATTGCGCATTAAATCTCGAACGGTCGTGTACGAATAATTCGCGAGTATCGTCTTTACTTAATGGTCGCGAATCACGTCGCGCAAGAAAGTGGCGGAATCCGCTACGGGACAGCAAAATAATAAACGATTACTCACCCCACGGTTGCTCCGCCGTCGCCCGATGCCTCCCAGGCCTCCTCCCTCCTCCTCTCCGCGGTCCTCCTTCGACGTCGCATCTTCGTCGGCGCAATCACTCATGACGTTCACGATCGAAAATATCGTCACTTATGATCGCGCGACACTTTGCACGGCACTCCCGGCATTAATCTCGCGACGCGCGGCGCGTACAATATTACACGGCGATGGAAGAATTACGTCGGAGAAGCTACATACGAACGCGAAACTGTACGATCCCCTCGACGCTCGACGCCCGACATTCCGCAGGTAGACGGTAGACGCGACGAGCGAATATAACATGGCGCCCATGGCGGAGAGAATTTCGTAAAATCACGCGACCAACTTCACTCGTAACTCTCTCGCCAGCAGGAGCAACCGTCGCGAGGACGGCGAGGACGCTACACTTGCTGCGTCACGCCTTCTTCTTCTTCTTCCTCTTCTGTGATTGGCCTTCAAGCAGTACTGCTCCAAAAACGGCCAGGACGAACCACTTGTCGAATTTGAGCCGTGAGACGTGTCTTTTTTCAATTGCACTGACGCGAGTATGTGTAGTTGTGTGTGTATGTCCGCGGTGTCGGGAACTCGGGTTAAATGCCGTGGGTTTGTTAGGCCCAAGGAACTGCGCGAACCCACTTCCCCCTGCGGCCGCTGCGTCACGCCGAGTGCCGGCACGCCGCGAGCCGCGACACCCGCGACCGGCGCGACCTCGCGACTCGCGACTAACGGCTTTTCGGCAACTCGAGTAGGGGGGGGGGATAGAGTGGGGGAAAACTAACTAGACGCCCCGCGCGCATCGCGTCAGGCCATACCGGCATTGCCGGCCGTGTCTAGTTACCTTACTCCCACTCTATCCCTTCTACTCGAGTTGCCGAGAAGCCGCGGCCGCGTTGTAACGTAAACGTCATTGCTCTCGAAGTCGGATCGTAGCGCGGAGTAAAACGCGTGAATTGACGGTTTAGATTACGAATAATTGGTATGTCGAATGTACATTTAATACGCGTGCTTCACGGAATTCATATGGATACCGAGGTAAATCGCATTCGCGATAATAGCGACTTGTTACGTTCTTTCGGATGGACGATCCGTTTCGCAACGAGACTCTCGCTTTTCTGCTGGCCCACACACACACACTTTCCGTTAAATGTTACGGTAAGGTTTCGATCGGTCGCGTTGCTCGATGAAATCCATCTCTTTGATTTCGTCAAAGAACCGTCCCGCTGGCGACGTGGCGCGAATGGCGAACCGCGAATCATGTCATGAACCATGAATCGCGCATAGTCTAGCGCCAGCTTCGCGTCTACGAACGGCCGAATCGAGCAACGCGATTGGTCGAAAGCCTAGGCTAAAGTCACATGGCACGTATTTTCCGCGTAACACGTAACCGCGGCTGCGGTCCATTTGACGCTACAAATGCTTCGAATCGTTCTCTCTTCTTCTCCTTCTTTCTTCGTTGAAAGAAAGGAGAAAAGGAACGCTTCAAAGAGCATTTGTAGCGTCAAGTGGACCGCGGCCCGCGTAACCAATTGGAAGAGCGTTTCGCATTTTCGGTTACGCATATAATTCGCGCTTCTGATTGGTTACGCGATTACGCGTTGCGCTGTTGCGTTTTACGGACAGTGTGTGTGGGCGGTCAGCATTTTCGAATCTCAACCGTTGACTGACTCGCGTCGTGTCGCGCGACGCGCGGCTTCAGAATGAATTATCACCATCGTTTTCGGAACACGGATAAAGGATGCGAGCTCAGCGAGCTGCGAGCGGAACGCCGGAACGGAGTAAGCAACGCCGCGACGTGCGACGTGTTTAATTACCGATCGGAGTCTACATTATAACGTCGTATGTTCTTGACATTTGGCGATCGTGCGGGATAGACACGACGAATGTTCGTAACTCGGTTGACCGAAATCGCTCTTGGCGAGCAGCAAGCGTAGCGCCCTGCGACTCGCGACGCGACGACGATTGCTCCTGGCTAGAGTAACGAGTGAAGTCGGCCGCGTCATTTACGAAATTCTCTCCGCCATTTTATATTCGCTCGTCGCGTCTACCTGCGGAATGTCGGGCGTCGAGCGTCGAGGGGATCGTACAGTTCCGTTCGTATATAGCTTCTCCGACGTAATTCTTCCATCGCCGTGTGATTAAGTACGCGCCGCGCGTCGCGAGATTGATACCGGGAGTGCCGTGCAAAGTGTCGCGCGATCATAAGTGACGATATTTTCACGCGTGAACAAGCGAGTGAGTGAGTGAGTGAGCGCGCCGACGGAGATGCGACATCGGATGAGGACCGTGGAGAGAGGAGGAGGAGGCCTGGGAGGCATCGGGCGACGGCGGAGCAATCGTGGGGTGAGTAATCGTTTATTATTTTGCTGTCCTGTGCCGCAGGACAGCCACTTTCTCAAGCGCGACGTGATTCGCGACCATTTACACGCATTGATACTCGAATTATTCGTACACGACCGTTCGAGATTTAATGCGCAATTTCGTAATTTCGGAGTTTGAACTCCGAGATCATACACGAGAAGAGATATATTACGTCGCGAACGTCGCGATATTCGCGCACGATCGTAATATTACTCGCGTGATTTTTCGCTGATTATTATATATGCGAAGTTAACGAGTTAATGCCGAAATATGCAGCCGCCTATACAGCGGCCGCGATCGTTTCTTTCATTTGCATTTTTAAATCAGATTTCTATTGGAATAACGTTTTAAAAATTTAACGGTCGCGATAATTATTTACTTCAAGTATCGATTATCTCTCGGACGTTGTTTTAATGTAAAAATATTTATGTTTCAGATCAACGCAGGGTTACAACTCCGCTGTTGCGCATCGACCGGTGAGTGATTTTTTTTTATTTCAATGTACCGTCAAGGATTTCTTCAATTCCAAATTAATTATTAATATCGATATTCTACAGCTTCTCGTTATTTGAATGATTTAATAATCCAGCGATTATAATTTCACGTTATCAATCTCAAAATAATGAACCAATTATATATAAATCAGTATATATTTGAATGTAAGCATCGTTTTGAGAAAACAATTATCAATGGAAATATCACAAAATAATAGGTTACAATTGCATCGAGTTGCGACGTCTCGTTCCACGACGTCTCGTTATTTAATGACAAATCGATAAATGTATCGCAATTATGGACTATGCAATTGTGTAAATATAATTATCAGCCATACGATCGTGCTGACCAACTTTGGTCGCTTATATATATAAAAAACTATTATAATTTAAAAACTATTATAATTTTGATATTCCATGTATGAGAGAATTTTTCTCTCCTATTAATATTGCACCGTAGTTGTGTGGAATATTCTGTATAATTATTTAATTGATAAGTATAAAATTTCCATATTATTGAAAGGTTTAGAATTACTCGACTTTCCGACTGAATGAATAATATCCTATACCAAACACGCTTCGAATAATGTTGTATCGGTAACACGCCAATTCCTTCAATCTCGTCACTGTGCGCTCTAGCTGACACGAGTGTATCTCGGGAAGCGTTGCACGCTCGATTTCACGAAATCCGATCCTATATTTTCAACGGAAATTTCCTATCTTAATGACAGTTACGTCACCGTCCTAGATACCGGGCCAGATTGGCGCGTATTTCCGGTCCTGACGTACGTGACGGTTTCTTTCCGATGTGCGGTACGACATTAAAATCATCCTTACCTGATCACGATTCCATGAATCCGCGAACCCTCTCGGCGCGATCTCGGGCAATTTCGGGCTGCACTTGGCGTATGCGCCGACGGAAACGGGGAAATTCACCGGTGCACAATGACGGACGTTGATTCACGAATGCGTCGCATATCGACCCGCATGTGCCGGATGGCTTCCTTTCTCTTCTCCAACGCGGCGAGTAACTAATTCATGGGATCCATATAGGTCGGTACCTGCAAGATTATTAAAATTATGTTAGCATTTACGGCCGACATTTTATGCGGAAACGCGATACTCACAGTTCTGAAAGCTCACGTGGTTTCAAAAAATATAGAATTTTATGTGTGTTAGCTTTGATATTCCCTTAAATATTCCGGCGCAAGATATGTTAACCCCGAGTAACCGAATTATTGGAAATAGCGGAAAAAGAATTTAGTATTTATTTCGTAATATAATAAATATCTGAACAATATAAAATATTCCTCCAGCTAAACTCGCGTACCAAAACTTGTAAGTTTCTCACAATGCAGAAACGATCTTTGTTATCTTCTATTTCTAATTCAAATGTATGTATACATTCGGAAATAGCGCTTCTACAAAAATAATCGAAAAAGAATCGGAACAATTTTTGAATTTGTTTCCAACTTTACCGTACCATTCTTTTGTGTTTACGTCACGTTTCTCTCGAAATCGCGGACCGATTGAAAAGACGGAAACGAAAAAAAAAAAGGAACAATGCAGAGACGCTAACAACCTAAATCTATAAAATTGTGTGTGTGTATTTCCTTTCTGTTCTTTTTTTAAATACCGTGTAAAAGGTTTCGAACGTTATTTTGCCCCGCGAGATCAAGGATAATTTGTAATAATCTCATTGTACGTGATGCACATCAACTGACCGTTTATAAAGTGACGCAGGAAACGGGCTTTTGCGTGATAAACGCGGGACAGCGACAGTTATTCGACGAAATAGTTAAAGAGGATTTTAGACTCGTATTTTCTGTGCCGTCGCGGACCCTATTACCAACAACGTAGTTATCCGATCTGTGCACCGTCGACCGCAACTTTCTCTGCGAAACGAACTCGCCGACGCATTCTCCTGTCGACGGAAACGATGTTAAAGATAGGGGAGAACTTTCCCCCTTTTGCTCACCGATACCGTAAAACAAAGTCTTATAAAATATAATATCCCGCTACGACGTTCCTTGCAGTCGAAGAAATGGCGAAGAAATAATTCAAAAGTTTCTCGCGAAACAGCTTGCACCGTATTCGCCTTCCCTTTCTTCGCTCCGCTCGTCAAAAACTCTCTTTCAAACTCGTGACTGCGCGCTTAGCAAACTATATATATTGGATCGTAAATATAGTAATACTAACTCAAAGAATAATCATATACGCTGCAATATTGGACGGTTAATATGCGTTTCCCATGTATTTTCTAAAATTGTAATTTCAATAAATTGTAGAATAGAAGAGCATACGGAATGTAAATTTTTGCCGTAAAACGTACAATGTTATTGTACAACGCGTTCCTCGAATATATTTTAAATAAATATTGATGAATATTGATGAATATTGAATGAATACTGATTGAATCTTCTGTTCAGCGTCGATCATTAAGTTATACGCTATCAACGGTATCACTATTGTTGTTGTAGAAAAAAATTTTGCGATCAATATTAAAACGAGTAAAACACAAAGTGAAAGAATTTCGGCTATTGTTCATTTTTTAGACAGAAATTTTCCATTTTTCGAAGACAAATTTTTTTTAAAGGCCTGATTTTTTTTAAAGAATTCTGTATGGCGTTCAAAAGTTCTATTGAAAAAAATTAGAGAATTTAAATCGAATCTAATTAAAGTAAAAAAAAAATCATAATCATGAAAACTGGAAATATGACTCGACATTTTCGGATTTCTATTTTCTAATTGTCAAAAATATTCTTGTGACATTTGAAAAAATCTTGTATAATTTTTTATGAATGAATCAGAACCGTCAATTATATACCGAAATTCTGAAAATGGGATAATTTTATAAAGGTGACTCAAAATAGATATATTTCCTTTTACATTGAATTTGACTACTATTTTTGTGCGGAAAACGTTATTCTCGGACGGTAATAAACGGCTCTCTCTTTCTCCCAGCGAAACGCGAGGTCGATGCACTATTAGCTTCTCGCGCGCTTTTCTAAAGATCCGCCGCTTCTTGACCCTAGTTTGCATCACGGCAAGTAGGATTAGGTACCATTTATCCGCTCTGACCAGTCGCGATGCCGTAATTCGAGTAGCTTCGAGGGCGAGCATTGTTAGCAGAGGAAGATATCCAGTATCGGTTTAAATTTAAAACAATGAGAGATGGATTATCGAAATAGTAAAGGTCATGTCGGTGAAAAATAACTTTCAATCGCCGGAAATATATTTCGATGTCGCGCTGTAAATCTGGTTCGACGTATGAATCGCACGAATAAATTTTATTTATCAATCAAATTGAACATTATACGGTAATAGAGTAAATTTTGCAATAAAATAAAAAAATTCTGTGGTGATAAAATTGAAAGTAAATTAAAACAATGAATCAAAACAAGCAGATTTGGTATTTGGATTAGATAATAACGGTATTAAATAAAGGAACCGTTATTAATCAAAAATATTCCTCGAATGTGTAGATGTGTGCATGTGTATATAAATAACATAAAATGATTTGGCTGAGTGAAAAAATAACATACTTTAAAAATAGCATCGTATATTATTTGCTTTGTAATATCATTTGTATGGCAATGTACGGCTTTCCAAAACAGATTAAATTTATTTGACACGGCCAATCGCTATCTCTCGTTACCGTAACTTTATATACCCGCGGCGGCTATTAGAGATTAACTATAGAGCCGTGCGCAAATTTAACCAGCGAATTTAACAGACACTGCTTAATTATTATATTCAATTAATTTATTATACTTTCTAGGAGATTATACAGCTTCCTTCTAATTGATTCGATTATGAGATATTATAATTTATAACGCGCGCTATAGGTTTTAGAGTTATCATTATTAATATCGCTTATCATTCTATTGCGTGCTTATTTAATTACGTTCATTGCTGTAATTGTTATTGTAATTGTTCTGGTATATCGTATATCTATCTTATAATATTCTAAAGGGGGAGAGAGAGAGAGAGAGAGAGAGAACGTATATATCCTATCTCGTCTGATACCTTCTCAATGGATCCATTATGCCGTACTCAGGGGATTTCTGCTGATCCCCTTATTTCCCATCTTGCCATCCCTTTTTGGCACCGGTGCAAAGGGACGCGCCACCAGGTACTATTTATTTATCCGCACTGTCCGCAACGCCATAACTCAAATTCGCGGGATCGGATTATCTTTATCATAAAAAAAATGCAACGTGTCTGCATTGCACGATAAAAGGTAAAAGCGAAAGAAAAAAATCCTACCGCAAGACTGAAACTTAACAAAAAAATGTTTGCAATAGTAGTTTCAAAATCCTTCTTTTTTTATTCTGAGGCAAATTATGAATGCAATCCAATTTTAATCATAATATGTATCTATAAAGTTATCTGTATACAGTCTGTTTTAATCGAATTATCATATGTATCCGTCTATTAAAGCTATGTTCTTTCAATTAAAAGTGCCCAGGACTTATAAAGGCTTTGGCCCAACACAAGCATTGTCAGTGGTGAACGATGTCAGTGAGATTAGGGTACTTAATCGCTAGTGGCATATCAAAAGGGGAGAACCATTCTGCAGCTCAGTGACACGTATTGTCCGTAAACGTGCCTTTTGTCATCCAATTGAATCAGGAATGTACCATCTGCGCCACAAGAAAACTATTACACGCGATGATTGGCGTCTTGGCTTCGCGGATCAGAACTGCGTCGAAACATCGCGAAGACAGCAACGTAAAGAAAAATTTTTGAAAGAAATGATATATCCTCTTAGATAACATTTCTAACATTCTCTTAGATGATCAACAAAGACACGTTTAAAGATGAAAGTTTTTACATAAAATTCATTAAAATTTTAATTAAAATAGGATTTTCTTATCCTCTTCTTTAGGAAAGCAGAATTTTAATTGTAAGATAAGTGGAAAATTTAAATTTTTTCGCGCACTTCTCGTTAAAGCATAAATGAAAAGATATTACGACATACCGTCGATATTAGATCGTACGACGAATTTAACGGGGGGAAATGAACGGCCGCGAGCGATTATATCATTTCGATGAAAAGCGTAAGCTGCTTCTGCATATCGATTGCAATTTGATATTGCACTATATGCGCTCAATTTAAGTATTGCCGGAAGTAATTGCAAATTCAGACAATGGGTGCTATATAATATTTAATAGTTATGCTTCCGATTGTGTGGAGACGATAAAAATTATACAGTTTATAATAATTTAAATTAAACATCGAATTTCGCAGCTGTGTATAATTTTACTAAATTAATTATAAATGAAGAAGGATATAATTGGTTAATAAATTAGCGATATGTGACAATATATATAAAATTATATATAAAATAAGAACGTAACACGATACATATATAAGAAAAAAATATTTTTAAATCTATATTGTCTGAAGAATAAATCTATATAATTGAAATAAACAGAATAATAAATATTGCTCAAAGTAATAAAACGTTATTTTGTAATATTTGTAAAATTGGTTAAAAAATAAAAAAGTGAATTTCATTAGCGTGCTACGAAAAAAATGCGGCAAGGCAAATGTATCAATTATAACAGAATGAAAAATATTTCTTAATTGTTTTACATTCACTTAATTGTTTTTGCATTTTCGATCCAAAATTCATATCATTTTAAAGTTTATGTCAATTTTTTTACATATATCTTTAACAAAATAAAGATTTCTTGGATATACGAAAAGCTTTTTGATCTTTCTATATCTCGTATATCTCGATGTACCTATAAATATTGATTCGAATTCCTCGAAGGAAACCATGAAAACAACCTTGATGCCTATCATTGTGACAATGCCTTGTGCTATAGTGTAATTATATCATTAGTATTAAACGGAGTCCCATAGCAGCACGGGGGTCAGGTATTTAATTACGTATAGTAAAAAATAGATACTATAAGAACGTTCTCACGTGTACGGGTCGCAAGGTTAATCGATATTAGGTATTCTTAGTACGGTGAGCCCAGTCCGTCGAGTGACGGCAAAATTTTATCGTCCGCCATGCGAATTCACGCGCTTCAGTAATCAACGTAATATAAACGGCTTCTCTTTGTGGAGAAGCCTTCGGCGCCGCTTCACGACGCGCGATGCAAATGTTCTGAAACTTGTACGATCATCTTCATATTTAACGCGAGCTCTCTTTCCAACACTGATCTCGCGAACTATTCACCTCTTTCGTGATGTCCTTCTACGATTGTCGATAAAATCCCTCCCATCGAACACCGCGGATTAAGCTCGTCGAAATTTTAATCCCTTGCGGTCGAGAAGTCCTATAATCTGAACAACTCGAGTTGAAATTGAAGTAGCCAATTTTGAGATATATATAATGTTACCATTTTAGAAATTAAAATTAATATTATTTTATCTTGGGAATATATTATCTTATTGTTAAATCACAAATATTTCACGATTATACATTTGCCTTATTAATTAATTAAATTTTATTCACATATTTTAAATAGATGAATCGAAAACTTTAAGTAATTGAGGAGATTTGCCATTCTTCATCTCATAATTTTGTTTAAATTAATAAATTACCTTTTAATAGATCATAATTATGATCGAGAGCAGATGCATCGATTTATTAAGTGACGATACTAAGTGAGCACGAAATGACAGAAAAAAGGTCAGTAACGCGCTTTAAACTCAATTCACGAATTAATATGAGAGGCATTAAATGCAACATGGAGTAAGGACACGATTTACTGGCCGTTCTCGATAATGAAATTAACCGGCTAACCGGTCTTCGATGCTTCGTTATCGTGAACTTGCTGTGCCTTCCTTTTTTACTGCATGACGTTATTCACGTAACGCGCAGTTTTCCGAAGCGTAATGAATTTTCTTATCGAGCGGAACTACGTCATGGACGCACGTATCGCGGACTCAACGCATTCCAGTATAACAATTGTATTTATACTGTATATAATATGAAACTTTCGAATGGTGTATAAACGTACAAAGAATATGAATATTGATTACCACAGAATAGAATATTTTCAGAATATTTTCCGTCTCGTGTATCGTATTTTTTATCGTATAACGCAAATATGACAAACATTCATATATAGAATATAAAAAAATCTGAATCTGAGATAATCTTAAAAGATCTAAGACTCTACCCTAATTATCAACATGATGTATTATTTGCATGCAATCCGTTATCGTTTAATTAGATAAAAAATTACAGCGATTAACGAAGCGAGATAAAAATATGATGAATCGTGAGAAAGTCTCGCGCGTCGAAGATATTAAGGTTGCACGCGCAAGGAACGTTTCAACTTTCCCTCGAAATCTTATATATATATCCTTGCATAATGCGTGAACTGATGCTTCCAAAATAGAACGAAAAATTACTGGGAAGAGATAAACGAGAGAAACGAGAGGGAAAAAAGGAGAGAAACGTGAAGCTATTCCTAGCGCGATCAATTGAATTGACGATGTGACGGCTCGCCACTGGGCAAACTAATTAGCATAATTCGCCTAAAAAAGAGCAATAAGAATCGACCGAATGATCAATGAACCGTACGTGCGGTAGCTCTTCTCTACAAGCTATACGTGTTTTCCCTGTATGTAGTCTTGTAAACGAACTAGTAGAACGGTAATCCGATACTAAAGCGTCAAATACACAGAGGGTGCGACAGGGAGGCTCTACGTGAAGGAAAACAAAAGTAAAAAAACGAGGTGGTGTGTCGCTGGAAAAGAAAATAGAAAAAATAAACGGCGAGAGGTTCCGCGTTGAAAATTAAATATGATGGCCAAGGTTTCTCCGTTTGTCTCATTTTCTCGCGTCGTCCACGCTTATACTCCGTTTGTTCTGGTTTTTCAATACGCGGGGTCTGAATAAACGGAGGCGTCGACGCGACGGTTTCACGCCGCGCGCGATATACTTATCGGCAAAGATGCAAACCGACAGAGCGGACACAAACGTTGCAACTATAGGATTTCCTCTTACGTCGCGCACAAGAGCGAAATGCGCGACACTCCCCCGTTCGTGCGTGTTCTTCGGTATAACACCGTGGAAAGTACTAGGGAGCCTCTGCTAGGCACACAATCCTGTTTACTCGTCTAACGGAGTTATACGTGGACGACCCGATGTTAGGCGGAAAAAGGAAATGACATAGTCGCGCGAACTGCGGCAACAAAAGTACGACGGCAACGGTGCTAAACTGCCGCTGATATGTCGCATTGCAACGAGTCACTGTGTCCGGCGGAGTTTATGCGGCCGATTCCTCTTATTTCATGGCTTGTGACATTTTAACTTTTGCAACGTACCGTCGTCCGGCAAATGCAAATATAATATATTATGAATAATGATCTTATTAACGTGGAATCTATTATGTAATTGCAATATTGATATAATTATTATTATTATATATTACATTACGTCATATTCGTGTTACAATAATTACATATTATATTAGTTTATGTTAATTTTGTTGCTCGTTTTATCAAAATATGGAATTCATTATAATTAAAGTGTTATCTACTAGGAGACGACACCCCATGTATAGTTGTCGCTATCTGTATTGCGGAATCGTCTTGAAATTACTCAAAGTAACCGATTGCAAAGACCCTAGCACGAAGGAGCGGAGAAAATATCGGTCTGCAAGAAAAATTGCTCGGAGAGAAAAATATCCTTACTTGTCGCACACCATCGAAAAAGTTTCCCGATCATTGAAAAACTTCGCGTACTCGTACGACGGCAATCTATTTGCCTGCGATCTATCCGGATAACAGATTTGTATATTTTAAACTATTCCATTTCCACTGCGTGCCATATGTTACGGAAATAACGGTAGATCGATTCGGGGCAATACGTTCGAACGCATGATCCCTCGCGGTCTTTCGTTTCTTCCGCGAGAAACAGTGCATTATATTCAACTCTGAAGCAGTTCTCGAATGATCCTGTTTCACATTCAAACGTATCAGCTTTATGATCATCTATCTCTATTTAATTATCAACCTCTTATGCCCATTTTTATCAATGCAAATTAATTTTAATTCTAGTTTAATTTTTCTTTTTATTTCTTTCTAATTCTTAGAACTAAGTTAACCGAGATTAAAGTTAATCGATATTGACGGAAATGGACATTAATCTTGTAAAATTTAATGAATCTTGCGTTAACCATTTTCTTTGCAACAGATACGCAATAATAAAGCGTAACAATATATTTTTCGCAATTATTACTCTTGTCCGCGATAAGCACATAGCTCTAATTTCACTCTGTAATTGCAAACTGAGGAATCGTACTGAGGAAAAAACCCTTGAAACCACCTCAATTGTAGATATTAGTCCAAATTCCACTCATATAGTCTTTTACTCTTTCTCTCTGTCTATCTCTCCTTCTACCTCTTCCCCCCACCTCTCTCTCTCTCTCTCTCTCTCTCTCTCTCTCTCTCGTATTTATTACGCTAATCATCTATTACACTCACTTGTGCGATATCGGGCGATCTACGGTACCGAAGCCCATCCACTTGTCGCGACGCGGGGTGCAATCATGGAGCACCTTTGCGGGGTGGTCGCGCGCAACCGACGGTGATAACGCGGCAGGTAGGAGGGGTGCTCGTGGTCACTCGCGCACCTGTCCAAGTCCGCGCCGACCGATTTCGGCGGTCGCGCGAGGGACGCGCGGGTATGTCACTCCGTCGCACCACCTCGCGAGATCACTCGCGTACGATCCCCCATTGACCGAGCACACACGCGGAAACGCTCATCCGCGACGACGTTCGCGGCATACGACACCCGCGACGCGAATTCGCCAGCGATTTGAACTACGTCGCGACATTCCCGCACTCGCATGCGCGCGCGCGCGCGGAAGCGAGCGACGGGCGAAAACGGCCGCGGCGGCGAATATGACGGGAAGAAATGGGAGAGAGAAGGAGAGAGGGAGAAAGAGGTAAAGATGCGAGAATGCGGAAGAGAGAGAGATAGAGAGAGAAAGAGAGGGAAAATTCGGTGACGGTGCGTGAGCGCGCGGCGGACGATTTAAAAACACGACGTTTCTCGACGACGACGGCACGAAGTCGTCACGACGACTGGCGTAACCGACGACAGAGAGCGACACGACAGCCCCCGACGGCCGGGTCCGACGCATGCGTCCTCGCCACCCCGTGCCCAACCCTGTTTTCCCAGAGACGGCCACCCTCTCGCACGTAGGCCAGCCGCCTGCCTTTTTCCCTCCATCTCGTTCGGCGAAACCATCCCTGCCGTCCGATCTCCGAGATTCTCGGCGTTTCCGCGCCGCGAAGGTGAGAGCGAGGCTTGCATGTGGTGCAACGACAAAATCGTATCGTGAACAAAATTACCCTGGCGACCTTTGCCTGAAAACCTACTCGCGAGCTGCTCACAATCGTCTCCTTCCACCACCTTCTTGTTGTTAATAATTGTCCCAATGTATTCCTCTAAGGATTTCTCACTCTGTTTCCCGAAAATATTGTATATCTGCAGTATTCAATTTTTCGTATGTGCGCTACTTCTTCCTTTCACTCAATTTACATGTGTGAAACTGCTGCATTTTCTGCTCTTATAGCACTATAAAAATAAAACGGAAACCGGCGTTTGCAAGTAGAACTAGCTTTGAGACGGTCTTTAACTGCTCTATAAAATCTAATATTGAAAAACTAGTTAGCGCGAAATGCAAGCACAAGGATCTCCTTGTGTATCCTTAAATATTTTATAATATTTCTTTGAAAAAAAAAGTCTGTATGTAATATTAAATAAGTAACGTGCATTACGTATAATCAAAGAAGCAGGTCGTCAAGGATCACAAAATGCACTACAGTCGATTTTACAATTAGTCAGCAAAATATGTTTAACAGAAAAATTTGTGCAACAAAGGGTTAGTGTCATTCTCGCAGCTCGTTCTTTTAAAACCTTGCTAAACGCGATTGTAATTCTTTTTTTTACTGTTCTTATTAATTATCATCAGATATTCTTCTTTGAAATTTGGTGCTGAAATTCAGCGCTTTTACATTACTCAATTTACACAGCCGCACACGTTATAAAAATAAAAAAGATTCTAAAACTTGTCGCCATTTAAATTTTACTTTAATTGCAGAATAGAAAATTATGAAAGATGTGTGAAGAAAGGATTTTATTAGTCAATATTAACTAAAACTCTCGTGTTACAATTTCTATAATTTCGTTGAGAAACGTTGGCTTATCGTATGAAGATCTGGATGTGAAAGGGTGTTTGAATGTACGTATACTCTGTTACCTAACCGCAGAATTTAATGCGGATTGGCTGTAAATCGGAAGATCGCGCGCGTACTCTCGAAATTCAGCTTTCATTGCGCGTATTGTATTTTGCGCCTGGACAAGCAGATGTTAATTGGATGCAGAACAACAGTCCGCCAATAATCGACAACGCATCGTGTTCGAAATCGGGAAATTTTGAATCAAATATGCGCCTCTCGTCTTCCTTGATTTTATCGATTTTTTTTTTAAATTATATATACAATTATTTAAAAATTATACAATTCACAATTAGATTACAAAACGCGCGAATGCGCGGCTTTAACATATGAACAAATATTGTGTTTTAATTTTTTAAAAACAGCTCTTGATGATCTCTCCTAACTTTCTTCGCGAGATTAATCAAGTCGTATAAAAATGTATCACGCAACATAGGTGCGACATTAATTGCGCGAAAAAAAGAAAGAGAACGTAAGAAAGTTTTAATAATTCTCTCCCCTGCGTAATCATCTCTCTCCCCTCTTGTTATTGTTGCTGCACACAAAATTGCGCAAATATAGGAATAATGAACGCGTAAAGCAGCCGACAAAACAGTCGCGTTTTCGGACAGAGGTACAAAGAATATTAGTTACAGATCTACGACGAGCTTTAATCGAGGTAACGAAACAACGTATGAAGTAACCGGGCTGGAGTTGAGGGTTGCATCGATCACAAAGGCTTCATATTTTTTAATCTCAAAGGAGAATGATTGCCGAACGCGTTTGATGTTTTAAAGCACGGCGTGGCGCGGCGCGCTCTCGCCCATGGCCGTCGCAAAGCTTTATGAGCCTGGATTAAAGCATGTAATACGAGCGCAGCTTACTCGATACCGGACACGGTATTTAGATATATTATTTCCTCTGCCATTAATTACATAGCTTTGTCACGAGGTAACCCAGTTCGGTCCGCATATTCGAGTATCAGTTGTCCTTATACGCGTTAATTTTATCCACAGAAAGGCGAATGGATTGAAAAATAACAGGAATTCCTCATTAAAAATTATTTATTTCAACACTCGGAGAATAATTTAGAAATTTTTTAATTTTTTATATTTAATATGATAGTGCGAGGTGTGTGTGTGTGTGTGTGTGTGTGTGTGTGCTGCAATGAATAACGAAAATACTAGCACTCGTTTTCTCTTTGAAACGAAACGCATAATCGTCTCATTTCTCGTGATTTCGTATATAGTGATCAAAACCGAGTTTTATGCAGCGATAAGAACGGGAAATTACGTAATATATGGCAAGAAAAGGGAATGTAAAATCAGACGACACTGCGCCTAAACAGGAGAAATCCGAATATTACGATTCGATACCACTTGCGCTATTACGGGAGAACGAAGTTATATATAACAGACAGAATATATTATTTCCTTAAGCTTGGAGACCGATAGTGCGCTGAATGCTGAATTGAAAAGAAAAGAAAAGAAATGAATATATTATTTAATATTTAGTACGTGGATGTTGAATGTCTTGCCGTTTACTCAACTTTTCAACGAATAATTTTTCTTTAATGTAAGTAAATGATGTTTGAAATAGTGACGGCAAGGATTCATTTCGAGACAAGGAAATATTATAATTTATACATAATTTGGCTAGTAAAATTATTTATTTTCTATAAATCTTATCATATTTGATGTTAAATTTATTGTACAATCTGTAATTATTATTTTTTATAATCGTGCAAATTTTTATATATTGTCATGAGTTTTGCAACAATAAAACACAACTGTGTTCTCATACATATATTAGATTGCCTCATTTCTCTGTTAGTTTCTTAATCTGATGTAAACAATAGATCCGACTAAAATGTCACAACGATTTAATTATCGAAGACGTTACGTGAATAGATTTTGCACACGCGTATTGTCAGTTGTTTGTTCTCTGGTTAAATCACCCTCGGGTCCTCGGGAGACAATGAATTTCGAAATGTCCGAGTTTCGTCGTGCAAATCTCAACAACTCACAGTGAATATACGTATTAGAAACCCGAAGCCGAGATGAAAAGTAAATATGAAATGTGCAAGGATTCGACATAAAAAGGCACAAATGCTTTTAAAAACTAAAAGTTTAATGAAAAGTTGCTCTTTTAATAATATTTATTTACTTGAGAAGAAGCTCTTTCCTCATTTTTTTAAAGCAAAGAATTATAGCCTTGTGGTGGAAAGAACCACAATTTCGTCTATATACGAACGTTACGGCGCGGTGCGATGAAACGAGATGAGGGTTGTTTGGTTGCAAAGCAAACGCCACTACTCGACGAATAGAATTTCAAATACGCTTGATGGTAGGTATACCGGAGTAAAATTTGTTTACGTTGCATATAGCCTCGGGGTTACGGCGCTACGCGACAAAACCCATATTCTAATTTTCGTTCTAATTGTATATGTAATACTCAAAGAGGATATATGAAATTTGATTTTCAAAATTGGCAATTCATATGTAATCGCAATAGATCGATCGTAGGGGAGAGTGGGGAAAATACGGACACTGCCATTTTGGTATTTTTCTGTCATCCGTACCCTTCCGCGATAGTGTCACGTGTACAGGCTGGAGTCAAGTCCGTACACGTGACACTATCGCGGAAGGGTACGGACGACAGAAAAATACCAAAATGGCAGTGTCCGGTCTTACTCCGGTGTCCGTATTTTCCCAACTCTTCCCTATCTAACATGAAATGTATGATGTCGCAAATTTAAAAGAATTTAAGAGTAATAATTATTCTTATCTTTTAAAAGATAATATAAAAGATGATATAAAAGGAATAAAAGAAGGTACAAATGTTCGTAAGGAAGTTATTTTATTCAAGCAGGCATGAATTTTTCAGTTCGAGTCTCGGAAATCGCACTATCTGTTCGATCCACTTTGCCACGGTAAGTAGCCTATGTTCGTGAAAAAGTGGCGCCATTAATTGCAAGGACAAAGGTAGACCTTCGCGAGAGAGTTCGATCGGCACGTTGATCGCGGGCAAACCAGCCATATTTGCGGGTTGCGTACAGTGATCCTGAATCAAACACTGTGTCTGATTGTCCAGCTGTACGAATTCGTCGTAGATCGGAGCTTCAGTCAACGTGGTCGGAGTCAGTAGAAGATCTACATTGTTATTCCACAGAACGTCAAAGTCCTGCGCGATTAATCTACGCATTTTCATCGCCTTAACATAATACTCTTCGTAATTTTCCGCCAAGAGAAAATAATTCCCGACTAGTATACGACCTTTGACCACGTCGTTGAAACCCTCCGACCTGGTCTTCTTGTACAATTCGTGAGCCGAACCCCATTCATCGGCTCTGTGACCATATTCTATACCGTCGTAACAAGCCAAGTTGCTAGCTACGTCACATCGATTTAAAACGGAATAACATACTATAGAGTAATCGGTGTGAGGTAATGACACTGGGACGACACTGGCTCCCGCTTCTTCTAAAAGATGAGAAACCTTTGCCCAACATCCCTCAATTTCTTCGCTTATACCTTGTACCCCGTACTCCTTTGGTATTCCAATCCTGAGATTGCTAATATCTATCGTTTCGGATAAATTAATTGGAACATATTCTCTTTGTACGGTAGTGGGATCTGCTTGGTCGGGACCAGCTATGGCGTTTAAAATTAATACAGCATCGTCTACCGTTCTCGCGAGAATACCCGGTACATCCATCGAATTTAGTAGAGGAATAAGACCATAACGTGACACTAAACCGTAAGTTGGCTTCAGGCCGACTAGACCGCAATAGGACGCAGGATTGCGAGTGGAACCGCCAGTATCAGAGCCCAAGGCCGCGTAACAGGTACCTGTGGCTACTGCAACTGCCGAACCTCCACTACTGCCACCTAAGATGCATTTATTATATCCCAAAAAATTATTGCTAATATGTGTCTCAAAGTAAGCTAATTAAACAATAGAAAAGATACACTAAGCAATGTCTAACAATTTGCGGCAATGTACCTGCTATACGCCACGCATCTTTTTCATGCAGTTTCCTCGTGGTAACTTGCGAACCGTCAGACCCGTACGAATAAAATTGAGGCAACATCTCCGAGCCCCATAGATTCTTCGTTGGCCCATAAAGCGAGTCTACAGTGCCGGAGCCCATGGCAAATTCGTCGAGATTAGTCTTGCCGATCAAGACGGCTCCCTGCATCCTGAGCTTTTCGTAGACCGTGGCGTTGTAGCCCGGGGAGAAGTTGGCCAACATCCGAGAAGCACAGGTCGTAGGTTTACCCTTGACGCAATAGTTGTCTTTAATGGCGATGGGAATGCCATCGAGCTGTCCCAATAATGAATTCTTCTGTTGTCTCTCATCAGCAGCGCTCGCCTGCTCTTCCGCAACATGGCTTGTCACAGTGATATAAGCGTTTAAAGGCTTGACGATTGAAGTTAGCTTAATTGAGGCTTTACAGATCTCGGACGGTCGCACTGCGCTGCCATAGATTTTCTGACTAACTTCTTTAATCGAAATAGATAGCAGCTTGTTCATCGTTCGTCCCGCGACATACCACTAAAATCTAACCTCTCTGCCGGCGTTGATAGATACATAACCTTAAATTCAATGGCAAGCAGAAGATTGCAGTTTCGCAAACAGCTGTGCGAGACGCCGAGACACGTGTCACGTGAGTCGAGTTCGATCGTATCTCTTCGAATCGAATCGAATTTGATTCGTATTCGAATAGTCGATAAATCGATTACTCGACTACTAAAAACTTCTAACACCAGAGAGAATCTCTCTGGACATAGCTAGCAGCAAGATACTATTGAAGACTAATATGGAAATTCGTGTGATAAGGAAAAATATGTAAAAAATATTTTATATATATAACATATAATATTTTAGTAAATATATTAATATTTTTTATTATTTTCCATTAAACATATATATTCCGTAAGAAACTTTCAATAAAATATTTTTAAAAAAGACTGGTGAACTTTTTCTCATTTTTATATCTTATTTTTTTTAAATGATAAATATATTGGATTGCCGAAATACGATCGGTTTATCGGAGTCACAACATGTTTACTTCGCATAATACGGTGAAGGAGACTGTGGACACGGTTTTGTGTACAAACGGTATAAATCTTGAGAGATACCGTTCGTCGACTTCTCATATAATACTCAAACGTTGAATGGATCCTCGATCGAACGCAAGTATCGGAGTCGAAAGTGTTAATTGTGAAAGAGTTTCAAGTGCTTTAATATATTAATTACGCCGATTATGCGCATTCGGTAATCAACAGTATGTCACGAATGATTAATAAACGTGATATAAATAACGGCCATAAACGTGCTACTATAGCTACTTTGTACACGAGCACGCCCACAAGCATACCGAATACATCTATGAAATCTTGTGGTACATCCTTATCTAGGATCGATACAGCTTCTTCTTCAAGTGGAGACAGACCAAATTTACAGTTATTACAGCGGCTACAAGGTGAGGAATTATTATGTATATGCTTAATTATATTTTTGTAAATATATTATAGATAAACTATTTTTCAATAAAAATTAAATTATTAAATTTGTACTAATTATGAGTTAAATATTCTTTCTTTAATAATATTATAATAACAATTTATATAATTAAAAATATAGTTTATGTCAATTAAAATTTGAGGAAGAAAATGTTTTCAAAAAGATATCTCTAAATCACTGGAGATTAAAATAAATTATACTATAAAATATATACGTACCATTATAAATTAATCTATTTTAGACCGTAAAATAATACATACGAAGGGAAAGAAAAGAGAAGACACGAAATGGAGAATGAAAGCCTCTGATAGCAAATTAGAAGCCAAACAGAAACATCAGTTAATCGACGAATCTTTAAATGGTTTATATCAATTAAAATTAACAAAAAATATAAGATTTTTTATTATTTTAACATTAAAGTATATAAAATATATATATACCAATCATAAAACTAATATATTCTTTATATGACAGTGAAGCAAAAGAAAAACTTAAGGAGCGAGAAAAAAGCCATAAAAAGAAAGCGAATATTAGAAGATACGGATAATGAATGGGAAACTGAAACGGAAAAGTCAATTAACGAACCCTTAATAGGTTTGCGAGGATCCATCGACGATGAGTGCATACAACCATTTCAGGATCCTCCGTGTACACCGGAGAAAATTCGAGACCGGCCAATTGCGTATGAAGAAAGTCTTCATAACTACGAATCACCGATTATAGGTTCCCACAGAAGAAAAAGATCACATCTAATTTCAAAAAAGAATGATATCATACTGCAAAATACACTGCTGCCGGTAAATTCACTAACAACGGAAGTACGAAGTTTAGAAGAGACAGGCGAAGATGAAACAATATTCCGTATGTATCTTGTTGAAAAGTAGGATTTTTACCAGAAATACTTGTCGAGATTTTGTTACACACTTGATAATCGTTCAATAATTCTTTTTTTAAAGTTGTAGTTTAATTTTTGCTCAATAACGCTTATTTTATTATTTCTATTATTTTAATTATCGCTGAGACCAAATTATTTCTTCTATTGTATGTTAGCTATTATTTACGCATATTTCTACATCATTTGCGTGTAATAATTAATGTTTGCAAAATGTTTTCGCAAAATTTTATTAACTTTTACTTTATCTCTTCTACAACATACTTTTATTGCTCTGTCTATTTAAAATGTATATAATTCTATTTAAAAAATTGCTTATTTTAGAAAATAATGCACAAACACATGTTTCATTACGGAATCCAGAAAAAATCTCGAAACAAAAACCTGAAAACTTAAGTCCTCATATACAATTGCGTCGGGATCAATCTGTGAAAACATATCCCGGGAAAAAATCTTCTTTGTGGTTACCAATTGACGATTTTAACCGAAAACTTCCTAACTTGTTTTCTAATCTTCCTAGGAAGACAGAAAGTATTTCGATTCCTCCAGGAATGATATGCGTTAGGGGATATTGGGACAAAACTTTACGAAAATGGGAAAGGTCGTATGAAGAAAGTTCTTCTCAGAATAAAAATGGCAAATGCAAAACAAAGATTAACAAAAGAAACACGAAAAAAGTCACACGGAAACAAAAATATAATGTATATGATACAACTAAAGACGAAACAGACCACGAGTTCGAAACCGATGGTCGAGATGGTAAGCGAATGACTTTGCGTGAATTCTGTCGCAAACAAAAAGAGGTTGTAGTCATATCTTCCTCGGATACGGATAATTAGGAAGGTTAAACGATCCATTTGTTTGTAGTTGTTTATATATATTTGTGTATACATCTAATTGGTATACATATACATACAATCTTGCAAATTTATTTAATTGCAAATTTAGATTATCCAAAATGTCTATAATTATTTATAATTATTTATAATTATTAATATTTTCGGTTGTTAACGATGTGTTGAATAAATGTAATAAACAAACACCTCTCTAAGATAGATATATTAATAACTGATATATCAATTATATATATATATTTATAAGAAATTATTTTGTATTAATATAATATTTCTATGTAATAATTTACGTTAAATATATGTTAAAATGTTACTGCAATTATTTTCATTTTTTTTTGTTATACTTTATATATTTGTTACTGATATTTGTTGGCTAAATTTAAGGCATCTAAACGCGTGTACACACACCCAGCTCTATAATATTTAATATAGAAAATTTGTATTATTACATTAGATTATATGATCTCGAAAGAAAGTATATCATCTTTCGACTTTGTAGAATCTAATATGTTTGCGAACAATATATTACATATTATTGTTACCACTATTGTTTAATTTCTTTAATGAACAATTTTACATTTTCTTTAGACACATTTTCAAATATTTCCTTTTGATTTTCAATATCATTTTTATTAACGCAGTAAGATGACGCGTTTAAAATTAGTAGTCTTATCGTCGAAAAGATAAATACACTTGAGCGAATTTTACATTTTGAAATTTTCCTACAAAGTTTAAGTATTTTAATTAAAAAAAAAATTATATTCCAAATTTCTAATATAAAGCTATAGTTATTTAAAATAAAATACTGCATTATTAATCATAAAAGTCTTTATATACTAATAGTGTATTAATAGTGTACTAATATTAATAGTATACTAATATTAATAATAACACGAGACAAGCTTAAAATTTGCACAAACTTAATATACATTTATTATTATTTATTATCATTTACGTTAGCAATTAATTTTATCTTCAAATACTATAAGATAAACGACTATGATATATATCGTTATAGTTATCATATTCGAAAATGAATAATTTCACGAAGTAAAGTGTGATTAGTTTGCTCATATGCGATAAACCTGCTGGTTTACTTAGTTTCTCAACCACAATTGTGGCGCCGAAAAGATCGTTTGTTCAGTTCGCGAAATGTAATTTCGCATGTAAAAGGTATGATATCCCGCACCGACTTGCATTTGCACTCCCGTTCAACAAATATTGAATAAATAATTGTTAATTCTCGATCGGATATCTTTGATAGAACGTTTTTATACCGATTAGTTAACGCTTCACGTTAGTTTGTTGATTTCTGTTCTGCCGAGCCTACGAAAATTAAAATATCATTTCACAGTTTGTAAATTCACGATAAAATTTTTTTTTGCCGAGTGTGCACAATCGAAGTTTATGAAGACTGTTAAGCGAAATCGCTTCGTCGAGGGAACTTGCATCATATACCTCAGCGTATTTTCAACATTCCTTATCTAATCGAGTCCACTCGATTAGTGAATCTGATCGTTCGTGTTCAATCAGTACAACTTTTGCCCTGCACTCGCGCAGACCTCGGCTTCTGGTGATCTCCGAATCAAATTCTTGTGCTCGTTCGTTGTATACTAAATATGGAAGAACAGCTTGTGAACCCGTTTGAAAATGACAGTATGCTACCGGATGATGTGCAAGAGAAATTGGCGAAAATAATGGAAAGATATCAACAGATGAGCGATGAGGAAAAAGAGCAATTCCAACAGGGTGCCTTTGACGTGTTAACAAAGTCTCTGAACAAATTACCCAGGAACACGATTTTGCCCATATGGCTCGCACCATACCAGTCTTACATTCTGTTCATTTTTGCGGTATCGATTGTGGGATTTCTACTCGGTATGATATTTCTTGCATTGCAATTGCATAATATTTGAACTTATATATAATAAAAATACATAATGACAGATTCTGTTATGAGTGATAACGCACCGATAATAGTAAAATCAAGCAGTGATTGCGTAATTATTATATAAATTATATATCCAATTACACCGTCACATATGGCGCTTGCGAACAACTGAGAATTTTTCCATAATGACAATTTTATATTAAATAACATTTTTTTAAATTTTTACTTTTTGCGATAATTTAACAATCTTGTTTCTGCAGCTCTTTTCGCGCGTAGATTGTATCGACGTACAAAAGAACGAGAACAACGTCAAGAAGAGAAAAGAAAGCTTAGACAACAGAAAGCAGAGATGAAGAAGAAGAAAAAGAAGCAAACGTAACATGCGATCATATGTTCAATAACATTTTAACAGAAAAAGATTCATTGACGAATAGGTGAACGAATTCTTAAAATAAATTCGAAACATATGTTTTACAATCTGTGAGCTTTTTCTTTGGCGAATTAATCTTTCTTTTAATCTTAATTCAGGAAAACAAAAAAATAATAAGAATAAGCATCAAGATATATTTATTGTGCCATTTCATTGACTTAAACATTTGCATGAGGTATATAACAAAATTAAGATAAACCGGCATACATTTTTGCTTTCAAAATATCAACATGTTTTCTTACCCTTTAAATTATAACAGAAAAAATAAACTGTATTACCAAGTAACATACGTTTATACTTGTTTATAATTACAGTACAATAATGAACTTATTATAATTGATATCACGCGATGAAATCGCAGTGAGCGTTCCCAACTGCAAGTACGATTCTTCGTAAGTAATAAAGACGATACGTGTTAGGCAGTTAATTATTTAATGCACTTTTCGTCACGTTGTAAAACGTTATTATTTCATACCCTTACATGGAAACACACAACCACATTTCTTAGTAAAATCTTAATGTATTATTTAACAGATACTAGCTATTGTATAATAAGCTGCATTGAAGCTTATATAAAATTAGTATTGCAATAAAAGAATCTACACCCCAACGTAACTTTAAACTTCATATCTCATAAAATTTTTCAAAATCCCAGAATCTCAAAAATATTAGTATAAAAATCCCATTTCTTCCTATATCATAATATTTGCATTAGAAAAAATGAGAATATCTTTTGTACAATTTACTGAATATCTATTTTATTTCAAATACTTATCAATATATCTATTTGTTAATATAAAGGCACTAAAATTATTTTTTGAATACTTGAACATTTTAGTAGAAATTTTATAATATTCAAATTTATTAATTTTTTATAATAATAACGTCATTAAAGGATTTTATTTTATTTTCAATAACAATGTTAACATGTTAAAAGTTTATGGAAGTAAAAGAACTTATATCTATTTTAAACAAAAATTGTTAAATCAACAAAAACAGTAACAATTATATACAAAATTAAAATTTTATACTTATTTTAGCGTGGCACATATATCGAAAACCATGAATCGTTTTCATAACTTGTACTGAAAAAACGATATATAAATTCTACCTAATTTCCATTATATAATCTCTTTTCATTCCTTACTCGATCTTTGCTAAATATATATATTACCATATTAAATACTTTTTCAAACCGCTATTAATAATGCGGTTTACAAAATAGTAAACGAAGTTGTATATGTATTCCGCGCCTTTGCACATTTGTCCGAAAAGATACGCTTTTATAATTACTATATGAATTCAAAATATTCATAATCACAGAATATTTAAATGGCACAATCGTGCGAATGTACAAAATCTCATATTTATATATATCTTTCGCTGTTGCTAAAGCAACATAGTTCTAGCACTCGTAAATATATGACAGTGGATGGAGTAATATATCTATAAATTCTATATTCTTTTTAAAAAATTGCAAAATTTGCATCTCATAATTTCCTCTAACGGATACAATTTAAAATTATAAGACCCAAAATTATCGAGTATTTTAATGTTCGAAGATTGGGTACTTGGAAAGTTTGAGTGCTCGCATAACTCAACGAGCTATGTACAATATAACAATTACTAATAGAAAAACGCATTTAACTTAAAAAGAATATTGCACTTGTATATATGTATGTAACTTATCTATATCTTTCAACAATTATATGTTGCAGATATGGCATGATATGCAAATAGATATAATTAATATTACACGTAAAACAACTATAATACCGTTAATCTTTTATAAAAGTTTTGTACACCTCAACACATAACTCAACGCGTAAAAATAATTTTTTTATTCCAAACGTTAATTTTTATGACAGCATATTTATTATATAGAGTTAATTTTTTTATTCAGTTATTGTAAATATATTAAAAAATTATTAATTATGTCGAGATCTTAAAATTTACTTGTTAAAAAATCGTTAATAATTTCCAAATCTTTTTTACATAACGTTATACGATATATGTATAATAATCCTTGCATACATTCATACAAAGTAATATATTTTACTAGCTTTCGTCTCTCTTTTCTCACTTTTATATTTATATATTTATTTAATAAATATATGTTATACCGTATATATATTTATTAATATAACATGTATAATATGTTATATTATACATATATTTATTATATAAAAAATATTTATAAAAGAGAGAATCGCTGCAGAAATTGTTCAAATAATTTTTGATTTTATTAACAATGTGTAACGCTCGGTAGCCGGATCTGAAAGAAATATATATTGGCATTATTAGTTTCTTTTCAATCTCTTTTCAAAATTGTAAATAAAATAGTATAGCGAAAGAAATTTATGTACCTTTGATAGTCTCGACGAAGTACATACTCTCGTCTTTCATGTTCGCTACCAACTCGTCGGTGACCAACACGCGTATACCCTGTGGCCCTAGGAACAGTATTGAGTGTAGTCGGTCGTGGGGCAAGTTTAGAGCGTTGAGCAACTTATTTGTGAGCGCGGTGCTCGTCAAGCTGTCGAGGTAGGCGACTCTCCAGAGCGAACCGTTGCCTTCCGATGAAAAGTAGAGGGTGAGCTTCGGGGTCGGCGTCTTAGAATGCAGCGTGTTGAACAGTCGAATCCCGTCCGCCACGCCGCAGATCTGGATGAGATCCTCCCGGGACAAGCGTAAAATATCCGATGCAGAGAAACTCGCGAATGTTGACTCGAACGCGTTGAATCGGCTGGCGCGAAGCCACGCGGTTGTCTGCGTGGCATTTGCGTCGGGTGGTAATTCGGTAAGGCATGAGGTACCCTACGAGATTCAAAGTAAAGTTATCATAAATAAGCGACGTGGGTTGAGTAGCTTCCAATTCTATACGATCCCCCCTTTATAATTGTTAATTTTATATTCACAATTTTTAGAAAAGACACTTTTTTTCAAAAACATCGATATAAGGTAAAATACGAAAACAAATTACGTGCCACTACTTTCATTAAGTAATAATGTAATATAAAACATTTTCTTCTCCATCGGTTTTTTTTCTCTTTACTTCAAAACATCGAATAAAAAAATTCAGGATCGGAAGAATAAGTTAATTATTTACAACAAAGATCTTTACTGTTTTCATAAACTCGATTAGTTGTTGCGGGAAAGTAGCTTTGTGTGCAGTCAAACTAACATCAGCTTCAATGCAAGGTTGGTCCGGCAGTATGGCCGCGGGCGATGGCAAGGCCGGCGCCGTTCCTACGTTTTCCTTCACGGCATCCGAAGCCGGAACCAATGGTACGATACCGGAATTAGAAACCGAAAGTGCCAACGGGGCAACTACCGGAGAAGAATTGCCGCTGATGGCTGCGCGTGTCTGTGGTGATCTGAAAAACAGCCCAAAACCGATAACATATTAATTACTTGTCATGATTTCTCTTGAAAATCTGAAAATACAACTCTTAAAATATTGCATTTTAAATTGTATTAAATTGTTGCATCCATTATTTATAATAACAATATTAACATTAACATGATTGGAATAATTTCCTTCTCGCGATAATTTTCGGATGATTCTTGACGTATGGAAATTTTTCCGATGTGCAGGACATAAAAACGTATTTTAGATTCTGACGTGCGCCGTATATGCGTTTATTTTGTGGCATGTTGCAAAACATTGGCGAGTCGAGAATTATCTATATCTTATTAATTGTGCATGCAACATAAATCTTCGACCGCTGACACTTATATGCTCAGCTGAATTGAGCTGAACAATTTTATGAACGAACGATGCACGAGAATATTCCAGGATATTTGCTCATAAAAACCGATATCAAAATAACTTCGCTTATAATAATAAATTTAAATCGAAATCTAAAAGGCAAGTGTGAAAGTAACGCTCGCACATATGCCCAAAATATGCCTATTTATTTATTTAAATTTCAATAGGATTGAGAGACTAATATGCGTAACTTTTGTCGCGTAAAAAAAATAATTTTACAATCAACTTTTTAAAATTTCAAAAAGACATTACACCGAATATTATAATAATAATAATTATTATTATATAAAACGAGCATATAACCTTAGTGATTATAATACATAATTCGATAAACTCATTTATGTGAAATCTCAATTCCTACTTAAAAGCGAAAGCCATGTAAATTCAATTTTAGTGTTATTAATATTAGCTAGATAACAATATAAAAATATAAAGTAGCTTAAACGTTGCGAGACTATCTTCTTTAGCTATGACCAATTGGAATTCAATCGATATTTCATGTATAATATTCAAGAAGTCGATACTTCTTTACGCTTAAAAGCTTCATTCTTCAAAATTCTATTTTTCGATCGAAAAAGCTATATAATAAAATAATCTTTAAAAAAAAAGAAAGCGTCAGTATATCCTTACGCAGAATGTCCCTTTAAACAAATCACGAGTTTGACTTTTTTGCGGCCGTCGAGTCTCTTCGTGCTCCAACGCTTCTTTATCCGGAGGCTGACCAGTCCTCCTCGCATAACGTATCCTCTCTTTATCCGCGTGCTCAACAGGGCATGGACAAACTTAGCCACGACCTGCACGTACGGCGGACCACCGCTCACGATCACCTCGTGCTCCAGAATCCACGTGACGAACTGATCAAGCGGATAACGTGGCCGCTTGATGGACCAGCAGCTCTTCAAATCCCAGTAATCTCTCGACATGACGAACACACTCGCTGGACGGTGACTGGACCGAAAGGAATTCTCTACGGCGAATTGTTTTTCTCCTTGAAGGCCTTCTTCCGACTTTTCACGCGCTCATTCATAAACGTGGTACACGCTCGAACGTTCGACCGTTCTCCAAGCGTCTTTCCATCCATTCGTGGTCGATGTTGGCGAGGTAACGCTCTCGAATCTCCGTTCTGTCTTATCAGGTCGATCAAATGATGATTAACTAGTAGCCGATCATCCACATCGCGCGGCTATTCGAGATACAACGCGGGTCGTCCGGTATTTCGGTGATACAGCGTGCAATGTTTTGCACCAGCCAGTAACTGAAGTGTCGCTCGGTGAATTAGAGTAATGGAAAGAGCTCTTGGCTCGACTCGGCTCGGCAGATAGGATCAGTTCGAGTCAGTCGGATTGCATTTGTCTGCCGCGAACCGGATACTGCTAGTCGCCCGCCGACATTCGTTCGCCGACGAACTCTCTCGAAATTCTGACCTTCGCGCGCCGCGTGGCTCCCTCGAGTTGAAATCTCACTGAGTCGCGTGATCGGCGGGTCGTGTCTTATTGTTTTCTTTTTCCTCTTTCTTCACGCACAAGCTCCACGTCACGTGCGCGTCGAGGCACACACGCCAAGTCGCGCGATAATCACTCGCGATCCAGAATCCCGCTCGAAGAGCGAAATCCCGCGGTCCGAAGAGCGGAATCCACGATAAGTTTTCTGGAAAAAATTCGAAGATTTTTCTTTTTCAACGAATACAACCGGTTTATACGCTCCTTCGCCGCCTAGGCCGTTCAAGCTCCGTTGTTTGCCTTCCACTTGTCCGATGCACCTCTATAAAAGGAATGAACTTTGTATCCGCGAGAGCCACCGAGCCTATGATGTTTATCTTCTTGACGTGCTGCCACTTTGCATCGGGCCTAATTATAGTGCCACTTGTGTGCCACTGCGCGCAGTTTTCTATTGCTTCGTAAAACACGTCGATGTTTGAAACATACCCACTCTATTTCTTCTTCTAGGAAATTCTCTCTACGTATTCTGAAGTTGTAAATCTCTTTCCTTTTTACAACGCGGAGACGAATATTTCAATTGTAAGATGAATTCAGTCTCAGAAACAATTAATGTTTCCCCGACTTGCGCAATTAATCTCATTGACATTTCCTGATAAGCAAGCGGTATAATCCTCTTGTTTTCTTCTTTCAAAGCTAAATAAATCTAATTATGCTTCCTTGAAATTGTATTTTCTTTTGATTCAGAAATATCTTCGTTCTACGTGAACCTCTCTTGTGTTTATGTTTCCTTGATTTCTCAAAATAGTAACTTCATTGCTACGTGACGTTTTCAACAAATTCCCATTAGTCGGGAAACACAGGACTTGTCCTGGTAGCAAGATCCAATTTAACCGCCCATGCGTCAGCTTTTCGGCGGCAGGGCTGCTCGTCATCTGAGGGGATGATCCTGCCGCAACAAGAGCACGTGGATAGCCAGGATATCACGTGTTACCACGAAACTATCGATCAGCGCAACTAAAAGTGCATGCGAAACTCGCGTACACTCGGTCGGAAGTCGATTATCTGCTGCGACGGACGAGGGCATTCCTGAACGGTGCTCGCTCACGATATATCGACTCGCAGAGCTCGCTATTTAACTGTACTTGAAGGAGATCACTATCGCTTAAAGAAAATCACTCAATGCATCACACGTGGTTGTTAATAAACGCGGCCGCGAGCTGTCATAAGCTATCTGTCACAAGTGATCTTGTCAACGGTTTTATTGCATGACTAATGGCTGATTGATTGCATTACGCTTAAGTTCCTCGCGAAAGGAACCGCAGATGGGCTAGGGAAGTAGCTATTTGTTCAAAAGACAGCGTAATACCAGATCGCCCTCGATTACGATGCAATTCGGATACATCAACAGCGCGAGAATAAACTGTTCCGATCAGTGAAGCTAACGCCCCTTATACGCTCGTCGAGCGTATTATTTACGCTGGCAATCCCGATCTCAATCTGCTTCCTCGCGATGAATTTAGTCACTGCGCCGCCGCCGGAACCTTGTCGCGTACCAGAATATACTGGACTAAGATTAACTCGGTTATCTTGAACGATAACTTTGTTTCACTTCTCTCTTCTCGCCCGGCCGTGCACTACACAAACCATGTGACTTGTTCAAATATGAATTATCAAAAGCACAAACTTTACTTTACTTTATACAAATATGTAAAGTGAATAATCAAGACACGAGCCACGATGTACAGGAACTCGGAGGATCTCTCGATGTAACAGGTTTCAAAACTGGTTCTTCTTCACCTTTAACTAATTATCTCTTAGCCTAGAGATAATTAGTTCTCTCTGGGTTGGACTACTGAATATAATGCAAACCGAGTGTTAAGAAAACGTATCTGTAGATAGAACGAGATGACGCTGAAGAAATCTTCGTTCCGTAAAGCTTTGCACTATTCTGAAACGCTTCGAGCGAGAACAAGTTAAGGACTGCCGGGTCGAGCTGATATCGGTTCTCGCGCGCACGATGCAACTGAGTGACTGCAAGCTCAGCCGCTTTCTTTCCGAGTAATTCAAGGTTGCGCGTCCGAGCTCGGTGGGACATCGATTTCCAATCCAGGCAGGAGAAGCGGAGGATTATACACTTTTTTCGGCGCCGGCGCGGCGGCGAGGAAGATGTCGATTGATAAATGTTGCGATTGCACGAATGTGATGCGTAATGTTACCGATTACTCGTAAAACAAGTACATACAGTACGTGCTCAGCGGTAAGATTTGACGACAGCGATTGACAATTCTGATCTGTTCAATAATACGATCACAATATCTTATAGTTTTGTCGCGATCTGGACGCGCCTGAAATGGATTCAGCAGGGATAGACACGCGGCCACGCACGATATACGGCCGTTCTGGATTTACTCGCGTGCACCGTGTCTTTCTTTTGCAGTGTCTCTCGCCTCTTCTTTCTCCCTCGCTCTTCGCCGGTTCTCCAACTTCCCCTCCATCGAGTGGTTGTCGTCGTCGGAGACAGGGACACCGGCTCGCGCCAGTTCGAGCCAGTTTGTTGGCGGCGATGCCCGGCGTTTACCTCCGCGTTCCCCCCCACTTCCCGTACACCACTACAGAGGAACGAACTCCTGACGGAGGCATATCCACTATCCTTCACCAGAATAAGTTCCCACCAGCCGCGCACATAGCTCTGACAATGTCGCAGTGATTTCTGGTATAATTGAAAAATGCATAATTCTCTTTGGACTCCATTTGTCATCTTGGAGAAGCGAGGAGTAGAAGAAGAATGACAGATGAGAAAAATATATTTTCCAATTTTTTTCCTCGGCAAAATAAATGATGCAGTTTCACTCTCTTATTTTTTTTATTTTTCCTGTCTTTCGAAATCTTTTCACAGTGAAGAACATTCGTATTCTTCACCATCTTCGATTTTTGTTTCTTTCTGACAAAAAAAGAAAAAATTATATATGTCTCTTCTAACTTTTCACAGAATTCTTCTCCGATAATTTCCATTTCTAACATTGTCAGAATAAAGGAAACAAGTAAGTTTACAATATTCAATTCTCTTCATTTCTTCTCTTCATTGAAAAGGAGCTGTGAGTAAATGACTTTTTAAAATTATCTACGCTACGCAGCTCATGGGCACCGCATTTATTTCTACCTGCGTCGTAATATCGAAGGTCGCGATGATTGCTTGGTAGGATTTCTCGGTTATACATGTGCATATAAATAGCCCGTAAAAGCAAAACAACCATCGGTGGACATTAGTACATGGAATTTATCGGAAACGTTTTACTATTTATATCCGTGCAACAGGTATTTGTCCAACACACCGTGCAAATGACGCAAGGACTCGCCTGACTACGTGTTTCTCAGCACGAATGGGCAATTGACAAATCGAAATATACAACGATGTAGGAATTAGTAGAGACCTTACTGATTCTGACGTTATACATATGACGATGTAGAATTTCGCTATATACAACTAAGACTACTATAGAAATAAAATGCCTAGGATTAAAATAAGAAAAAATTTTTCTAATCCGTTTAAATTTGCATTTAAGTAATTATGCGTGTGTAATGTGATGCGTGCAGTTGCAACCTATTTTCGAAAAAAGCGAAAACGCCGTCGGTCTGACGACACAAATCACTCCACTTAGACGAACGATTCATCTATAGTTAGGCGGGTGCTCGAAAGCCGCCGTATCCAGAATTGACTAGTTGCTATTTGTGCAATAAGTCGTTGCGAGGTCGGAATTTGTACTGGTTCTCGATACTTCGTAAAGATACTCAATCAATCCAGCGTGTAGAAGCGATACATTAAAGGGTAAAAATAAATTTCGTGATATTTTAATTTTCTAATAGTAACAATCTTTTCTGTCAAGTGCATAATTATGAAGTCTGCGTTTGACATACTACAGATCTCTTGCACGAAGATAAGTCTTACGTTCTTTTCTGCAAGCATCGCTAAATATTTCTTCGACAAACTCGGTGAAAAGAATGTCATTTTTATTAGTATTTATTATATATGAAAAGTATTACACATATTCCTATAACAATTTAATCTCTGCTCCACACACACATATTGTATCTCTAATCTAAATACAAATCTGGTGCGCTGATCCCATCAATTTGATAATATTGTAAGAAACAGAAGATTGAAAAGAAATATAAATCTGATATAAAAGTTTTACAAACATGATATTATTGTTTTACAAATTCCATTACGTAAGAAACAGGCGAGTATAAAAACTGACGTAAAAGATGTAATTTGAAAATGACACATTGATGATGCTAATTACAAGGGCGGTACCATCCGTAATTATTCTACCTTTTGCTTGTGATATCTTGATATTTAATTCAATCTGAACAATTCGTGACATTAATTGAAAATATTTCCACATAAAACTAAAATACGATGTCACTGCGTTTATTTCGACATAAATATAGTATTAGAAGATGTTCGTTCGATATTACATCTGTTCGCGATAATGACGTTCAATGATTTATGTAGCATATTCTATTTTACGACCTCTTTCATACACGCGGTTTTTTCTGAGTCTCACAATTTTTTCGTACGATGACATTGTCGTCTGATTAAAAATACGTAAAGAGAATTAATGTAATAATCAACTTACATTGCATCCGTCGAGGCGTACGGGCTTCCACTATTTTGCGTCGGCACGTTTGAAGGCGATAAGGATTCCAGAGGAATCTATAACAGAAAAAGAGGAAAGAAATTGAGTAATAGATTTTATTTTATATATTTTAATTTCAATTTTTATTTATTTATAAAAGATAATTCTTTGGCAAAGCTTACATCGGAGAGCACGGTGCAGTCGTAGCTAGGCTGATATTTATCCTGTTCGTGAGGAGGACGTCTCAATATCTTGTCACGATCTTGTTTATGCTTGCGGTCCGCTCCTTTCAATTTGAAGACTTTCACCTGACATGAAGCGGCGTGCAAACGTGGTCCTCCTGGCAATCGGGTCTCCACTTGAATTCGGAAGGGAACGCCCTTCTCGCCACCATGCTTTTTCGGTGTAAATTCAGTGCTTATGCAATTGACCTATTCACAAGTTGAACAAACACGTTTGCAGCAATCATGTGTGAATAGTACTTCATTAATTATTATTATAAAGTCGATGAATATATCTCAGAAAAAAAATCACATTACTGATTGTGAGCTTTTGCTCGTAAAATTCCATGGATTTTATAATTGTTCCGTTATACAGAGAATGTAGCTACGCAAAAATGAGAAATTAATCACATCTGCCATAAATAAGAATGAAAAGATTCGTTGGCGAGGATCAGCGTACTTTGATATAAATGCCGACTTCTTTTGTTGGATCCCACATAAACTCCATGCTGTTGTTGGACAGCGACGGTTGACAGACATCCACCATACCGTAACTGAGAGGAACGTCAACCTCTAATAATCTCTCTCCCGGCCTAGCACGTTGCCAGGCCAGCATCTGTTCCCGTTCTGTGTACTGCAACCGTCGCTCGTGAAAGCAAATGCGAATCGTCGACTGGAACAGAAAAGTCGGATGTCCCTACAGAGGCGTTGTAGCACCGTTTGGGCGACTCACATCTTTCGAACGTCGAGGACACGCAGTGAGCTCATGTCGTGTTAACTCGTAATCGCGGATTATCTGTATACCACCCTCATGACGAACCGATGCGAAAGAGTTAGTTTTATTTGCGCAGTTATCAGCAGAGTGAATATTAACTGATGTACTAGTGGATCCTAAAACGTCGATAATGGGGGTGTTTCGGCAAAATTAATTGGTTTGATATTTTTCCTTATATCATACTTAGCTTTTACTTCAAAAACAACGACGAGGACATGGTAATACTTCTGTGTGTGTGACCGCATTTTTTTCAATTTTTTTTATTTTTTTTTAGATTTTTGAAACAGATCCAACAAAACTGATTTTTTTTTATTTTGAAGGGAGATGTTTTAGGATCCGCCAATGGTTAGATATTCCCAGTATACCCCTATATTATAAGATTTAATGTTTCAATGTTAACGAGTTAAGCGATAATTATATCAGTGCTTGCAAGTGAAAGTTATGATTCGATATAATTTGTTACATAATGAATTCCGGAGTTTACAATCAATATAAAATTATAAATTTCTTTACTTTATTTTGCCACCTTTTTCCGACTGAAAAGAATCTGTGATTCGAACGATCTGCACCAGCATGAGCTCGCTTGTCTACCTCGTGGGGGATTATTAAAGCGTTTTTTAAGATGCCGCTACCCAAACATTAGAAGCGTCCAAAGGAGTGTTCTTCATATGTAAGGATATGATGAAATACCTTCAGAATCTTTCCACGGTAGGCAGACAAATCGCCCAATTTTTTCAGCTTGATTTCATACGATTGCCCCTGGTTCAGATACGTCAGCGTCTCTTCATTAACCTTGGTAGCGATGCTGGTAGCGGCTGCTAAGACGTACTGAAATCTAAAGGAAAATTTTGCGATATATATATACGACTCCATTTTTACGTAATCTATCATATAAAAATAAAAAAAAATTAATACTTCTCTACTGTATTACAAATAGAATATTTTACTAAAGAAATATAAAACTTTTATCGATTGAAATTTTAACAGAAGCTTTGAAATCTCGATAGCTGCTTCGGTTGAAACAGTACGTGAATAAAAGTTTCATATAATTCTTAGTAACATTATAATGTTTGTTTTTAACAATTAATTAATTAATGTTTAATAGCGCACCGGCAATCCTCGTTCAATTCGTTTCCCTGCTGGGAAGAAGAAACGTGGTTGGCCGCGGTCGAAGTCGGCGGGTATTCCTCGTTGGAGGAATACAAGAGTTGATGGAGACTAGTTTGTCCATTGTTGTTGCTATCAGCCTCGACGGAGCCGACATTTCCATTGCTGGACGGCACTGTATTGATCGCCCTTTGCGACACGTGATTTAAACTGAAATAATTCATAAGATAAAAATATTTAAGATGCGTCAGACCATCGATATCGCACAACGCCGGCCCTCGCACAAGAAAAGCAGATAGAATGTTCCGTGGTTAATACCGAGCCACTCACTATAAGTTAAAGAAAAGTGACGGTGAGACGTTTAAATCCACGGGTGTTCTCATTCTGGTTTTCGGCATTCAGTAGATATTTTCACTCAATCCCACAGATATGAATCCGTATAAATAGTCATCAACGCGAAAACTGCTGTTATTTATACGTAGAAGTCCATCGTTTTGCATATTACGCCAGGTTTTGCCGCGATTTCAATGTTGCACTCGCATCAGGAATATAATTATAAATGAAAAGCCACACGCGATTTCATCATTCGCTTAATCAACTATTCCCGATATTCAGTTCTCCGAGCTGTCTTAGGATATATCTTTTATATGATCTGTTTCACGCCGAGCGCGGAGAGCAACAAGATTACGAACCGACCTTTCACGATCTCATCTTCTTCTCGTTAAACATTGATATGACGAATCCCACGCGATTTATACGACAGCGCGGCGTTTCTCCCCGCTTTTCCGTTTATCGGATGATCAGATAACGAGCTTTAACTCGCACAAAAATTTCTCACGCGAATCATCGAATAAAATAGCAGTTCTGGAAAACAGGAGAATTTTTCGAAAGGGAGTGAAAGTATACTTAATGCAGAATTACTTCATCACTTCATCGGTACCACTTCACGGTTCTAAATAAAAGATCGACATCTGAGATTTAGATAGTCATTGGAAGTTGGTATATATAAAAATTATTTTCCTTTTCATTTTTATTCGTGCGATCGTACCACTATTCCGTCTGCAGAGCTTATATCACAGTGTTTCTTTCGCGAGCACTGCGTTATCCGTTTTACACAAAATCCGATTTGATCCCACTCAGGGGATCTCCTCTCCCAGTCTTTACATTAAAGTCACACGCCCGCGGGATGAGATATCGATCCGCGATTCACGTTTATGATCGGCGCGTCGCGTCACGCGGCCGAATCCGGCTTTACGGAGCAAAACGCGCGCCGTGCGATAAACAGACGCATAAGAGAGTAAGAAGTCTGACCCGAACGCGAGCGACTTACTCTCTCGATAGCCGCGAACGGGCGTAACGATATAGCCGCGGCCTTATCTGCGGCCGTGTCTTTGCGGGGGAGCCGCGCGTGGCAAATTCCGCTCGGAATACTTTGCTACCCCCGTCACCCCCTGACTGGCCCCGCGGGAGAGATAGACGTCGTCGCCTTCGTATTGTGGTCGTAATCGTAGTAAAGCCAGTTACTATCATCGATATACCGCACACTTCTATCATTCGACATAAATAAACAGACGGTGTTGTAAGAAAATGATCCAATTCGCAAAATTAGAAGAAGAAGTTATAAACATGCGGTTGAGTTTGAAACTCCACGTTTTTAAATTAATTTTTTTAAATTATTGATCAGCAAGTTCTTGCATGATAGTGTCGTGCAAGAGAAATAATCTTAATAATCAGTGATGACTTACTTGGGGTTATTATGCTGATTTTCAGGGGATGGCGCCTCCTGCTTGAAAACTGTTAACGATGGTAAAGTGAGGAGGGCTTCGCTAGAAGAAGATAGAAGTTTTTGTCATGTCATGTTTTTAGTCTTCTTCTAATCTTATTGAATATTGTAGAGATATAAGTGTGGCAAAAATTATTCCAAGATATTCATTTGATAATACGACTCAACGCATATTTTTGAGAAGTTATAACAAAATCTTATATTATTTAATCTTAGTGTATGAATTTTGTGAATAATCTTTAAAATTGTCACAATTGTCTATTTAAATTTTCAACTCCCTTCTTAACAATCTCTAAAAATATTTTTAATTATAAATTTCCTTATAGATATCTCTCTTTTTATCGTCCTTCCAAACTTATATATACGATTTTTTTCCAGAGATTATTTTATTTCATTAAAACAGTATTCAATACAAAATAACATGTTATTTGACATTTTCTCACTTATCGTTTTATAATAACAACTTGTCGATATATTAGGTAACTCGTGATTTTTTCGAACGCGTTTGTTGCATTGACGTACAATGATGACCACGCCATGGCATAAAGATTAGCAATTAACGTCAATTCATCTCGCAATGCATCGAATATACTAGACATACGCATATATGATAAGGAAAGAATAATTTGAGAACCGCTACGATAATGAGTCAGTAAGGTCAGCGTGAACCGGAATAAACTAGTTCAGTGTGCAACGAATTTAATCGGTATGAAATAATATCGATACCGAGTTAAGAATACTACCGAAATTTATTTACGATTCATCGATATTTATATAGCTGAGAGATACAAGGTGACTGATCGGGTAAACTGCATATGTTTGTTAGAATTTACGAATAAATTCTTCAAACTATAATCTTCAAATATCTGATTTTCTAATAAAAAATGTAATAAGATATATTGAATAAATTATACATATATATTTTAACAAAAAACACAAACAATTAAATCAAGTTTCATTAAATTACTCACCCGGGTTTTACATACTGGTGCATACCTTTATTTATGCGATTAAATGATCACTTTATTCAAAAATCAATCTTAAATAAAAAATAATAGAATATTTGTAGGAATCACTCTGACACTTGCAATCTTCAAGAATGATACCGAAGCACGAGAATTTATCACAACTTTTACAGACAGTTATCAAAACAAGATATTAAAAGTGACATGGATTAAAAGTTACTTTCAGATAATTGTATATCCTGCCTTCACACGCAGTAATATAGCGATATGTTATATATACAATATTCCTCATCTGTTATATATATTTCAGTAATTTTATACTTTATTTTGACTTTGTTTTAATTTATTAAGTTATTGTATACTTTTTTTTTAAATCTTATTTATTTCTGACAATATGTTCACGTGGCGTTTCGGCCGATTCAAATAATATTGAACGCGTAGCTTCGAGCAATGAAACAAGTATAGTACCGTTACAATTCGTTTGACGATTTGACTAACAATACGAGAAATCTCGCGACGGGTGCAGATATAAATTACGGCTCAAAACTCTTGGTGTGCCGACATACCGACATGCCGCCAAAAATAACCGGTGTTATATGTACACCTACAAACTGGTACGTCAGCCGGTTCCTTACCGGTTCAAACCACGTAAAACGTATTCCACGCGCGTCTTCATTCATGGACGGATCGGGATGTGTGCCACCTTCTTTTTCTCACACGTCGTAACTCTGTCACATTTACGCCATGTGCGATCAGCTGATGCATGCGATATGACAGGCCAATAGTCCGTATCAAGATTTTTTTTCCCTATTATACCTATGCCGAAATTTTCTTTTCGTAGCAAAACATATATTTTTCAGGCTGCACAAAATTGCATCAATCAAATTATCGATGTAACGCGGCAAAAAATACTAGAAAAATTTTAACTAATTGCAATAATGCAAACTATTATATCATCGTGTTAAAAAAATAAAATAATTTTATAAAATATATACGTATAAGCGCGCTACTTTCATTTTCTCATTTATTTACTTGAAAAATTATGCTCGTAAATGCGTAGACTTTCAACGTCCTTCAACGCAACGTGAATTTACGATACGCATATAGATACATTATCATGATAAGGTATGTGCGTAACAATTTTCGTCGTGTGCTCATATAAAACTGTCCGTATATGCAAATTAAATATTATATTGTAACAATTATAATTTTGAATAGCTTTTACAGCGAACTAGATAAACTAAAGTAAAATGTAATTAATTTATTTGTAAGAAGAAATTACGTGTACGAGAATTTCTTATTTAAATATATTTAAATATAAATTATTAGTTCTATATATTATAACATTTTTTTATGAAAACGTAAACATAAACGCGGAAACAAGAGAAATTTCATAAGTTTCACCGAATGCGCTCCTTTCTCGTTCACGTTAGATACTTCACGTATGTACACTCGCGCACGTGCGTTGAAAGTGATACACCAATACTCGTGGCCCGTGGCTGCCGACCGGTTTAATTTTCTCGTGTCCCCGGTGCGACGCAATGCCAAGAACTGTGACCAGTTTTAACCGGATTTTTAGATCAGCTCGCCGCCGTTTCGTACGCGTTTCAATCTTGTTCGCGGCAGAAGCCTACGGTACCGACCATAAGTTCAATATTCGCACTCTATCGACGGACAGCTCTCGACGCGATTGTATCATCGAATCACCGTAAAATCGGTACATAGTTAATATTTTACTATACATTTTTGCGGAGCATTTTTAGATTTTTAGAAAGGAAGTTTAAAAGAAGGATTATCCACACTTATAATTCTGACAATTTTTTATCAATACGTTAAAAAAATTGACTTTTTCTTAGTAAAAATTTTAAAATAGCATCTTTTTATAGCAATTTATCAGAAATAATCGGATATATTTTTCTAAAATATTTCCGAAATATTAAGGATATCAATTACCTCATATTAGTGTAAGAGGCAACAGCTGTTGCAAGATCAGATGCCGCGAGAGCGGATAACGAGCCATCAAAATCGGCAAGGTGCTCCGCAAGTTCCTCCACTTGCGTAGACCAACCTTGGGCAGAGCCATTGCTTCCGATGGATCCTGAAACATAAAAAAAATCATTTTCAAATCTGTTTTTTCTGAAGATGTTCGTTTTCCTTTTTTTTTTTATTTTAGCGTCATATTAGTATCATGTGATAAATAGATAAATTATAAATGCGCTAGAAAATTGTAAACTATATTACAATTCTTATTTTTCACTTATATTCAATTTGACTTACATTCTATTCCATTCTTAATTTATATCTTATTCTGTGATATCTAGCAACGAACATTTTTTATGAGAATAATAATAATATAGCTTGCTTTCCTCACTTTGAAGAAGAAAAGAGTTTACGCTAAAATGTATAATGTATAATTTAACTTCTTTATATATTTACATATTTTTTTATAAGATATATTTTACGACGAAAAAAAAAATAAAGCTACATAGTGCACGAAATAATTAAGCACAAAAATTATTGTATGGCAATACCTTGGTAAAAATTACCGTTAGAAATGGAAAGAAACGCATAGTAAAACCAGTCAGAACAGTCAGAAATGGATAGAATGCACGTTCTATCTGACTGTTTTACATGCGTTTCTTTCCGTTTCTAACGGTAATTTTTACCAGGGTATACTACTATCCTTTGCTTCGGTATCTTTATTGCGTTTTCATTTCGAGCGCTATGCTCAGCTATTATCTGAAATAATCACACACAGCTTAAAACTGTTCTCGTATACGGCATCGCGTACCGCATTGAGCGCTGTTGTAACCGATGTGAAGCTGCTGATGCATCGTGGTCGGCCTATCTTTCGTCTCCTGGATGACGTGACGGCGCCGACTTTTAGTGGCGACAGGGGGATAACGTCGACTTTGCAGCAGCGATATCCTGGATCTATCGATCTCACACCACTTCATCCTATTTTGGCCGCGGCGAAGATCGCACCCGTGCAGGAACACACCACCAAAACTACGTGCGTGCACCTCCACAAAGTTCCGCCACTATGGCGAACTGGTATCGGGTATCTTCTCTCTTTCTCTTTTCTCTCTTTCTCTCTTTCTTTCTCGTTCTCTTTATTCTGTCTCTCCCTTTCCTCGACCAAGCTAATCTGCGTGATACATTGCGTGCGTATATGTACACCAGTTATCAGCCATGGATGACCACGTGGGCGAAAAGGCGTCGGACGTAAGAACACAGAACGCCAGAAGTTCGTCGATCAGTCTTGAGGAGTTCTTCAAAGCGACGTCACTCGAAACGCATATCGCGTCATTGCTAAGTCTTGACCGTAATGACCGTTAATCAACAATGACAATATTGAACGCGAATATTGCTTCGGACAGTTTCGAGCATCCCTCGGTATTCGCTAATCTGCCAAGTAGTCGGAATTTCACGCGAGCAAAATTTGATGGTGATTATTAAGTCGCTTGCATCAAGAGCTATATTGCATTGTGTTGTCATGTCCATATAAATTAAATTTTAAAATTTTATTACAAGAACAATAATCAAGTGCAATTATTGGTGGATACCAGAATTCTATTTATAGATTTGTGTGGAGAGATAGTGAATTTATCACAGAAAAACATAATCTGTTAAAAATTTGAAGAATAGGAAACACACTATACAGACATTCCTTAATAGAGAGAAGATCTATAATACTTATTAAACAGCAAATTGAAACTCGTAGCTACGACAGTGTCCGAGAGATCGTTTGGTCACGACCTTTAAGAAGATATATCTATGGCTACACGATAGTGACGATCGACTTCACGCCACTGTACATTTAAGGCAACACATTCTTTACATTCTTATGCATTCTTGTGCGAGAGATGAAATTTGACACTGTCAAAACTTAACAACTTTAAAAAAATTTCAAAGCAAGATTGCAGCTTTATATTTTTATCTCTCTCATTGCCACTATACATATAATTAGAAAAAAGAATTATGAATTCTTACAGTAAATTCACTTAATTTTATTAGACGTAACATACCGGGAAATTTGCTAATCTGTGAATATTACAAGAAATAAAAAATTATACTTTAAATTTAATCAATAAATACTTTTGTAAATTAATATTAAATAATCTATTATGTATAGATTTTAAACAGTGTGCAATAATGTTTATGTAAATAATTGAGAATAAGTAAGAAATATCAACCTTCTTTTCTGATATGTTTCTTTTCAAGTTCCGCGATGTGTTGCAACGGTTCTGCAGAACGACGTTTGAGATTGTTTTGTTCACAATTCGGGGATGATCCGGAAGGCGAGAGCTGTGGCGAGCCGCCATTCAAATGTATCTGATCATCGCCAGTCGGCGAATTTTCCGGCGAGTTCTTATCTTGCCATAAAGAATTTTGTGGACTATGATATCCTATTGCGGTCTGCAACATTGATATTTTGTAATTACTACTTTCGAAAACATAAATTATGAGCTGACAGAAGCTATAAATCTGAAGCTGACAGAAAAATTTCTTTCTCAAAAAATCAAAACTTTACATTTAAAAAAATGTCAAGTTTGGTGGAGAAATATATAAGTAATAAATATAAACGAGAAGAGATTAAAATTTTTTTTTATGTTAATACTGCATAAAATAGTGTTGTCGTTTCAAATATAATTTCAGGCATACAGTCTAATATAAAGCATATATAATTTATCAGACTGAATCTGACAAGAGGGACAATTATTTCACGTACCTGTTGAGGAGCGGCTACAATGTCGCACCTGTTTGAACGAACTGGCGATAATTGCTCGTATGACGGAGATGTGTTGGAGAACCACATCGCTCCGTGTAGGGTTTCCGCGCCGCCGTCCATCATGAGTTGCAGCTCCATTCAATAGCTTCTCGAAGTACACGTGATCGAATTAATTACCGTCTACTCTATGTATTGCGATACTAACGGGTTTGCTTACGGCGATTTCCGGACAGAACGAATATCTATATGCTAATCTTGGATCTCAGATCTACGAAGGGTATCAATCTTTGATCGCCCTTAAAAAGACTCCGTCGGCGAGCATCGATTCCCTAGCGCCAAAAGATCCCTCTCTTCAAGGATGAGAAGACGAGGACGACTTCTTGACTTACGAGTTACAACTTTACTATTTTACATACTATACGTATCGTATATATATGTGCGAAAATAAATTTCGTGGCTATGTTCCTCGGCGACGATTCTGTAAGAGGCGACGAGTCCACGGTGATTTCAAATCACAGATCGATTATCTTCGTCTCCAGGCCGTTGTTCTCTAATCGCGAAACATATATTCATTTCATCCCACCGCGTGTGGCTTTCGTGCCTATTGCAGATCGTGCTGTGCGTCCACCCTGTGGGTACCCCTCGGTCCAGATCCTCGATGTGACCGGAAATACACGGTGCATCACCCGACCGCCGCTGATTCTCAGGGCCGGGTACGCGTGCTCTGATCCGCCTACTCTTAGAACATCACGAAGAAGCTGTTGTACAGTTTCTTGATGCCGGTGGTCTCGCGCTGCCGATGTGTTTCCAAGAGTGCGCAGCCTCGCGACTTCAGTGACAAAAAACGTGAAAAGACGACGAACGCGTCCTCGAATACCATCGCCACACCTTGGCTGCAACGCATCTTGTTCCTAGTAGTGCCGAAGCTCTGCTGCCGTTTCGGCGGAGAACCTTCTCCTGTGAATAACAAAAACTTAATTTTGAAATGAGAAAGATACTCAGTCGATATGTTTATTATTTCGTCATGATCATTATTTTGATGTCCGAAATGCAGAGATATAGCAATTTTTGTTATGCCCTGTTTATTAAAATTTTAACAGCATTTATTTAATGTATTACTGTTGTGAGTAAAAACGATAAGAAAATTATGATACATTACAATTTTGTACCAAATTTATGCGATAATTTAATATATTTAAATTCTTTCTCTTTACACCACACACAAATAAGTTATATTAAAATTTATAATTTTAATATAACTTAAGCGTAAATAAAAGCGTATATAAAAATAAAATAATAATATTGATCACACAAATCAAAAATGTTTTATATAAAAATTACAAAAATGTGTTATTCTTTAAATCATTTCTTAAAATAATCATAGCGTTTTAACATCAAATAAGTAATGACTATAATGCATTGATTAGTCATTTGATTGTCGATCGATGTTACTCATTATCGCCATTTCTATATTTCGTGATTAATAGCGTATTTGTTAAACGTTTATATAAGGTTTTGAGTAATAAAAAAGAGAGAGAGAGAGAGCCTGTAGCTGTTTCTTAGAATAATAACTTGCCGTTGCTTGACATTAATTGAAGCTATGACCGATGCGAAAGCATGAAGTGGTTCCATGATAATCGATCTTTTTGTATAATAACCTTTAATTGTTTCGTGCTTCCAGAAGTTAATAGATAATTTACTATGTTTTATAATCGCAATTAAATTCCCTCTTATACATAATAAAATAATTTTTAACTATCATAAGATGATATTAATATATTCTATGGTTTATATGTCGTTTCATAATTGCGGAATTTCTCAAACTTTTTATATAAATTTAAATATGTATAATTTTTTGTATTATAATTTGCAAACCTTCTATACGTTTTAACAATCGATGGTTTTTCCCTGGTGTCTCCTCCACCTTATAAAAACCGCACGAAAAAGATGTCTTCGTAATGAAGAACGGAAGGAGAGAACGTCAATTCCGCAGGTCCAAAAACATTCCCGAGGTAGACGGGTTTCTGTATGACACACTTTAATTATCTTATCAAGATCTTGCGTTTATGGAAGATCAATTCGAAACTCCGACGTTTCGAAACTTTTATGCCTTCTTGGATTCGAGTAGCTGCACTGCTGTTAATTTCCAAAATTTTATTCAAAGAAACGACGATGAAGACAAGAGTAATCCTTGCTTAAATGGGCTGCTTACTTCTCGTAAAAAACTCGAAATATTCCAACTGGCGAGTATTCCCGAAATGTCTGGGTAGGCACGAGATAATTTGAATACGTCTCAATTGCTTTCTAACGACTATGGCTCACACACTGGATAGTGTCTTGGGTTATCAGAGGCCTCCGCCTGACCGTTATCACAACATTTTCATGATCCTTCGTTCCATGGTGCCGTTTAAAAAAAAAGAACCCGATCGAGGAGGAGGTGAACGAGGCCTCTCGTGAATGACGTCAATGGAAGTTCGAGTTTCGTCCACCACGTTCGTCGAAATCTTCTCGGTGGCGAAAGGAAAGCTGGTCCTCCTAAGAACGATCTGCAAGGCGAAGGCTCTCCCGGCGGGACCAAAAGAGGCTTAACCCTCTCCACGATATCCGCGTCTTTCTCTCTTTCAGTATTGTGTTCCTGCCCCGTTACTGCGCAAAGTGACACTACCAGAGTCTTTCGAAAAGTAGCAGCCAATAAATGTGGGCCATTCAGTCGTTGACAATCTCGAATGTGGTCACAATATCTCCTTTGCAATCTCTAAGGTGATGCCGAGAAGCACCTTATAATCTTCTTGAGTTAATGAGTATTCCGTTGTTTTAAGATTTATTCGCTACTGACGAAGATAATTCGTTGTTTTCACTGCTCCGATTCTGTCAAATGTTTTCCTCTTCGTTCTTCTGAACTAAATTGTTTAGTATGTTCTTCACTAAAAAATTCACAGATGATTAATCCTTCGTCTCGACGGTTAAGCTTTAGCAAGATGCGGAGTTCAGGAACTTCTTTCAGAAAAAGAAGTCCGGCTGGCAAGACGGTGGTCGATAGATTGTCTAACGGTCCCGACACGAACTCTGGAATGTCCACGGATGATCCAATCCAATCGTGCTTCAAGGAATTAACAGCTTGGCCAATAGGCTCCACTCTCGAGGGTCGACTCTCAATTGGAACCACTCAGTGCTGATCAACGAGACGCGTTTCCTTTATCCTCTAGCGTTGTCGCTGATTACGTCGTCTTGCAAATTCGCGATTTGTCCACCTGAAGAGCTTAACACATCAGAAACTCTGATTGCGTTGCGGATGAATTAAATTTCTGATTTATCATCTGCAGTTTTGCGCTCGCCGTGACCGTCTACGAATTTATCTCGAAGAGATGCCCAGCCTCTAACTTATCTTCTGGTTACAAAGACTGCGGATTCGAGAGGAGCGACTCCAAGTAACTTATTTGTATTAGTTATCAGTTAAGACGTCACAACAGTAATCACCAATGATGCCACTTATCTTACAGTCTTAATTTTATTAAGAGGAATGTGTATTATATGAATTACGTGTCTCGTTGCCGAAAACACTGAAAATTTCCTCGGTCATCTACAGATGTTAGAGTTTATATTCTAAGACGAAACTGTTCGACGACGCGACAACAAGACCAGCCGCGGTAGTTTGCAAATTGGCGTATTAGTTTGTGACTGGCAGTGTCGTCCCGGCATACACGTCGTAAGAGCGACGAGCCTGTTTACCACGCGGATTAATTAGTTTTAAAACGTTATCTCTGATATCTCGTGGCTTTTCGTATAGCACGACCTCGAAAGTTCCTTCTTCTGCACGCTCGTCTCGATTTCGCTTCTATCTTTTGTTCCGCGCTCTTTTCTGCCGATCGCCTCCGAACGTCACGATGCGGTGCCGATGTGTCTGTCAGCGCTGTCACGTGCCGGCTGTTCAAAGAATGCCTCCCGATGACGTTACTTCTCGATCGAAGCTTCTGGCCCGACCGCGCCGTTTGCCGAAGGAATCTAGCGTTGTTTGCCGTACGCGTTCTATCTTTCTAATTTACCGCGAAATTTTCCTATTCATGTGTTTTCTTCAGCAAGTTACCGCGCTGACTTGACGTAGGAAGTCTGAAACAATAAAAGTGACAGCGATGTTCATGACCTCACTATTGACAGTGAATTGAACTTGAATAAGGGAGATTACACAAGTATTTATTTTTATTATTTTTGGCATACAGTGTATATTACATATTAAATTATAATATAATATGTCCTATACGTGACACAAAATACAATTCAAAGCTTTCCTTTTTTTTTAATATATGAAATTTCCATTGTAGAATTATCGTTCGTCGTTCTCCAGCAACTCTCTTCATTAGCTGTTAGATAAACATGATATTGCTTTCCTCATCTCATAATTTATGGTTCGCGACTTTTTGCATCACGTCCGTCGTTCACCTCTCTCGCTCTATCCTTCTTCTCTTTTCATGAACATCAATCGAGCGACTCTCCTCCGGAGTCAAGTCTAATGGATCAGCTGTAGTTTCGTTGATCGATGTCAATCCGCAGGGTCACACCATCGCGTACTTGCTATTCGCTTCATAGCGACTGAAACAATTCCTAGAACGCGAACAGGCACTTGCGTACTGCCAAAGAAAAAAATGTCAACTCTGTAGATCTTTTATAGAAAATGATGATTATCTCCATTAGCGCGTGTGACACAGTTTTCATGTTGTCCATAAAGTAGGCGCACTGGAGATAGCATTTTTTCTTATTTCCATAGTCATATAAAGTAATATATTTTTCCAAAACTCACAGTATCAGAATATTTTTTATTCGCGACATTTTAAAAATTTATATAGTATATAAAATTCTTGCTGCAAGATCTACAGCATATAAACATTTAATTTCATGAAATATACAACGAAATAATAATCCCATTTAGTAAACAAATTGGATAGTCTAACAATATTTTTTTAATCAACCGCTTTATTAAAAGTTCTTCTCTTGTAGATGTAATGTTGCCTTGTACTTTGCATCCGTAGTTGTTCCAGATCGACGACCGTCCGAGCTTATCATGACGAGTCACGACCTGACAAGTCGTCACGAACAAACAATTAAAGTTGTATGTACGCGATGAGCATTATTATTTTTTATTTCACGCAAAAATTTCGGAGATTTATTTCATACATCAATTGTCTTGAATTGTATGTTAAAAATGACAAAAACCTAAAAGTTTGGCATGAAATCATACCAATAAAAGCAGTTGCAACTTGCAACCTGCTACATCGATGGAATTTGACGTTTAAATATTTAATGTCGTAACAATAGATTATTTATTATTTCTAATTATTTAAATTTTAAAGACAAAATTTACTTTATACATATATATAGTAATCAAATATTTGCTTCAATATGTATATACTTGATTCAATTGTAACTTTAATGTACTTTTAATTCGTGCCAATATCGAGAAACTAAAAATCATCTGATGTTCATTTATGCAAATAATTAAAATATGATATTGGTATAATGTATAGATATTTCTTTATTCAAACTATTTCTACTTGACACATCAAAAATATTCAAAATAGTAATTCAAAAATACGTAATATCCATTTATAGAAACGTGTAAAATGCGCTACGTATTAGTCATAATAATGCTAAACAAATGTTTCTTAATTAATTATTATCATCTTCCAAATTGCGTTGTGTCCTCTCAAGTGTCATTAAATCGTATTATAGATCGAACTGTACATAGTCGAATGGTAACATTCGTAAAATCCGTCGAATTTTATCGATGTACTGATAAAATTACATACCTTTTTACATACCTTTTATATTATAACGTTATGCCAGGTGTCTTACAACCTGGTAATATTATCTACGTTATGAACGTTTTGACGAATCGCCGTCGATCTTTGCTCATTATCAGCACCTCTCGTTGAGAGATAATTGCAGAGAACGTGCCTGGATTTCTCCGTGTGAGAGAAAAAATAACCGACAAATAAGATTGTATATTATTGTCGCGGTGAAACATGATTATTTGTTTCTGAATTAAACTAGTTGCCGTCACGACACGAAGCGTTGGAGTTAAACGACTAAGCGCATTTAAATCATACCGATGATTTACGATTATGCACGCAAAATGAATTGTGCTATCGAATGATGAACGTTGAAGCCCGACACTTGGGCCTGTCTTCATCGATTATAGATATATATGTATATATATATATATATATATATATATATATATATATATAATCATTGGGCCTGTCTTCATCGATTATATATATATATATATATATATATATATATATATATATATATATAATCGATGAAGACAGGCCCAAGTGTCGGACATATATATATATATATATATATATATATATATATATATATATGTATATATATAAACTCCTGGGAAAAGTTAAATTTTTAATAAAGAGGTAAAATGATGCGTCGCGTGTAGCAATGTATAGTCAGTCAAAAATCGAGTTATTCTCTCTTTTAAAATAGGCTGTAGAAAATCTCATGTAAAAAATATTTTGGCTATGGTCCAAGAACCAAGGCTCTGCTTTGCATTGAAGGCTGAAGCTCTGCTATCGAAAACGAAAGACAAAAGAATATACAGAAATGATTTTTACAATCTTCGGGGAATGATCGAACGTCAGCTGTGTGTGTCGGCAAACACAAGTGTTAATTCGCCGTGCACACCAATAAGCGGCAGCAGATGCGGACGTATGTGCACGCGTCGAGGCGTCAAGGTCACGCATATACCGAGAGTCATTATGACCGAATGCACGTCGTCCGTACCATGTGTAGTCTTTTGCGCCGTGTTGCTTTCGATTGAAATTATAAAACCGGTTGCAGTATGCAAGTATCTAAGTTGCTCCCGCGCGACCAATGGCTCAAGAAATAATTTGCCGTTGATAAATGTGTAAAATAATTTATTTGTTTAATAAGTTTCCTATTAAAAAACGTTTTTTAAATAATAAGTTCGATTGTCTTTTCTCGGAATATACTATCACAAGAGAGGTGCTACGGGAGTATTGAATAACGATATATTAACGGTGTCACAATTGCGGTTTCTTTTATTGGAATGGATTTATTTCTTTATGACGTCAGATGTGTGAACATGCACCGTGTATTGTGCAAGTGAGATAACGTATCACAAAAATGTCATTATAATGTCATCTGTATGACGCAAGATAACGTAATTCTCATGAGAAGTCGTTAGTAAAAACGACAAACGACAAACGAACGCGGGGGACATTAACAACGAAATATAAGCTTTGTTCGTGTACGTTTTTTTTGTCTTCTCTGGCTTCGCATTAATATCTTCAGTTATCTCCAGAGACTGGCGATGACTAACTGCCCATTTAGAACGTTATTATCTTCCACAATAGAACCGCGTCATCTAGTTGCGACTTCTACGAGCATCGATTTCTTCCACCGCTTGCCGGCACTCTCGTTCCAGGATTCCGCTCCAAACTCGGTATCGATGGTTTAAACCCGGCACCGTATGCAAAATCGCCTTGGTGCCCAAAACTCCGACGCTCCGATTGGCCGTGCCGTAAAAGATCCGCGCGACTCTGGAATGCAGCAATGCCATAGCGCACAGAGGACACGGCTCCATCAGCAGGAATGCCCAATAACCCGTGCAGAGATACGGCCCGCATTTCTTCGCGTTATCATCGCATTCCTTCTGCTTTGAGTCCTCGATCTTGGCACCGTTGTTCATTCGTCCTTTTCGTACGACTTGCGTCTCGAGGGACGTTTGAACCGGAAACTGTAGCGAGGATAGAGATCTCGGATAACAGAGCGGCGTTTCTTCCTGGTACCTTCTCTTGATCCTTCTAAGCCTCTTCAAGCTCTGATCTTCAGTCGTGGTGCTCGGATCTGTCCCTCCATCATTAAACGTATCTTCCTCGACAGCGTCCGTTGGTCCCTTCGTTTCTTTGCATTCCTCGTCGCTCAAGTCCCACGCACCACCACCGTGAAGTCTGGCAACGAGATCCACCGCCAGCATAGCGGCATGCCACATGGGATGCCTATCGATTCTCGCGGCAGCCACCGCTAGGATTCTTCCGTCCTCGGGATCGACAATCGCCCCGGCACCGGTGCAGCGCTCATCGCCGACCGTCTCCAACCTCGCAGCCTCTATTACCAGCGACATGATTCGCTCGATCGCGTGCAAACAATTCTCGTCGAAAATCGAGCCGTCGATCAGACTCTCAATCGTCTGGTCAGGATGGAAGTTTACCGGCCAGATCTTTGAAGCTTCGCTGGCCTGTAACTTCGTCCTTGGCGCCTTGGCTGGCACCTTTGTCACCTGAAATTTCTCCTCCAGTAAGGAGAGATCAAATCCTCTCTCCTTCAACTGGGTCTTAAGTTGATTTTCTCTGAGAGAAATGTCGTTGTCCCTCTCACATGACGATTCGTCCGAGCGAAGCGGGGCCAGAAGTAATTTCCCGTTGGAACAACGCTTCAGATGAGCGAATCCCGGCAAAACGGTAGATATGCTTTTGATCGCGGTGGAGGTATCCTTCCGTTGCTTCAAGACGCCCACATAGACCTCTTGCAATGGAGGGACTTCCGTGAAATCCGAGCCTAGAATCGGTCTCGCCGTCCAGCTTCTAGTCGCAGTCTCCATCTTGCCTGCCTTGATACTCTTCGGCGACGTCATCTTCCACCCTGAAAAGACGCTGCCTTCACTTATCGTTAGAAGATTCCTCGGCGACGATATTTGCGACACACCGCTCTGTCGAACATTATACACTGAGAAGAGTTCATCGCTATCTCTTTATCTCGTAGGGATTATTCTTTGCCATTATTTTCTTTACACGAGATTAAAGTTCGTAAATCCACAAGTTTAACATAATTATTCAGCTTTGAAGCTATACTTAGTATATATATATATATATATATATATATATATATATATATATATATATAATTTAAGTATAATATTAAATATAGAGAAAAATGAAATATTAATGAACACAAGGTTCTTTTCGGCATCCATCTATTTGCCATTACATTTGCCATAAATGGTAACTAAATCTTTGAATATAGATTTTTATTATAATATAAAAAGATAAATTATGTAAATATATAAATTGTTTGATAAATTCTGAGTGTTACGAAAACCAAGTCAATGATCGACACTGGAATATCTCGAAATATCAAATGATTGCGAGAGGTGTCTTAAGGACACTTTCGCGCGTCACGATCGTAAATATCGGTGAGGTTTTGGCGAAAGTAAGAAGGAACGGAGATGATCCTTCCCGCGGCGCCGGATGGACCTTAATCGTAATCGCAGTTACCCCGCGAGACATTGTCTTACGAAGGAACAGAAGCGATTTTAAATTGCTGTCAACTTGGGCCACGGTCGGATTGATTGTCAGAGTTAGGCGCAATTGTATGATATCGAGCTGTCTGCATGAAGAACAAGCAAGACGTCGCGTTAAAAAGTCCGAAGTTCGAGCCAAAGTTTCCTTTAATTTCGACTGTGCGTAAACATACGTTGAACGTGAACGTTTGATCGCAGTAAAGATAGGACTGTCGTTTATTACATCGAACATATCTCCGTCAACGAAAATCTCTAATCTTGACGTGAGCACTCTGTTTATAGTTCCAGCAAATATATTCTTCAAACGCATGAAACGCGTGTGATATACGACTGAGAGGCGTAAATACTTCTGAATAAATATCAAGAATTACACGATTGAAAAGAGAAACTCGAGATTAGCCGAAGAAGAAGAAATAATGTAAATTAATAAATTTGCCGTGGCCGCCTATTAATTTATATCATTTTTTTCCTATTTGCCGCGCAAATAAATTCCTACGTAAAGGTCTTTTAGTTGTGTAACTCATTCCCGTGTACAGTTTACAGCGAGTTGCGGTAAAACCGATATGCATCGCGTCACGCGATTGATAAATAACGCTGCAGGAATCGTAAATTCTTACGCAAAATCACGATTTTCCGAGACAAATCGCGCACGCACGAGCGGCACACACACCTGCTACTCCGCTGGGATACCTACTTTGTGTATCAGCCATCTGATAGCTGATATCGTGATACCGTAATAATACGCATCTTCCGTATTCGAGTAGAGAAATTGTAAAAACTTTCCACCGTTCGAAATCCGGGAAATATATTATACAATTAGAAGAAACCACTGCAAATTTTTTTACCGCCAATTTTTTCATCGTTACGTCTTCATAAACTTAATAATTATTCAATGACTCGACTTATTATGGAGATGCCGCTATTATCATTTATAATGCAAAGGAATATGTTTAACGATAATGCGCTGTGTACATTTTTCTCGAGATACGTCTTTCATTCTTTTATACACGTAAAGAATACCGAATTCAATTTATTTTCTGGTAATCTGGTTTAATAAGTTTTAATAAACTTTATGATCTGTACGAGAATCTCCTATATCACATGCAATAAAAAACGGTCGTTATCGGATTATAATCTAATCTATTTTACAGGAATTTTTTCAATTACGGCGTGTTTTTTCTCTGCAACGCTTGTCGCAATACGTGTTGATTTAATTTTTCACAACGTCGTTTAATTTATTCCGAGCAAAAAGTAAGACACGGAAAAACAAACCGATTAAAACTCACGCGAGAGAAGCGGAAAGGATTATTGTTTATCCGTAACAACACATAAATCGATGCAATGTCTATTTCTCCGTAATTATAGTATACATAATAAAATTTAATCGATTCAGTCCCCCGTTGAAAAGAAAAGCTGTGGGTTAGTTCCGATGAATTTTTCTTCCGCCTGCATCTTATTTTTCGAATCGAACAACGTCGCGCGCCGATTCAGAGAATTTTTGCGGACGCAGCGCATTCGAATTCCGGCACGAGCTCGCACCGCTCGTTTAAGATGGCGTCCAAGATTGCACATTCACAGAGCGTGATCCTTATATAACAGAAAACGAGCAGCAAGCGAGCGGAGTCAAGTGAAGTCCGCTTGACGCCTACGCCGCGCCGTCCGAGGCATCTTATCATCAGGCATCAGCCTCGCCGCTACGCGCGTCAAAAAAATTTCCAGGGGGGTCTAGCTCTTTTCTCCCTTTTCTTTTTCATTTCCTTTCCTCACAGACAAGAGCTGTTCAGCGAAGAAAGAAGCCTAGGAGAAGAAGGGCGCTTCAAAGAATTTGTAACATCAAATGGGCTGTAGCCAAGGTCGCTCGTTCGGGGCTCATTCGAATGCGAGCGGGAAATCTCGCGCGGTGATTTCGAGCGATCGAGGTTCGAGCGGCAAACATGTCCTCCTCGGCCTTGGGTTGCGACATGTCGATCGTTAGGCTTAAGCTGACGCTAGCTGTCAATGGTCAACGATGCCCATCCCATTGAACGCAGCCGCATCGAACGACGATGACCCGTGACGCGCCGTCGCGACGCCACGTGTTCGCCATGCGCACGCACGCACCTTACTCGAGGAATTCTTACCTGCTGCTCCGCGGCGGTGCGGCTACGGCCGCACGAAACACGCCCTGAATTTCCCTCGGGTTTTTTCTCCCCCGTGGCTCTCGGCGGTTCTCTAACGCTCACGAAATTCACCGTAAATTGTATTCCTGGAGCGCGGCTGCTCAACAGCGATCGGAAAACGCGCGGAAGCACACGTGAGAATTGTGCGCCGGAGGCACCTCGTTTGCTTCGTCGCGACGGCTCTCGCGTCTCTTTGTGGTATGTAGCATGGAGCTGTTTATCACACAGCGAGGTCCACGATGGCGGCGCCTTCTGCCGGCGAGATGAAAGACTTTTGCGAGAGGCAGGGATATCCGCCAGCCTCGGTCATCGGTCGTCAGGTCCGTGAAATTTTCGCTTTTTTCGCGCGTGGCCAACGCCGGAATCCGCGCGCGAGTCGGTCATGGCCGCCGAAATTATAAGAATCCGAAGAGGAGCCTCGTTTGAATATCCGAGTTTTAATGTCGCGGGATTTATCAGTAACATTCCACCACGTGGTTTCTAAAGGGGATAGGACAGAGCTGCAACTTGCAATTGTTTCTTTCTTTATTGCGCCATTATCACACGAAGAGTTTTGAATCGCTAATTGAGAATGGAAAGCGAAACTGATAATTAAATTTACTTTAAATCTTTCTCTTCATATATCTGTTGACGTTTGCGATATTTATATTACAAAAGATTTTATTCAATTATTAAAAATAGCGACTATATTTAGGACTATAACGGGGATAGTAAGATAAAAGAAGAAAATAATTCGCCCGAGTAAAAATACATATTATTTTTAAATACTCTAAGTTTTAGACAAGCTAAAAATCATATTCAATAATCTTTCCTGTATTAGTATTATGATAAACTTTTGTAGCGAGATTTCGCGGGGATCTTTCGTTTCATGCGCAAATAAATCCGATAAAGTGCTGCAATAATATTTGTATTGTTAGACCGCAAATATACAATAGATTTGAGCGCACGTGAGCACGCATCATCATTTTTCAATGGAAAGATTTAATTAACATTTGCATATCGCGATATTATACTGTTCATCGTCATGTAACTCATTTTTATATTATGGTATGATTGGCATTGTATGGGTTTTTTAATTAAAGACACGCAAATAGGAGAGAGATATAAAAAAATGTTAATTTACATTTGGTTTTTTTAATCTGCTAAATACATTATGAATCATAACTTTGAATTTATTCAAATATTTTAAGTTGTACACATATATTTAAAATTTCTAAGCAATTTCAGCAGCAATTTCTTCAAATTAATTTTGAATTTCTTAAATCAAATCCACTTATCTGTAATACTACTCATAAAGTTTACGTTACTGAACATTTCGAATTAATACGCGTTCCCGCATTATCAGATAAAAGCACCACGCAAGATCGTTGTTGCGTTATATCGCGTTAATATATCCATAAATACGAAGGTGGTTTACCTTGGACGTATAATAGAAAAACCGAGGAAAGCACAAATATTTTATATATTTTTGATTACAAAAGTGATTTTTTTATATTAATAAAAGCTTAAATATTTAATACACATATATCAGTATTTAATACCTATATAGCTATAAATATTAACTGAATTCGACTTTCTACTACAATGTAACGCTGCTGCATTATTTTATCTTGATAACTTACTTTTATTTTACGAAAAATTTGCATAGGTTTCAAAGTACTCCAAATATGTAACTGCGGCATCGTATAGATATTCCAGATGTTCCTAGATATGAAATAAAATTTCTCATTTGAGTATATTTTGTGAAATTTCCTCTAATTTTTTTGTTTTTTAATAGAGATAATTAAAATTTTTTATTAATAAGATTTTCAATTTTTCTTTCTGTTGCTATGAAATTGATACATTACCAGAGAACGAACAAAATCTGATCTCGATCGTCTAACAGCTCGCACCGCCAAACAAACATCGCATTCTCTTTCGACGGCCATTCGTTCCAACAGGAAACTTAGTGCTAGATAAAGACCACATCCAGTTACTCCATCACTAAAAGATTATTGTTTTATTTTTTTGTTATATTTTGTAAAATATTTCTTAAAAAATATAAATTTAAAAATATTTTTTAAAAAATTCTGCTATTATTATTTATTATCGAATAAACATTTGTTTGAACAGACTTTCTTTGAGTTTGGAATAATAAGTTCTTATTTTTACTGGCAAAGCGTGACAGTGGGCCCATCGCCCCTAGCAATTCTCTCCGCAGCTTGCCAAAAGGTCACCATCGTCATAACCGGCGGTGGTGGTTGATCCCTTCCAGGTTTCCACTCCGTCAAACACAAGATAGTAACAGATTGATCTCTCGAAGGTTTCTGTGACAAAGTGTCATGCTGAGTAAATTATAGCAAATAAAAACTGTCGAATTGTCGCATGGAATTGATCTACCTCCGAATTATCAACGAGCAACAATTTTTGTGACGTATAATATTCCAACTCCACAGCTTCCTTCGCTGTGATATTCAAATATGGGGTTGGTTTAAACTCGCCGCTTGCGGGAGCGATGGGGCAGCAAGTCTAAAAAATCAATTATTATTGTGTGGGCACAAAAATATTTATGTAGATCAATTACTATGAATTAAATATATATGTGTTTGAGATATTCTCTGCAAATGCGTTCTTCCTCTCTTTCTCTCACGTGTTGAATTCATATATGTAGAAAAATTAACGTAAAGAAACGCACGTACAGGATCCTGAAAATCAGGCGGCTGCAGCATGAGAATAAGTTCAACTTTGAACTCGGCAATCATCCGCCAGAAATCATTAATCGTAGATGGCATGGGAAGCTGCGTGGCTAGATACTGATTCTGAAGTTTTACTCCGTCTACGTAAACGGCAGATAGATAATCGCTGTCCTCGTCCGATGTCGGGTATCTCTTTAAATATATTCTGCTGACCTTATCTGTAAAATAAAATTAATCCTTTCTAAATATATCTGGTATATCTATTATCTCAAATATTTATTGTAAACTACATAAAATATGAACTTAATTTCTTGGTTTTTACTTTTACTATAACATTACTCAAAATTTGGAATTTTAAAGGCTTATAAAATACAATTTTATATAATTAAAATACACGAACAAACCTGAAATTAATTCCGGAAATCTGTTTTTGGCTCGATTACGCTCCGACAACGACGGTGGAGACGTGACTGGTCGCAAGGCTTCGTCTTGCCACGCAGTGTTCTGTAATCTAATTTTTATGGCATAATGTACTTTTGTAATATCATATTAATTGCCTCAACGATAAATATAAATCAAAGTCGAGTTTTTCAGAAGTACCTTTGCTGTTGAACAGGTAAATGTTTCTTTAACTCTTTGATTCGTGTCAGTAACGTCTCGTTACACGGTAATGTGGTTGGAACCGAAAGCAAACATTCCACTAATGCCAAATGCGCTAGCAGATATTGCTGTTTATTATCCACCATATTAGCTCTTTCGTTTCTAATAGACGCCGTTTCGGCAAAAACATCGACCACCTAAACAATTTTATTCGCAATGAGATGATTATATTTTACGTATAGTCTATGTATTAAAATGAATATTGGATACAGTTAAATAATGTAAAAGACGTTACTGAAGCGGTAAATAAATGTCATTATTACCCCCTCTGCCGCTGCTCGATGGAGGCAAATGTCACACAAAATAATAGTCCCGGTTCTTCCAACGCCAGCACTGCAATGGACCACCACGGGTCCGTTTCCAGGTGGTGTCGCCAACAGTTTCTTCAAGTATGTGACTACGGAGTGCGTGTATAATGGCACGCCATGGTCCGGCCAAGCAGTATAATGTAGATGCTCTATCTGTTATTGACATATATTACTTAATAGAATAAGCTATTACGTTCAGTTAATTAAAAATATTGGTACCTTTCGCGTTTCCTCTCCACAAGTGACGTTGAAAGTTCTAAAGCAATAATCAGCGAAGACATTGTGCTTCGCGTTTAGCACAATAATATCGCCGTATTTCTTCTTTTTGCCAATATCCGGCCAATATTGCTCGCACTTTGTCTGTAAAAATTTAAGTATTTATGCAAAAGGCTAACAATTTAATAAACAAAAAGCTTACTTTCCCATTTTCGACCACATTTGCCAACATGCAAATAATAAGAACGTTTTCCTGCCAAATCATGCGCCAGAAATCGATGACGGTGTTGGGTTTGGGTCCTTGTGTCGCTATGTAACGTTTCTCCTTCTTATAGCCCTTTTCAAATAATTATAAGCCAAATTTAAAAATTATCATTAGATTATATGTCGTGTAACTATGCAAAAATATAATTAAAAAATTAACATATTAATGTTAAGGTACTTATGTATATCAGGACTTACGGTGATGTAATTAGCGTTGATGTAATCGGAGTGAGCGTCATCCGGAAGTTTCTTCAATACCACACGCGTTTCGTCATCTGCACGAATCAGCGTGATATAATTCGTTATTGCACAAGTATAATCAGCCCATTTTTTACTTACATGCAATAAGATTTCCGTATCGATTCTTAGATTTATTCTGCGGCAATTTCCCATAATCCCATGGCCGAGTTTGCCCTCTTGGGAACGTCTTGAGAAAAGATCGCAAAATATTCTTATTGTATTGTCATATAATTATAAGTCTTTAGGTCTAGGCATATGATTATAATAGCAATCATTATAATTATATAAAGTAAGGAAAATAATTTTGTTCTCCGCAAATGTTATATTTTAAAGACACAATTCGTGTATATTAAAGATTTTGCATTACTTAATTCGACGTGCACAAATGTCAAGTCCTCAGAGAAATCCCTAAAAGAATTTTGATAATTCAAGAGTTAAAATTAAAAGTTCGAGAACTCACCTCGTACTGCTTATCGAGTAATCCTGATTGTATCGTCTGTCTTACATAATCTTCGAAATCTTTCACCTTTACTAGTGATGTTATTTTTTCTCCCTTTTCGTCATTCTTCGCGATGGCGATCGGCAGCACTTCCGGAGTGGTTGCTCGCGATAGAGATTGTCTGTCAGAAGGAGTTGACAAATCTTGCTTTGAATTCGATATCACGGACTTTGTTTCTTGTTCGTAGTTCTCGATATTCTGTGACAAAACCATCTCGTCTTGCATTAGCTGCTTAGACAATTTTTCCCTTCTTCTGTAAAATAGAAATCATATGTCGGATTGACGTAAAATAAATGTAAAATTAATCTGCAATTCATTGAAATTTTATTTGTGATATTAGCAGATAGTTTTGTCTAAAGTGCTTACACGACAAATATTAATAAATTATGTTTTAAGTCCGGCTGTGATCGGAGCACAGTGAATAGTTGGAATATATATGTGTTACAATAATACATATAAAAATTTGATATGAATTTTCCGTAACATCTATTAATGCTCGTGTAATGGTCTTACTTCTCATTATAATATTACTCTATCTTCTAAAAACAATCGAAGAACACTACCTTTGATACAGGTAATAAACTGCGCCTGCCACAACGAGGAATAATATAATGGGTATGATCCACAATTCGTGATGTTTCGGCGGAACCTCACCGACGCGGATGTCGGATTTCGTAAGAATGATTGGCGCGGTAGACGAATTTCGTTCGGTTACGATAATCGCTATTTCATAAAACTCTTCAGGTTTTAATGGACAATTTCTCACATTGCCGTAAATTTTATTGTCGCCGATACTAAATCGCACGCCAGCGAGTTCTCTGGTCTGTCACAATTAAAAACATAGGTATATGATTCCAAAGCTATATACATATTAAGATTGTTGCTACTACTGCAGTAACGATTTATGTAATCTATTAGTCTTATATTAATCACATGAAAAACATTTTCATAGTTAGCTGTATTTTCGCCGCTATTATAGATTTATTATTTAATCATTATTGTGAATTTATTCATTGTAAAATATTCACGCATAGAATTTGCGAATATTTTGTACATGTACCGAAACTTGTGCAGCTTGCCAAGCGATTTCGTCCATCTTCACGCCCGCTAGCGCTCGCAGATTCTCAGGTACTTCCGAATATTGCTCGCAGAGATTGGGACCCTTTACAATGATGTGCATCGTGCTGTCTTGAGTGTCGTTTAAGACAGACGGTATATTTAATAAAATTGTGGAATCGAATTTGTCTACCATAACTTTTAGAGCGCCTTCAAAGACTGCGGTTGAAGGCGTATGGATTTCCACAAAATTTTCTCTGCTAGACTTGTATTCAACTGTCACAGCTTGAATATAGATGACGTATCGCGTTGACGACAATAAGTGCAATTGTTTAGTATAGTTACGCATGTATTGTGTCACTGGGTATTCGAGTATTACATCAGTGGACGATCGGGAAATGCGCCCTCTCAGGTTTGAGGAGGTTTCTTGTATCCGTATACGAAAACACCTCAGATGACCACCTGTCTTCCAGGGATGGAGCCACTTTAAATCAACCACGCTGTTATTGTTGACTGTAAATGTATAATTCCCAGGTGCGTCCGGCGCTAAAATATATACATCAGAACAATAATTAAATTTATTTTATGTTTTGAGAAATTTTTAAGAAGCCACTAAATTATTGTTTATTGCACGTAACACAGATTAAACAGCTATAACGAGAATAGAGGAGATTTTAGCATTTTTTATAGGTCATGTAGTAGGTGTTCAAGGCAAAGATATGATATAATCGCAGCGAAAAAAAAAGGAGAAGCAAAAGATAATAAAATATATTGTGTTATAATTTTTAATTAGTTTTGATTTCAAGAAAATTCATAATGTATTAAGTTTTAATAAGTTTTTTCAAAATTATTTATTAAAAGTTTTACTTGTATTACGAAGCATATCGTCAGTTGCGAAAACTGCAAGGCCTGGTTGCGTAACGTTTACATTGTACGCTACAACCTACAATATTTTGTATTGCGCAATTTTTATATATATATATAATTTTTCTTGTCTATTATATACATTATAATGTACATACATAAATTAATAACGTTTACTAGACGTATCGAAAATAATCTTAATATTATTTTACCTTAATTTCAGGAAATTGTTTAACAATTTTACATATGTAAGCATCCCACAAGTCACAAGACTCATTGATTCGAGCTTGAACAACTGAGCAATGCCGGCTATTTTTTTTACACAACTGGACATCATAATTACGCAATATTCCATTGAGAGGTGGAAGTGGACTTTGCCATCTTAGGTGTATCATAGCAGGCGTTTGACGAGTATCAATCTCGACAACCTCAAAATTTGTTACTCTGGGCGGAGCTATTAGTTTGATTCGTTATAGTTATAGAAAAAATTATCAATTATTAAAAACTGTTAAAATGATCACTATTAATAATAACATGGTTTACCTGCCGGCGGAGTTTCAAACTCGCATTGTTGATAAGCGGAGGCATTTTCTTTGCTCCCGTACTTTCTTATTACATAAACTGTTGCCATATATCGTTCAAAAGGATTTAATTGATTTAACTCGAGTTTACAGTTTTGAGTCTGCTTCGTCAGGTTGAAGTTTTGAACGGCGTTGGTAATACCGTGTATTTTTATTCTCGCTATTAATGGTCCTGAAATTGTAGTGCAATCTTCGGGCGGACGCCATAACAAGTTCCAACCTTCTACTCTCAACTGACTAAATACTTCTGATGGTACCTCTATAAAATATATCGTTAATTCTTATTTTTTGTGTGATAAACTTTTATATGTGTTATTTAGATATCTAGTATATTACCAAAAGCATTATTAGAGATTAATAAATAATTAATTATATACGAATTACTCAGCGTTCTCTCTGTAACATTGACGATAATTCTAATAAATAATGTAATGTACATATACCAGATTGTATTGTATTAAAGATTGCCTCTGCGATTGCACTGGAATGTCGTGAGTTATGAACTATAACCTGCGCACTATACAATGTATATGGATGTAAGTCTGGAATTGTGATCGTTGGCTCTGTTGTAAATTTTGTAATAATGTGATTGTTCGGCGTAGGTAATTTTAAATCCTTACAACCGTAGTATTCCATAACCTGGAATTAATATAAAACATCTGCATATAAAGTCAAAGTATATAAAGATGAAATATTTAATATCGTAATTAAAAATATCTACTTAAAATTAAATGTGTATAATACGTGCGATTTTAACGATGCCGCACGATATAATATTGTAGGATTCTATCGGACGTAAGATAAAACAAGATTGAAATTTAAAATTTAGTAATTTTATTTGGTTTTGATAAATTATTAATTTTTTTGTACATACATATATATATTACCTTCAATATTATTTCATATCGCACTATTTCTCCGTTCGGTTTATTTGGGGGCTTCCAAATTAGAGTGAGTTGTGTATTAGCTGATAACATTTTTTTAAGATCTAACACATTAGATGGAACTGTGGATATTTATAAAAAATATTTATTATCCATAAACGTATATGTGCAACGATAAATCTATGTGCAAACAAACGTCTTTTTGAAATGTTTTTAACGTATAATCGAACTTACCACCTTCAAGTGTACGAATTTCCTTCGAAAAGAATTTTTTATTATTATGAAATATGGTCACATCAAAAGAAGTGTATGGCGGCAAATCTTGCAATTTATATGGGAAAAACGAAGCTGATCTATAAAGTATGTTCACATTCGTTTCTATATTGCGTACTTTCAGCAAATACCAATTTGCCGGACATGAATATAATTGCTATGAGAAAAAAAAACAAAGATAAATTTTATTCAATTCGAAATACTATGCGAAATACTAAAATGTGCAAATGCAATTATATATAAAAATTAAAAGATATCTGAACCTAGATCTTTAATATAAAACATCTACATACGTTTGAATTGGTTTGCCAGTCAATTATCATGCCATTTTCTTCGGGAGTTACATCAAAGTTTTCAACCGCTATATTATTGTGCAAAAAATCATTAGAGCAAATCTTATATTATTTGTAGAACTAGATAAAGAAACTGAAATATTTTATTATGCGTTTAACAATAATAACAAAGATGTAACAAATTTTCCATATGCAATAAGATATTTTCAATGTTTTTTTGGTCGTTTTGCACATGTTACGTAAAATTGAAATTATAAATATAATAAAGTTATTGATAATAGGTCATGAGATAATAATTTTTGAAATTATTGTTATTAGAATAGTAATAAATTAATTAACAAATTATATATAATAAAACATTGTATAAACTAAATAAATATCGACTCACGATTGCACTTAGTTTCAGCTACTTGCCAATCACTATATACTTGCACACCAGCAATATCTAAGCTGATACTGATACGATACGTAGTTCCAGGTTCCACATTTTCAAAATAAGTTGTCAATTGTGTCATATTTCGAAATAGTTTGTTCCACGATTGCTGATATTTTATTTGACCCTGTAAAAATGTATCATAAACTTGATCTCTTTATTTTCTTTTATTATCAAACATTTAGCGACATTCAGATATTTGTTTTTATTGCAAATTTTATTTAATTACTAGCAATTTAAATAATAATTTTTTAATATTAATTTAAATATATATTAATCAAAGAATATTATAAAAATGATATTAAATTGTTACCTGAATGAAAAAAGAATATAAAATCGATATTTTGTCATATTCGTCCTTCCATGTTATAGGAACTGTAGCCAAAATGGTCGTCTCGTTTGTAAAGATCGTAGATACATTAGGCTTATCTACGCCTGTGAAATGATTAATATATATTTATACTTTCTTCTAACTATGAGACAGATATTTGTTTGATAAGTACAATTAAAAGCATGCTCTGTATCAAGAGATTGTTACTTGTTCGACATAAAGGTGGTACATAAATTCCTTTAGCATTGTCGCAACCATTAGAGCACACTCCAGTTACTTTATTACATTGTTTGTAAAGACATGAGCCGCATGTCTCTTTGCAGCCATGACCATACGTATGCGATGCACAAGCTGAAAGCTCGAATATTAAATGTTCGAATATTTGATAAGTAGAAGTAAAATTAATACTATCGGCATTAGGAATTACTTACGTATAGAACATGTATCTCCTGAGTAACCCGGAGCACACGTACAACCATTTTCGTAACAAATTTCGGTTTCTCGACAATCATAGTAACTATGTAGGTCATATTCACAGGAAGACAAACATTGCGGTCCAATTTTTCCTTCAAGACAATTTACGTCATCTGAAAAAAATTATATGTATTTTAAAATAATATCTTTAGCTTACCATGTTAAAAATGTAATCAGTAAAACTGCGACTTTACTTATTTCAGTTACGCAACATAACAATTGTTAATACATACTTAGGTTTATATCTAGTTTAACGCGCGATAAAGGATTCACAACAGTGCGTTCATGATAAAATATTTTTTGACATGTCACATTCGGCCAAAAATAGTGATAACGAGAATTGTCCCAATCTTGATTAGTAATCATAGCACCCTTTCTCAAAGCTTCTAAGAAATAATGGAACAAATTATACATTCAAAAAGATAATTTGTTGGAGAACTTTTACAATTATTTAACAAACGTGCAAAGCACGTAATTGGTAATTAGCATTAATAACAGTCCAAATAATGTAATAAAAAAATAAAAAATTACGAGATTCGCACCATTTTGGGGGCATTCACGAACGTTCGCTATCGCCCATAACGGATTCAAGCTTTGATCATTGAGTTTAGGAATCAATTGAATTATAACCTTATTATAACTATTATAATCGGTTGCTGAAATATTTTTCGTGATCTTGACAGAGACAGATTGCCACATAGGTAAATTATGAACTCTGGTTCTCGACGATCCTTTTACTATTACCATTACCAATTCTTTATCGTTAGTGAAATCACGCAACACTATATGTGCATCGCATTCGATGCAGAGACCAACTAACAATTGTATGCATATCATTTTGTTATTAAATTGGAAGGCGGGACTTGTTAAGACTGCGCTCTCGACAGTTGTATGCAGAAAGTCATCTGGGGGAAAAAAAAAAACATGTTTTTATATAATTTTTTTTTGTTACTTGATACTGAATTTAAAAATAATTTTGACAAATTAATCAAAATCTGTACTCACATATATGAAATCGATATAACATCGTTGTGGGACTTCTAATGAACATGTAATAATTATTATGTGACTGCAGTAAGCTATTTCTTTCCTCGTCTGTATAAGTCATAATAATCTTATCAGTATCATAAACAATTATTTTTCTTGTCGCAGAGTTCCATGTAATAATAAACGATCTCCATTCACTTTCAGACAATGGTATGTGCTGCATTAATTATAAAGTTATTTAAAATGCGACATAAATATCTTGCGACAATTTTTGCCGATTTAGTATAAGGTGAGTATTTCAAAACTGATTGTATTATTTACTTTATTATGTTAACCATGATCGTTTAAAAATTATCTCAGTTTTAATCTCACGTTCTTTAGACTTGATTTATTGTGAGTATATTGCCCATCTTTTTGCCGGTTAATTCTAATTCTCATTTTTATAGTCTGAATATTTTGTAGATTATAAATATTTGCAGAATTTTTCTGTTACTTTTTTTTGAATATTACACTATCTTTATACATTTAATTTTTCAATACTTATCTTATGCTTGTCGGTAAACAAGATTATTTAATTTATCTATATCACTTTGTCGCTGAACATGGCTTAAAGCTTAGAGCCGTAATGTATGATTTACAATTTGTATTAAATTATTAATTAAATGTTACATAGCATAAACTTATGCACAACTAACTACGTTTGACTCTCAAAGTCCACTTTTTTTGTGTAACTCGTTAATTTTAATATTGAAAGTCTTTAATTAATTAATAATTCACGTTTTTACTATACATAATATGTAGAAACGATACTTTAAATAGGAGAAGCACAATGTATATCTTTTTACCTCGATGCTGTATAGCGCTTTATCGCAATCTGAACCTTTGGGATATTCTCCAGGTCTTGGCACTCCCTTCACGCATTTTCGTATGACGGATTTTGTATTGCCCCAACCTCCTATTATAATCCAATAGCAAGGATCTCTGTGATAATCTTTGCCGTTGCAAATTATTATATGTACATCGTGGGATACACGAACCGAAAATGAGACCTTTACATCGGTAGTTAAATCAAAATTTACATCATTATAGGTATCTTGAAGAGTGTTATATTGTTTAAATTCTGAAAATATTAAATGTAAGTTATTTGAAACTATCATAAAAGTACATTTTATTTGTTTGTATTATTATAATGCATTTTATATTACAAATTTTTGTCAAACTGCGAGGGTTTTATATACCTTCCCATCGTTGATCGAATACCGGACCCATAGGTGTTTTAAAAGAATTTGTAAGACTCCAGTTGTTTTTAGTCCATGACTCCAAGCAACCTTCGTTTGCGTTCATTTTGCAATCTATCTCATTATTTCTGAATTTATTTAAATCCTGGAACTCTGAGAGAGAGAGAGAGAGAGAGAGAGAGAGAGAGAGAGAGAGAGAGAGAGAGAGAGAGAGAAATAATGCGCTCGTTTATAATAAATGCATTGCTGATTAATGTAAAAATAATTGAATGTTTTATGACTAAGTCTAAAGTATTTGATAAGGATTTTAGATTTAACAAGAATTTTAGTACACATATAAAAATATAATAAAAATAATTTTGTACTTTTAATTGTATTTTGCTTTTCAAGCTGTAAAAATACTTATTTTAATTGTGATTTTAATTGTGAATAAGACTTACTAAAATCATTTTTTTCTGGAGTATAATATAGCCAGATTAAATTGTAGTTCCACACAAGAGCTCCGCCATCATCCTCTGAGAGGCATATCAATTTTACTATGCTGGGATTTAACGAAAATAACGATCCACGCAATACGGTAACTTTTCCGAAAATATGCAACATCTGAATCGCGAAGATAAAGAACGCGAAGATAATTAGCGCATTCATCGACGCTTTTTTCATTGTTAATAAAAATATGCAGTTCTTCTTAAGACTAACGAGTATCAAAATGGAAGTAGATTAAACAACATAACAAAATAAATATTATATATCTAATTAATTACGTTATAGTGCCACTTCAACAAAATTTTCACCGAGTGGGTTCTAATGATACAGTCCTGCCCATCGTACACACAATGCACTATACATTTAAATAAAATAATCCGCGTGAACAAATCACTTTCCTTTATTTGAAGACAGTTTGCACTTCAGTCACTACAAGTCAATTTAAATGATGAAATAATAAGAGAATTAAATTTTTGTCGAAACATTTTGTATTGTGTTCGTATATACTGTTCAGTCTGCCGGACGACATGCAATAACTGGTAGAAAGGAACTCGACTTCCTTCTAGTAAATCCGCGATAACAGATTCCGTATCTACCGAAAGCGCCTGACGCATCAGGAAATAACGATTCCACAGGATGTCTACATCATTTTTATATTAAACTAGAATAAATCTAATAATGCTATGCATCTATTTTACGTTACACGATTAAAAGATTACAGTAGATGAATGAAATAGTAATTAATAAAAACTATTAACTTGTGAGATAGCTTGAGATTTGCACGTTTACATATCATATTTCGAAAAGAATAGTATCACAACTCAAAAATGTACAATTTTTAAAAGAGAAAAAAATAATTGCATTTCTTTAAATTGTAAGATAACTAACGCAATTACAATTGCGACATGTTGTTATAATGAAAATATTGGTTGTTGAAGAGGTCTGCTGTGATTCACTTGTAATTTGCTTATTACATACTATTCATCCAGGAAACGACAACATAACCAGTTTAAGAAAATAACATCTTTATTCTGGATTTCGCATATAGTCTTGTGACAATATTATAATACATAGATAACAAATACACTTTTTATGGGCTTAACTCGAAAGAATTTTGAAATTTTTTGAGTTGTTACAGTATTCTTATCGGGATGCGATATGTCAATATAAAAGTTTTTCTTGATGACTGAGACATCTTTCAATTCTTATTTAGAGATCAAGAATATCAATTTCATAAGGTAATACACAACACACACACACACACACACACATTAAATCGATTATATAAATAAATTAATTTACTACTTTTATTTACAACGTTAAAAATTATTTATGCGTCAGAAAAATTTCTTTAGCAGGGACAGTTCTTTTTTAGTATTTCTTTTATTTTTTTGTAAATAAGATTTCTCGTCAGAAACAAGTTAAAATCAAGGAGTCGTGAACTCATTTCGTACTGCTTATCGAATAATCCTTTACCCCCTGTCTGACGTAATTTTCGAAACCTTTCACCTTTACTATAGTAATGTCATTTCCTTGAAAAGCTCATGTCACACGATCTATAATTCGTGAAAGAACTTGTGAATTCTTTGCTCATAAGTTCGTCGATACATCAACAGAGATGTTTAGCATTCTGGCTCGCCGTTTGACAGTATTATTTTTATCGATGCTAACACGGGGCCATATAAATATAATTTGAATTATTTGAAATCAGTTTAAGAGCTTTAAGGTCGCATACTTTAGAGTAGAAAAAATTCTATTACTTTCTTCGAATTTATTAAATCGTGTATTTTAGAAAAAGATTTTTTAAAGGAGATATTAGAAGGTTTGTTAGAAAAAAGTCATCGTATGCCACAAAGAATGCATCCATTATTTGCTTCAAAAACGTATTAAATAATATATGTATAATATATGTAGAATTGAGACAATTGGATACACGCTGTGCAATGCCGTATCTATTTAAGTTGCTTTGAAAAAATCTTTATTGTATAACTCACATTGCGCATTTACTCCTATAATATTTTTAAGAGACTAAAAATTTGCGTATTTTTATTTTATTTATCTTATATAAGTCGAACTAGCAATTCTTATAATATGTGCATTTATTTTCCTACGAGAAACATTTTAAATGTTTGAAAAACGAAGGCATGACGTATCTCCCAAAATAGAAAATCATTATTTCAATGAGAATGCATGTGTGCGTGTGAGTATATCATAAAAAAAAAACTTGCGCACTAGTAGTTTAACTTGTACAAAAATACACTCGCCGTAGTATTTAGTTCCTTCGAATCGTTTAATTAACAGTTTTCAAGTCGATTTGTCTTCAATAATAACATTTATAAAAATGATTGTATAAAACAGTCGTAATAGTAGGGTCCTGCATTTTTCGGAATTGTTCGATCAATTGATCGTATTTTGCCATTTGTCGGAACTTCCGGAACGACGGTAACATCATCGCAGCCATAATACAAGAATACCTATTATCAGCCTTAATGAGGCCTTCCATGATGCTAAACGGGACTTCGTAATTTACGTGGCACAACAAGTTTTTGAGAATCTCAGTCATGATCGAGATTAATACCGGCGAGAAGATATTGATTAATTCGGGCAACTGTTGACCGATTCTCAGACCAAAGGATTCCTTGCTTGAAGATTCCATACATTCTTGCAACGTTTTTGCATAGAATAATCGCAAATAAGACCTCGCATCCTGCATAGGTGACAAGTCAGATGAAAATCTCATTAGCATACAATCGATGACTTGTGAATTAATAGACGTGTCCCAATCAAAGCACGTCCGAACGTAGGCAGTGACGAAATCATTTACGAGTAAACGCACAGTTTTGTTGGTTAGACAGAAGTGTGAATTTTTAAGAGATTGAGGCACGTCCTCATTGACGAAAGATATCTTGCGCAAGACATCGATTAATATTTTAGAACGCGCTGCGTGTTTGTCCATATCCCTTGGGAAAATGTGCAATATCAGAAAACGTCTCGCTCTTTCAGATACATAAGTATTAACGTGAAATAAATATCTTTGAAGTATATTCTCGACGAATTCTTCGGACAGAAGGTTGGAAACGGTTGATTTAAACATTACCAAATATTCAGCAGTATATTTGTTTATCTTCTCGACATCTAATCCCATTTCTTGAAAATTATCTATCGTTTTGAGCCATAGATCAAGATATTTCATGACATATTCGTCGGGAATGTCACGAAACAGCTTCATTTCCGAAAAGAACCCTTCATCTTCGAGATTCAACGTCGACATGGTTTGACAATATAGGGACCAAGTTTCGGGTTTTGGCTCTGTAAGGAACAATTTCTGGGCCGCTTCGAATAAAACTTGTCGTATTGAATAATGGTTCGCGGTCGTCCACGTTTTCTGGTAGAAATCCATAAGCTCGCGTATGGAAGCTATCAAGTACATTAGCCTAATCCCATGCTTTCGCACACTTACGCGCATACTCGTCAACTTTTGCGCGATTGACATCACTTTGGGCAAATAAGTCCGCCTACTTACATTCGTTAGTGTCATCAAAGCTATTGACAAGTAATCTCCTGTGCATAATCTAACGACAAGATCGAGAGGCACTGGCGGATTAGAAAGTCTCATGCTCAACGATAAACCTTGCACGAGTTTGTAGTTATCCCTGGCATCCGGATGACTAATATCTATCGTTGTTTCTGTAGGTGTGAGAGGGTCGATTAGTTTTGTCACTACGTCACCGTGAAGTAGAATGGCCAGAATAGCCATCCTAGACGATATTTTACTTTTACATTTTTCGTGTACATCATCCATGCAACATTTAGCAAATTTAATAGGTAGGTCTTTATACCAACGTATGGCCCTGATGAAGCGTTGCACCTGTTTGTGATAACAGTTCTCCTCGCAGGTTGATAAGTACTTGAACCAGTCAAACTCTATCTTTTGTAAGTCTCGTTTTAATAGAGCAAGCGCCGCGCCTGATGTTACGTTCGCTAATGAATATGGCTGATGAATATTGGGAAATAGTTCTGGTTCATTCAACTTTAATACGCGTATCGCATTCCAAAAGGAACCAGCGCGATAATCCAGGGGAACGCGCGAAACGCGCGATATAGCGTTTATTAGCCAAGGATAATCTCTAATTATCATTTTTTCTATCTCGATGCGCGAACGTTTACATCTATCGTTGAAATTGTACATTGCTACGACAAATTGGCAAAACATCTCTTGGTTTGGTAAGAAATCTTCCAAATTATACTTTTTTTGAATGAGATTTGCGAAAGTTATAAGGCATTGTTTCTCATATTGTGGATATTCTGTGAGCATGTTGAACTGTGTCCAGTTTTTATGACGTTCTAGCGTTATATCGAGCAGATCCTCAATTGGCATATTATGTATACATTTGAAAAGTACTAGAGCCTCGAGTATCTCTGTCGGTATGGAATTATTTTTTATATGAAACAATTTAGCAATTTCCTTTACAAGAGAGCCCTGCTTTCTGTTTAAATGAGGTATATCATATTTTAAAAAAAGATGACGTAAAATTATTTCAAGTACATGACAGCTTTCATTTTTATGTCTATTTAAGACGTATGTTAAGGTATCGGACAACGCATCGTCATCCTCATTAATCTTACAAGCGTACATCATTGGCATAATTAAATCAAGCCTATGGTTTTCATCTGCAGTTTTATTTATTGTTTCCTTGATAACTGGTATCGCTTCGTTAGCAGGTAAATAACAAATCCAAGCTGTCTCGTAATCCCCCGGAATCGCACAAACCATCTTCCCGATTTTAATTCTAGCTTGTTTGATCCGTTTCTCGGCAGGTAAGAATCGTAATAAATCTGGCGTCACATTCTTCGTCTCGAGAAAATTAGCGTTGTATTTAGTCTCATACGATGTACGTAGCAGCTCGTATTTCTTATCATGTGGATAATATTTCAAGTAATCGAGCATTGTATTTGTCGAGAAGTCACACATGTTATTAGGCAATAAACTCGGAAATATGCTTTTCATCAAATACTGATTGATTTTTTGGAGTGGTAAGATGCGGATGTATATAAGTGGCTTTTCTATCAGGTGTTGCTTGGCTTTTTTCAGAAATATTTCGGCACACGTGTTGCTCAAAACAATACTCGGTCGATAAGTCTCGTACAGTTCCACGAAAGCTTCTATTCGTCTCTTTATTAATTTGGGCAAGAAACGCTTGTATTTGTTGATGCCGATCGCCAAGGGAGTGCGCTTAGTCATATTTTCTTGTTCGGGATTCAATAATTTGAAAAAACGCACTACTAAATCCGGATTTTTGTAAAAGATCTTTTTAACAAATTCTACAGGCAGCACGAATCCTTTCTCCTCGATCATTTTACAAACAAAATTGTTATCGCAAGCCATGAACAATGGATAAGCGGTTTGAATGCCATAAGTAGATGCCACTGCCGTGAACATTTGTTGTGCGAAAACCGGATCCTTGCCGGACAATCGATGTGCGAGTGTAATCACGATACGCGTCCTCGTATTTACGGAAACGTAAGGAAAGAGACGTTCACAGAAGTACGCGACGTCGATGATCTCCTTGTGGCTGCCATCGAAAAACCAGAAGGCCTTAAAAGCCCGGTTTATTATCGTCAAGTCCTCGTGCTTGAGCGCCAACGTTATTTCCTCGTGCTTCTTCTTCTTGACGGCAATTTCCACGCGCAGTATAAGCAGCAATTCTGGCGGAAGTTGCTCAAGATCCTCGCTATCCTGATGCAAAATCAATCTTCCGATCCACCGCCACTTCTCACCAGCGGTATCGCCCGGTATCTTTTGAATCGCCTGCAGATAAGACATCTCCAAGTCGCGAGGTATCTCGCAGTCCATTGTGACGTTTAAAGGCAAACGGCGAATGAAACGAACTAAACGAAAATATTCTATATATGTATAATATATCCCGTAAATAGCGTGTGCGAATCTCTGCTTTATCCTCTTTCGTTATCCGGAATTGTCACCTTCGCTCAAGCAAACCTAAACAAAGATCATATTCGTACAGTACCGGTCAAAAATATTGCATCACTTATGAAAAGGGAAGTCGTTATACTTAATGCAGAAAGACGTACATAAATATTATAAAATTTTATTTTAGTACTGTTATTTTATGCTTTGATATAGGAATACTTTGAAAAAAAAAAACAAAGATCTTAATGATTCAATTGAGGTTGAATAAATTATCGTTGACGATAATATATAAAACAACACAATTAAATCATTAAAATCATTTGTTTGTTTTCTCAAAGTACTTTATCAAAGCATAAAATAACAGCAATAAAAATACTAACATAAAATTTTATATCATTTATGTACGCCTTTCTTTATTAAAGTAATGACTTCTCTTTCCATAAGCGATGAAATTAATACTTTTGACCGGTACTGTATGTTGTCATTCGATTAGCGGAAAGTCAAATCGATGCGGGATCGACGCTCGCGGTAAACATTGTTGGTAACGGAAAATTTCGCGTGGAGAATGCACGTTCCGCGGTCACTGCAAATTTAGAATCTTACCGTTCTCGAAATGCACGATGCGCGATATACAAGCGATGCACAACCGAGACCAAGTCCACCCGCAAAAACGGAAGATCTGTTCCGGCCGAACCTTACTCGCACGCACTAATTAACTGTCATTACAATCTCACGCACATTCAACCGGCTAGATTTGGATTAAATCTCATCGAATTCCGGTCGATTGTATAATGTTTTATAATGGTCTCTTCCGCGAACTTTGCACCGTGATATCGTGGCTCGCGTTTCTTCCGACCTGTTCACTTCGACCGGAGGATTCACGAAACGATCGATCAGCGATGTGCTCGAACTTGCCAAAGAACTGTACAAAGGCGAAGGAACGACCAGGAGTAACAGCCTTAAACGAGAAACGCATGCGCCTTGTGTTTCACACGCGAGGCCCGACAACGTGTTAAAAGCAGTGATGTATCGTCTTAGAATTGTACTACGAAAGTTAGTTATACCCCATTGTTAGATGATGCTCTGAGTTTGCTTATTTCTTACTTTTCATTTACCACTCAGACATCTTATACGACATATACGACAATGATGGTAAGGATGGTGAAGCAATGTTTCAGTCGAATTTAGAAATAATTTTTCTCTAAAGAAAATATTAACTTATATTATACATAGAAATAAAAATGACAAGTATTTTCTAGATAAAAACCTTTGACATGAAGTTCTTAGAGTTTAATTCAACGAGAAAGACAATTCTATGTAACGATCAATCAAAATTGCTTTTAAATTTAAAAGAGTTGAATATGCATAAGTATGTTATGAAATACAAAAAAAACTGAATAAGCTGTGCAGGATATACAAAATAAATATAAGAGAATATATGGAAGTGATATATATGCTATATTAAAAATACAAAAACTTGAAATATTTAATACAATACTAAATATAACAATATATTTTATTTTTTTTTAATTTTATTTTTGTTACGATTTTATAGTTAATTTTATCTTACGAAATCCTCATCAGTATTTCAGTTCTCAGTTAAAATTACTTGAAATTTAGCGACAAATATATTGCATGATTTACTTTTTAAGTTTAATGATCGTGAAAAATTTCTTGATTTTAACAAGTCATAGTTCAAAAAACATTATAGTCTCCTTATTTTCACTAACTAAAATCGATCCTGAACTTAAGGGGAATAACAATAGTGCCCACATTCCGTTACATAAAATATCTTTGAAAAATAACGAGAGAATATATTTATAAACGCAAAAGGTACCCGGAGAAACCTAATTTTAACGTAGATAAAATTTTAGCGCCGTAACTTATTTTTCTTCTTTTCCCAATCCCATCTTTCTTCTCCTTTACGGAAGACCTTCATTTGCGAGTTTGTATCGATATTCAGATAATTATATTTTCCGCTTTGTGAATCGGTCACTGACAACCACAAATTTGTAGTAGGCGTTGGATTCCTAAATCAGATTGAGAGTTAATCATTAATACGCGATACGTAATAAAATTAAAATGTCGCGAAAATTTAAAAAATACGTTTAAAATTCGAAAAAAAAAGATATTCTCGTACCCTGTTTTAGCAAAATCTGTCCACATTTGCGTTAAACAATTTATCATCTTATAGTCTTCCGAATCAACTACAGGTGCTGACAAGCCCAAATCTCTTATCATATAAGGATGAAATAAGTACGCCAATTCCTCGCTATGAGTCACACCTATAAAATATTATTATTTAACCGTTAATAATTAAATCTGTAAATTAATCTTTTAAATGCTTTAAAAGACAGATTACTTTTTAAATTAAATTATATAAAATAAAACCATTTTTGTTTCCTTAAAATCATATCTATAGATTTAAAAACTAAGAAATTTAGAAATATTTGGAGTTATTTTATGTTGTAATTGCGATATGTGTAATTACAACATAAAATGATATACATACTCTCTAAAATTAAAAGTCGTTAGATAGTTTTGAAGTAATTACACAAAAAGTTGTTAAATAGTTTTAAATAAATTAATGATAATACCTGGAGTCTGAACTTTAAATATTTTTCTCAAGGGATTATTTTCACTCTCATATGAAAATTGATACAGATACGTCGCTTTGTTATCATTATTATTCAATTTTGTCTGAATATCCACCACTTCCATTATGCCACGACAGACGAATTCATCGCTGATGAAATCAGCGTAATTCATTAGAGTTTCTTCTGACACTGCTTTGTCACCAAAATATAAAGATTTCAATTCTTCGATTGTGATTGATATTTTTGATAATGTAGATAAACATCTGGGTAATATAGTTTTCTTGAAATCGGAATTGACTGCTTCAAGATCCTCTTTGCTTATGTCTGAAATAATTTTAAAAACATTTTAGTATTAATTTTCTATATATAAGATTGTTGCGTGATAAGTAAAATAAATATTTTAACAAATTTTTCTTCCAAGCTAAAAAAATTATTGATTTAAGCACATTTTTCAAAGAAAATATGTTTTCAAAACATTATTTAACATTTTTCATATAGTGTGATCTGATAAAAAGAATGCGACATGAGAGAGATACATATATTACCTTTACACATATTACACATAGATAATGCGGCATATGAAAATATACATTTATCTCAACACGCTCTACGATAACGAAACTGAACTATAAACAAACGTGCAATAAAGTTATCTTGCCGTCTTTTAATTAATTTGTCAATAAAGTTATCTTGAAACAAAAATGTTCTAACAATTTATGATTCTTATATATATGTATTCCAAAATTACAGATTAATAAAATTTACTAACTTTATATAAATATATGTATAATATTATTCGTGAAAATTTTATTTAATTGTAAGCATTGACAGTGCATGTTTGCTATAGGTCACCTAATACATTGTATGAAAATTCGAAGCGATTAAAAATATACTTTATTAGAGATAAAAATAAAACTCACGTCCGTTAAAGTCACTGCATATCATAATAGATCCCTCGCAACTGGTAAAACCTAAAAGAAATGGTACTTTAACCTCGCGGCACATAAACATCTCTGGATCTTCCGGGAAAAATGGATTCGATGATTCGTGATCTAAAGAGGGTGTAAATATCAAGCTGAATTGTTTACGCTCCTGCGAAAAAAATATTGTCAAAGAAAGTATTTTTTATTCGCATAGATTAAAAATAATAGCGTGCATACTATAATTTATTGCACTCGTATATAATTGTGATTAAATGTTCAGATAATTACTGATTCCGTCAAGAGAAACTTCCGTTCAGTTTCTATAAGCTTTTTCGCATCGATTGTTTTGAGGAACTCGTAAGCGACTTTCGGATCTGCGGTCACTTTTCCAAGTTTCTCGACGAGCCGAAAACCTCTGTCCGAATGTAGTTGTTGTTCGGTAAAAGCCCAAGGACACCTTATGACGCCGCTTTGCGAAATCGCTTTATGAAATAAACCTGTAAAACCGTCGTAACAAATTAATTCTATACATCTTGTCATCATAAAATCTTTCTTCTTTTTTTTTATAATATACAAATTATTTTAGAATCAATTCAAGTTTTTTTAATCATTGAGTTCTTAATCTTTGTGATTAATTTTACATTGCTGACAATTTCTCTCTTTCTCTCTCTTTCTCTGCCTCGGAAATTTGTTAGTTATTTTATAAATTGTAATATTTTATTGATATGACTTTGTATAATTAAAATTTGAATTATTTATTTAAAAACTACAAATAAATGTTTTTTAAACATATCTTATTTGAAATTAACTGAAAGAGAAAAAGAGAAAAAATGAATTTATTATCTATTTAATAGATTTATAGAGTATATATATTTATTTTCCATATCCAAACGTACTAGTGTCTGTATGTTTTTATTAATGAAAAATCGCGGTTGAATTATGAATAAATTTATGTTTAAATGGGATAAGATTGGAAGATTCTAAATTATTGTGAGTGTATCGATAAGTCTACTATATTGACAAAATATATTATACCTTTAGCTAATGGAGACAGAGTGAGACAATGTACGAGGACTCCACCAGCACTTTGACCGAAGATAGTGACATTTTCTGGGTCTCCACCGAATTTTGATATATTTTTCTGGACCCATTGTAACGCCATGATTATATCCTTCAGACCTTGATTACCCGTTGCCACTTTGTTGTTAAGGTTTAGGAAACCTGAAGTCATTAATGGATCTTTTTTTCATGAAGTCGATTCGTTTAAATTAAAAAAAAAATGGTTTCTTTATATCCCAAGGAAAAATCGCGCCATTAACTTGTTTCTATATAGTACCTACACTGATTGTATCAGCGGCAATAGTCTTGTATACAAAAAGTAAATAACGTATTGTAAACGTGATATAAATATATATAAATGTAGATTTAACTTTTTTTTATAAATTTATATTTTTGAAATGTTTTATTTTGGGAATGAAAGGTCTGTAAGAAATCAACATATCCAAGTAAAATAATCGTTAAAATAAATATAATATAACCATTTAATATTAAATGCCACAAAATGACGTACAATGATTGTATACTGAAACGAATAACGTACCTAGAACGCCTAGTCTATAATTCAAGGTAACCAAAACTACGTCTTTTTGCACGATGTAATCGGGGCCATAGAAGAATGCATCACCGGAACCCATAAAAAATGCACCGCCGTGTATCCATACCATAACGGTACGTTTTTTTGAGGATTTAATTTTCGTTGTGTGTGTGTACACATTTAAATAGAGACAATCTTCGTCACCCTCAATTTCGCGTGTGAAATCATTCAATTGAACAGCGATATTTCCGTGCTTTGAGGCGTCTCTACTACCGGACCATGGTTCCACTGGTATCGGATCCTAAATACGTAAAATCCGTTCATATACAGAATTTTTCAAAATTTGTGCGCGCCGTGCGATTCTCTGAGTCAAAAGAAACAACTTTTTTCTTACGTAAAATTGCGTTTGAGTAGTACTTCTTAAATAAGAACAATTTAAAGCTAACGAATGAGCTGTAAGTTCCGCATGAATCAGGAACGGTGTGCACTGAACGTCTATGCTGGTTTATCTTTTTTTGTGACTAATATCTTTAAACTTAATTACTAATTTATATTATCAACAAATTCTTTAACAAATTAAAAAATTAATTTATGTTACAAATAAATTGTTCGAAATCAGTTAGTTTTTCGAACAATCGCGCATAAAAATTTGTTTATCATAATTTTTTTTAGTTTATTAAATTATTGTTCTAAATAATAGTATTTTATTATTATTATTTCATGTTTAAATATCGCACCTCGAGAAGAATACTGTCGCAACTAAAAAATTCACGATTTTAAATAAATTTAATTCAATATTTGTGAATTGTGAGATAACTAACGCAATTACAATTATGATATTTTGTTGTAATAAAATTTATATTTTTTCTTGAAGAGGTTAGTTATTCACTTGTCAATTCGCTTACAGCGCTATTTGTTCAAGAAATCACAACATAACTGTTTACAAGAATAATGACACTTTAGCCCTATATAGCGGATTTCGCATATAAACTTATGATACTATTGTAGCACATAGGTAACATTTTGGGCATATTTTTTATGGGCTCAACTCAAAATCGAAATTTTTTAAGTTGTGAAAGTATTCTTTTCAGGGTGCGATTAGATAAAGAAAAACCGATTATTATATAATAATTGCACATAACACAACTGATATAAATAACTTTATCAGTGTCGTTTAATCGGATTTTTCTCTAAAAAAGTTGTGACTTTTTGTATTTTTCTAATTTTCTTAAAGCGCGATAAGCGATCACAGAGCTGCGATTCTGTAATTCCTTATGCAGTATCGTTATCGCTATATTGTCATTGCGCATTTCTTTTACGACATAGAAAAAAAGGAGTGTCAAATCAACACTGATATACTTGTATATACGCAAGAATATATAATCTTGAAATAAGATTTTATTGCGTTGAACGAAGAAAACTTGCTTGAATGAAATAATTTATATAGTTAAACGAAGTTTTATATGCGGTTCAATTAATAAGTAAGAAAAAAAACTTGAAATAAAAAGTTGAAATTCTTATATAAGAAGATTATAAATTCTTACGTATATACAAGTATATCAGTGTTTATTTGATACTTTTTTTTTGTGCATATAGTATACCTGCGCAACTGTCGTTATGAGTGCATAAATAACAGCATAACGAGTTACAGACAAGAATCGTACTACAGTTAGACTAAAACTGAAATTAATTTATCTTTTTCTGAAAATGCATTTATAATAATAGAACTTTACGTACTTTGAATCTAAGTTCTCCAATTGGCGGTTTCGCATATGGTATTCCTCGAAAGGCGGTGTAGTAGTCACCGTAAACACCTTTTTCTACAATACCAATTAACTTTCCCTCGTGCACGCATATTTCGACTCTGCTGTTGTCCATGTTGGATACGCTGGAATACTGACGAGCGGACTGACAAACAGCGTGTTTATTGATTTGTGTTGCGTAAATGTGTTTGTGAAAATATCACGTATAAGTTTCAAGAAACAAGTGAGATTAGAATCGAGTATGTTGATAAAGTTTTATTTATAGCCTACGCCGATGATTACGTGCATTACGTAAAATATCAAGGTCAGTCTACAGTGAGTCGTTATTACATTTAAATAAAATCCGCGTGGTCACTCTTTTTTATTTGAAGACAACAGATTGCACTTCAGTCACAGGTCAACTTAAGTGATGAAATAATAAAAGAATTGAATTTTTGTCGAGATATTTTGTACCACGTCCGTTTTGCACTATTCAGTCTGCCGGACGACCGTAAAACTGCTAAAGAGGAAATGATTTCCGCGATAACAGATTTAGTATCTATATATCAAATGTCACAACGCATCAGAAAACGATACCATAAGATATCTGTATACAGGGTGGAGCACCCAACTTGCACACTTCGAAGAACTTATAAATTATAAGTTGTACGAAAAATTGTTATTTACAAAAGTTGCATAACTTTGAAGGGATCATTGCATCCTATACATTTTTTTATAAGTAGAAGCATTTAAAAAATTTCACGGTTAGCTTTGTTTTTTTTAATAAAATGTTATATTTTTTGTGTCATTGTTAAAAGGTATGTTTAATTTTGCACTTAAATGCATTATTATTGATTGGCCTAAACCTAATAGATATTCAAGGAAACAAAAAATAACGAGGAATTGAAAATTTAATATCTTAGATGAATGTGATAAGACGAATAAGCTGATTTCATCTTACTACATCTATCTAAGATATTAAATTTCCAATTCCTTGTTATTTTTTTTTTTATATTTCGTTATCTATTAGGTTTAATAACTGAATATTTCCTAAAATATTTTACTTTTTTCGTAATCATATAATAGATTTGCACAAAATGTAAAACTTTTAGCGATTTAGATATTTCTGTAATTCAAGATCATCTTTACATTTCTGAGAAATTTATAGCCTACCACAAATTTTCATAAATAATTGTATCGCATATGAACTTAATGTTTGCTTGAAACAACCCTGATAACCGCCAACGATAGAAAACGATAAAAATTTTTTTATTGTTTTTAATATGGTTAGTGAATTGTTTATTTACGATACTCTATCAGAAATTTACGTTACAAAATACTTGGGATCCTATTGTAAATGTCTTATCAGCTGCACATCAGTTTCTATCGTTTTTAATACGGTTAGTGAATTGTTTATTTACGATACTCCAGCATCAGAAACTCACGTTACAAAATAGTGAATTGTTTAAGTCGGTTTTAGTCAATTCATTTCAATTGTTACGAATCCGTGAATTAAGGATTATTATTAGCTGCAGTAGATGATAAGTCGTATGTCGAAAAATCCTGGTAAGAAACGATAGACGTGTTGGTTCGGTTAACTATATAAATATCGATAAGATGTCTATTATTTTATTCTTATATATATGTGCGTGCGTGCGTGCGTGCGTGTGTGTGTGTGGATACGGTAAAATTATTACCATAAATAACAATATATACTATATCGTGTATATACGATTGATTCAGATGGACAATAATTGTACATATAGAAAACGATTCATAACTATAAAATTTGTATAGTTATTTCCTTATTCGGATCTAAATTAGAAACCGATTCGATTCGATTAATGTTTTATCTGTTTTTTAAATATGTAACAATAGAACCGATAAGATGCGATTAAAAACAATACCAGATATAAGTATAGCCGTTTTTAATTGTTTTCTATCGGAGATGGTTACCAGGGAAGGATGGTAACAATAAGTTATAAATATTTTTCTAAATTTTATCGTAAGAGTGTATTTTTACATCATTTTTATTTTCTACAAAATATTTCGTACAAAATAATTTTTAGTTTATATAAAAAGTAAGTCATTTCTTACATCTTTAATCTGAAATCTTTACACGTTTTGAAGGCATCATTTATAAAGCTGTCTCGTGTGACGTAACGATGTTAATAAGTATACGTATATGATTTATCTTATAAATGCTAATACGAGAATCTATGAGAGCCTCAATCGTTGTATCCGCGCTAAATAAGTAAACATCAGATAAAATTTGAAAAACATGTAGACATTAAAAGATGTTGAAGAAATTCATAAACTTTTATAGAATAATTTATAGAATATAGAATATTTTATAGAATAAAATCTTAATTTAAGAGCTTGAGCAACAATTCTTATAAGCAGTATGAATTAATAGTACTTGTGAATGGCAATAATCCACTTTCAATACATTTCGAATTTGTCGCTGAGATCTTAGATCTTACTGCGCATATTTGATCGAACAGAAAGCTAACATTTGACTTCTCAAGATTACAAAAAAAATTAATTAGCTTCGATGAATACTTTTTGAAAAAGTATATGTGCTTATCCACAGCACAACTTTGTGAAATGTACTCTTAGTAAATATTCTTCGCGCAACTTATTTTATTTTGATATTTATAGAATAAAATATTATTTTCCAACTATATATATATGGTAGTAAAAATATTTATTATATATGCTTTCAACTGCCTTACAGTAGCATTTTTACATATCCTCTTTTTGGAAGAATAATTCTAAAGTAAATGTGATTATATAGTTATGTTTAATAGTCGTCAGAACGGCATTAGAACCTAAGGAGAGAATCGTGGTATCCAAGAATGTACTCGTCTATGACGTCCGAGATTGCATTTCGGGTTCAGAAGAGCCAACAAGGCTAAACCAGCGCCTAAGACCGACACGCCGCACAGGGCGCCGGCCGTAATATCATGAAGGGGTGTGCCGTCCCTCGGAGATTTAGCGGCGAGCAGCAGAAGACCAGCGCAGCTCAATGCCGACAGTCCAGCCAGGCCAAGTCCTGTCCAGGTCTTTCGCAGACTTCTGCATGCACCTGCTAGAGCGCAGCAGACACCGCAACCGACCGCACTGTCGAAGTAGTATCTAAAAACACAACGTTTTTTTTTATTAAATATTGATTATAAAATTATTTAACATTTATGTGAAAGAAACTTATGCTTCTAAAATGTTTAAGGGGTCATAACCGTTTCTCTGCCCTGAAAAGTAGTCCAATAATTATGAGGGATTGCCAGAAAACTATTAGACCGATTAAGTTGAATCTTTTTTTATTGTAAAGAGTGTCTTTTGCAGGAAAGAAAACATATACTAAGAAACAAAATACAAAAAAATGTAGCGGCTTTTCGTTTTTCTCGAAACACCACTTTTCAAAACGGTGGGCATGATAACTGCCTCAGCATTCGTCCGATTAACTTCATTTTTTTTATATATATTCCTAATGAGATTCTTTAACGTGTCACAAGAGGGATTTTTTGAAAAAAAAAAAATTACGGAAATGGTCACATTTCCAAAAAGGTTTTGTGATTTTTTCTGAAAAAGTTACATTTTTTACTATTATTAAAACATGATTGAATTTATCAATAAAAGCCCCCATGACACGATAAAGAATCTCATTATGTGACCTCTTAAGTAATTACTGTTTGAGAGAAACTGATGCTGAATATTATAATTTCTTATTTAAAAAGTTTTTTTTCTTTTTGAAAAGTTGTACCTTCTTCCTTGCGACCAGGACAGGTACAGGGCGAGACCACATGTGAGGAGACCGACTAATATCAAAAGTATCGGTGCGCTCTTTCTGTCATGTTTTTCCATACCGCTCGCCAGCGTCGTATTCGCGTCGCTATTCGGAGGAGATAATGGAGGTACCTAATATATAAGAAGAAGCTTCATTAGACTATAATTATTACTTTTTGTCCGCCACAGCATTATCTGCTTAGTTCATTATCTGCACTTACGACGGCGGTTCGAGCCATAAATGCGCTTTCTACGCTTTGATAGTTCTTCTGTTCGGCGGGTACCACCTGATACTTGGGCGATCCGGACATCATCGGCATGGACTCGAGACCGCTTTCCGTATAAGCGTAGCGAGGCGGCGGCTCATGACTCATGTTCATTAAATCTACCGGGGCGGTACCAACGTAACGAAGCCGGCCGCAATTACTGGCTGGACAAAGGTCCTGCTGTCGGGATGAGTTCTCCAGCAGAGGAAGACATCTGCGAGCTGATGATTCTTTGTTAGGCGTTGAAGTCTGAGGTCCTGTGGGCGAGAAGGCTCGGTGAGGTGTGCCTTGAGGAGTTGTGCGCGTTGGACTGAAGGTACGACCTGACAGAAGTAACAGAAAAAAATTCTATTTTGTTAATTGGAAAATTATTTAAAAATTAATTAAAAGTATAACGAACAGTATAATGTTAGAGAATAGTATCTAAAGAACATGATATATATTTTCAATTTCTCAGATATATTTCTCTAGAATTTAATCTTTCATCATATTTATTTATTTATTATATTATGAAAAATATATATATTATTTAGTACAATATATATTATATATTTATATACATTAAAGAAAACGCAATATGCAATAATAAATTTCAAACCATTTGGGGATCCGGCGGGAGTGAGTGCCCTTCGTTGCGGTGTGCCGGTTTGATTGAATGATTGTTGCCTCTTCGGCGATAGAGTTCTCTCTTCGGATCTGGATCTTGGTTTTCTGGGTGTGGATAGTATTTCATGTAGTTTCTGCGTAGCTAAGTTATTTTTCGGCGACACCGAGAGCTCCTGTGCGTTTCTCTCGGGAAGTGCCGGCGGAATCTCTTCTTGCAGAGGTACTCTGACGTAACGACCTATTGCAAATTAAAAATTTAAACAGTTACTTTACATATTATATTTATTTCTTGTACTTTATATAAATAATTGATCAATTTTTGTTAAACCGACAGCAAACGCGAAGAAAGATTTTATATTTTTAAAACTAAAGATAAAGCCTGGATAAAAAATTACCCTGCGGAGTGTTGATGTGTCGAGGCGCCGATTTCGCATTACTCCATTGCGGGCCGTGATCATCTTGATAGTCTTGGTCACCCGGTATAAGAGCATATCTACCGCGACACGTCCGCGTCTGCGGCCCTCCTCGATCGTCTTGGTTGGTCGCCGGCGCGGAACGTTGTTGCACCTGCTGGTGTGGAATGAACTCGTACCTCGACGAGTTCCTGCGCGGCAACTGGCTCCTCTCCGCCTCGTTCTGCTCTATGTATTCGTATCGCGAGGACTGGTTGTAAGTCACGCGAGACTCCTCCACCGGAAGACTGGCGTATCTCCTGTGCGTGGGGACCCTGTTACCCTCCAGATAACAATACCGGTCTCGTGACTCGCAGACGTTCAACGTTGTCTCCGGCGGGGCTTGGAAGGCCGGATTGCTCTGACCCGCGGCGTGACATTGCAATTGCAACGGCGGCGGAGGCGGCGGTAAATCGTCGCTTCCTTGAAACTGCTGCGGCGGCGGCGGCAGGTCGTTAACATGATCGTCCGGGATGTACTCCGATTGACGGCAGAATGACGGATTCGTGTAGCAATGCACCGGCACCGATTCAGGTGGCTGAGCCATGATTGCCTGTGTTCGTAGCTATCTCATCGAACGACGCGTATCTTCCCGCTTTTCGATCAAAGAGAAAAATAAACGTTTTCGCGAGGCAATCTTCGCTGGGAAGCTTGTTGTTAAAAACTTGTAAATGATTAAGAAAGGAATTGAATTAAGCTGGTATATTTAGGTTTGATTCGAACGAGTAGATCTGGCACATTAAATCGCGGAGATAAATTGAAAGTTAAATGGTCAAGTCTGAGACGTTATTAGCTAAATAAGTAGTACACATTTAACATGATTTAAAGGATTTCTTTAAGATTTTTACAGACTGCTGTCACAAATTCCATTTAGAATAAAATGTTCTCCGAATCCATATGTTATGTAAAACACGACGAAAATTAATAAATATCTTGTCTGGCACATTTCATTGATAAAAATTGATTTGAACTTTTTGCAACAACTTCTATCGAGTATTTAGAAGTAATCACAGGAGTCAGATCTTCAAGATTTATAGAAGAAGTTATTAAATATTGTGGAACACTGACGAATCTCACTAATACTGTTAAACATAATCCTTTTTACGACCACAAACACACACAATGACGAATCTTTTAGACACTATTATACATTAACGGAATCGAAGAATAAAAATTTAAAAAACCACCAGGATTCAAGATCTATTGACGAGTATTACTAGTATACTACTGACATAAATAGGAGATCGCCAAGTCTCCAATGCGAGGTTCACTATTCGCATCGACGATGAGTCAGTTTTGTATATTAATCTGCAAGCCTTTTTACACATCTTTGTGCATAAATTTCAAAAGTGTTCCAACACATTGAAGCTATTCCTTATGTGTTCTTTTCTTGTCCTAACAGTTAAATTGTACCATACAATTTTCAATCGCTCACTTGATTTTTTCGGAGAACAGGGCCATTAAATAATTAAAAGTTTCATTTGTGTCGAAATAACGACACAGTATCTTTAGTAACTTCACTTATATAAGAGTCACACACACAAGAATGCGTTTGTAAATTTTGGTTTAAAGTTTGACAATAAAAATTTTGAATTTAATTCTGATTTTAATCATAAAATTAAGGATTAATTCCTTCCGAACAGAATACGAAATGTGTGTCGGCGCGTAAAAATGTCCATCAAGAATGCGCACTTTCAATCGCTACGCGATGTGCTCACGACCGTTGCCTTCGTTAAACTGTCTCGCGAGTTCCCTTAACAGCAGATGCGCAAAGGGCGTTTCTCCATGCGTTCCCTCGTATCTGCGCGTGTATACGCGCTTGCTCGGGGGGTTGTCACGGAGTTTCACGTAATACGGGCCCGGTGTCCTTTCACAGAGTGGGGGGGCCCTTCAGCTATAATGTACTTCGCTCAGAATTTCGACCGTTGCGTCTGTTCGACGATTTTCTGACGGAGTAATTTAAACTTTAAATGCCTTCGAAGAATGCGTCTATCATTGAAGTAAATTGTGAGTTTTTCACGATTTAATATAAAAATTTACGTTTACGCGAAACTCATGACGCTTTTGAAGGATCAGAATATTAAATGATCGTTCGCTTTTCTATATAGTAAATATTTAAAAAATATTCTGGGAAAGAAAAAACTTTTTAACGGAAGCGTTGTTATATATAAAAATAAATATTGTACGACTGTAATACAACTTTTATATCGTCTATTTACATCAAATTACTTTATTTTAATTTTTATTTGTTTACATATACACATATCTAAATATTTTTTTAATTTATAATAATGCACGAATAATATAATTACATATATAAAATAAAAACATCTCCAAATTAGGTGGACGTGAAAGAACTCAGAGTGAGGATACCATAGCCGATTTTCTGGGCAGCTGCCACGACCGTTGAGACGCGTGCCCCGATAAAGTAACAGCTGCTCCAACACGAATGCATTTCGGTCGCAAACACATCGTTTGCCTCGCTCGCTCTCGCCGAGCACCAAATATATCTCTCGTGCTCTTAGGCATACCGGCACGTTAACGGTCGAAAAGTCACTTTAATGAAAGAATTCGAAACGGCGCGCGTGGCTTAAACGACGGGAGCGCCAAAAGTAAGCTTTTTCGGGGCCTTTTTTACAAATGCACGCTCGCGTGAAAGTACAGACACAGAGAGGAAAAAAAGAGATATCACGAGATAGACGGAAACCAGATCGACCCTGATATTTTCACGGTTGAACTGTTAATCGAATGTACGAGCGGTGACTTAAGATTTCTCTATCTCGAAGGTTTCTTCGCTTTTGAAAAATTTCTAGAGGCACATTTCTTTACTTTTGCATCAATTCTACGTGTTTTAAGAAAAACAATGCTTGATAACACTTTTCTTTCATATTCGGATATTTGAATAGATCTTAGATACGTAAGGTATTTTTGTCTATCTTGCAAATGTGATACATGCTTTCAAACTAAATCAATAAAATGCGATGCTAGATATTACATTGCTTATTTCAATTAGTACTATCGAGCAAAGCAAACAACCATATCCAATTGTATAAAGATGCAGTCGTACTTTCCGGCTTGCTCCACATGTAACGCGGTCATTTCCACGTTGTACGGAGTCACGCACTAGGTTCTGATTTTTTTGCATATCTTTCTAAAACGCAACTTCATCCGCTTGAGCAAGTGTTTGCGGTTTGATCGGAAGTTCGATGTCTTCGGTGCGACAATCTCCTTCTCGTCCGAACTTCTTGAAAGCGCTTCATAATTTCCGCATGAACGACTTATCGATGGCAGAATGATTTTGCTGTAACATCGTGAAAGTCCTCTCTTTCGTTCAATCCAACAGATTCTTGAGATCCGTTGAGATAGACACCGTTATGGCGCAATGCGCAGTTTATCCCCAGCAGCCATTGGAAGCTACACTTTCTCGAGATCGTCCTCCTAATTACACGCAACAGCACTAATAACGATCCTTATAGCATTTCGCATTAGTCAATCATAATCCTTATGCATCCATGCGATTACTATCGTGACGAAATCTTAAAAGAGACGCGGTAATATCGCGTGCGGTTTTATTCTTTCATCTGTTACTTTCTATACGCTTTTGGTAACGTTAAGATTATTCTACATTTTATTAGATGAAAACTTGATATTTGATGAATGATTACATAATTCAAAACAGAGATTAATAATGAGATTAATTATGTTTCCGTGTAATTTAAAGTAACAAATATTAATTCAAATATTATTCCAACTTAGGATCGTCAACAATCTTGATTAACTTGACTATATGATAATATGTTATAAGATTACAGATGACCTCGATTTCTAAAATAACTTTTGACATAAAACGGTTTTGGAAAATAATCTAGCATTGAGAGAGTAATTTTTCTTTAATATTCGTTATAATTTAGTCGAAGAGTATTGATCGAAAGAGAATATTGATCAAAAAATTGCTCCTTTTCATTGTTTTACGTATCTCTATGGGGATTCTGTCATAACGTAAATGATCCAACGAGAATCCATATTTCTGCAACTAACAATAATGTTGGTACGAAGAACCTGAGATACATTTACTCTCTGACGGAATTATCCTCGATTATAACGGGACTTTTATTATACTGAGTGGAATGGTCGCGTTTTCGCGAGAGACAAGTGAGGTCAACTATTCCGAAAAATTCGACTCAAAGAGCTATAATAAATAAAATTCAGCTATGATAATATATTAATATGCTCGTTTTCTTATTAAAACATTCAAGAACATAAAGAAATTTTATTAGTTGAAACATAATTATGTGTGTTTATTTTTCTTCTTTTCCATTACTTTCATTGTTCTCTTTTGCATGCTCATATACGTATACAGCGACGAACGACATAGGCAAGAGGAAAATGCAAGATTATATCTATCTCCTATTATAACTAAGACCGTTTTGCGTGAGTAAAAACCGTCGATGATGTGAACAGGATTTAACGCGAGTCGAAGGTATGCTTATATATCCTGCGCTGTTCTCTATTGTCCCTTCGGAGAGTAATCTTCGAAGTTCAGTTGCTACTCAAGTATCACACACGAGTAATCGCTTATCGAACCGTGAGTTTAAAACTATCAAATTGCAGTAAACAAAAGCACGTTTTCTTAAAGTTGATTGAACCGAAGTAAACTAATCATGGCATGAAGAAAAGTATGAAACACAATCGTTTTAATATCGCTAGTACATATTGTTTAGACAAGTTTGCTAATATAAGATGGAATAAAATTTAAATATATTTTACGTATTTTTATGAGATACAATAGACATCTTTCAATTTTTATATAAAGATCAAAAACATAAAATTGACATAAAGTTAATACAGCACATATACGTTTATTTTTATAGATATAATTTGCTTTTGATAGTGATAAAGGAGTATATAATATGTACGCACGGTGACTAAAGATAATATATTCTGTGTGTGTGATGGGTATTAATTTATATTAAATTCTTTCCTGCAAATATTTTGAAAGATATATCACTCTTTAAAATAAATTTAAATAAACTGGTTTTAACAATAAACAATTCAACAATTAACAATAGTTTTCAAGTTCAAGATTATATATATATCTATATTATTTTATATATCTGATAAATTTTTGGGGTTAATCGAGAAATTTTATATATAATTATTATTTTTACATATAATTATTAAAATAATTATATCATATAGCAAGAGTAGTAATTATAAGAAAGCTTTCGTTTGTGACGTCCGAGATTGCATTTTGTTTTCAGAAGAGCCAACAGAAGTAGATCGACATCTTATAAGACCGTCGCATCCATGATATCGTGAAGAAATGTGTCATAAATTGCAGTTATCTCCGCGTTGTGCGGAGTCACGCACTAAGATTTTATTTATTTTGCACGTTCCTTTAAAACGCGATTATTTTCCGCTTGAACGAGTTTGCGGTTTGATCGATCTTACCGGAAGTTCGATGTCTCCAATACGACATTCGATCTTCTCGAAAGCGCTTCATAGTTTCCGCATGAACGATTTATTGACGGCAGGACGTTTTTGCTACACATCGTGAAAGTCCTCTCTTTCGTTCAATCTTGCGATGCGTTGAGATGCACACCGTTATATAGCGCAATGTGCAGCTTATTTGTCGCAGCTATTGGAAGCTATACACTTTCTCGATCGTCCTCTTAATTACACAACGGCACTAATAGCGACAATTAGAACGACAGTTAAAATTTTGTTAGAACCATTTTGCATTAGGCAATAATAGTCCTTGCATCTGTGATTAGTATCGCCAAGAAATCTTGTAAGAGACACGATAATCACGTGCGGTTTTATTCTTTCATCTCTGTTATTTTTTTAGACGCTTTTGATAACGTTAAGATTATCCTATTACATTAAATGGAAACTTGATATTTAAGTAACTTCAAACAGAAAAAAAGCTATGTAATAAGATTAATTATAAAAGAAAATGACTAATTTTTAACGATTAAATTCGCTACGTTAAAATTTCTCCATAATTAAAAGCGACGAATATTAATTCAAATATCGTAATAACTTAGGATCGTCGATATATATATAATCATGGTAATAAATTTAATTATACAATAATACGTAATAATAGGTGACCTCGATATTTAAAGTAACTTTTAATAGAAATAATTTCTGCTTTATCTTTCTGCTTATTCGATCGTAATACGCGTTCGAAAGTAACAAGCTGAGAAAGTGATATTTTTATATTTATTATAATCTAGTCGAAATAATAACATCCGAAAGACTGTACCGCTTTTTCGTTATATTACATATAATACATATATCTCTATAGGGATTCTGTCGTAACGCAATCTGCAAGTGATCCAACGAAAAGGTCGTGTGTTGAACCCACGTGTTTCTGCAGTTAACAATAAAGGTTGGCTTATGCGCGAAGACCCTGGGATACGTTTGCTCTCTGAGAGACTTACCTTCGATTATAACGGGACTTTCACACTGAGTGGAAGGGTCATGTTTTCGTCAGAGGCAAGTGAGGTCAACTGATTGCTATTCCGAAAAGTTCGTCGAGTCAAAGAATTAAGTATAAAGAATTCCGCTATCACAATGTATTAACACGTTTATTGTCTTATTAAAATCTTCAAGAACATAACAAGAGCATAAAAAAAAATTTTATTACTTAAGAAATAATTATTTTTACTTTTCTTATGTTCTATCGTTTTTATTGTTTTCTCTTGCATGCACACATTACGTAGCGACGAACGACATAGGCGAGAGTAAAATGCAAGATGATATCTGTTTCCCATTGCCAAGATCGTTTTGCCGTGTGAGTACAAGACGTCGATGATGTGAACAGGATTTAACGCCAGTCGAAGGTACGCTTATCCGGCGCTGTTCTTTGTTGTCCCTTTCACTGTAAGTCGGTTGCGTGGGAGGCTCGTTCAGGATATCGTAGCAATTTCAACGAGGACTAGTCGTCGTAGTTCAGTCGCCACTCAAGTATCACGCGCGAGTGCAGAGTGACCGCGAGTTTAACGCTAACGAAATGTAATATCCGAAAGTGCATTCTCTCAAAGTTCTGAATCAAAAGTAATTTTTGCGAAGAAAAGTATTAAACGTGATTGATGTATTATCACCAGTGCACATTGCCTCGGCAAGTTCGCCAATAAGATAAAGTTCGTAAAATTTAATTTTATCTTGTGTATTTTTGTGGGATACATTTCCATCTTCAGATTTTTATGTTCAAGAACGTAAAGTTGATATAAAATTAATATATAACACATTAAATTAACATATAAATATTATTAATTTAAAATTGAAGTTTTAGAGTTTAAAAATATTTTATATGATACATAGTATGTTAATAAATTTAATTATTTTTTTCTAACTTCAGTATATTACATAATCGATTGTCATATCTAGTAAATTTGGACTTTGAAAAATAATTTAGGTTTGTAAACTTTGATGATAAAATTAATATTACTCTTGAGTTAATTAATATTTAATAAAACTTAAAAAATGGTTATAGAAATATCTTATTTCTCAAAATTGATATTTAATTTTTCAAATTTTGTACGTTACATTTTGCAATATAACATTTAAATTGAACTAAAACATTTTACAGTTTTTGCGTGGTCTTTTATACGATTTTATTTGTTAGGTACATATTTGCATTATTATCTCGAAACATATATTCACAGTTCGCTAGAAATTTCACCGAAGATTCACACGGTTCGACGTTCTAATTCGACGTAAATACGAATACCTGGGGAAACAGGAGCACACTTGCAACATAAACGCAGTGTCTCGTAATCAGTTATATAATCCTAGCACGAGAAAAAAAGATTGACGGTAACGACGCGTCTAATCCTTCAGCCCATTAACTGAATCAGTCGCAGTTGCATGAATAATGTTGCAATTCATAATTTTCCATATAATAATCCATAACGTTGAACCAAATTACAAGTTAAAAACCGGTTTTAAGTTTATTTAATTGCAACTCTAAAAAAATTCTGTGCTTGCATATTAGTTCAATTACTGCGTATAATTCCTTTTAATCCTATTATTCTAGATCTAGAGCGCTCAAGTATTAAAGTAGAACCGATTTCACAATTACATACGTCTTTATACTTTACTTATGATAAAAATGATTATTACAATCAACAATGTTAGGCGTGTGAGCTGCTCTGCATGAGACTGGTTGTAGTTTGTCACGAGCAGGCGATTGTTATCCATGGATTGCGTAAGATGTCTATCTCGCGGAAAGCCGCGTGGAGCAAAATTCAGGCGCGGAGGTCGACGAGGACTTTAATTATAAGTTAAACGAAAAGTGGTTACGATAATTCAGTTGTGCTCGCTGGCAGCGCGGAAATCAATGCGGTTTCTTTTACTATGTCGTCAAACATCGACGAATTCGTTATAAACGTTCTCGACGCAATCGTGTCTCAAATTTGATTACGGGTTGCATATCCGGTGTAGTCGAATGCCGAATAAATGACTGTAAGATCATCACATATCGTGACTTGTTTGATTATTCATCGATCAATCGTCTACTTTTTCAATTTTATAATCTGCTTTCAAATCAATCAAGTTACCTCGTACATAATTGAATTAATATATTATATTGCCTTTAATAATTAAAATAAATGTAATATAAATAAAAAAGATATTAAGAGATGTTGTTTAGAGATTAAATTAATAAAAATTATAATAAATAATAAAAACTATATGATGTATAATGCACAGTTTTATACTTAAAACATTATATTAATTTATATCAACTTATATTACTACATATTACTACTATAATATTTCAATCTATTTAAATACATTTATGAAATATCTTATTTTTATTATTTTTATTTATGTTATGTAACACAGCAAGCAATTACTGCATTAATTTTTTTTTATTTAACAGTGCAAGACGAGAAATGCGACGAATGCTTTACAAACAATTTGGATGAGATCTGTGCTTCTGCGACATTGCGACGGATACTTATGAAAGTGTAAACTTTTCAGTTATGTCAACGAGAGAGATAACGCGGACTGTGTGAACACGAATTAAATTTGTCTCAAACAAATGTGCCGAACACATTGTACTTGATGCAATTCTTCTTCTCGATCCGATCCGTCGAATTAAATGTTGTTGGTACAGTCAAGTATATTTGCAAATTAAGATGACAATGACGGAGAACGTGTACGTTATCAAAGTAAAAACCAAACCGCCGTTGTCGTCTTTGTATCCGTCGGAGCGTCGTTACTCAGCGTCGACGGTCGGCGGCCTGTCCTTGGTCCATTTCGGCCTCGGAGCGCTGTCCCTTCTTCTGGGTACCCTCGCCTTGTCCTTGCAGGGACCGATATTGTCCGTTGCGTGTCTGGTGCCGTTCGTGACAGGTCTCCTCGCTTGGCGACGTTGGTACATCGACCGGAACATCGTCATTTTTTTCTACGGCAGCCTCTTCTCTCTGGTAGCCGCGATCCTCTGCTTCGTCGTCACGATCTTCGACGTCGCGGCAGCTTCCAACAGCACCGGTGGATCCCTGTGGCCGTTAGAAAAAATCCTCGACGCTCCGCGTTATTCCCTTCGTCCCGCCAAAGTTTTCACAAACAATACTCACGTGGATGATATTACGTCGACTGAGGACTCATTCAACGTCACTGAAGAACTAAAATTACCTGTTTCTTTAAAATCCCTCAGCACCGAGTTCAACGTATCAGACTTCCACGTCGATGCCAAAAACGACGATGATCTTACGGTGACGGAAGCGTCGTTTATGTTTGAAGAAAGGATGATGGTATCGAGAGAAATTTTGCAGAATAAAGGCACGACAAACATTACGCGAGGATTTATGAATTTGACGAAGGAAAAGATCTTCTGGCATAGCCGTTATGAGGACTCGTCGCACAGAATGCTGCTGATCTTAAACGTCTTGATGGCATCTCTTCTGGAGATCTTCTGGTCGCTGCTCAGCGCAAAGATCGCGTTCTGCGGAATGATGAACCGACTGCCGGAGAACAATAATGTCGTCGCCGAATCGAAGATGACGAGGTTGCCGCTGCATAAGAGAAAAGCCCCAGCACCCAGACCCGATATATTGGATCACGATCACCGGCTGTCGGAAGCTCTTCAGAATTTGCAAGGTCTCACTGATGTCGGACCGCGATTACCTTTGCCGGAATCCAGCAGAGAATTTAGAGAAAGAGTCGAGAGATTCTTGATGGCAAATCAAGCGACTCATAGAGTTGTTGAAGGTACTTGAAGCTAACGATTCCAAAATGGACTCAAATTTTGATAGATATTTCATAGAAGTTTTAAAATATTTACAAAATTTCTCATGTCAATCTTACGATAGATAATATAATAATACTGTACCCCGATCTCAATTTCTTTTGTACTGTATACCTTGTTGTTACTTATACTACTTTTCTGACGCAGATCTGTACATACATTTTATTTTTAATTGTAGAAATATAAAGAATAGAGTAATCAAATATAAGTCCTACCTGTCGCACCTATTGTACTGAAATAACGAAATTCTATTTATACGTTTGCATGACGTTTAGTGTTTAGTAGGAATGGGTCAGTATCACGTTCAAATATAAAGTGGATCATAAATGTCCCAACAGCGAGCAATAAACGATACTAATTATGTTTATTATGTTGTCAGAAGTATATTTTCGCAGATCGGTTAATTAACACATCAATTCACACTGCAACCGAATGAAAAAGTAATTAATTGGATTTCGAGAACAATTAAATGCCATTTACTCTTACAAGAGATTATTTCAATAAGTTAATTATTTATTTAAAGCCGTCATTTTTACTACGTTTATTATATGCACAATAATCGCATAAAACAACGTATCTTATTATTGTTTCGTATAAATGTGCTTCAAATATATCTCGTTTGTCTTGACTCTATTTAACAGTAGTTTTAGTAATGAAGCTGATTAATAAACATATATACGCGCTCATTACGCGATATGTTAATAAGACTATAACATTTCTTAAGGGATATAACTTTCAACTCGTAAAAATTGCGCGTCTCACGGTCTGAAAATCACACCCTAAATATCATTATGTGCCACGCATCGCCTTTCGTTTATATACACGCACTGTGAAAGTTAAAGGTTTGTTACGACATATCAAGCAATTCGATGTTGGCCAACGAAGCTGCCGGAATTCGTTAAGGAAACTATATATTAACAATAGCAATACCACCTTGAAACCCACATTCTTTTCTTATCCGAAGTTGCGTTTGTGTTCGCCGGGTTTTGCACTGCATTTTAAATAGGTACCAAAAGGAATACTGTATGCGGCAAATATTACGAAGGAATATGTATACTCTGAGATAAATATGATTATTTCTATCATATGATTTACACACACGTTTAGCTATACTATGGGATTTCCGCCTCGGCTTATCACATTTATCACATACCGAATAATTTGTGTGACAAAATATGAAGAACAAGCCGCGGTTTAAGGAGAGGATCACATCCGTCATATTGCGCGCAACCCTACTTCGCAAAATCATCCTTTATTCTTAATCATTGTCAAGTACATTGTTCGATGGCGGACTTACTACGACTCGCGGCTCGCCCTTAAGGTACACTTCATTCACTTAAATGGCATTAAGCTACTGCGCTACAATCTGACTATGCCGCTTCTGAATGATAAAATATGCATTTTATTCACGTTTGCATCTCGAGCGGCGAAAATAGACAACCGACGAGTATTGATCTAATCGCTAATTAGTTTGATTGATCTCTCTCTACATTGTCCTTGGTCCACAGAATTGTGATTCTGAAAACGAGTGTTTGCGACCGTAATGGCGCAATATTTGAAGAAGTGATTCAATAGTGATTTAATAAGCATTAATAACGATAACATATTATACAAACATCAAACGAAAGATTTGTACAAAATTTTCAACCGAGGGGAAAGCATCGAATGAAACGTTTCAGTCGCGGATATAAGATACTAACAATAAGAAATAAATCAGAATTATATGAATGACAATGAGACGATTTATTAATCGCAAATAATTAAACTGTCATTATGAATATATTTCTTATGGTTACGAACATATCGTTTGGTCGTTGAATATCTCGAAGATAGTCAGCGACTATTTAAGAATTACATCTAACACCTAATTGGCAAGAGTAAAGCACACTTTTGTACATGGTATCTATCGCGTATCCAACAAAGAACAATTGTGGATCGACAATTTTAATTCATACAATGGACGTAAAGTTTCAAGAAAAAATCAGGTAAAAATATTGCTAGCACATTACTTCTAAGAAAAATGCAATAAATATTAGGAAATAATAAATGAATAACTATAATAAAACGAACATTTTTTAGTAAAGTAATCATACATCCGTTTGTGGCGAATATATATTTTCAACAAACAATCCACACAACTATGAAACTAATATTCTTCCTTTTTCGTTTTCTTCCACACAATTAATTTCTCGATTATACTTAATACACACTATATATTGTTCATTACTACGAGCAATACGAGCAACATTGCAATTAGCAAAAATACACAGAATTTGCCGCAAATATTTTGCCCTACGTGATTAACAGTTGATCATGTTTTAATATGAACGATGTTGCTTTAACTTCACTCTATTACGATCGTTGATGCACATCTGATGCTGAACACAACGAGTTTTTATGCACAAGTTTTAATTATTCGCATCACTTGATTCTATATTGAAGATTAACATAGTAATCTATCACTTGATCGTATTCTACTTGTGTATCGCGGCTATTCTCTTTAATTAAAAAAAAAATTTACACTGTGTATATAGATTATATTGAACTGGCAAGCTTCTTAAGAGGAATTAATGACAGTTCATTCTCGTCGAAATCGAGATTAGCACTTGTGTTTCATGTTATTATAGTTTTTATTACTACAAATTATCACTAAAGTCTGTTTATTATTGTATGCTGTTTATGGCATCGATACAATTCATCATCAATCATGTAAATTACATTGAAATGAAAATATTTATTTTAATACAAAGGAATAAGAATATAGTATGTAATTCGTTTAATATACCGAAGATAAAATTAATAACTATTAAATAACTGTTATTTATAAAAACGATATTTGTCGTGCGTTAAATTCGTGACTGCTTAATTTATTTAAAAAGTGCGAAATGTGGTCTTTTAATTAACTTTTTTAGTAATTTAAAAATGTACTTATTTCGGAAGAAAAATCGATACTATAAACTGACACACATGCTATTCCAGAGTTCACATTGCGTATTTAAACTTAGTGCATTAAGTTTAATTAAGTTTAGCCACGCTTTTTAAAAGCGAACCTACTCATCCGACTAGGACCTTATCTGCCAAGCTCGAACATTATCACCACGTTCTCTATTCCGTCAATTAAGTTCAAAGGATTAGATCCCAACAATTTCAGTCACTCGCTTTACGATCGATTTAAATTATTCACAGATCAGAAGCTATATTGTCGCGCACTTCTTTCGTTATTTCAGTTTAATTGTTTTCGTATAACACTTCCTCGCAGGAAATCGATGGTCGCTCGTCACCTTTGTCGTTTTTGCTAATAATCTTACAGGTCTAAGATCACACGTTCACCGGTCGAACATTATCGTCCGACTGTTGTTGTTCTCCGCTTTGCCAACCTGAATCCAGAGTCGTTGAATCGCTCAAACAACACTGTGGCGTTTCCTCCTCCTGGCTGTTTCTGTAATCCCTATAATCTCTTTCACGCCCCCTCTCGTTCTCGTCCTCCCGAAAGTAATTGGAACTCGCCGGACCCTCCTGCAGCTCCTCGTCATCCTTCGTCCCGTAATAGGAGTAACGTCCTTGTTGAATTACCTCGTATTGCGCGTCGGGAGCTAGGAATGGACCTCTCGCGCTTCTCGGTTCGTCGCTGTTCGCATAATTGTCACAGGGAATGTCGCCATTGTCCGCGGGCAAAGGAAGAGGCAATCGAGACCTCTTCGATAGTTGACGCTTGCCCAGCCTGGTCGCAAGATAGTCTACACCTTCCGAACGTTCAGCACCTGCAAAAAAAGACAAGAATGTCGAATATAAAAAAAATTTTGTAACAAACGTTTTAATCGTAGAAATAAATAATTTTGAAATAAATAATTCTTTGAGTTAAATCAACGATTTCTGTGAATAAAAATATTCCTACAGCATAATCAATAATAAAGACACACTTATATGATTTAAAATTAAATTTAAATATGATAATTATAAAAAAAAAGACATTAGTCTCGAGCTGTATAAATATAGTAATGGGTTTAAAATTTTAATTACAAGAAATGTTACACACAATGCGTCGCAGATAGAATTGTAATAACTACCTTCTTTTTCCACAGCTAGATCGTAAAAACTACTCTCGGGTCCGCAGCACGAGGACACGTCACCGAAATATAGTTCGCTCTCGGACTGTTTTGAGCCGGGATTCGTTTCTTGCTGAAATGCTCCATTTTCCACGCCCTTCAAGGGTTTTCTGACTCTCCTACCTTTGATGGTTCCCTCGTTCCCGCCCTCAGGATCCGTGCTATTAGAGATCTCCTCGGCATTCTCATAATTATCGGAAGGACGCTTTGCGGACCTCGATCTATGATCTAAACATTTAAAGGAAAAAACGCAAAAGTTTAATTTCTAACATACAATATCGAAAAATTAACGAACTGTCGATTTTTTAAATATATTTTTCTTAATTGATTACATTTATTCTTAATTGATAATAGGTTCATTGCTTTGTCAGTTAGTTATTTCAACTTTTAAAAACCGTTTGTCGTAATTGACATTTTACCTTCGTTATTTTCAAAGTTATCTATTCTCTTGGCAATTCTGGCTCTCGATTCGGTCATTTGCGGTCGTCTGGCGGGACTGTTAGGATCGCTGTACGGAGGTGGCGGCCCCCACAATGGCACTGGAGTTTCCAAAACGCTGTAGGACGCGGTGCTCGCAGTGTATGGAGCATTCGGAGCATTTAAAACGGAGTAAGGGCCACTCGACTGCGAGTTAAAGACACTATAGGGACCAGTTCCGCTCTCCACATTGGTTTCCGTTGGTCGTGCTTGCGTGTGAAAACCATAATTCGAATCTGGGCTCGGTGCTGGACCTCTTGATCTCGACCAAGGTAATCGCCATCTCCTATGGAAGAAAAACAATATAGTAATAACAAATTTTTATAGATTCTCTTGCGTTCTAAAAAAACAATGTTTATCCAAATTTATTATTCTTTATTCTTCTAACTTTTAATATATTAATTATATATATTAATAATTTTTTATCTCTGTGTCAAAACAATTAGAGAGTAAAGTATAGTAAATTATTACTTTATAAAATAAAATGTTACATCTTGTTCGTTCCTATCGATACATTTTAAGATTTTTTTTCTGGAAAGCTTTTGTATGTTTCTATCGTAAATTATATATTATTGCACCAATGAAAATATCGTCTTATCGATCTTATATCTATTGCGAAATATAGTTCTTCAACCTTTGACGGTCCGCGAATTGATTCGAGAATCATACGCAATACAAATATAATCTTCTTTTACCCTTCCTTTTACGTACTCCCGGGATCGATGCCAGACCAGACGGGTATCTCGTTGGATACAGTGTTCAGAGAAATATCTACTGACTCGTGTCTCTGTACTGGTATACATTAAAACCAATTGACGTGCGTGGTCGTGCGTTTTATTGCCAATTCGTGCTGCGGCGAATAAGAGTAAACTAAACTTCAAAGAGCGGGTCGTTTATCATTACAATACATTCCCGAGACTTGGAAAATCTTTTTGTAAATATCGAGAATCGAGAGAAATGCCGTTTTAATCAATAGTATATATTAACGAATTATCAGAATACAATGTGCATTTGTTTGTTTATTATATTTTTAGTATTTATTTTATTGCACTTTATTTCTTTATGAGATTCATAATATCTATCAGTTTCATTGGATATACGCGGCAATCATTATTATCAAATATTAATATCGAGTTAAAGGCCTATTAGATGTTTTTGATTAAAAATAGCTGTAATTTATATATATAGCCATACGTTTATTGTATGATATTATAAAACAAACTTTCTTTTTTAAAAAGATGTTGCGGGTTTGCGATTTGAAAAGATTTTTTGGTCAGTGCGAGTTTTATCATACATTAATACTTTTATTAAAGAGAAACAATAATATTTATAGCTTTTAAATATCTATTTTTTAAATATTGTTGTCATACCTGGATGGCGCCATATCAGGATTAGGTGTGTACAAATTCCCGGGTGTCTGGGCCCACCACGGGTTCGCACCCCCGCAATCGTTGCAGCATCCGCAGGACCCGGCCGGCGGTCCCACGGTGCCGCCCTGGCCGTACAACGATCTGCATCTCAGCTCCAACTGCTCCCAGTACATTTTCTTCTTTTCGTGGCTCAACAATTGGTACACCAGCATGCACGAGAATATGCAGGCCAGTATACCGGCGACCGAGACGCCGAAAAGGGCCCTCAGGCAGTCCGACAACGCGCCGTGCACCGCCTCGCAGTGAGGCGTTCCCTCGAACAGCACACCGGGATCCCCCTTCGACTGCGGTGCGCCGTAACACGTGCACGATCTGTATGAATCATTACATGGATATTGAAATTAATATCTGTGCAAGAGGCTTGTTTTCATTTGGAAAATAATCGATAGTCTTGCATAATATATTTAAAGGGTTTAAGTAAATTGGGAAAGATTTATTTTACTATTCTGACACTTCCGCGAGAGAGATTTTAACTGTACTTATAGCAGGAGGATGATTAAATTTTCATAATGCGAAACATTATTATCTTCACAAACTATACGGCGCGGCGGTTTCATAACGACGCCGAAGCGCTTTGCCACTTTACGATCGTAATTTCTTCTGGGATGTATAAACGAGAGAGGGATTATATACGTACCTCGCGCGCGCAGTGTAAACGCACTCGCGAAGGTTCTGCAATCGCGACATGTGAATAACCGTAGTCGTGACGGTGACGAGCACGCATACCAGCGCGCACACCACTCCCACGGAACCGCAGACTTTCATCTGCAAAAGTTATAAACCCAGTTTAATAGCAGAACTGTCAGCGGCAAGCGGCAATGACGGCTTTCCCGCGGGGACGAAAAGTTTACGCGGCGAACTTACCAAAAGTCCGTATCTGTGCTTTCGTCTAGCTAGCAGCATTGTGAAGAAACCCATCATGATCAACTGAAAACGGCAAATTAATTATTCGCCAATTAAATCACGTGCGATCTTCAACTATTACTATCCACGTGGTAATTGAACAGATAAAGCAATCTCTCTCTCTCTCTCTTTCATTACGCATTACGTATTCGCGGTGCGAAAGCTCATAAAATTAAAAGAAATTAGTCGTATACATTGTTATGCCAGCAGCATAAAAAACTTGGCGTTTTAATTTACTCGATGCTGCTGCTGCTGCTTGATACATTAATGTTTTTGCATACAACCATCAGAATGGATATTGGCACGCCAAGACGCATTTGGTAATACGACCGACTGATTTTTGTCTCTCACCATAATGCCGGGAATGTAAGACGGCACTGTCTCGAAGAGCGCTAGACTGTCCGTGTGGGCCGAAAGGATCGCGTGCACCGCCAAAAAAAGGCTGCCGACTGCCGCACTCAATCCGCCGCAGAGATAGCAAAGGACAACGTACTTCTTGCAGCAGCCACCTTCGCCGGTGTGACCTGCAAAACCGATCCATGAAATTCTAATCGTTTTGGTAAAAAGCCTGGCGCGTGCACGGAATGCCGATATTTTGATAACGAACGCAAGATTGCGACCATCTAAATCCACTTGCAGATCCATTTGATTGTTGCAACTTTCTTTCCGAGAATTCAACAATCTAATTTACTCTTAAGATTGTGACAAACAATAAATTGATTTTTCATCTATTTTTAAAAAGGTCAAAAATACCTTTAATTCGCTAAATACTTGCAAAACATATTCTCTCCAGTTCTACAATTTATAAAGTTATAAAAATTAAATGATGCACGAGGAGCACTTGGCTATCGGTGACGCGGATCGTAAATCCGGCGATGTCAAGGCTGCAGTTAATTTTGATCCCGCAGACGATGCATTATCGAAACGCGAATATCAACGTGAGTTTGACGGTAATCGCTGTCTACGGATATTCGAGGAATTTCGCTCGCGGCACGTTTCTCATTGTGACCAGATCAGGACTACGGCTGTTAGGTTCTCACGCGAGGACAATCATTATCCCGCTAACCGAGGATCCAGCACGGTTTACTCCCGCTGAGATTTCTCTCCGAAAGGGTCGATAGTCGCACAAAGGACAACATTTAAGACCATCAGACAGACCCTTTCAGACACATGATAAATGATAACAATCACAAAGATGCGACACATCAAAAATGTTAAATCTTGTAAACGAATGCATGAAAAAAGGATGAAAAAAAAAACATTTAAGTCAAACTGCTACATGACGCTTCAATTTATTTAAAATATAGTTTATTTCATCCAAAAAATATTGGACGAATAAATTTCAATCGCTTTCATCGCCTATCTCGCAGCTCGTGGAAACTCAGAAACCATGCACCAATTGTATTTCCGTTTCTATCGCGACCGCGTTGGGGAATCTCTATGACGCTGCTTTTGTAACGTTCAACGCAGCTGTGTTACTTCGTTTGACGGCATCCGGGTTCGACTTCCATTGTCAAAGTCCTTCCTATTGAGTCCAGTGCTCCGGACCGTATTGAAAGTTCTCTCTCAATGAATCCCCAAGCGTCAATATACTGCATAGCTTTGAAGACAATGAGCTAATATTCCCATTTTCAGAAGACTTTTTTTTCTTTTTTTTTTTAGTCGGGTATTGCTGAATGCTGACGCACGGAAAATGTTGCAGGGAGATTAAGAACAGAACATTGGAGCGCGAACGCAATTAAAAATATACTCGTAAGATATTTTTATAAAGACCGAAGACCAGAAATTGTGTTTTTCAAATATTTACATTTGCTTTCAGCGAAAAATATATCGGGTAAAATTTGAAAGGATCTCCTGAGATAAAAGTCCGATGAAAATACAATTTGCGACCCGGAGGGAGATTTTTGCTGTATGTTTTTCCAAGCACGAGTTTCGACAAATGTCTTTAAGAAATCCATGGAGCGTGATGCGTCTTCCGATCCTAATCTACCGTTAAAAACGGCGGGATATAAAATTTACGGAGTGGAAATTCTCAGGGAGGGAAAAAGTCGAATGGATCCTTTTAAGAAAACTATTCTTGTATTCTCCGGAGGGTGAAATCACCGTTTTCACGTTTCCGAGGAGAATTATGAGAAATCGGTAACATTAACGTCGAATGTACGCACATTCCACTTTATAGAATACTCACGGTTGGGAAATTGATGAGCTCTGCGGTTTTCTTTAGGCGTAACACAATTTCTACCCTTCGACCTGTCACGGTACGTCTACTACCTGCGTGATATTTACCGCCGACAAAAATACCAACCCAATTTGGTGGAGAATGAATTAGTTATTTCGTGTTTGTTTGCCTAACTTTGGTCCTCGTGTACGAGATTGTAAGGGTACAAAACATTTTGTTTCTCCTTAATGTGACAAGATATGTATAACGGAATACCTGAAATATTTCGTAGCCACCGCAGAAATAGAAACGGAACAAGAGATTCATGTAGTCTCTTTAGGTCTACGCCGTACAAATAAATAACAATCTGATTCGAAAAATCCTTGCGAAATTGCGAAACTTGTTTCGGTGCCGTATACAGCTAAAAATATTTCATGTATGGCACAAAATAGTCAATATACCGAAAACAACTATTACCGTAACATTCGGCTTAGTAATATGGATCCAGTTCCAGTAATAGTCGTGTCAGAAAACTTACGATCTGATATTTGTCTAAGAAGGTATAGATAGAAATAGAGCCTAATATTATAGCAGAGGCTGTCTCAACTTGTTCTCTCTCACATTTCTTGATAGATAAGACATGCGATTAACCATTCTTTCCTTGATAAAAAAGTTATACAAAAAGAAATCTCGTTTAAAGTTAATTACTTTATTAATACCGTAACAGTTATAAAGAATAATTTTAAACAAAATGTGCCGATTAAGGCTGATGACTTTATAATTAAAAATTCTCAATTTTAAATTATGTTGTAAAAATCTAGCGCATTATGCGTTGAAAGACCGAGGCGCCACAACCTTTGACCTTGCCTCAAGACAGCGTCATGCGGTGCCTATTAATAAGTATGCACACGAGTGCACAAAGGGAGCGCAAAAAGGGGTTGCTGATAAGCGAAAGGGGTCTGTCGGCGTACCACAGGGATGCGGATAATGCGGCCTCGGGAAGTGCGCGTGATTCGCCGGATGCGGCAAGTGCGAGTGCGAGTGTGCCGCCATCGGGATCGGATAGCCCTGGCTGTCCATCTCCATTTCCGTTCCGAGGCGACAACGCACTATTTGGAGCACCGGATAGCCATCCATCTTCCTTGCGTCGCTTTGCGTCAGTTCACGACAATCTTCAACAATCCCGCGGGCTCATTCCTGCGTTTTTATCACTTGCCGTCACATGGCGCCGCCGACAATTTTCCTTTGCCACTGCATCGAAGCTTTAGCTAGATCGAATAGAATTGCTGATTTGTTTGATTAATTTTATATAGAATAAGAATAGCACGAAAATGAATTATGTATCAATGTGAATTGTTTAGAATTGAATTCAGTTTACTAGCGTGCAGTTTTGACAATTTCTTTAATAGCATTTCTTTTTTTTTATGTTATTATAATGTTAATTTTCAGAATTGCATTAGTTGATGCTATTAATGCTTATCAATGTTGAAACGCGTATTATTTTTATAAAATATTTTTCGTACTAAAGTATCATAATAAAGTAAAAATTAAAATTTTTTTTGTAATATACACAATTATTATATTATCATTATATTTTGTGAAAATTATATATAATAAAGCTAATCATAAATTAGCTTTATTATAAAATTATAAATAATAAAGTTAAATAGCGCGCGCGTAGCGCGCTGTGATGTGATGTCTAGTATTTATTAAAAAGTAGAGACGACAAGCAATGCATAAAGAAAAAAATAATAACGCGTAAAAGAAAATAATATTATATTGTACGAGGTAATTGTTTTTCATTATTCTACAAAAATTGCAAAACAAATCGTACATGTATAAATAATTATAATTGATGAATGAGCGACCGCTCAATATTTCTAGCTGCATTATTCGATGTATAATATTCTGTTGCTGTCATACGTGTCTGCGACATTCTACACAAGGGTCGCGTGTCACCATGAGAGTTCTCCATTTTTCAAGGTCACCTGTTTGTCGTGCATTTCCGGCTGGGTCAACTTACTTTCACCGTCAATAATCGTCATCGGAAATCATTACTATCGTCGACTCCTGTATTCATAATTAATCATCGTTCAATACCAAGCTTTGCACACGGATACGCGATAAACCGAAACCAATCGTCCAATCGTCCTGTCGATCTTCATCGTCTATTCCTTTTTAAGACATGAAAATCCGCTCTCGTATCGACGATCGTGCACTCGAGAAATTCACAGTCGTCAGTGGCGGACACGTTGTGATGTGTCCCACAGGTGGCGGCTGCCGTGATAATTTGTCAAGTCCGCACAAGATCCGGATAAATCCTGGTTTTTTTTATCACGTCAGCAAGGAAACGATGCACGAACACGCATATTCGCATAACACGTAAACGCCACGTCGTTAGCGCGGTGGTTGTCGTATCATCGGGCCGCTTTCAAGTCGCGCTTGCATCGCTCGACACGGGGAGGGATCGTCCTACTCTCGGTTGGTGCAACCATCGACTGGTCGATATACCCCCGGATGATTCGAGCGACCCGTCGCGGTTAGAGATTGAAATTCTGCAGAAATGCAGGGGTGCAATTCCCCACGAGCGTACGGGGTAGAAAACTATCGCGTGGTTGCCGATAACGCGCTACCGCGCCTGATAAGATGTCGTGCGCCAACGTCGTCATCTCCTCATCCGGCTGATAGTGCAATTGTCGGGAAAATTTTGTGAAACCAACCGACATAGGATGGAGCTACCGCCCAGTCAACGTTTCGAGGTCATTTGATGACTTTTCAGGAAATGCCGTCTGACGTTTCAACGACTGCCTGACATTTCAATCTCGAATAAAAATTAAGTCATATGGAGTGGATGTTAAAAAATGTCATCTATATTGACATACGTGGGAAATGTTGCACGCGATAATATCAAACTTATAATAAACATAACTCTGTTTAATGTTATATGAATTGCTCGATAAAATTTATTGTTATATTCAAAGATTTAACAGAAGGTTTAGCCGTAATAAAATTAAACGATAACCATGAGTATATACGTTTAATGTACCATTGAGTTTAATAAATTTTCGCTGGTAGCATCTCATCCGTAATTGCTATCATAAATAATTATACCAAGTGAAACAAAAATACAGTTACTTACATTGATTGGCAGTAGTCGTTTCATAACGTCTCGTTGGTCTCGGTGGAGGACGTGGCGGAAGTGCAGGAGGTTGATGCGTTCTTGATACCATTTCGACGCCCCCGTCACTCTCGCCCTCGGTTCTTCCGTTGTTTCCTCCGGAATGCATCACGTGACATTGACACTTGTTCTTCGTTGGAGCCGAAACCTAAAATGTTGAAGCGCTTACGTTAAATTACGTCAAGGCAGCATAACGATGATCTGACAAAAAACAAAAAATGGAAAAAAGCATTCAATATATATAAAATACCTTCTTTTGTATCGCGTGAAGCGTGAATAATACTTAATGAGTTGTAATAATAGTGTCGTTACGTGGTATATAGTGTCTGGAACGAGTAATAAAGATTTGCATTGATCTACATCGAGATGTATCGTTATCGGGTCGTTGTCGTTAAGGGTATTAAGGATGAGTCGTTAATGAGTATTAAAAGCAATATCGAAATAATTAAAAATGAAATAATTAACTTTTACAGGCAGTAAATATCCAGTGTGTGTTTCGTGTATGTGTCATTAGTAATGACATTATATACGGTTTAAACGCGTGCCCTTTCTCGATGATTAACTATCTAACTCTTGAATGTCATATAATCATTAAATTCGAGCGATGTACGGCTCGTATGATTTTTAATGTTAGCACCAAGCTTCGTTATCAACAGTTATGGGCAAAGAATGCTCGATAAAATATTTTTTTGTCGCACTCGCGGCGAAATTCGAATATCCCTGCAACGGGCACCGATCATTAATCATTCGTGCGCGCGCTGCACATTTGGCCCTCGGCTGAAAATATTTCCTGATATAAGCTCTAAGGGCAGAACCGTTGCTTAGTACACGATTTATAGCTTCTCGCGTGGCCAGGACACGGCGAACGTAACTCAAGCGTGCGCGGATAGAGATATGGCGATTCACGAACATGTATTTTCTCAGATGTGGCGGCAAAAAGCGGCTAGGAATATACGAGCCGCTGGGCGGAACGGTGGCATAAGTCATTCTCCTCATTTGGTGAAGTACGAGGAAAATTTATGGAAGTGCAATCACATACTAAATCTAATTAATTTCTCGAAACGGTTCTTTTACGATTATAAGAGACACAACAAGGGAGAGAGAAAAATGTAAAATTTTGTAGCAAAGTCTAAAAGCAATTATTCACGAAAACTTTGCGATTTTTTTTATGTGGGGTAAATCCAGATTTGCATACCTGAATGGCGTCGATGCCCATAAGAGACGGGTTTTTAGTGTCGCTCTGTCCGTGCGGGTGGCCGTGATTGTGCACATGACCGTGCAGATGTCCGTGATGATCCAAGCTCGACGGCGCCCGATCTCTCGGCCTGGGGTCGGGATGACTCGTGTGCAACGGGTGCACCGATTGTAGGTGATGATGATGATCGTGGACGTGATCCAGTCTGCTGTGCGTCCTAGTATTAGCGTTCGACGACGACGATTCGCACGATATACCGGAGCTGACGTGATGATGGTTCACGCTGGAATGACCGGTTAAACTACCCGACGAGCTGCCGTGATGGTGGCCACCCAAGGGTGTCGTCGATAGGCTGCTGTTGACGTTGACCACGTGCCGATGCACCGTGGGCGATCCACCGTGGTTCATCATGCTCGAGTTCGACGACGCGCCGCTCAGAGCACCCGAAGCGCCGTGATGATCGTTGGAAAAGGCAGGACTCGAATGGTGAGCCAAACTGGAGCCGGCGTTGAGCCGATGATGACTGTGGGGGGAGTTTAGGTGGTTTATCGTTGTCGCGATAGGCACCGCCGTTGGATGATGGTGTCCGATAGAGGTGGCACAACTAGTTTGATTCATGGAATTGGAACCTGCGACAACAACCAACTCTCATTAATATACTGTAATAATTAATACAAAGATCGTAAAAATAGAAGATACAAACCAGATCCGTTCAGAGGACCAGAATTTCCATGGACATGGCTGGTGAGACTAGTTGCCAGATTTCCATGATGATGTCCGTTCATTCCTTGCACGTGTGTGTGATGTGTCCCGGATCCGTGATGGTGAGTAACGTTTGTCTTTGCGTTACTATGATGATGATGCGTGTGCTGTCGCTGGTGTTGCTGAAAGCCCATCAAGCCTTCGTCCAGATTCGTGTTGTTCCTAAAATTGTCGGCGTGCTTGTAAATGTGGCCGTGTATGTCGCCATGGAAATGTCCATGTACCCCACGCTCTACCGCCTCGTGATGATGCTGGTAAGGATTCAACACCTGCTGCACATTTTTCAGTTTCTCCTTGCTGGAGCTCTGCTTCTGCAGCGACAAGCCGGCGTGATCTTCCAACTGCTTATCTAGTTCTTTGCCGGTCGTCTCGAGTAAATTCGGCCCTGTCTCCAGCAAGGGACTAGGACTCGAGGTCAAACTGTGCTGGTTGTCTTGCAGAGTCGAAGTTTCCTGGACTCTTCGAGCCGCCTCGAAAGCCAGATTGCGAGACAGGTCCAAGTTACGCGAACTACACGAAAGATTATGCCCGTGAAGAGACAACAACGAGCTCTGACCATTCATGGATCTAGAATTAGACGATATGTTCGCTTGATGTTCCAGGAGATCGACGTTCCTAGCATTGTCGAGACTGATCTGCGATTTATCTTGATGGGGACTCTCCAATATTCGTACCGGCTCGAAAACATTCTGTAAGGTCTCCAGATTTCGTGGGAGATCTTGATTGTTGGAAATCCTGGTGCTATTCATATTTCTTTCCATTCTGTCCCTCCTGGGGTCCATATTGTTGATTGTGGAACACTGACAGGGATGCTGTGGATTTTCAGGCACGTCCAGATCGCCAATCAATTCTGGTTGAGACATTTTAACATCTAGAATGAAATAACGTACGAAAAACATAAAAATTGAATCTGTAAGATGTAAATTCACAATCTATATTTGAATATTGCTTCAGTTCAAATACCTAATAATAAGTCATCTTCGAATATATATGCGCAAATTTTTAAAAGATTTAATTTATTCTGATTTATCCGTACATTTTTCAATAGCTCATTCTAATTCCATTAATATCAGAAAAAATTTCGTTGCGATATAATTATAATGATTTTCATAAATGTTATAACTCTTACTTTGTAAACAAAAAAATTTTAGAGATTAATTGACTTTGTAAAGTATAATTTCTTACTTTTTCTTGAGAAATAACGAAGAAATTACGAGTGTATCAGTCAGTCGCATAATAAATAAAAGAAGATGTGAAACAAAGTGCTCGCTAGATGGATCTTCTCAGTCGCTCTTTGTTTTTATATGTAGCTTACAGTAGCTCCCGCTGTTTCGTAATATAGAACGATTTATCAAGTGCAACGATGCGGGACATCAAAACGAATTCCACCATTCGTCGCAGGGAATACCGGTCACCACGCACTCGTGAATCGTTCGACGCATCGATCCTGATCTAGACGACCGGTATGTCAACGCCGTTGCTGCCAACCCGTGTCTCGAGCTATCGCGTTTATGACAGTAATGAATTGCATTCATTTGCAATCGAATAAAAAACTGAGCCGTTGTTAAATAACAGTAATCTAGTTTACCCGTTTGACGCATGCATGACTTCTGTCGACGTGACATAAAGAGAAGATCGAAAAAAACGGATAACAGATAACGGATAACGGATGATAACAGGAAATAAACAGATTTGTTAAACTAATATAATATAAATTTTAAATAAAATAAGAGCATTAAAAATCTTAAAATTTTATATTAAGCATTGAACATTCGTTAATTTATTATTAAAATAAATTAACGATGCATGATATTTTTAATTCTCATGTAAGTTCTCTTAATATAAAAAATAATAGAAAAAACTTAAAAAATAGAAAAGATTTTATCAGCAAAAATTAGTTAATGAAACTGACAAATCTTTAAATTATGACAAGCCTCGATGGCGCCGTGTCGGATGCGGAAGCTGGCGAAGCTTTATCACCACTCGTCGTTAAAACTTTTCCAATGACTTTCCCCGAACTTGAATAAACATCTTTGAAAAGACTTTACTAGTTTATGACTTTTCAAAAGAGAGGTGGTCTTTTACGACTGAGCATTGTGTGAAGATTTCAAGAAAGCACTGAAGCGGTTTATTAACGCGTTTATCTCGTTAAGAATTGTTACGGATTTCAATCGTAAGCTCGATCGTAAGTTTATTATGCTAGGCATGAGAAAACATCTCAGATTGCAATTTAAATAGATAATTAATTGTAGAAGTTATTAAAAATAGTTGTCTATAATAGATTCAGCTTAAATAAATATTTGTATTTAAGAAGCATAATATTGAGCATATTCGGAAAAATATTAATATTTTTAATCGGAATGAACAAAAGATATCATTAAAATTGCTAAACTTCCATTTTCTATAAGATCTGTCTTTTCTAACATTTTAATAATCATAAGATTGCAATCAGTGTTAGATACATATATTATTTGGAACTCATTAAATTAATTCTAATTTGTGCATATCGCTCGTTCGCGCGAAAATTTAGTAAGAATAAAAAAGTGCGCAAAAAAATCCGAAATTGATTACGCTCCAACATCACGTCGAGTTCATCCGATATCGGGCATCTAGCTGCTATAACCAGTCCGATGTGGTCGTCGTAAGTACAACCAGTGACTCCGGGCCGCTCACATTCCTCGTATCTCGTTATACGAGCGCAAAGACTTCGAAGGCCACGGTCAAGTTCGATGCCGATGGCTTGTGCTCGGACGCCGCAAGTTTTTTCTGTCGTTCGATGATCTCGCGGTAGTCGGCAAGAATGGGAATATCTCCGCGACACGTGGATTTAATTTCGCTTATCCAGGAAAGCGTGGTCGGATGGTCGTCGCGCTCGCTCATCGACGTAATCGCACGTATGCGCTCTTATAAAGAACATTTTGGTGTGATTCGCGTAATTATAAATTTGACCCAATTTAATCGATCAAAATTATCAATCGAGCAATCGTAATCGTGAAATGAAGAATTCTGAACAGGAATATCCATAAAAATTATTTCCGACATTTGTGGCGAACGTTTTAACATATGTGCGAAATACGAGTCACCATCCGAGAGAATATATTATGTTATATATATAAATATATTTTTTAAAAATTTTTAAAAGTTTGCTTGTTGGCCCGCGAACGATATAATCGATTATGTGAATCACGCTTAAGAGTTTCTCCAGGTCGCTCATCGAGATACGGCTCGCCGGCGCCGGTGCGGTCGCAAGATCGTGAGAAGAAGTGACGACCTTTTCGTTGGTGGTACAAGTCCCGCGTTTCGCACGCGCATTACGAAATCGCGCTTACTGCACTTAATCCTGCCGTAATCTGTAGCGCGATCGAATTGTAACGTCGTCGTTACTTGCGCTCACCTGCAAATCGGTTTCTCTGCAGTCGACCGGATTCTCTCAATCACTGTCGTCTGGCGGCTGCGCTCTGTCTTCCGCATACCCAGAGATCTGCGCACAATGCACGGTTCCGTTGTGCGACAGGACGGTCCTCGTTTCTCGTTATTCCTTGGGAACAACCTTTTGCGACTCCGAGATGGCGCATTTTCGAAAGGTGTGCCTCAAAGTCGCTTTCCCTGCCTTCCCAAGCCTCGTTAATCGATGCAACGCTTAAACGAGGCTGCAATGTTTCTTGAAGCGTCACGTAAGGGACGGTAGTTCCACGGCGAAGAGCAAGAGGGGCAACAAGCCGGTGGAACAGATGTAGAAATCTCGAGAGTTTGTTGACGACAGTAAAATTTTGCTGAACAATCGGTTATTTATACGGAACCTCTTGATAAAACAATATCGAAAGATCAGTCACTGATTCTATGAATTATTGTCGTGGACCAGATGATGAACTGATAAAGGAGCGTTCGAAAACAGGAACCGTTAAATATTTGAAATTAATCACTCTTAATAATGGTAACGTAATAATTTTGCATAAAATTAGAAACTCAACATTAACAGTCTTGAGTCTGTCTTACAATAAATTATAAATTCAAACGAATTCGTATGAATTCTTGAAGGGCTAATTATCGAAACAAAAAGATTAGCAAGCACACTTATTATTCACAAAATTTATATCGACATCACAATGATACCGAGTAGCATAAATCACAAACAGCAATAACTATACATAATTTCTGTTCTCGTCGCTAACTGACGAAAAGTTCACAATTTACACACCACGCCATACACTGGCAGGGCACGCACAATTGCCAGAATTCAACGAATTCCGGAAATGTGATCTGCAGAGCAGGAAAAGGAAGATACGAATTTCTCCGGAATCCAACAAAATATGGATATTTCTCGATGAAGCTTGCACGTTCGTTATATCGCAACCACGACGAAATCGGAGAGAAGACGCGGAGCAGGATATCGCGAGAGAGTGTTGGGGCCTTCCACCTTCACTGGCAGCCGTTCTGCCTTGGAATGTGCCTTTGCCCCCTGTTCTCCCCTCTTGAGTCGCTAGAGAGGCCCCAAGGGCCCCGACTGTTACACGGCATCCGTCTCTCCTGGTCTCTCCCTACCAGTCGTGCCGGTACCAGCCGGCCGATTCGGTTCTTGGATCGACCGCGTGTCAAGCCCACCCACTCTCGCAAGCCTCGAGCTAACTCAATAGGTAGGGTAGAGAACGTTCAGCTCAGTTAAAGCAGACTTTCAGGAGCACATTAACTTCTTGTTGTAGGTCTTGTTATTGGACATGATAAGCAATTGTTTTATTGGCAAATATAATATGTATGTACCTTCTCAATCAAAGTCAGTTGTCGTCGTGCATTTATTCCGAATAAAACTGATTATTTTATCAAAATGGCATAATTCTTTATTTTTCTTAAATATTATAAACAAATCTATTTATTTTGTGAAAAATATTAGATATAACATTAAATTTATATTTTAATTTAATATAAATAATTATGTAAACATTTTTTTAAATTAAAATATAAAACTTCTCTGTGTCAGTATTAAGATAATATTTATAAAAATGTATTAAGAATATCTGAAACTGAAAGAAGCACACACACATATAATGTTTATTTAAATTTTCCAAATTTTAAGGTAAGTAAAAACAAATAATAACGACCAGCTATGTTTTTACGACAGTTGCGTTACCTTCGGAAAGTTTAAAAGGTATAATTTTCAGTGAAGTAAATAAATCTCGTAAAATTTAGTATATGTTTTTATTCTTTTGCTTTCTGCGTTTATGACAGTCTCATGAAATATGTTGTTGAAGATACTAGCGAAGATAAATATTTTTGGAAGCGCTTTAACAAGTTCTTAGAAATATAGTTTGTTCGATCGAAAATTCTTCGAGTCCATTTATCCGGTGGACCTTTTTAAGGGACTGTCTTACCGAGAAATAGTAAGCGATCAGATCGACGTTTCATTGTTTGCAGCTGATAATTTAAAAAAATTTTCATAGTATTTTTGTTAAAAGAGATATTTAATATCATCGAGAAAATGAAATTAATTTAAAGAGATGGACGCATCATTGTTTAATACATACTATAATTTTTTTCCAATGTCCGTAAAATACAAAAACAGTAAATTTCTTCTTTTTCTTAAAAAAAAAAAGGAATTTAAAAATTTAGCAACGACTATATATATTACGGGTTTCTTAAGGAAAGTGCTTGACGCATCGTAATGTTACGCGCAAATGTATGTAATCGATAAAATAATATAACATGCAATGTAGAAACACGATGTCAGGATAATGCAATATACTGCATCTACGCGAGTAATAGAATGTTACTCTCTTGACAACAGCTTGTTTTACATAAATATTCGACTCTCGAAACAATGGGATGCCATGGGTAGTATTTACCGAAATAACATGGAAGCGTAAGCGTTATGGACTCATCCATACAAACAGCCGTTGAATGGGCGTTTCTCAACCAAACGTAGAGACAATGGAGGCATGATCATATACCGAGCATGATGCTAGACTGCCATGGTTTCTATAAGCTTTTTGTATAGACGTATTTTTGGTATATACGACGCCTATGTACGTCGAAGCGTTGCACCTTACGCATGACTCTGTTCAATTATACCAAATTAATCCACACTCTCAAATCAATATGAATTATTAGTGTCTTGAAATTTACATATATGTATAATTACTATAATTGATCAGACGTAAGATAATCAGTTAAAGTTTTCAATTTTAATTTTAATTTTAATACTATATTTCAGACTATATTTCTTAAATTTGACTTATAACGACAATAAATTTGTCGCTTGTAATTCATATTTCGATTAAGAAATGTTATGTGATATAAAAAAATGTTTATGTAAAAGAGAAGCGCGCGTTATAAATGTAGATTGCAGGATACTTTTTTTTCAGTAGGGCGCATTCGTGTTTCCATTGCATCTGGGAGAAAGAAAGGACTCTACGAGCACAATGGTCTACGTAATTAAGGGTCAAAAGTTTTTAGCTTCGTTAATTACGCGAACACTTTAAATGACGCTATTATCATTCCAGGAATGCTGCTAGCAAAATGCTGTGCGTAATATAATTTCATTTCTTCTTTGTTTTCTTCCGTTTCTTTCTTACTGACGTCTGAATTAATGATAAAAACAAAGAAGCATCAATTTAATTATATTTATAATATTAATAATTATATTTTGTTTAAAAAATAAAATAATAATTAGATAAATAATAATTAACTATTAAAGTTACATCAATTGTTACATGTTTCTGCAAAAGTTAACATTTCTCAATAGATAAACGGGTCACGATCCTTCAAAGCATGAATCCGACGTTTCAATGCGATGGCGGCAGATGGCACTGCAAGTATATATAGTTAACTTTGTTTTACATATAATTTCAAAGTGAATTTTAAAATAAAAATGAATTATAAATAATTCAGAATAAATTTTAATTGTACACTCTAAAGCAGTGATTATGAATTATCATAATCTTAGTGATTAATATCATATCTTAGTGATTAAGTTTCATTTAACAGCGTTAAGATATTCGAAGCCTACGACGAAAAAGAAAGAACTGCGATGATAGATATGGCGTTACGTCCAATTTGCGCTGCGACAAATCGATCCGCGAAAAAGAATCTCTGGTTCACGATTCCCCTAACAATCACAAAAAATTCGGCTTTGAACGCAAAAATCAGCTCACGCCCAAATGGAATCGGTTTTGCGGTAGAATTACCATTCCGAGCGAGATCTCCGGAATAGTCCTGCCGTCGAGAGTTCTGTGGCGAAACGGAAATCAACGCGAATGCGGTCGCGTGCGGAGGCATCGAGCACGTTGACCTCCAGCGTTGAGCTATGCCGACTAACCGAGCATAAGTTCGGCCGTTTTCCTTTCCGATCCTGCCTGCGTTCCTCCGGTCCAGCTTTTCCTCTCTTTCTCCTCCTCCTCCTTCTTCTTCGGCGGGGAGAGTTATGAGTTATAGCGGGTTATAGTTTTACGAGACCGGACCGAGAGACGACGAGATTGTCGGGGACGAAAGGGGGCTGCTGCCTTCGCATTCGGACCATTAGTCCGGCACGGCAATTCGTCAAATCGGGAGAAATGTAGTATCAATAACGTACCGCAGCTGCTGCCACCGAAGCATGCATTTCCCTGACGCGCAAATTGCCGGCGCCGAATGCCTTTTCGAACGGACGCGAGCGACAATCGTTTCCGATTTCGCCCACCCCCGGCACCCTCCGCCCCCTGCTGCTGCCTCTCGCGCTCTTCTTCTCTCCCTTTAACCAAGGGCATCTGCTGTTTTTACCCGGCGTCGATCGCTTTCCCGAAAGCGCGCTTTTTTTCCGTCAACCAATTCGTCGATTCATCGCCAGCGCGAATAGCGCAGTCGTGCTAATGGCTAGATTATCTTCTGCAAGTGGATTTAATCGACGCTACCTCGGTCCCCGATAAATTCTCGCGGGATGAAAATAGAAATTTCCACGACGCATTTGCGATGTGTATTAATCGCTCAAAATCTTGAGTGAAAATTATCTGGAGAACGCTAATTATTATTTATGATATCGCTTTCTTTCTTATCGCCTTAAGCATTCTGACAGATTAGTTCTCTGCTAATATATATCTGATGAGATTTAAAGATTAAAGCGGGGAGCACACACTTCTGCACAACGCATAATGCGTAAGCATAAGGAAATTGATTGGTCCATACACATGTGCATAAAGAAATAGACCAATCAGTTTTTTTATGCTTACGTATATTACGCGTTGTGCAGAAGTGTGTGCTCCCCGCTTAAGGATAGAGAACTGCACAGCACTGTGTGTCCTGACTCAGGATTTTTCCGGTTTTCCCTCGTACACTGACTCCGTCGTGTGTCGGCGTTAATTTCCCGCGATTTCCATTCTCTAAACCGTATTCGACGAAACTTCGTGCTCCGCGATGTGCGCGATGTTTGCGGATAAATCGTTGTCCCCGACCCCCTATCTGCCTCCACATTTTTCCGTTCCCCTCTTTCTTCTCCTGCCGATTCTTCTCCTTTTCCTCTCGCTTCCTCCGAGGCATCCCGCGTTAAATAATAAATACGAGAGGGTTCTTCGGGAATACCCCGAGGGTGCCATTAGCGGGGTACAGGCCCGCGCCCTTGGACTTACCCTCTCGCACATTTCGAAAACCCACCTCCCGGTTCCCCCATTCGCCCCGTCGCGTCGTCTTCGGCTTCTTCCATGACTCGAAACGCGAATCTAATACACTTAGAGACGAGACGCGCGGCGCGCTATGGAAAAATGGCGAGGGTCTCAGCGATCGCTTTATGGAGGCAGCCGCCTTTCTTTCTCCTCTATGTTTCTTCTTTTTTCTTCTTTTTTGAACTTGCCGAGCGGGCGTCAAACCAATGACTGGCTTGAAATTTATGAAAAGGATCGAAAGATCATCCCGCTCGCCGGGGACAGTAAGCGGGGAGTGTCAGAGGGAGGCGACTTTAATGTTTGGGATATTAATGGGGGTGCTCCTCGTATCTCGCGCGTTGTAAATTGCCGTGTCACAGAACGAGCCTTCACACTTCGATCGAATTTAGTTAAAGACGTCTATAATCTTCGTCCATAAAACGTCCAAGACTTATTGCAACTGCAAACAAATGACGATGCTTTAATTTTATCGGTGATCACGTTGAGATAAATGTAAAAATTAAATTAACGCTTGGATACATGTCCTATGAATTTCACAAATAAATTTTGCAACAACTCAAATAGTAAGGGAATAATTTCGATGTTGAATTGGATATAATATTGTGAAAGACGATCTTGAAATTTCTCTTTAAACATTACGAGAAAAAGGAAAGTTTAATTGAAGTTATCCGAAAAATATTGTAAAAACAAGAATTTAAATACTCCTTGTGTGTACGCATCCAAGGAGTGAATCCTAATAAATTTACATCGCATTTACTTTGTCAAGTTGCTTTTGTTTACAATTTAATCGTTATACAGAGCAATCACTTCCGTTACCCGATATATTTTTCGCTCGTATGAAAATACCGCTTTGATAGCCGGAATCTCAATATTCGTTACCGCGCAGCCGGTTAAATTCCAAAATCCAGAATCTACTCTCGATTAAACCCGCGACCATCGATCTCACGATATCTCGATAAAGAAGAAAAGAACCGCGCTATCGAATAGAAAACTTCCAATCAGCGTGGAGACCCTTTTTTTGTATTTTTTTCGTCGACCCAGATCGGCTTCCCGAATTCGATGCAAAGAAACATTGTGGAACTGCTTGCCCGCCTTCGGAAATCTGTGCAGGACTTCCGGCAGATCTAATAGAGCTCGCTTGGAAAACGTCCACCGTTCGCTCTAGCCGGTGAAACGGTTAATCGAGACCATTGCGGGCAACAGAGGTTCTCAAATACTCCTGATACTTACGGATTGTATCGCGGGACTCCAAATGATCAAACTTCTTGGATCTCTCGATCGTTCCCGATACACGGCGTATGGCATTGAGCTAGTTCGCTTACAACTACAAACGTTACATTAAAAAAAAATCGTTGAGTCTTTCAACAGAAAAAGCAATTACGCGAATCGATCCTCCAAATATATATCAAATGGCGTTTCTAATTAATATTTGTATTAGAAAAAAATTTGTATTATATAACATATAAAATGGATTGTTTTTTTGTGCGGAATTTAATTGTCTGAAAACATATGTACAAATTGTTTTCAATGGTACCATACTGTTATATAGTCGGCAAAATCGTGCGATGTAATTGCCTCTCTTTGTTGCCCCAGGTATATTTAATTGAGTGTTAAAGATCTTTTGAAATATCTCAAACCTTAAATTAATCGTTCGTTCTTTCATAAGAAAAGTAAAACAATTTTTACTTTCCGGGACAATTTTTCGCGGGTATATTTTCTTGGCTATTCCAAAGCCGAAGTTTGCTGCGCCGGGAGATGCATCAAGGTGCACGCAGTAGCCCTGGAAACGCGTCGCGGCTCGAGGGGTAAGTATCAATAATTGAGCACCATGGGGGTGGCTTCGCTTGGCCATTTAGCGGTCGAGCGAGGGGGACGGTCCGCGGCGGGTGCCTATGGTACGGGGATATCGGTGGATGTATCGCACGGCGAGGCCTGCTATCGACATGTCGACGAAGCCAGACCGGGGCTGTATATTCTACGATATAGGAAACTATCCTAGCCGCGATCATGATACGCGAAAATACCATCTGTCATTCGGGGATGCGTGCCCGGGTCCCTCCCCTCTCGCCCTGCCGAGGTTTTCGGTCCCTCGCCACCCGCCAGATCCTCGAGTTTTTTCGCGTTTATCGCGGCGATTTCCTCGTAATGAAAACGGGAAAAGCGTCATCATCGAAAGTTTGATTTGTATTTTGCAATTGGATGCAGTTATAATACAATAAGAAACCAAGCGCCATTTTCGAGATTTGTAGTTCTGCATTGTGAAGTGATAAACAACCATAAACAGGACAGGAGATTTTCTAAAAACGCACGTAACACATAAAATTGTATTTGAGGAAGATTGTAGTTCGATCATTATATTTGAGATAACGTTGGCGCACAGAATTTCATTTTTAATGTTTCGCGAAATTTACTCTAGCAGAAGAGTAAGGTTTTGGAATTGGTTCCGCATTGCTAGAACTGTGGCTAATTATGATAGAACAATAAAGAGAAGGAAAGATTATAAGAAATATTAACTTATTTTAGGCTTTAAATTATACATTTGATTTAAATATTTTTGTTTATAAAAGATTTTAATCATTTAAAAATCATCCTGCAATGTTATACATCGTGTATCGTTGGTGCAGCTTATCGAACTTTTCATTGGCTTCGTTTATTAGTTAACGCGCACACATGTATCGCAAATTAGTGATCCACTTCGGCGGGGCCAACACGTAATGGATAATTGCATTTAAAATATGCATCGGCATTTTCGCAGTCGAGCTAAGTGAAGTCGTATGCGAAATTACGTCGAACGACGGCGCTAAGCTCGAAAAATGTTTTCTTAAATAGCGTGACCGTAAGACCCAGTTAATCCGGATTCCGGAACAATGCGGGATTTGAAACAATTGGCTGCGAACGAACGAGTATCGGGACCAGGTTGCTGCCCGGCAGCCGTGAATAATCGTGACCCATAGTCGGATTCACTTTCCAATTAAAGGTCCCCGATTTGCATTCGACTCCAATGCCGTTGATCGGAACGCGCGACCGAACGGGGGTCGATGACCGAGCCGCGCCATCGAAAGTAGCGAATAACGAGAATGGCGATAAATCGATCGAACGTGTCAAACAATATGTCCTTATCGTGGCTCGAATATCTCGAATATCGCGCGGTATTGCGAGTACGATAGTTACATCTCAGTTTAACAAAACGGCGGTGACGCGGATTAAATCCGCTATCGTTAATTCAATATTTTTATTGTAAATATTAAAATTAAAGATGAAATACTTGAAAAAATAAAAATTTTTTGTTGCAGTAAATAACGTGCGAGCGTATTACACACGGTGAAAAAAGATATATCGTTTTCTATCTCTAACTCTTTATTTACGCACTTTATATTTAAATCTTCTTTTTAATGCTGATTAACATTGTTACGTGATAAAAAAGCAAATATACTATATTTATCTAGGTGCGATCGTAATCTTGATCATTATTATTTTCGTAGTCTTGAAATAATCGTTGATTCATAAAACATCTCAGGAAGTTATTTATTATTATAAAAATTGTTTTTTTTTAGAAAGAACATTTATACAACTTGATAGAATAAATAAATATAATTTATAAGTAATGATATTTGAATATATCATGTATAAATAATCATTCATAAATATTTTATAAATTTCGTAATAAATCAATGTTGCTCTTAATAAAAGGGAATTTATAATTAACAAAGTATAAAATGTAATATTACGGTATATCTAATAGAATAAGATAATAATGTAAGAAGAATAACATATATAATGAAAAATCTGATGAAGTAATTTAGTAATATAACAAAACGATAATAATCTTTTGGTAGAACGATCGAATGTTTATTAAATAATCATGTCCAATAAACGTGCATATCCAACGGACCTGTATCTCTCGCGACCGATTTACATTCAGTTACGAAATATGTCCAGAGAAAGAAAGGAACGCGTTTAAATGAATTCGATTCATCCCGTTTATTTTTCGCGCCGCGCTACGTCACGCGCGGAAGGGGGGGGGTAAGACTCGGCGCGCTGAACGGCACGGCCGTCGGTCGGCGCTCGGCGCGCTCATTCCGATTCGAGCGAGTGAGAGGAGGGGACGCCCGACGCCGAGGTACTTCGCGCGGGCCGCGCGCGCCCGATCAAAGTCACGCAGATGGCAGATGCCGAGCGAGCGAGAAGCAGAGCACAGCACAGCACATCACATTAAACACTAAAACCGCCGAGCGCGAGCATAACAAGTAACAATAATACGTACGCAGTAGCTCCGTAGCCGCGACGACACTCGACACTCCCGAGCCCCGAGCTGCGCGTCGCTGCGTAGAACGATTCCTTTCCTTACTCAACGCACCAATCACCATTGCGATTTCATCGCGGCAATTGCTCCCTTTCGGAAATGACCAGAACATCATCCGTTCTCGACACGACGAGCTAGCGTCGCGGTTTCAGATTTTTTATTCGGAAGCGAGGAATATCTTCTTCTCTAAGGCATAGGTAAGACTTTCCTCTTTTGAAAAAGAAAGAGAGAGATTAGCCTCGTTCGTTGAGGTGATCGTAAAGACGGTTGGAAGCGAGAGAATCTTAAATTCTCGTATATATAGTAGACGAGTCTTGATAGCGACGAATTTTAATCGCATATTCTTATAACGAGTTTAATTCTTTATTGTATCATGTTACAACGGTGCTTTGCAATGCACTCATGTAATCATAGATACTTCGAAATCGGATATATCAAGACCGATATAATCCATTATATTTCCGGTAGGAAAACGGTGATTATTTAATGAGCAACGCATTGAATATTCGGCGAAATGTAAAGAATTATTATTAATGCATTACAATTACGATTAATGTTAATGTTAATAACTTGATATTAATATTAATAATTTTAGTGCAATATATTAGCTTTTTTTATCCGTGATTTTTTCAATCTTTACGAAAAATGGGCATTTAGTTTTTACGAATTTTGTGCGACATTGACATTCTATTTCATTTCTAATTAACACATCTATAGGTGTAATATTTGATAATCATTCTAAATGTAATACGTTAGAATTTTATGTTTTTAATTATTACTTATAATTATTTACAATCGCAGTTAATTTGACAATATATCAAATGTTTATCACAATAATTGCAGTCAATTTTTTTTTGTTTTTTAAATCTTTTTTGAGAAAATTTACGTTTTAAACTTTTCACCATTTCGTAACGTAGTTGCTATTTGAAAAAAAAATGAATTCGAGACGGTTTAGAAATAAAATCTTTAATCAAATCGCGCATCAAGAGTTAAGATAAAATATTTTCCTGTTATTTAAATTCAAGGATAGAAATATTTCATTTATTTAATAAGTTTATGTTATATATATATATATATATATATATATATATATATATATAATGCTGTATCGATATCTTATTAGATTAATAATTTCAACCGATACAATTATTGTTGTTTCAGATACAGATGTAGATGCACTTTCTATATAGGAATCTGGCGGCTGCAGTATCGGAGGATCCGGTTCGAGCTAAGCAGGATCGGCTTGAAGGTAGATTTCACCTTTATCTTATCTCACGCTTGAAATTTAATAATTTTAAAATATACATCTTTTATGTGGAAATACTCTGAATAATTAAATAAATATACATATATATATATATATATATATATATATATATATATATATATATATATATATACATAAATATATAAAGTCTAGAGTGTACACATGCTTTCTGCTTAATTCATTAATATTTTTTTCTTTTAATAATTGATGTTTTACAAAAATAATCTTTTGTAATTTTTTAATTTTGAAATACATCTATTCGATTTATAATTAACTAATTTGCAAATTACAAAAACTTTTGCGGATATATAAAAAAATTATATTTTGAGTATTATAAAAGAAAATTTATATTTATTTGTTTAATTTGAATCTAATTGGCGACATTATATTTTCATTATAGATTCGGATGCGAGACGTGGCCGATCCTGTATCGGTGAGTAGAATTTAAAATACAGGTGATGGTTTCTTCCGCCGAAATTGCTATTTCTGAAATCAGTGTCATGCATGTCGCGTGTAGATTTTTGCATGTAGATACATATGTACTTTTGCATGAGAAGCATCGAATGAGAAAGAAATATAGAAGTCATATAGAAAAGCAGAAAATTTATGAAAATTCGCAAAAAATATTGCGAGCTTAATTTTTGGTTTGCGTAAATAGATTACGCCATTACTACTTCTTTATTCACATATTTGCAATTAGATTTGTTAATTAATATATAGATTTTTGTCAATTAAATTTGCAATTAAATTTGAATTATAAAAATATCGCGGAAAACATTAAAAAATTTGTTATTTTTCATCACGATTCTTTGATTCTGATTTTTTATAAACATTTTAACACTACGGTTTTCGTCAAATAATATTCACAAAGAAATTGAGAAATTGAGCCTCGCAAGAATATCGTGAGGTGACACGATCTTTGCGCAGAAATATTGCAAAGCAATCGATATGATCTTCGTATAAAGAAGGATGTTGTGAAACACAACGAATGTAAAAAAAAAAAAGAGAATTCGTAAACCGTCTCATTCTGCAGTTACATACGTTTTAAATTTAGTTTATAAATATTTCACAGATTGTCATTAAAGAGATTTGCTAATTTTATGCCGTCATAAATGTCTTTAATAAATCCTCAAATTTGATCGCGAATTTCGTGTCGCGCAAATGCGCATTGTTCGTAAAGTACACTGGACGTATAGAACTCCCTAACTTTTTGTACTATAATTTACAATTTCAATTTTATCGATAAATACTTGTTACATATCAAATTCATGAAGTATTGAATTATTAAGTTCATTAAAATTATAATCCCGTGTTGAATTTCGTATCGCGAGTGTATTACGCGAAGTAAAGTGAAGTGCAAGCAACGTGGGACAACGTAGGGATGCTCCCAAACCACTTCCGGATGCTGTTGCAGATGTAATTGCAGCGGAAGATACATCGATGGACGACGAGGGACATCGTGAATTGATGAGTGTTAAATTTCAGTTAATTTGGAATTTAATCTGTTTTCTTTAGCTACATCTTTTCTGCAGTTTATTGCAATTTATGTATTATTTATTCCATTACATATATAATCAAATATTATTATGAAATTAATATTATATATTCTTAGGTTCGAGATAAAATTATTTCACTTATTTTTTACGATCTTTCTTCTTAAAGTAATAAAAATGCAGTAGAATGTAATATGATATAAAAAATCCACAATTCTACAGAGATATCAAAATTATATTTCTCTAGTAATAATATTCGTATATATATATATATATATATATATATATATATAAATTTATATATAAAATTGAAGGAAACTAGTGTAGCTAAAGAAACAGATTATAATGCATGAGTAGTAACCGTTCGCAATAATGACACTGATTTCCAATGGTAGAAGTAAAGACAATGATGCGCTGCATGATATCTATGAAGCTTTATGATCTTTATGAATGGACGAATCACATGTACAAAATTTAATTTTGCGATGTTCCGCATTTCGCGTTTTAACCCCCATTAGTGACCCAAACCGCGGTATTAAGTTTTCGGGCACACGAACAGCCTAATGTTATGTAAAAATATCAGTGCCCCTTACCGGCCCTACGGGGTGTATATTAATGCACGCCGAAGAAGAGCGAAACAGGCGAGTGTAAGCACGGGAGAGGAGACATCGAACCACGAGCAGATGCTCCTGCCGGAATATCTAAATAAATCCAGCCCGCCCTTAAAATCCCAGAGTCGAATAAGTAATAACATCCACCGACTACACGGCTGTGTCCCATCCTTCCTCTGTCTTTCTCTCTCTTTTTCTTTCTCTTTCTTTCTCTCCCTCTCTCTCTCTCTCTCTCTCTCTCTCTCTCTCCCCCCCCTCTCTTTCTCAGTCTGTTTCTCGCTCTCTTTTTCTCTCAACCTTGCCTTGTCTGTTTCGCCTGCATAAGCGAGCACGTCCGATTTCGAGACTTTAATTGGCCGGAGGGAATTCCGCCGCGTGGCCTTACTTTACGAGGAAACTTTCGAGATATTTTGAGCCGAGCCGGGTCGGGGCAGAAGGGAACACGCTGCATACACTCTTTTTCCGGTTAGATGGGAGAGTAAGTCGGCGAGATTGAGTCGGCGTGGCGGCCGCAGGTTTGAAAGATTTGGCTTTTATCGCACGGATACATATGAAACGTTTGCATTTTATGAAAATCTTTGAGACAACATATACACCTGGTACTATTTCATTTTCTTTTTTTATTTCTTTGGATTATAAAATTGCGTTATGAATATATATGTATATACCGTTATAAGCACTATGAAAGATTATGATATTATCTCATTTTATTATGACATCTTGATTGATTTCGTAAAGTAAATTCTAAATGTAAATAAGTTAAATATTACATAATCCAGCTAGGTCGAAATGAACAATGCTGTCAAGCAGCAGCCAAGATAGATGCTTATTTTTAAAAGCGTTCGACGAATTTATATTGCATATAATGCTGGATGGCTGTAATTTAATACTGGATTAAGATATAACATTTACGTATCAAAGTCTCTTAACTTTTGACGCAATCTGCCAATCTAATTATTGGAAGGCAACGCCATTAACTGTGCACTGCAGCGATGGTGCTCGTGCAGCTGGATTAGCGCGGACAGTGGTACGTTTGCGCAAACACGCGACGACACTAGGTTCATCCCGACGAGCTAGGACGATTTACGAGGTTTCACAGGCTTGTCTGGCGCACAGATAGGGCGAATGTGTCAATTATGATAATCGCGCATCGATGATTTATCCGATTTATCTGATGAAATTATTTAGACGCCCGTTGACAATTATCGCGTCGCGATTTGACCTGAAAATGCAACGCGGTATAAGTAATGCGATAGCCTTTCTTACATATTACACCAATTCGCGGCATTTCTCAATTTTCCTCATCTATTTTCCATACGTGTCATATATTACATCACATCAGCCAATAATTTTGTTATTATTATTATCTACGCCGAGCAACAAAATTCCTTTATTACCCATTGATCAAAGATCTCGTTCAGTCTGTCAATTTTTTTTTTGTTTTGTTAGTTCGCTTCATGTTCTTTTGTGTGTAGACGTCTCACTGGACATAAGATAATTCTCACCACTCGCGAGAGCCGACTCGTTCACGCGAGACTTTCTCTGCGCAAATCTGAACTTCGAGCTTTTGTTTGCTAAATTATCCCTCGGAAAATCGACGACATCTTTTCCTTCCGAGGTTCTCAAGCGGAATCTATTTCGCTTCGCGAATCGTCGGTTCGCGTCATGAGCGCGGCGCTTTTTAAAGGGGCCATACCCGAAATACGTTTCCACGGGGTATCGATACATGTCGTTGCCTCTACCCGGGACGAAATGAAAGGTCGATGAGTCTGCAAGATCGTCGTAATACTGATACGGCCAACTCGGCAATTGCAAACCAACTCCATCATAGATTACTCGGTCGCCGAGCTCTGGATTATTGCGTGATCGAAGTATCTCGCGAAATTCACGATTAGGATCTTTCAATACGAAAGGCATCCCGAATTTCGCAATGCCATTCGATCTTTTGTTGTTTCTCGTTCGAGATAGCCTTCGAACTTTAAGAATAATTTTGGGATCTATCCGTAAATCCTTGAACCTCTCTATCTCAGATGTTTGTTTTGCATTTCGATAAATTCTGCGCGGAAAATTATCATTGTCAGTTATTCTCAGGGTAGGCGAGATATTAAAGACTCGGTTTCTTCTACGATGTTTTTGACAAAATCTTGGACTTAAATCAGCGTTGGGTTGAGATTCCACGTCTTTAATGTTGCTTAATATAGGTGTTTCTTTTTCTATTAAACGAATTCTTGATAAAGCACGATCGTCGTAATACGGCAATCGTTTTATTATCGGCAGCAACTTCCATTCGACGACGTCATTCGACCATTTATTATTTCTTAATCTCAGAAGCGCCAAATTATTCTCGGGATCCGCATCTAGGTCACCCTGTTCGTCTAACTTAGCCATATATTTTTCCCTTAATTTATTTCTAGAAAACCTATCATCATCATAAAAGTGGTCGGTCATCTTCCAGTTTGCGACGTCATAAATTCTTTTCTCTTGTCTCTGTCTCAGATTTTTCAGCTCGATTTCAGGATCTATTTCCTCGCGTCGATAGTTTGTCGCTCGATTTAATTTTACAGTGTTATCATCTGCTTCTTTTTCCGTTACCGAAACTTTCTGTCGCTCCTTCGAGACCCGGGGCTCCGCGTCGCTCGTCAAGTTTACAAAGCTCGCGCTCCCGTCCGCCTTGTCAATTTTTGTCTCACGATTTATAGCGCGAAGTTTTCCCTTAACCTGGTTATTGGCTTCCGGATTTGTCGCTAACTTTTCTTCCGTGCTGGCTGCCGCAGCTGCGGAATCAATTGCTGCATTGGTTTTGTTATCCGCGAAAACATTGATCCTTCGCTCAACCAATTCTAGTTTATTCTCGTTCTTCGTGCCGTTATTGTTACTTATTTCCGATTTATTCCACGATTCACCATCACGGATTTTGAATGCTGTATGAGTTTTATTGGAATAATCTGTACCCTTGCCAGTTGATGTCCCGCGAATTATGTTTTCTCGCTTCATTCTGGAACTCGTCTCATTGATCGGTTTACGTTTATCTCCTTCCGTCAATTTCTCGAATCGTTCCCTCTCCCTCCTTGTGTTATTCCTCATGTCTCTGCCAAAGGCGACCTCCTCCAGCTGTTCCTCATTCTCCTTTTTCCAAGCTTCGCGCTTGTTGAGCAGTATCACTTCGTCCTCCATGCGATTCTTCCCTTTTATTGGTAACAAATCGAGCATCCTGTCATTCTCGATTGCCGCGTTTTTCTTATCGGCTAATTCTTTTTTCCTCTTCTTCTTCTTCCCTCTCAACTTCGCATCAAGGAGATCGAACGAATCGTAAATTCTCGGCTTCTCGTAGCCTAAATAAAGCGAAGCCTGATCGCTTTCTTCAAGATTTGCGCGTTTTTGTCGTGACTTCCTATATCCCGGCGATGAACCTGCGCGATCTAGATACCTGCGATACTTATTGTGCCTGCGTTTCGATTTTCTGTAATTTTCGTTCTTCTTTTGATTGCGGGACTTCTGGCGTTTCATTTTGCGATGTCGTTTTGATGGAATTTTATCGAGGCTACGCGTTTCTCTGTGACGGGATGCAGCATGACCTAAAAATTTTAGAGCATAGCAGAACAAAAGTTTGTTACGCTAACTTACATATATATAATTTTCTGAGAATATTAAGTAGAAATATGATACATAAAACAAATTAACCGCCCGTATCACAGAATATGCGAAATAATGACCGAGCGAATATTTTGTCGTGCAATTTTCAGACGAGATATTATGCGAACGTAATTACTCGGAGTTTGGAAGTTCGGCCGAAACCGCTATAGTTTTTTTTTTTTATCGACTCGATGTAGAAATAGTTTATCATGCCGTGGTATTTAGACCGAAAACATTTCCGATAACCAATTTCCCGATATCGGTATTATAGTTAAAGGAACATCGCCAATAACATTTGTTTACCGCATTTTCTGCCGAAATTTTAATATGCTTTAACTGTAAATTAGGAACAAACAAAAAAATGTTTTTTTAAATTAACAAAAAAAATTTTTTTAAGTGTAAGAAAAATAAATGCGTGTAACCACCAAAAATATTACGTACTATTATGGAGTCGTTTATCTGTTTCAAATGAGACATTGTCGAATTGCAGAAGATTATGCGAATGGCTTGCATTAGTGGCATTAGGCAGCGCGTTTTGATACTGTAAGATATTTCCGGTTCCAACTCTAGCTGCTGCCGATGCAGGCTTCCTTTTTGTTTCTGCAGTTTCTCGCTCTTCGATATATCGCAAAAGTAGGTTTAACTGCTGAATCTGAATAATCATAAAAAATTTTTCTGTCATAATTTTTAGTAATTTTTCTAATATTAATGAAATATTTCTTATTTTACATAAATTTCATCACATTTTTAATCGAATATTAATTAACAAATAACGATATTAGCTTATAAATAAAGTTTTACCAAATAATCGTGGACTGTTTGAACCCTCGTTTTCTCTTTTGCAGTTAAAGCGTTATATTCCTTTACAAGAGTTTCCAATATTCTAACTTTTTTCTGTAAATCATTAATATTTTCTTCTCCTTCTTGCTCGGAAATGCTGTCAAACAGGAATTTGCGTCCAGTGTCTTGCTCTGGAATAATTTTCTCACGGACCAATGGCAGCGGTGGCGCCTGAATTAAAAATTAATATTTATCAATTAATTGAAAAGCGTGTGATACGTGCATATAATTGATATGTAATCGAAGATTATTAATATACTTCTCCCAACGATTCCGCATCTCGATCCACCTCCAACATCCATCCTAAAAATTCTCGCATATCCGGTGATAAAGAAATGCAAGTTTTCTTTTGCACTTCGTTTGCAATTAGCGTACCGAGGAGCCCCATAACTTTCTTTATCATCGTTTCCGTGTGATTCGTCTAAATCATATCAATGAAAAAAATAAAACCATTAAAAATTATCAAAATTTCTTTTATACACGGCATACTCAAGTCTCTTGAACTAAATAATATCGTAATTACTCCATCTTCGTCGAATCCTTGTCGATAAATGTTGCTCGTTATCACATCTTCCGTTTTGTGATCGCGGTGAAGCCCAGGACCAAAGACACTCTTCAATTGATCATTTTTTTTTACCTACGATACCGTAACTAATTATCATCAATCATCCTTATACCAGAAAAACGTATACACACTTGTGCGTCAAATAATTTTTCATTTTCGATGAAAGAAATGTCGAAAATAGCTTTGATATCGCGCTACGCTGCCCTTTACTTGCCTGTTGGAATATTTGCTCGACGATTTTTCCAGCCAGTTCGCCGTGAAGAGCCACGTCCATCTGCGACTCGTCGTCGATGTTGTCGGCTGCGAGGAGCAGTGTAATTTCCTTTCTCCGTGCATCGTCCTCCTCTGGCTTCACTGTCTGAAAAATCAACCTTAATTCTTTTCTCTTTTTAATCCAGTCGCGCGACCTATATGATGCGATCAGCGATCGTCCTTTCACTCACACTCTGATCCTCCGCGTTCTCGTAAAGCACTTTTTTGCCCAATGCCTCGTTCATTCCTGCACGAGACAATTCTTGCTTGGCCGTTTTACTCTTCTGAATTCTGGTGCGTCCAATCAAAGGAGGTGCTTCAACTTTGTTCCTCTGCTTCGGCTTTAAATCACTTCGGTTAACGTTCTTCGACATATCAGATCGATGAGCATGATGTCTTCTGTTTCTACTTGAAGAATGTGAGCTGCTTTTCTTTGCGTGCTTCTCCGAAGAGTGCTTATATTTCTTACTCCTCTTTCCGGGTCTCCCCTTCTTCCTCGTACTGGTTCGCGGGATTTTCGAGTATTGATCAAGATCTTGTGTGTCACTGTTCCAATTTCCAATCTCATATCCGTGATACACTTCATCGAACCGATTTTTGAGGATATTCGGAGAATGAAACTGGTAACTTAGACTTCCGTCGATTTCATCGGAATCGCGTTGATTCTGATTCAGATCGTCGTAAAATGCGCGATATGACGCTGCCCTTCTGATTCTCGGTGTTTGATTATTGACGTATTTTTGCTCGGCAGCTTCGAGATCGTCGTTTACATCCATATTAACCGTATTCATTAAAATCGATTCTTGAACATTTTTAGCGCTTTGATCAGACACACCACGGTGATTGTTAAAAATCATTGTATTATTGTACCAATTTTTTGAAATCGATGAATTATCGTGAAAAGTATGCGTAGAAACTCGAGTAGGCTTAAAATTTACATCAATTGCATTTGTTACGTCTAATTTATTGTCTTGATCGTAAGTTTTATTGAAACCAGAAATTACTGTTTCGTTTATAGCCTTTAATCCTCTGCCCAATCTAACTTTCACATTATCATCGAAATTGTCATGCCAATCTAAAGATTCCACGAAAGACTCCTGCAAGTCTTGCGAATTAATCGCCGCCTGTTTCGCCAAATTTAGATTTCGTTTCAGTAGTTTATGTGTCTTGGGCTCGATATACTTGCTATTTTCATATGGAGAACCGGAATCTGTATTGATTATTGAACGTCCCTCGGGAAACGGGATATTTTTATCTTCTGAAATCTAAACCGATTAATTATTTTATATTGTTGCGATTGTATTCTAAAAAAAAAAAAGAAAGAAATAAATAAATATCGCGATAAATAGTAATCATACGCGTACTGTATACATTCTCGGCTCGGTTGTTGTTCTGACGGAAAATATATTCGGTGAATTTCTCTCCGTCGAACTCTGCTCGAAGCCGCCTTTAAACATATCATCCGTGACTTTAAGCGCGAAATAATTGTTCGCCAGAGTACTATTTGAGTTTGCAACTGTCAGTCAAACGTAAAATTATTGCCATTACATAAGCTTTATCAAAATAACGGCTGTAAAACTACAGAAACGTGAGAAAGAAAAGGAAAAAAATGGGAATAAATTTGCGATTAAAATCAGGATCAATATAAAATGTTTGAAAATTATATGGATTGATTCAATTAAAGTAAAAATATAATAAGTAAGAGTTTCTTTATTCTTGATGATTGCATTCAGTATTTACTCATCCAAGATGCATCAATCGATTGGAATCTCTTTTGTGTGTTGTCGTTTTGACCCAAGCCGAGGAATCTATCGTTCAATGGCTGTAATTGAGAGGGATTTGTATCAAGCGTATCATCTGATTCGTAGTATAGTCTTTGATCGCCTTTGAGCCGGGGTCCGCTCTTTAATTCACCATCAGGCCAATCGTACACATTCTTCAACTCCTCATACAGAGACTCGACATTGTTTGAATCATTTTCTTGATAATAATAACGATCTTCTCGTCTGCAAAATAAATTATTATGAGAATTTATTTATGAGCCTCTTGTCGATATTTTTAGTAATTTAATTTTACTTAAGAAATATAAAATTGTAACGATTATATATAGAATTATGAGACAATTCAAATAAGCTATTTTTGCAAGTTAACATTAAATTAACTAATTAGATTATAATTAGTAAGCAACACTTTATAGCTTTTTTAAATTTTGAATGTGTACACTATATATTATATATTATAATATGTAACATAATTTGAAACATTTGTACCGGTCGTCTCCAAAATTTTCATAGAAATCTTTCGAGGCTCCCAATTCTCTGCTTTGTTCCATACTCTTGATAGGTTGAATATCCAACAAATTATTTTTGATAACGTCGGGATTTACATCTACATAGTCCACGTACTTTAAAGGTTCATTCAAATTAGTTTTCTTCTTACAGCTGTCTTCTAATAATGACTCTGAATTCTTCTTTGACAATGCCGTTCTGTCCTCAAACGGTTGGTCCAACCTATCAGACATCTATTTTTTGGTCGTTTGCATCAATAGTATCAAATTGCATGTACTCTTACATGCATAAATAGAAAAAAAAAATATATGACTACTGATAGCTTGCAAAATAATCCGATTTACCATTTCGATTTCACAGCAGCTGATTCTTCATGATAAACATTATTATCAAAATCTTTGCTCTGAATTTTATCCGAGTTTTCCTTAGTCGACAATTGTTTTTCCTCATTGAACACATTTTCGAAGCTAGATCCTAACGAACTGAATGACTTCTTATCGTTTCGATCGTTTGTCTTATTCTTACGTTTACCAAGATCGATGACGATTTCTTCTTTTGGCTCCTTGTACTTTGCTCGTGACTTTTTGCGTCCTTCTTTTATCATCGCCTCAGCGTTTTTGTTCTTCTTCTTCCCTAAGTCGCCTGGCTTACTTGGTGATTTGCCATCTGCGATCAATTGAAATATCGATGCCCAATTAGTTTCACATCTTTACTACGTTTTTGATTACATGTTTTTAATGTAAATTTTATTTCGCTTACGTTCTTACCGCGCTTTTTTATCTTGACGTTAAATGAAAATTTGTTGTCTTTATTTTGAGTCTCCTGTTTATTTATTGGCCCATCGTGCTCTTGCTCTTCATCATCATCATCATAATCATAATATTCGACCATGTCCAACATACTATGTCTCTTTTTCCTGGAAATGCTACTGTCCCTGTGTTTCTTGTCAAGCTTTCGCTTAATCAACATGTTAACTTTAGCTCTTATAGGATCGATTTGTCGTCTAGATGAAGATTGTCCCTCTCTCTTGCTTTCCATTGCTTTATTATCATCTGTAAATGTATTATCGTTATTTTCGTGTATTTTTTGTTATGAATGGCAAATCATCAAATGAGCGTTATACCTTCGAATAGATCGTCTTCTCTGTCATTATAACTCCCCTTAAGTTCTTCGACATCCTGATTTAGATAGTCTTCATTAGTTTCTTGGTTCTCATCGTGATTTACCTCCGCTTCTTTCTCGACTGCTATATTTTCAGGCTCTGCTTCATTATTGGATTCAACATTTTCATAAGGATATACAGATCGTTTGTAACGAGCGTAATGATTTGTTTCGGATATCTGAGAATTTAAAGCGTCTTGCGATATACCACTTTCTTCAATTTTATCTTCGCGGTTGACTCTAGTCAATACTTTTCTTGCAGAACCGGTTATTTCACTTTGCTGTCGATTCTCATTCGTGACATTTTCAATATCACTCTCAATCGTGGTATTAAAAACTGATCTTGTGCTCTTTACCGATGAATCTTCAGTTTCACCGTCGATTGAAATCGTGGAAATCCATAATAATTTCCTGTGTAAATTATTATCGGATTTGTGATACTCCTGAGCTTCCATTATAGTGCGAATACCTTCCTTCACATTCATAGTCTCATTTCCGTTTGACCCGAGAATTCGAATATCGATTCTATCGGTATCCAAATTTCCATTCGATTTATTTGCGTTCCTATTCTCCGCATTTAGAGGCGGGACCATCTGTTGCTGCTTTCGCAAATCGTTGTCTACAGTTACCGAAGTGAGATCCTTCAGTGTTATCGATTCGCCAGACTCAGACGTGTTTATATATGCGGCTTCCGGCTTCATTATCGCATCGGTGACAGAATCAATCAGCGAAGTCGAAGAGGCTTCCCTTGCATTTGTATTTCTTGACTTGTCGACTTCATCTTTGTTTGTCTTCATCCTCGCCACGGACATTTCGTCTTTTTCCATTCGCCGAGACAATCTTGCCGTCGTTTCTGCCTCCTGCTTTTGATACGGACGCCCTCGAGGCTCAAAGACCTTGATCACACCGGGTATCGGTTCGCGGTTTTGCTTTCGCGTTCCGTCTACTTCGATCTCTTTTTCTCTCGCGGCTACGGTTGTTTCGACGCAGCTCCACAATTCATTTGTCGCGATGCCGAAGCCACGCGATGTATTTCCCCGGGGAAACTCCTTTTCCGCGCCCTTCGATTGTCCGTCATTCATGCCGAGTCGCGATATTTTCTGAGCCGCAACTCCTAATTTCTCTTCGCCGCTTCGATTTTTCGGGAATTTTTCAGAATCACCGTCGTTTATTGAAAGACGTATTGAATCGAGGAATGCGTTCGGTATAGTGAATGCATTCTTTTCGAAATCAGGCGAGTTAGTACGATTCTCCGTTATATGATTGATACTTTTTAATATCATCTCAATTGTGAATCGTTGACTAATTTCCTTCGAGTTTATTGGATCTCCACTTTTGGTAATGCGTTCTGGTGAATGTGTTTGAAGATCCGTTTTAATGACAAATGATGATTTGTCGTCGATGAAATGTTCATTTAAATACAGCTCTATATTTGAAGGATATCTTAGTCCAGAAATATTTGTTTTATTAGCTATTGATGGGATAATTGTAAAATTATTTAAATAATTATTTAAAAAAGATCCTTTATCTAAAGAATACTGCGAATCGGAAATGTTTATCTTATTAGAAGCGTTTATCGAATTTTTTCCATCCATCCATCCATTGAGATAATTAGAATACAATTTCGTGACGACTTCTTCAGTATTTTGTGTCGTAGTTACATTTTCAAAAACGTCTTTCATTATTTGAGCTTTCTTGTTATTTTCAAGAATATCTCTTTTGTTATTTGTGTAATTTGTATCTGCGACGAAACTCTTACTGCGTTTACTACGATCGTGTGATTCTTTCGAATTTTGTTTCCCAAAATATGGTTCTCCGAACTCTATTCCTTGAAAAATTCTTGAATCACTTTCATCTCTGTTATTTATAAGTTTTGCTTTCTTTAGCCTCCGTATTGTTTCTTCATTTGAATGACTATCAAGATCTCCAAAATCATACATTTCAACTGTCGATCTTGGCTCACTCCACCAGTTAGATTCTCCTGAAAAAATTAATCATAGCAATGACAGTAGTAATTATAGTGTTATTATAGTAATTTTTACTTCTCGATATTATATTTCTCCTCTTATGGCCCAACATCAAACTATTTCTTAATTCTAGCACAGTTTTCTTCAAAGACTCCAGTGATGACGGTGCGTTTCGAGTTTTGCCATTTCTGATTGCAACCGAAGATCTCCGGAAAGCGGTGAAGGCATTTGCATATATTGGATCGTGCAACGATACTTCTAATTGATCCCGCGCGTCAGTATCGACATGTAACTTTTCGTCCTTGCTCGAGTCTGAGAGATCATGTTTAATACGCCATTTAGAATTAGGTCAACATCTCAACATTTTAATTATTTCGATAATACCGGAATTAACGCGAATTTCACGAGCAGGTTCGTAATCGCGATGCCATATATTCTCGCCGTTAGTCACTTTGGGAGTCTCATTAGAATTCGACCAGTCGCCCGAGGAATGGAGCTTCTTCTTTCCAGTCCAATCTTTCAATGGCTGATCGGCCATCGTTCCTCCGTCGTAGACAGCTCTATCTAACCTACGCTCAAGAGTGGAATGAAGTTCTATCTACTATAAGAAATATGCGATAGCTTTTAGAAGATTTAGGTACAGCTATGAAAAATTTTAGACGCTTAATATAAATCAAATAATTTTATAAATGATTATGATTATTCTGTCACTAAAAATATTTTATTAATTTGTAGATGTTTATAGATATAATAATTCTTTTAGATTACAATTTAAACGAAATAAATTGCAGTTTTGAATGAACATTGTTCCATCGCTTACGTGCCACGGGATTGATAAGGAGCGTCAAAGTCAGCATTATCAGCGTCTTTCTTAAATGTCATGTCATTATCCAGATAGACTCTCTGAGGAACATCACGAGCACTCTTCCGCCCGTATTTCTTCTTCTGCAGCATCCACATCGTTTCATAATTCCGATCGAAGCCCCTCTTGCCGCGTAACCTACTTCCATAACCGATATCAGCCCGTTCTAGGACATCCCCCGTGTTGACGGATACCGTAGAATACTGGTTTGTATTACGCGCCAGCGGACTGTAACGGAAATATTCTTATTAAATCAGTCAATAAAAATTGGCGCGTTTCTAAATTGTAGAATGCAAATATCGAGATTGCTGGTAACTTTTTCCAATTGAAAGAGACACTTGTAGCAATTAAAATTTATGGAAATTGAGTTAAGCTTACTAACAATTTATATTGAATTTATTGCGTTTTTTATTTCTTTTTTTTCTTCCTCGTCAAATCAACAGATAACATAAGGGTCTTACTCATCTAGACGAGTTCTATGATTAATATGATGCGTGGCGTGATCTATCGACTTCAAATCGTTCTGCGCATTTAGAACATCTTCCAGAAATCTATTTAAAGCCACGCTATTTTTCTCATCGTTGATCACCACAGATTTATTCGCGGAATAATTTCGACTGCTATTAACCTGTAAAAGACAATATTATATAGTTTAACAAGCATGTATCAATTTTCTGGTATCTTTACGGAGCATCAGAAATAGTTTGTAGAACTTGTAAAATAAGAGTAGATGAAAGAGAAAGAAAGAAAAAAAATTAATATTACACAAATGACTCGTACTGTTGAATGTATATGGCGGCAGGCTTAGAACGTCCTGCAGCGGCATTCCTGCCGCGAAAACGGCAGAATATTCTGTCGCTGACAATCCCTCCCTGCCACCCCCTCTCCCCACCGACACGTTAGCGCGTTATAATAATGCCGAGTGGGTGTCCCGTAACGCATCGCGTACATACTATTTCGCTTCGTCCTTTTTCCGACGCGCTCGCGCGGCCAAAACAATGGGATTCTACATCCGGCAGCCGCGGGCACGGGACGCGGTATTATTAAAAATTCACTTCCCCCTCCCCTCCTCTCTCCCACAGCGTGGCTGAAGTGGCCTCTGGCAATCTGCATCTCATTCCCGGTGGGCCCTTGTGCCATCAGGTGGCTGGCAGCCACACCACTGGCAGCGCGCTGTGGAAAAGGGGTGGAAAACTTGAGCCTTGCGACGCGGCGGTTTCACGGCAGGACACATCGTGGTCGGTTTGCCAAACAAAAAAAAGATTTTACACTCAATTACACGCGGCATTTAACTAAATAAAGACCCGCCTTACCCTCGGCTTGTCTTTCCACCCTAACGTAGCTCTGTACAGAGAGGCTAGAATTCTTTTTATTAAACTGCCTGCGATAATAAAATATTTTGATTGAAAGACGTTTAATTTTATCAGATCGTGTAACTATAGATTGTAAACGTGTATATTAAACGATATATTATATAGTTAAATATAGTTAAATAGTTTTTTTAAATCAAAACACTATAATACGGGAAAAATTGTATTTTACTATTTTGTCATATATAATTTAAATTATTTTAATTGTTCTCTATTTTTAAGGAACGCATTAACAATATTTTGAGACATTCTGATTCCGTTTGCGAGTACGACGATCGTTTTCGTAGATTCCCCATCAATCGGCCATTGCGGGAGTCGAGTACCGAAAGTGCGGCGGGTATAATCAATCACGAGACATTTTCGGCCGCAATACGCGACCGAAGAGAGGAACGATAGACGACAGTTCGCATAGTTCCGAAACGGAAACGGTAATATCGCTAGCCCAAGGCGACCAACCCTTTGTCATTTTGTCATTCGGCATAAAGACTTGAGAGCTGGCGGGAGAGATGCTCTGCGGCACGTTGCGTCGCTCTGCGTGTCTCTCGCCAAAAAGAAATTAACGCTTGAGATATTAAAACGCGCTTGAGAACAAGAATCTATATCGTCGCGCATCGCTCTCGGCCGGATCAGATATCGTACGTTTCTCTTATCAAACACGGCGATATTCTTGAAATCTTTGTGAAATCTAGCAGTAGGAGTTTCCATCGAAAAAAATGCGTGTCTTATCGAGTGAAAAAAGAAGTGATTTTAGATTGATTAATCCAATATAGAAGTAATTTTGATTACGTAAATATATTTTAGTTTACCTTATTATCTTCACATTGATGTGGGGAAATGACTGATTTTTCCGAGTTCTTAATTGAATCAGATCTGTCCTTCATGTACGTCGCTTTGTTCCGATCATATTTGTTAACTTCCCCCAAGCTGGGTGTAGCAATGGCAAGCATGATATAGATCAGGAGGCATACTCGAAGGCAAAATAGTGAAAGAGCGGACGATCTGGCCATTTGTTTCATGCTGTAAAGAATTGTAAAGTATTATAAGCTAATATATGTGATATCTCAAGATTATTTTCGGCAACAAATGTATCATCCGTGATATACTCTATATTATTAAGACTCATTAAAATATTCTATTTAATTATACGATGCAGTAGACGTAAAATTTAAAAAATAGTATGCATTGGAAACTTAAACGAGAATATCGGCGATCGATTTCCTGATGATTTATACGAGCCAAAGAAATGGGGCAAGTCGAATTCAATTTAGCAAGCAAGCGCAAGAGACTTCGTCACTTCATAAATCCGCCCGCGGAATTACACGCGCGTATATGTATGTGGCACGCGAAGTACATAACGGGCTATTAAGTCCCGATCTCGGGAAGACATTAATTTCACGGTCGCGCATAACTTTCCTGTCACAATTTGCATTTGGCCTGGGCCTCTCGCCGGAGCACGCGGCGGGAAATTAAAAACGTCCGATCGTAAAGCCTCGAAAAAGAAGTGAAATATCATCGCCCTCGCATTCTGAATCGTAATCAGCCGTGTTACTCGCCGCGAGGGCTCTGCATCTCGTTCGACTCCTTCGCGGAGCGTGAAAAACGAAACCTTCTTGCAGCCGGAAAATTCAGCGGGAAAACGTATCATCGCTTATGCGCCCAATATTTATATCAAGGAAATGACAAATGTGATCTGACTCGATGAGAATTGTCTGCGGGATCCCTAATTTCTTCTTATCGACAATTCGCGCATCTTAGCACAATGATCAATCACTCACGGAGCGAGACCACAGCCGCGGCGGTTGACAATAACTCGAGTGTCTTTATTCTTTATTTCTACCTAATATCTTCGACGTTCGCAGGCCCATTTTTCTCTCAATTATTCGCTGAAACAAAAACCTCGAAGAATCGCCATTCAACAAAAGCACTATATAGGAATAAAGGCTTAAGCGATCGTTCCGTTCACCAGTGATCGCACGAACGTGAAGGGGGAAGCCAGGGAAAGATTTCCAGAAGGGTTGCTCGTGCTCGCCGTAATCTCTCCCGGTGGAAAGCGAGTCCGAGAAAAAGTCACCGTATACGAGAATATCGTCATAAGCTCCATGAGCGAACGAACGGTATAGGAGAGTTGGATATTTCGTCGTTTCGTCAAGGATCGCGAATAAAGGAGCGGGCTAACGAAAAAGCAGCGAAAGATGGCACCGGAGGAGGGAAAGGAGAAAGGGGGAGAAGGAAGAGAAGAGTGGCGATATAATGTACCGCGTAAGAGCCATTAGGTTATTAAAAACAGTGGTCGCTAGATGCGAATAATGAACCGGCTGGTGGCCACCGAGGGGCGCGACAAAGGCGGAAAATTAGCCCTGATAACTTCACGTTTGAATGCGGAGGGTGGCGGGCGCGGAAAAGGAGAACGAAAGAGGAGGGAAAACGAAGCGCGCTCTGGTAATCTCGACTCGGCTTCTTCCTGTGATGACGGGCTTGTTCCCGTTTGTTCGTTCGTTCGCCACGACGTCTTCCGTCGGCTGCGTGTTTGCGAAGACATCGCGACGAAGACGTCTCGATTTCCTCGAGGGTGATCCTCGCGCGATTTTCCACGGAGGGGAGCGATACTCTTTCGGAATTAGTCTCGATGATCTTCGATTTTCTCTCGGGGATGATGGGAGAGCGAAAGAAAGGAAGTTTAAATAGAGAATAAAACTGTAGACATATATGTATAAGCGTAAAAACAATAATATACTTGTAGAATCAAATGGCAAGCAGATAAATAAATTGACTTTAAATCAATTTATTTATTCAAAAACTTTGATTCGATTTTATTTTTGGTCTTGTCATCATCTATCTATACATATATGCTTGTCAAAGATATAAGTAAATATTATACTTATATTTCTTTATCTTTAATGTTTTTTTACTAGAACATTTTTTTATACATAGCGCTAAATTGGCAGTTCGAGCATTCGTGATTTTAGCGGAGATTTCATGAACGAGAAAATACAATATACGAGCAGAGATTGACGCGTCACTTATCGGTTACGATTGCGGCTCTTTTTTCCCGAAATTTACCTGGTATTCTGCGGCCACGAGCGCTGGATTAGCAACTCGTTTTCGCACGCACACTCATACGCGCGTCATCGACGATAACGTTCGCGAAAACGATCTATGTCACGCTGTGCCGATTGAATTGCGCCCGTTCCCCGTTGACGTCTCGCATAACAAATTTCGATCGAGCACCGATTGTTTCGCATCGATTATCGATTTCAATAAATGCACATATCTTCCCGCGGCTAACATTTCCATCAATTTTTTTTATCTTTTACCCGACAAAGAGAGTGACGTTTGTTAAAACCAGTCATTATATGTTCGACGATACTCATACGGGCATTCAATTAATAATTGAAACGGTAAATCAGCCATCCGTGAATATCAGAAGGATTTCTTTCGAATAACTTATATCCAAAGCAAATCGACTTTCACTATACAAGAAATCTCTAAATTACTGTGTACAAAAGTAAACCTAAGTTCGAGAATGTTAAAGATTAAAACGCACCTGTGAAATATAATACACGCGCGCCCGCCGTGCGGCATCTCTCTTATTGTTAGAACTAGGCGAGTTTATTTTCGGCGTATGAACGAAAACTTCTTGCATAGAGGAAATTTCGTTACGAGGCTCGCAGCCCTCGCAGGAAATATTCGAAATCTATGGAGACTGACTCCCATAAACGCGTGGAATAGGCTGCGTGCGTTAATTTTCACACGTACGTTTCGCGCGTGAACGAACGGGTAAATAAGGAATGTCGTATCTAGGTGAATAAGTCGATTTGTACGGTCGTCATACATAGCACCTTATTAGTATTCGCACACAGACGAATTTGGGCTAATCGCCCCCATTCGGGGAAACGTAAATTTATATCTATTTGAGAAAGACGTAAATAACTTGAAGAATGTTGGAGAAGTCTTCGAACAATGTTAAAATATATGAAAATCTTAATTGCATTGTTGGATAAATTGAACGAATTGATAATATATTACAGTAAGAAAATAATCAATATTTACTGCTGCTCCCGAGCTGTTGACAATAATCATTAATATAACGCGAATGTATTATATATTATTTAATTGTAAACTAAATGTTTACAACTCATTAATTGTTATCAAGTCACAATTACCGCGTCATTACGTCAATGATGCACCGCGTCGATGTAGCATAATACGAATCGCGTAACCACGAAGCTCTTCCCAGGCGGGCAATTAGAATGCCCATTAGTTCAATGTAGTCGCGTCACGGTGTTCTTTTAACGACGACACAGGTATGTACCCAGACAAACGTCGAATGATCTCGAGCGACGAGTGATCAATACTCGTTTATTCGACGCATGTAAACGCATCGGCTCGTGTACTGCAATGGGCCAATGGGCGTTTTGTTAAACTCGAGGCCGAACTTTTGTCATAAACTATACGTTTTATACCCGAATAGAGAGAAAACGCGGCACGCATCTGTGCGGGACGATTAAGCGGTGCGGAGGTAGAAAGGGATGAGGAAGAATCGGTGGGACAGGGAGGAAGGGTGATACGGGAAGAGGCTGGAAAGGATGGAGAGCGAGGAAGGCGGAAAGAGGAAAGAGGAAATGCAGGGAGCGGAGCGGTACGCGGGGTTTGGTTTCAATTAGGAGGCAGTAACTCTCCCGGGCATTGTTCATTTCACTCTAGATTTGTATTCCCCGTTTGTTTGTTCCCGTCGCATTTGCGTTAACCTGAGCAAAAGCGAGCCACCATGCGTGTATACGCGATCAGCCCGAGCGGAAAAGACGAGGCGGGAAAGGAGGCGCGCGATGACGGTTTCGGCTCGGATTTTCAGAGCGGGCTCAGTCTGGAAAATCAGGACGTGGAAATAAATGCGAGTATAAAGATAAAATATTGTTATCTTAACTAAATATTCTCTCGGTTTTTGCATCGTAAACATATTTCAACTTATTTATATCTCCGTACAATGCGCGCGCACATGATCGTGTCATTTCTTCTGACAAAATTTTAACGAAAGTTTCTCTCTCGTTCGCGAATTTAGTCGTTATGATCGATAATGCAATCGGGGAATCGCTGAAACGCCGAAGAGCAGACACGCTGAATTTCGTTTATGTCGCCTGGAACTAACGATCCATTAAACGGCCCCTTCCTCCGTTCGTGACGATACCCGACATTATTCACGTCATTAATAACCGATAAGCTCTTCCGACCATTATGCGGTCCGTATGAGAATTGATAGAATTCACTCGCGGATTTAAGTAGCGTGCAAAGGGAATTCGCATATCGCACGAGCGCGACGTTGACCGCGTTAATGGAGGATGCCGATCGCGCAAAATTACCGCCAATTTTTCATAATGTCGCATTCGCCGATAGAATAATTCAGGCAGTCTTTATTAACGGGGCTGCGACAAAAATCGCTTCGGAATGCAGAAGTCGCATTTACTGTATTACGAGGTATTGCAAAAAGTTCCTAATTTTACAAGTACTTTCACGCGAACGTTATTGCAGGGGTAGTTAGCTTACAACAGATATTACGAGGCGGTACGGGTACGTGCGCCGGGGCCGGGTGGTAAACAATTCGAGGCATTTTAATGGGGCCCCCGGTGGGCCGTAAGCAGAACGTGAAACTAATGCGCGCGTAAAGACGCGACTCTCTTTCGAAACGAAGGTGAAGAAGACCTTATCCCTTAAGACCACCGTATACGACCGTCGAAAGGGTATACGTGCCATAACGTGCCTTCGATCTTGGGTGAGCCTTACTCTCGACTCTTGATCTGCCCGGACTTGTCTCGTTTTATTTTTCTCCCTTTGTTTGTCGTAGCGCCAAATCCAAAATAAATTTGTAGACAACGCAAGCTCGTATTTAACGAGTTCCAAGACGGCCTCCGATTTTCACGGCGACTCTCTGGATGCTTCGTTGTCTTCATTTTTTATCACCGTGTCGACAGTCTTTTGAAGTAAATTATTACGCGATTTATTTTGTCAAATGCGCAAAGAATTAATAAATTGCTATAACAGCAACGAGGTTAGAAAAATCCAATCGGTATAAGGAAATATTGACGCGGTTTTTTAAAATGCATTTATGCTAGCATTATGCTAGCATTTATTAACAACGCGCATAAATAACGCCTGGGTTTTTTTAGGCGGTTTTATGCGTTTTTTAAAGAAACATTGTCATGAAGATGCTAAAAATATTCGCAAGTGTCGAAAAAGTGAAAGAGACATTTTGAAAGGCGACGATAATGATGATGACATATCTTAAAGTAAAATATTTACACTTCGAACTTTGCATCGCAATACCTCCGTTCGTAGAACACGTAGACAAAGAATAAAAACACTTATCATATAATTCAAATCCAAGTTATCGATTGAGCCTACTCAGAACTTTTGATCGATTCGGCCATTATGAGGTTTGATAATCTAAAAATCTCTCAATTCGTCGGCTCGCGTATAGATATGCGGTTTGTCTCTCGATGCGCGTGCAATTGGCGCGAGACACTCTCTACGTACCATGTCTCTTGATAATAATCTTATGTAAATTCTTATATACATTTTATTGTGCTTAGAAAATTATAAAAATTCATCGCTATTCACGGAAAAAATGCGATATTTCTTTATTCGCCACTGTATAAGTAGATAGAACGTTTTCTGCTCTAGGTCGCTTAACATTTTGCATTTGTGGGAATTGCGCCGAAGCGCGAATTTTTATTCACGTTTGCTCGAAATTTTAGATGGAAGAAGTCGAGTCGGCTCGAGCGAGCTTTAAGCGTACGATGCTCTTAAGGGTTCGTTCACAAGAACGATCGTTGTATAGCTCCGAGTGCGGTAGCGTCTAAACGAAATACGATAAGCACTTAGCTGGGCCGTATCTATCAAGCATAACCCTTATGCCGCGGCTTTGAGGGTGTGGTGTACCCTGGGGAGAGAGCCCGGGCGCAGGACAACCTCCTGGAATTTATACTACGGACCTCGCCCTCATCCTACTGCGGCTTTATCACTTATTCATATAGCGTTGCGCGAGGAAAAGTTGCCCTAAGTGCCTATAAACGTTTAGTCACCGAATGTTTCTGCGTTTCCCGCATCCGCGCGATTCGATATCACTCGATTCCTGTCACCGTCGAACCGGTTGATGCAAAGTATTACGTGATGGTAAGCGATATTTCGAAATAATGACAGAAATTCTATCCTCGATGGTACAAAGACAGAATTATTAAAAATTATATCGCTGTAAGTTATTTATAGAAATGATAAAAAACGGCTGAATCATATATATATATATATATATATATATATATATCTTCAGTTGTGAGGAGAATACAATTAATAACAGAAATGTTCATTTATTTTATAATAACATGTCACACACAGGAGCTAATTTATTTATAAAATTCCCTTTTCTATATAAAAAAGGCATGGATAGTTTATTGTTGCCTCTTTTCCGCGATGCCGATTGGTTCTCTTGCTGCGCTTACTTCATTTGCAGCTGTCATTGTATATTTTGACAGTTGTGTGTATCATGGGGTTAATAGTCTAATAGTAATAGCATAATGTTAAAGCTAAATAGCGCGCGCGAAGCGCGCGTCTGTAGTGTCTAGTATAATTAAAAAATTGATTGTAGTTTTTTTATTTACATATTATGTATGTAATACTTTAAATTATGTGTTTAAAAAATCGCTGCATTTCCGATTATTTTATAAAAACAAAGATGCTTCCTTAGTAGGAAATTTGATCAGGAAACACATTGACAGCTTTGTATATAAATTATTGTATGGTATACATGAATGGATGAAAAATGCGTTGGATATAATACATCTATTACTATATTATAGTAATCGATATAGTCCGGCTCGATTATCGTGTAATGGAATGTAAATGCTATAACACATCTCTGGCTCAGTCTCGCGGTTAAGTCGCGATATGTAATTAATTTTATTGTGACGGCAACTGGAATACGCAGGCACTGCCTGTTTTTAATAAGAAGGATCCTCTGTGTAATTGGAAACAATCGCGGATTAAAATATCGATGTTCTCACTAATGATCCGTTTTCGTTAGCGGTTGCGTGATACTCGCGTAATTAGTCGGGCCCGAATAAAGAAGAATCTAATGATGCTTATCGCCAGGTCGCTGCAGTACAGACGGCGATACAGACATTGCAGTTGAAATGATTTACGATTTCGAGACGACAAAATCCCGTTTGATTCTCCTTTGGGATATTTCGTGGAATTCTTGTTCTATCACGCACCATCTCGAATCTTTTCTGCCCAGAATTATTTTCGTGCTTTTTACGGACTGGCATTTCTAAATTACACAAATGTAATTGAAAATCCACATATTGATTACTATAATGGAAATATAGTCGTGCACATAGAATTAAATAATTAGAATATAATAATTAAGATTTATTTTATCCTGAAAATGTGAAATTCAGCAAACAATTTTTGCACAATATTTTACAACAAAATATTTTTTACAATTAATGTTAAAGAACGTTTTAAAGAATGAAATAAGGGACACAGAATTATAAATAAAGAACAATTTCTCTTTTTGTCTCATTGCATCATACGATCAGTTTCAGTTATTTCATTTGCTGACATAATTCACGTAATGATTCGCAGCGAAACAAAGTGCAACTTACGTTTTTCAATACATTGACGAAAACAGGAATTAAAAATACGGGAGATTCATTCGAAAATATAAGATGAGGGGAGGGAGGGAAAACTGCCAAAGCGTAGTTACAGAAGAACGAGGTGGAATTAAGCATCTCGCCTGAAGAGACTTCAAGTCAATTCAGCATCGTTCCTTTCCCTCCTTTGGTACAGTAAGGATTAAAATCTGCCTTCTATAGCTCCTATCCACCCTCGCTTTTCCGATATTAAACAAATGTTACGATCGTTTCGTATGAGTGTCCTGATGTATTTTATTACAAATCACTTGATTACGCAGACTTTCACACGAGCAATACACACATACAAATTGATATTATCAATAAATTGACATACTAACACATGAGATATGAACAATTGTTCTATTTCATAAATAATTATTTACAAAAAAGAATTTCTTTCGCGTTCAGTTTTATATCACCTTTCTTTGAATTTATATATAGAGAGTTGATTCGAAACAGTAATTAGGATTATACTAAAATTAGATAATATATTGTCATTACTATTGCAATTATGCAAACGGCAGTTTTGACAACGATGCTTTTTCCATTACGCAGTATTGCACGTTCGGTTATCTACACACGCCTGTGACAGTATCAAACTGTCAACGCGTTTGACAATTCAGGAAATTACCGTATCACAACAGGGGCTAATACTGCTGATTACATACAACTCGCGCTTTGATATCGCGGCGACAAGATATCACGCGCATGTTATACAAGACCCTTCAAGCACCTGGCTTTGATTATTCCCAGCTACGAGAGTAGATAGTCGAACCTCAGAAGATGCTCCCTTCTACGTAGGAACAATAAGGTTGCACAATATTCGATTTTATATAGCGAAATGTGAAATTAAATGGCTTTATGCGATATTAATTATCAAGATAAACGGCATTTGTTTCCGAACGGAGATAATCCTAGATGTAAAGATAATTTCTTTACTCACTCTTACTCTTATATCTTGCCATAAGATTTTTGTGTATGCACTTTTGTAAAAGTTGTGTAGATTATTCGGCAGCGATAGAAGTACAGAAATAACAAACGGGGGAGAATTACAGGAATCATTGGGAAACCGAAAAGGGTGCAGCTCGCGCGAGCGTATATTCTCACTCTCGTCTCTGGTGGTCATTTTCCCCACGAGAGAGTGCGGGGAAACTGCAAATTATTTTCCAGTCGTTCGCCCGATAACCCCCCTGGATATATAACGGGTGATCCGCCGAAATTCCCAGTGGGCGAAACGAGCGTCCCATACAGTCGCATCGGCGGCGTCAGCCACGTAGACGGCCTCACGAAATATCCCGCCTTATGGTGATCCCATGGCACATCCGACGCCCTACGAGTACATCCCCATAATTTGCCCGTCGCACTTTAGCCTCGTGCGTTCACCGCGCGCGGATATGTTGCGCACGAGGTCTAATGGTATTGGATTCGCGATCTTTACGTGTTTCGGCGCGGTGACCGAGAATAAGAAAATTCTGCGTCGTGCGATAACAGCAAAGTTTAAACGAGACAACAAGATTTATTATCCATTCACGATTCGCCTAGAGATGTCTAATAAATTTGAGAAAGAAATGAATTACCCATATATGTTTTAAGATATTAATTTAAAAGATACATGGAGACTATTTTTTTAATTTGGTTTAATATATTTACAATAACAATTTTTCTTTCTTATTCTCGCAATTTAGACATCTCTTCAAGATAAGGCTGAAAATCAACAATATTTTATTAGAAAAGATAATACTTTTACACCGTTAGATACACAGTTATTCGTAAAAGATTACATGTATTTATGCCGTCTCTCCTCGAAAGCATCCCTCGTTACTCGATACACTCGAAATCTCATAATTAGTCTCCGATAGAACTCAAGTAACGGCGATTTTCCAGATCGGTGCACCGAGAAAACGCAGATCTGACTCACACTCTCGTCGCATCTCTGTTAGAAAATTTAGTAGACATTTTCTCGATCAGTAAGTCTTCGCCTACTCCCTGCACCCAACTCCGTCGTCACTTTTTTTTCATTATTTTTCAGCAGTCTCGCCGGCAAATGTATCTGTGTCCTCGAGCGCACTGCGCCTTTTCATCTCTCTGCAGGCGGAGCACTTATACACTCCGTATCCTCTCGGCTTCGTCCTTTTCCCGCCGCCCCTGCTTCGGTCCCCTTTTTTTGTCCCCCGGCACCCCCTACAGCGTTCCTCCACGCCTCTACTTCGCGTCACACTCGACTTCCTCGTCTTTCGTCCCCTTCCCGCCTGCCTGTCTCATTTGCGGGGAACGGGAATGCTGCCGGGAACACAACGTCGCGAGCTAAAATACATCGTGATTTTAATACTTTTAACTCCTTTATAATCCGCTTTGCACCTACGCCGAGGGCCGGTAATGCCGGCGACATGCTCCACTTCAGTTCCCTATTTTTCTCTCTTTCTCTCGCCGTCAGAACGCGGTAAGATTAAACTGCAAGCCGGTTGCAGTTGCAGCTCGCGACAGCCGGGGAACGGTTGCATCGATGGCATTCGCGTGCGGTAATTTCGCCATTCACTTCTGCCTATCAGCGACGGAATCGTATGCTGGGACACAATTTTCTCTTGGTCTTTTTACGTATTTAACAATTTAGGTCGCAAATGGATATTCAGCTGGAAAGTCATCTGTGCTACATTCCGGATAATTTTTCCAATGCTTTTCACCTTGCATATAATTGCGATTGTCAGTGATATCCGAGATCGTTCTGATTTACCAATTGCAGACATCTAATTTTCGTGTCCTGTATACAAAGCGTTTGGCGATCGAGCGGGAATTATGTAAGATATTCGAACAAACGTAAAAGACGGCTTTAAACACGTTGAAGGGAAGACAACATTTTGTCACCTCTAAATGTCCATATCAGAAATCGCGATCGGAAATTGACCGAGCGACTCAATGAATAGTGACTTTTCGCGTTCGCACAGAGTATAAGACAGTTTCTAAGTACAGGTAAGACCGAAGCAAATCCCGCGATCGGATCCCACCGACGCGACGGTCTTTAAAGGGATTTTAGCCGGCACATCGTTACACGCGGCAGGCTGCTAAGTAAAGATTACAAGGCAAAGGGGTTGCCGCTTTAATCCCTCCCGGATGTCTGTTTGTGGTATTACCGCGTTAAGGGATGAATTTCCAAGACACCAGCTATCCCACACCCTCCGCCATCTCGGGCGCCCCGCAGTTCGTGTTACGCATCCGCGGACGGTTCCGAATTCACCGCGATCTTGACAGCTGTTCTTGATTTACTTAAATTATTCTCGCTTACCATTCCGCCATGACGAATTAATTCTGCGCGCAATAACAAAGCACGGGTGCGGATCCTGAGAATTTAATCGACATGTTTTGCGCGCATATATATATAAGACACATACATCGTTGTTTATCATATCTATCATAAGATTCATCTCCGGATATTTTAATTTAATAAAATCAGAGCTGGTGCGCGAAAAAAGTAGTTCTGAATAGTTAAGTATGCCGGCTTTTTCTACTGAAATCTTAGGAAGTACAAAAAGACATATAAAGCTTTTGAAACATATGACTATGAATCTTCTATTATTTTAATAAGAATTCTAAAAATTTAGCACTTATTTACTATTAAAACTTTTGAAGATTGATACATCCACGTAATTGATTTATATTAGCATTTATTAATTAAATTTTGTATTATCAAATCTGCAAGGATTTTTCATAATCGAAACAAGGAGAATTACAAGGATCGAGCTAAACTGGTTTAACAGAGTTTGGTTTGACAGGCATTGATGAGACCACGCCCTTTGTCGTGACCTGCCGCGAGGAATCGAAGATTGTCGCGAAACTCGGAGCGAGTGGCGAAGGGTCGGCCTATACGCTTGCGTTTTAAGGCAGGCAGTGCGGGGCGGCCGCGTTTCTATTTGCGACATATATAACGGCAGCTCGATAGCTGCTGCTCTCCGCGCGAATTTGAATGGTCGGCTTTCTGGTAGCGAGCGCGCTATGGTGCGGCAGTACCGCGGTGGCGGCTGTACGCGTGGCATACATTCCGAACGCGCGGAATCATGCCGGTTGACACGCCGTCTTCTGACGGGACGAGGACGTTCCCGGTTGCGCCGGAAACGCAACGTCCGGCGATAATGTCCGTCAACAGACGACGATGCGACCGTTCTGCCAAACAATGCGCCATTGTTGCCAACTTATTCCATTACAGATAACTCCCCCGTTCATTGTTTCCTCTCTCTCTCTCTCTCTCTCTCTCTCTCTCTCTCTCTCTCTCTCTCTCTCTCTCTCTCTCTCTCTCTTTTTCACTCTGTCTCTAGCTCTCTCTTTCTCCCCCCTCCCCTCTCTCTTTTTCTCTTTCTCCCTTTCGCTCGCTCGCTTTTCCACTCCGTTTCGCAATCCCGATGCTGTCTGCTCTCTCATTCTTGAACTCTGCAATGGTTATAAAATGTCATCTGTCTTTCTTTTTCCCTGTATTTTTCCTCCCATACTCTGCCTCTCATTTCTCCCATCTCTCTCCATATGCCCTCCTTCCTATTTCCTATCTTTCTTGAGTCTTTTCCCTCTGCCCTTTGCATTACTCCCCCCCCCCTCTTATATTCTATTCCTCTTTCGCTGCTTACTCTTTCGTTGCCCACTCTTCGACGACCCCCTCGCGGAAGGCCCTTCTCCATGGTTAAGAATGCACCTGGGATCGTTGCGATAAAAGAAATTGTGCCAATAAGTACGCCTCCGCCGATAATTGCACGATCAATCGTTTGTGGCTGGTTAAAAGGAGCCGCCTTAATGCACTCACGTGTACTCGGGATACGGTTAACGTTTTATGAATCTCCTTTCACGAAACTACAACAGTCTCATTGGATGACACCATTGGGAGAAGCTATGCACTCGCCTCGATGTCTTATTCTTCCCTATCGTCTTTGTCTTCTTTACGGTGCATCAGAATGTCGTGAGGCGTGAGCACATGTAATTAAGTATGCAGATATCACACGGGCAGGTATTTATTTTGAAATTATAATAAATACGTTTGATTCAACGACAAAAGATTGTGCACACCTGTGAAATAGGTACATCACGATTTTTAAGAGATACATAGCTTAGTACTTTTAAAATCCACAACCCGCTCTAACACAATAACTCTCGCAAAATATTTACAGCTAGACTTTTAACTCATTACGGAAAAATGTTGCAGGAAGAATATACAAAATAATATATTTTTTCTAAAATTTTATAAAAAATAAAAAAAAAAAAGAAATGTTTTTATATAATAATAAATTTGTATCGATTATAAATCTACGGTATCCGATGATTTATTCAGTTTGCGAAATAAACGATTTAGGATCAATTACACAAAACTATTATAAAAAAATATTAGAAATAAAAATCTGAAACACTTGCGTCTCGTAAAAGTGTTTTGAAAGTGTTTTTCGGGCACCGCGAATAGTGAGAATAGGTAATATGTACTCACAAAAAAAATGTACAGAGACTCACATCAGACATATGTGAACTTCGAACATCCTCGAAACGCACGTGAATGGAGACGTCTGCTTCGCGGGCAGACGCTGATGCGCCGCGAGTGTATTCAAATCGCGAGGAGGAAAAAATCTCGCGTGCCGGGCCATGCCGTTCCTCGACACGACCGCGAGTGCCGTCTTTTGGTAATGCCGGGTCTGATATGCATCTACGTGCCTGCCAGGGGCAGAGCCGCCCCGGCTTATTAATATTAAACAGCGCCACTTTCGCCGAGACGACGAAAGCGACCGCGACGCTATTGTCGATCGGTTCGAGGGCCGTTCGCCACGCCGACGCGGGCCTTAACTTACCCCGCCGCTAACCGAGGACACTTTTAAATAGCGGAACAAGCAATCCGTTACTGGATGGGATTGTTCCCCGATCCCCGATGGATACTTCATATCCCTTACGGCGCGCTCGCCCTCCGCCGACGATCGAGATTTTTAAGGGAGTCGCGCTCGCGTCAAAGAGTTGAATACAGACGAATGCGGAGAAAGAAATAGAGAGTTTATTGTTGCTACTTATCGTATTAAAAATTTTACTTGTTTCTACGTAATGGACTCTCGATTTTTTCTTTTTTTTTTAACGTTATTGAATAATTTACGAGCAATATCATTTAGTTTTTACACAAAGGGATAATACTATAAATAAAAAATAATGTTCAGAATTAAAAAAGCAGCTTCTTGATACTTTAGCCCGAGATTTTCAACTTCGCTAGCAATGACAGCTCTTATCAGTTTCTGACAACGGCGTAGTCCGACGATAAGAGTTTCATCTTCGCCTTTTTCCATCGTGACGCCCGTTCGCGATTGCACACGTAGCAGCGGATTTCATGCAAAACTGAGTCCCGCGGCGAAATCCTACAAAAAGAAATGCTTTTCGGTAGTGCACGCGTGCTTAACGCCATGCGGAGAGCACGCTCTCGGTTTGCGTACGTGTACGTATATCGTTATGCGAGCTTGTATTTGAAGTTATTCGCTCTCAGACTCGCCATTTACAATACAAAGCGCATTTCTGAACGCTATAGAGATAAAAGAGTGAAATTGCATGTAATTTGGCATCCTTATGTAAGCAACTTGTGTTTTCAACTTCCATCAATACATGCAAACCTTTATATTTCAGTTTTAAATTCTACATTATTTCTGTTTACATCGTCGCAATCTTTTCTTAATTCTAAATTAGAACTAAGAATTTAAAATAGAGTATATATTAGCTTTATATATTTACTAATTTTATTATGTTAATTTAAAAAACCTGATGTTTCTTTAAATACTGATCATAAAAATGATAGCCTAAAGAAAATAATTCGAACACTTAAATAAATATTTCATTCAAGTTATTTAATTATCTAAAATTAAATATGGTTTTTTAAATTTATATTTTCCTTTACAATATGCGTTTCTATCGAAATTTTACCCTTGTGACTACAAAAACCAATTAACAAAAATAATTTATGAATTTACTTTACCATAAATCTTCGTACAAAATCCAACACTTGCAGTTAGCAATTAGATGCATTCTAATTAATTAGCTTGAGCCAAAGAAATTTGATGAGTATTTTGATGTTGTCATTGGGGGTGCAGGGAACTAGGGGGGAGCTTAAAAACCAATATATCAGAATAATAACTTGTCCATTAAAACGCTTAAGTAGTAATAAGTACGCGAGCCTAAGTGACAGGCACTTGGAGATTCCCGTGGATTAAAGTGTCCAACTCGCGGAATTTATTGAAGAAAATAAATAACGGCGTGCATTCGCGCGCGACTAGCTTTTCCCGCGCCGCTAAGTTCTTATAAGACTATAGACTTTCGCGAACTTGAAGCCTCTTCTCCGTCTCGAGAAAATTACGCCGCAAGTTTTCGAGCGCGACACAGACGCGCCACGCAAATTTCCAGAAAAAGGCCGATTAAACTCAAACCATGCATTCTATATATTGGATTTTCTAATCGTAAAATTTTAAACGTGTGATTCAAGGTGAAGTAATTTGGAACGATTAAGGCATCCCGTGTTTTCGTTAATTCCTCACACATTAAAACATTTAAAAGCTTATTAATATCTTTCCATTTTGCTTCTTATGCACTTGATATTTTTTTTCTATTTTTAATTACAAAGGGTGTATTCAACCGCGATAGGTACTCCTGCAGAGGAATTGTATAGAGAAAAGTAATAATGGAGTAGGATACTTTTTATGCTTGTATTAATAATTGAATTGCTAAGATATACAACGAGATCTTTGCTTGGGCTAGAAGAACGGTTATGGCTTCCATCCATTCAGATCCTTAGCGGAAGATTCAATTTTCGATAGACGGGAAGACGAGTTTTAATCCCGGAAGAATTGTGTGTACGTGCTTTATTGATTGTTGGCTTATCGCGGATCTTAATTCGGGGGGAGAGGGAAGAACCACGTTAAACCTATTGTCACGCGAATTAACTGTAAAACTGAATATTTGAAGCTCCCCGCGAAAAATAAAAATATTATATTGCAAATACGTAAATTTTTATCTTTGTCAAGCATTCTGAAAATGTAATCATGAGTATTTATTTTAGAAATACATGAATCCGATGTTAATGTAAAAATTATGTTGTAATATATATATGCTTGAACATTTACGTTATTATTGTAACTAACATAATTAATATAACTCACACATCAATATTTTGATATGTTTCATTAAATTGTGCAATAGTGCACGTATTACGCAACATTGCACAAGATTATACATCGCGTATGATGTAGTAGCGAGCCTTGCATTTTCATCCAAAGTTACAAGTTTCGCGGTTTTACGAAACGGAGCGCAGGCGAATTCGCGCGGTGTGTTTTTTAAGACGTGTCTTAAAATTTTCTTTAAAATACAAGCAATTGTACCGTGCACTGCATTCTACCGCGGAAAACGGTCGCCATCGTGGAAGAAATACCCCACGGTAGATGTGCAGCAGCAGCAGCAGCAGCAGCAGCAGCATCAGGGGTGGTGGTGGTAGTGGTGATGCCGGGGAACAAATCGAAAATGGATTTTCCCGGTGCGGTGTGGTTTGGTATAGCTTCGAGCGGCGGCGAACGAAAGCATTTGCCGGTTTATTCGCGGCTGGCTGTTATACCCGGCAGCCATCTTCCGACCGTCTCGCTCGGCATGAAAGTTGCAGTGCGCCTTCGGTGATACGCCCATATGTGCTAAACGCGCGCGTGTGAACGTGCGTGCGTGTGCGCGTGTTCGCCGTGTGTGGGTGTCTACGTGTGCACACGACACCGCGGTACCAACCTGTCTGCCGCCGCCAACCCACCGGCGAACTTCTTCTTCTATCGCCTCTCCGCCCCCGCTGTCTTTCAGGCCCCTTAATCTCCCCGTTCCTACCTTCCTTCCTTCGACCTCGCCTTCCCCCCTTTCCTCCTGCCCCAAACTCAAAAAGGATAAGAGGAGGGAAGAAGAGCCAGCATTTCTTCGACGAAATACGGATGTACGTGCCTCCGTATCCCGATCTTCTACGTGGAATACGGCGTGTCCGTGGACGGAGACGGGGGCTGTTTGACCTTTGATCGCCGCGTCGACGACGTCGGCTCATCTGCGCGACTTCTGAAGATGAGTTACGCTTCTAGTTTTCTCTTGTCTCCGTCGTCGATTGCAAGCTGAATGAGCTCGACGCGGCGGGTACTCTCCGCAAGTCGATAAATTTTTTATTATGAAGGAGCGACCTTGCGGCACGATCGAATCGATGTGTCCTCTCCATCCCTAAGAGAATTACCTTGAGAATTTTGTTAGGGTTTTCATCTTTGCTGAACATTCCGAATAGTCATGTTTACCGCACGAATGAAGAGTATCGCGAGAAGGAGAAATGGCGGACTAGACTTATTTCGAGTTGTTGGATGGCTTTGCCAGCGGGGAAAAATTGCAACTCCGACTCTTGACCTCGTATCGAGCAACCTCAAGACCAAGAAAATTGGAACAGGAACTATCGATCCCCCCTACCGGGATTCCGCACTATTCCCGCGCGTTTTCGAAGATTCGTAAGACATTCCTGCGGCTCAAGGCTACTACCGGGAGAGGCCACGAGCTTACCCAGGACGAAAAGGAGAGGCGAATCCTCTCCCCGCTGCCCTCTCAACAACGCGGTGGAGGCAGCGGTGACGGAATAAAAGAAAGATGATCGGGACTATATAGCGGAGATACGAGCGAGGCGACCTCCCTCCTGGCCGGGTTTTCGCGTGCAACGTCGTCAGGATGTCGCAAAAAAAGAGTACAGAAAAGGAGCGCATGCATCGGCCACCGCCGTCGTCGTAGGGTAGATAAGTAAAATAATAAAATACAACGGCGGCGGTGGCGGTGGCAGCAACAGCGGGTTTGCGGTCGCGTCGATACGACGCGGCCAATGGGAGTTTGCTGGAGCTCGTGACGTCGTTGGACGAGCGCGTCGGAGGGTTGCTAGGAGGGTTGTAGGTGGAGCCAAGAAGAGCGACGCCCCGGGAGGACAGGTGGAAAATGCAGGTGAAAGCTGCGGGGTCGTCGATGCCGAATTTGCCCACGCGACCGTGCTGCACGGTGCACCCCGCGTTGGCCGGGGATTCATTCCCCGGCGCCGGCCAACCCTTCCCGCACGCGCGCGAAACCCCCTTCCGACCTTACCGGCACGGGTGCGGCTCCTTCACCCGGGAACCCCAGCGAAACCGGATGACATTATTTCTTATATATAATCCCGCGGTGCACCGTTCAATTTTTCGTACATTTTCACAGAAAGGGCCGCGGAATTTCATTATTTCTTGCGCTTGTGTACGAAATGCATCCGCACTTGTCGCGTCGTAAGATTCTAGGAATGAGTATCAAAGCGAAGATGAACAGCGAAATTTGCTTCGAAATTGCAACACTGATGGCGTTTCTGGAGTTAGGCACGACTTGGTATTAAAAGATTTTACCAAAGTCAGAAGGTCAAGAATGAACGTGGATACAAATAATGGGGGACGCGAAATCATCGAAGGAAAGCAAGAGTCGGTGAGTCGGCATCATAAACAACCCGTCACGATTATTAACCGTTACGCCGCACTTTTCATTCCGTTCACGTAGCCGCAAGCAGTTGCCGTTTACCTTTCGCCCTTGTTGCATTCGTTTTTTTTAATGTTCAGAACCGTCACTTTATTCGTCGTTTTTAAGGGTCACGTGGGAGCGCGCCGTGAAGACTTAACGGCCGCGGAAATGGAATTTCACTGAAGAATTCATCGGCGAAGATGCGCTGTTTTATTGCGCAAGGCTTTGAACCTCGAAACGATGACTCTGCGGATAATTCATGACACGCGCGGTGTTCCCTGAAAAATTCATCGTAGCGCGAACGTGTTCCGAACTTCTTTCTTTATCTCTTCTTCCAGATGCGCCTTTGTTGAGCAATCGCGAAAGTACGCGACTATATCTCGAAATTGCATTCTACAGCAAAAATTCTGTCTCCATAGTTACCACACCCTGTGCTTGGAATTTCATGCGCGATGATATCAATCTAAGAAATCTCAAGAATACTTCGTAATAAGTAAATAAGTTTCAATTTGTCTTACGTATAATTTGAAAGACCACGAGCCGTGGAATTGCCTCGAGTATTACATCGCGCAAGCGTTCCGATTATCCGCAGCGTCGCGGATCACCTCGCACAGGATACCCCAAAGAAGAATGACTTTCCCCGGTCACGTAGCACGTAGACAACACACTCCCGTCCGTCTAGACGGCCTCTCCGTCTTCGTTCCGCCGCCTTCGAATTTCTTAGCCGATCCCAGCCCGACCTTACGAACCGATTGGTTACCACCTTCTGGTTACGGCGCGACAGGGTAACGCGTCGCCTAAAGACATCTAAGCCGCAGGGGTTAACCCGGCACCTGGTGCACACTCCCACGAGACGCTGCTTGCTATTCGTCCTGCGCTGCCTCCCTCCTCCACTTTCACGTCTTATCTTACCTTCCTTTTACCTTCTGCCACTCTTCTGTCCTCGTACGATTGTATTTTCCGCTGGCAAAATTGACGGAAGATGAGTCGCCGTGTCCGTGATAACGCCGAAGAAGTAGCGAGCAGAAAAAAGTCAAAGCGACGCATTAACAAATTGTCATTATAGTTGGGTAAATAGTGGTAATGACGAGGATTAATGACTTCCGAAATTCTGATTTGCATAAAAAGCAAATAATGTGCCTATTACAATTGTATATTAATATTCTCATTATTAATATTCTAATAACGGAATGTACATCTTATTCTGGTGTGGTACATCTGCACATACAAAGATACAAAACCAAACGTATATATATAGATATATGTATAGGTTTATAACACTGTGACGTACACACGCGACAAAGCTATACTTTTTCGCGCACATGTGTATCTTATTCCCCGTGATTGTGCCGGAATCCAATAAGACAGCCGATGCAACCTGTCCCCGTCGTAAAACAAGGCAAACAAATTTCGAGCCGCACGGCGACACACCAAGTACACCGTGTCTCTGGAAAAAATGGCATATAAAGCCAAAGCAATAAGGTCTCCCATGAAGCAATAATTAAATAAACAAAAAGCCACGATAGCAGCATCGTCAATAAACTAATCCTTATGTAGTATGTTTAATTAAACCTAGAGTTAACTGATTCGCAATTGTAGCATTTAAATGATCGGTCTTTAATAATAAAAATTAATTATAATTTTTTTTAATTTTTAAAGATAAATATCCAACCTTTAAGCTAAACAATTTTAATAATTATTTCTCATCGAGAAATGATTACGTTATGCCGTTTAATCATGAGCTTCAATTATCTCACCCGACTTCACGAAAGCCATTTTCTTAGACGGATCTGCCGTGCGTGGTAAACTACATCTCGTTAATGACTAATGTTAACGCGTCGAGACGACCGCCTGTAGTCCCCAGCGTCCGCGTTTGCGGCGGAATCTGCGCGATTTGAAATTAATCACCAATTAATAATCGGTCAGCTTCTCGTATTAATCGCCGACGAAATCTCCAAAATTACTTAAGTTTAATCCACCCGTGGTCCTTCGACGAGCCGTTTACCTCGATACGATCTCGTCATCGCCGCGCTCCGTCTACTAACTTTTGGATTGCGTTTAATATTACAGAGTCAATCAGGGGAAGAACATGCTACGCTCGTGCAACGTGTATTAATAATGTGTCTCTGTGATTTTAATCGATATTACAACGTGCGTTACCTAAAACATTAAATTTTTTTATGAATGCAGCTTATATTAATATTATTAATAGTAGATATTAATTATTTATAGTCGAGGTCATAGAAGAGATAAATTAATTTTACATCATTAGTAAAAATGCGTCCTTACCAGAGTCGCTTGAGTTGCGACTCGCAAGGGCAGGGTGGGGCGAAAATAGTGGTGTGTGTGTGAGGAAGAAGAATCCACGAAGTTTCGTCGCTTTGGTAGAAGCGCGATTAAGCGAGGTCGTAAGGTAACGGCGCGCTCGTTAGGCAGGACTTGCCCTAAGTGATCTCGTATAACACGGGATTTTATGGAGAGTGCATCGGGTCTCTTTGCATGCATTTGGGGCGGGCTGAGTGCCCCTTACTGGCAAAATGACGATTATCGTCCATCTTGGCGCGATGTGCCTGTCGGTTTCGTGGTGTATCTACCGAGCCGATATACATTTCTCCCCGAAATTGCTCTGAATTTCTCCGCGATTTACATTATTCTATGACCAATTCACACGTGCCGAAGAGTTACGACACAAATACCGTGATACGATATTAAAAGCAATAATACATTTAGTTTCTTCATCGTTGCGCACGATAGATAATTTTTTTTTCGGACATAGAAATTCAGATAAATCAGGTTAAATTTTTTCATTTGTAGTATCTTGATTTTTTGTAGGATTTCTTTTTTCTTATAGACTTACCTTTTATTTAATCTTGCTGTACGATATAATTATGCTGGTGATGTCGTTTTACCGTGCTTATACAAGCAAGTTGTAACGTCGTAGCTATATAGATCGCGACGAAACATAATAGATCGGGTCGGCCGGCCGTTAATCGCCGGATTAAGTGTGAGCGGTTCATTTAATTCGACGTTAGAGTTGGTGCGAGCGTGAGAGAGTTCTATGTATATAAGCCCTTGCTGAAGGGATGCCAGTGCGTGAAACTGTCGAATCGATCATTAAACGTCCAAGTTGTTAAATTAACCGCCATCTACTCAGCCACTAATAAAGTGGTCATTCCCTTTCTCCGATCGAAACCACATGGACAGTTATACGTCCATGCTTCTCGGTATATACTCATGAGAAACATAGTCCATGTGACAACAGGTCAATTATGCTTGAAATCATGATTAAAATCATGACCATGAAATACGATTTGTAAAATAATTTCTAGATAAATTGTTAATATTATATCACGTCTATATTGTAATATTTATATTTAGGATTTTATTTTTATTACTTATATCGGCACGCATGTAATATGGTTATACCGTTACAGTAGTTATATGTTACAGTGGAACTGATACAATATGTTGCACCAATATATATGTATCTTCTTATTTTTATCTCTAATGTTGCACAGAAAAAGAGAAAGAGAGAATGTATTAAGTTAATGTTACCGCTTAAATTACTTCCCGAGGAATTTGCAATATTTATAATCGTCGTAAAAAGAACATTTTGGAGCGACGCGAGTGTAGAATTAATTCGGTAGGATCGTGAAAAGGACTCGCAAAAGAGAGACAAAGAGAGAGAAAGCGAGCGCGCGAGTCCCAAGGGGACTATTCGCGAGTCCTTCGGGGTATCAATTGGCGTGCTCGTCCAGGTCGACAGTTGCGATAGTGAGACGCATTGTACGGACTGCGGTGGTATAGTGAGTTCTTAATATTGAATAAGACCGACCTCGCTCTGCACCGGCCGAACGGGAGCGAGATACTAGCGGTCGCAACGCAATTCTGGGGGGCGATTCGATTTTCGGGCCGAATTGTAAAACGTGGGTGGGAGGAGCGCAGGATGACTTTTCGCGGAGAAAATATATTCCGCATGTTATATTGTTGACGAATAAAATCAACAGACGAAAAGCTAAATAATTTATAAATTCAAACTACTTTAACGTCGTAGTTGCTTCTCGCCTTTATTCCATAATTAAAACACACCAATAAAAATTTTACAGTATTAATTATTATGCCAAAATAATTTTTTTCATTTTATTATCAATAATTTTTACTATCTCTTTCAATGACCAGAATGTTACTTTATAAAGACGTTACTTTACGTAGATGAGATAAATCGTCTGAATTATTAATTAAAATGGAACACTTTTAGCGGGCCGACCGAAATGAAATATTAATACCACCGACACTTTCGCGGCATTTAGTCGGTGAATTACACACTGTAAGACTAATTCATAATATTCGAGGGATCGAGTAATTAGTTCCGCCTTTCTAATTAATGTCTGAGCCTTAGCCCTATAGAAAGGCCACCCCCGAGCGCGATAAATATGTCAATGTGTACGCGTTATAATCGTTTTGTATATGAATTCAGAAACATTATGTCGCTGTCGTAATCCGGTTCGAAGACACTTTATTAGGAGGATCTTATGAAATTTCGCGATATTATTATGCTCGCAATAATTCCGCAAGATCGACGCGGTTTCGTTTTCACTCTCGGAAATTCGTTGTGATATGAAATCAAGGAAAACCAGTTACGTCGAAAGAAAAGGAATCGAACAAAATCTTCAACAGAAGGAGTCGAAAAAGCCCGAAGATCGAACTACCGTTTGCGTTAGGGTCTCTTTCTCTCTCTCTCCCTCTCTCTCTCTCTCTCTTTCTCTCTCTCTCTCTCTCTCTTTTCCTCACCGGATTTTTCCCCCTGACAAATTAAATTTTCCGAATCACAAGACACACCGAAATCGTTCGTCCGGCAACATCTCGCCATAAATCATAATCAATCGCATTTCTACGAGTAGTCGGTTCTGACAGATTGTCCTCTGTGACTGTGCAATCTTTTTTCTTTTTCTCGTTCAACTTACCTATATCAAATTACGTATTACGCGTGTACCACATTTTCCTATTAAAAAAATTTATTCCGAATATTCTTTTTTGAGAAATATTAAAAGTCATATACGAATAATGAACATGCAGCATCAATTTTCTTTGAATATGTTTTTTCAGTTATATTCTATTCTTACGCAATGTTTTTATATTTAAATTATTCCAGGAGAAAACTCTTTTTCACAAATTGCTGTCACTTCACGCTCTCGTGATTATGAGCAAACGTGATAAATTCTGTGGGTCATTAACGTACGTTAATCTTCAAAAGTGCATCGACAGGGGAAGGAAGCTCATCTTTTAATGAAATTAAATTGATCTTGCTCCTCCCCCGCGTTTCTCTCTATCAGAAAATGTATGTCACTCCCTTCTAATCTGTTACCTCTCTTCATGATATAGAATATTTACTAGTTTTAAAAGCAAGTGCAATCAATTGCCAATTCCTCCCTCACACAATATAAAGATGTAAATAAGGATATTAGTTCACGGTTTTCTTATACAGGTACTTATGTGTCAATTGAAAAAACACAGACAATTGATACAATCTTAAAATAATGTTTGGAGTGAAAAATTCCTTCAGACTTTGAGAAGCGCGATGCTTCAAGAAAATCCCCGTATCCGTCGCTATCCGACCGCTCTGTCCAGCGCCAGAATTGCGAAAAATGGCGGAGATTAACGCGATACGTCCGTACGATCTCTCACATAACTTCTTGTAAAACCGAGGTCGAATGAGAGCCAGCGGCCTCGCTGGTGAAAAAGGCGCGCAGCGCTCGGTACCATTTCACCTTCGACGTCTCGAGATAAACGATCGTCTAGGACAAATAAATGCGCGCGTTCGTGAATTCTTCGCTTGCACTTCATAGTTATTTCCATGCGCAACTTGCATTATTTAGACTCCCACATCTTCTGCCCGATAAATTTGCTATCTGCTCGCGGTTCTCCATCCCTTATGGCTATCTTACCAAAAAATTATACGCAATCTACATTTATACACCCCGATATTCGCCATTTACAGATATGGCATTTTGAACTGCGTATGCTCGCGAGAGAATTATATACTCTTCCGTACATTGAACGCTTCGTTTATTTTGCGCGCATTTTCGCAAACATAATCTCTACCGGTGAGTCGGACACTCCGACGATACACTCAATGGAAATTTCGAGCATTGAAAATATCTGGTAGGCCGTAGCGAAGCGTATGCGCGTACTCGGGTACGGAAATGTCCAGCGAGATAGCTACTCATAACGAACAATGGCCGGTTCTATAAGTCTGACCGAAGTCAGGAGTCTCTCCCGGTATACGGGGAACGCTCGCTCCCTATATTCTACGTGTATACCACGGCTTTTTCTACTCTCTTCAACTTTTATCTCGCGTCCATTGCCCGCACCATGATGCACGATATCGCTACTTCTGCCAAGTGAGCGACTTCCGTCTTCCTTTCGTCGTGCGCGACAATGGTTCACAAATTTAAGAGTGTCTGCGAGAATGTCGGCGAACGACACGTTCAACTACCTTCCAAAAGCTCTCGTCGTGGCTGTCGAACGTCCCGACAATTCCTGAGACACGTGAATGCTCGCGATGTGTCCCCTCTGCGGTTCTTTCAGCATGTTATCACTCCGATTACGTCACATATAAATATAATAAACGTTTCATAAATATATACGATTAGACAAGCGACTGGACCGCTGAAATTCTAGGCGAACACAAATAACTGAAATTAATGAATAAAGCGGGACGTCTCTACATCCTCGGTATAATTTTTAGGGGTATTTACGAGTGGTTAGCACAAAAATTTCCGAGGTTTAATGAAACTAGAAGCGTTCGTGTATGTATTTTAAGAGACCTGCGATTACGGGGAGGAAATCGGATTATCGTTCATCGCTCTTGTCTCGTCATAGGATGAAAAATTTATTAGCACTCGGCACCAAGTCGCTGAACATTTCCGGGCGTTCGTTGCCGATGCAAAAATCCCGCCGAGAGTCGATTTGCAAGAAATTTCCGGCAAATAAATCGCCTAACTAATTTACAATTTTTTTGTAGCGGTTTGTAATATGATATACGTTTTTCAATCTATAAAAGATTGCAGATTTATGTAATGCATATCAAGTCAATCAAAATGACATGGGAATAAAACAAAGCGTTTTGATTTGTTGTTTATTTATTATTCTCCGCCTCTCCGGAGAAACAGCTCTCTGTTTGCGCATTAGCATCATAGTTTCACAGTAACGTCAGTCCATTAAATGCTATCGACTCCATGCACGAATCGATGTTAGAGATACCGTTAATTAATAACATTTCGGCATCAGATTCATTATGTCTCTTTCTCAAAATTCGCTTAAATCGTTCCCCATCACTGACGAAGAGAAAGAAAGAGAAATAATATATGTATATTTGCATGATTTATACTTCTATTTGATTACCATAAATAGGACGTTACTGAAAAGTAATGTTTTGCCGAAAACTATATTTTTCCCATTCCAACGTGACGAGCTCGCGATTAAAGCCGAATCTGCTAAATCTGCTAAATCTGTCGTTTCGATCCGTCATCGATTATCAATTACGTACGTGGCCATCGCGCTCGCTGTCGCGCTCACCCCGCTCGAAAGATGTAATTGGCCGGATCGTTAACCGAATCCTTGGTAATTAAGGAGGTCGATGCCTGTCCAGGATGGACGTCGAATGAGCACGAACAGGGCGTGGTTGCAGTAAACGTCATCGGCAGGGCACTAGACGTCATGGGCCACACGAGCATCGCATACGCATCACATTTGCATGATTCCGTGTATATGTATACGCACATTGCACGCGCGCACGGACAACGGATGCTGCACGCTTGCAATGCAGATGCGGATGCGGTGCATTGCGGTGCAGCACGATGCGCCGTTCCCCTCTCCCGAGCAGTCGCGCGACCTCCAGCCGGGCCCCGTCGAGTGCCCGGCGCTGACTCTTGCAACCGAATTTTCGACGACCCTCAATGTTCCAATGCGATAACTGCTCGCTGTATATTCGCGCCTGCTTGCTCGCGCGCAAGCGATTATCCCTCGAAACAAGCGATAAAACGCGCGCAACTATAGGATGCCCTTGCACTAGTTCGCACGGAGATACACCATCTTCGGAAATATTTTAGTACATCGACAATACGTTAGATTTGTAAAATACAAGCTAGGAATTGCTTTATAGGAATAAATATTTGTCCATGTCGAAAATAATGTAAGCTTGACATATTTGCGATAAAAAAAATCTTTTATTTCACGATACGTTATAACGTTGGTCATCTTCAGAATATTTATCGAAATCGAATGACGATTAATAACGGTAGATAACTCGGGTTACTCAGAACACAACGTCGTCGTCCGAACGACCATTAATAGAACCGTCGCAATAGTATGCCGGGCTAATCGGTATTAATTAAACGTGTGCCTGAATACTTCATGAGCAGCGTCCTGATGAATTCCTGCATCAGAGGCAATCGCGAGCGATGCTCGGACGCACGCGCGCATGCTAGATGAATTATCACGGCGGATTTGATGGAAATATTTCATTTCTCTCGAGAGGACCGATACCACCGTGGCCGCTTCATCCAGTACCGTGATACGCGATGAGGAAGTGACGCGACGTGTGGAGGAAATGACGTTAATGAAATCGAAAATAATCTCGTTCGTTCTGAAATCTTTCACCGTCCTCTTGAAAAACGTTAGAAAATTGTGACGAATGCACAAACTTGTTTGTTATTATAAGATGGTGTAAATCGAACTTTGGGAAGCTTAAAGAATGCTAAGTATGAAATATATCAAAAAGACCTCATAAGTAAAATGATAGTTTTTAGCAAAATGTTTTATTTTTATCTAACTTAATTTTTTTTACTATTATACATTTAAAAGTAAGAAAAATTAAGAGATTATTTCAAAATATACTAGTCTTGTATTAAATTCTAAAGTAAAGTCTAAATTTTTGATACTTTTATCTCTTTGTGTAGTTTTAAATGTGCAATTTTTCTCTACTTAATTATTTTATTCTGTTAAATGCATTGCTGATGAGAATTGAAGAAAAAAGTGATGAATACAGAGAGATGAGAGCATACAGATTTCACCTACAATTATTTCTACGAGACATGCTTCGCTCATCATTCCGTGTTCTTTCATCGGTCACAATAAGCGCGTATTATTATCCTTATCAGTGATTGAGACTTGAGGTTAAATCCTCATTATTAGTACCCCGTATATCAACAATGGTCTTAAGCCGTTATGGGAAGGGAATATAATCCACGCTGCTACAATCTTTAGTCTCTATTAATATATTCCTTCATCGCTTCGTTTAGAAAATATAGGTCGAATCCTCTTCGACAGCTAAGACACAATTGAGCAATAATTAGATATAGATATAGAGACGGGATAATTTAAATAATCTCGTCTCTATACATATAATTAGAAAAAGAAAAGTCAGCTTTAAATAATTGATCTTACGGTATCAACTCGTTCAACGTATTATTTATTGTATTTTGTTCTGTATCTTTTCACTGAGCAAACTTTCAAATAATAATTTTGTTTATTATTAATTTCACACAGAAGCTTAACGATAATCCTGGTACTTTTATTATCACGAATACATCTAGAGATTGCTCTTGCGTGTCTACATCTCATCGGGATTCGAGCTCATCAAAATTATATCCTTTCCTAACCTTCTATAACCGCGCCATTTCACGATGCGGAGGGAAACAACGATTCTCCTGGAGTCGATGACACGAAATCGCCAAGTGCTCACCATTGTTTTCACAAGAGCAGAAGACAGAAGGCAGGATGAGCCACCAGCCACCACAGCCCCTCGCGGTATCGGTTCACGCTCACGCGGCGAAAGATAGAAAGAGAGGGTGAGAGAGGAGGGTGGCCGTGGGTGGCCGTCGCTGAATGAAGATAGAAAGAATTGCGCGGTCCGACTTTTTAATATCCAGGGATGATCTGTAGCCGCAGCTCGCTGCGTCAGCCGCTGTCATTGTTGTACGTCTGGATCTCTTCAGCGCAATGACAATCTCTCGGGTTTTATTCTCCGAAGCGAACGGGCGCACCCCTCTGTCACTCCGTTCCAGTTTCCGCCGTGAGTATTACCGTGCCCTTCCAATGTCCCCGCGAAGATCGCCTTGATCAGCGACAACTTCTCCTCCACCCCCCCCCATCCTTCCGACAACGAAGTCCCCGACTTCTTCGTTTGCTCGTGAAAGCGAGTCTATGTCCGCGAGCAACGACTGCGTCGATGGTTATCGTCGCCCTCGAGTTTTCTCCGGTACAATTGCCAGGAAAGTGATTTTCTCCGGCGAATCGATTCTCCGATAATCGTTGCATTAAGATATCTGGTGCACGCGCGTGTTTGTAACGAAGGCTTAAGAGCAATGCGAAATCATACTGCGCCAGATACAAAATTACATTTGTATCAAAAGGCGTATCATCTAATCGCATACAGATTTAGCTTTTCTTAATACTTCGATCGTAAGTAAAGATTAGAAATTCGATCTCTAAAGAATATATATTTATACGAATACTTATATGATACTTTATAGTTACATATCGTTATATAAGTTATATACAGTATCGGGTTTCCTTTGTGAGCTATATTTCATCTCTGACGTATTCCACTAACTCAATGTTAAGGATGACGCGCGTAATAGGGGTCTGCCTTTTAGACAGTAGGAATGGTCAGGTACGAAAACAAAAACTTCCATACGCGGGACGCGTTTGTCTCGCGCAAGACGTCGCAAAAACGAATATGGATACCGCTCGGGAGGCGTCGGGAAGGACGGCCTTGGAGGAAGGACGTTTAAAAGAAACGGAAGAGAGACACGGCCGCGGAAAGGCGCGATCGCCTCTTTCGCATATGCCCTCTCGACTTGGAAATATCATAACGGAGATAGACGCGCATCCGAGTGATCCTTCATGCAACCTCCCCGTATGGACGGGCGGCACACGCGTATACGTGTGCGTGTGCGTTCGTTTGTATGGCACCCGCCACCGCCGCCGCCTTCAACCCCACGGGAGCGGGTAATAGATTTATTGGACACCCGGTACGTGGGATATAGATATGGATGTTATAGGCGCTCGAGAGTTAGAGATACAACCCGCACTCCGGCGTGCCGCTGCCACAGCCACCCTTGGCAAATACGAATGGCACATCTAACTTTATGAAACGCCGCGCCACCCTCTCTGACCCTGTGGACAACGCGAGTTAAGCTCTCGCCTACTTGCAGCCTACGGCAAAACTATCGCGTCTTGCGAGATCTCGCAAAACCGGCGACGCGATCTAGTATTCTGCATTCGCGGATTTTTTTTTCACACGCATTGATGCATGAAACGTGTCGTAAAACATCTTTCAACATTTTTTTCTTTTTTCTCCGTTTGTACGTTTGCCAATATATTTATAATCTATCGTAATATTCTAAGAGAATAATATTATATTATAATATTTTATTATAAACAAGTTTTGTGACATACGTGGAAAATAATAGAAAACATCGAAGGAAGCGCGCTCGAATAACATATAAAATATAAATGCAACACATCGAGCAAGTGTTTCGCGGCTACAGCGTGGCGGTTCGTTTCGGAAATTAGAAACGTTATCGGACTTTCTCATCCAGCCCTATCGTTCTCCTCATAACCATCGCCGCGAGCGCAGACGAAGCTTTACGAGTATTGCATTTGTATACCTCTTGCAGAGGCTCGTGTTCTATTAACGGTGTTAAACTGTCACACAATCGGCCGATGAACTTTCATTTGGCCAAACTGTTATTATCCTTTGGTTAAACGCTTTCAAGCGCCTAAAATTCCCGTTCGAAGGTTTGTTCGCTCGAATGCGTTAGCCTCTTCTTTTGCAAGATAGAATACAAGTATATGATATATTGTAAAAAGAGTGATGATTTTTTTAAGACTAAAGACCTCATGACTGCCCAAAAATTAAATATTCTATTTCAATTCGCAATACATTCGTAACTTATTTTACATCATGGAAAAAAATACTCACTCGTTTTCTATCTGTGAAGCTCGTAACTTAAAAGTCAAACGTGCTCTGAAATATTTACGAATATATTGATTTATGAAGACATCGATACGTAGACATATGATCAAAAAACGATCGATTGAAGTATTTCTTTTAAATTTATGGAAATATGATTTCCCCTTGATGCGATTGCTCTCGTGGTAGACGAGGTATGAACGTTTTTCTTTATTTTCTGTCAATAAAATTAGAATTGAAAAGATAACCAATTATATCAAAATATTATAGCATAATGTTGATATAAAATTAGTTATTTATTCAATATATTTATTTATTAAAATAGATATGATATATTTCTCAATAATAAAACTTAAACTAAATAGGAATAAAATAAAGAAATAAGAATTGTGCTCTTACCAAACCGCTTTAAAGAAAATTTTGCTAGCTATTATAGTTAGAAATTTTTGCAAAATATATGCCTGCAGTGCTTCGAGTGCGAGTTTGCTTCGCATCATGTCAGATGACTTTCAATTCAGTTTCGTCAAAAGATGAAGTCCGCGATGACACATTCGAACGTGCGTCACAGCACTTCCATTGCGTTCGCGAACTTTGCCTTCGCACCGCTCTCTTATTTAGGTAGAATATCATGTGCGTGTGTATACCTCGTACGCCGCGCCGTCCGTGTGTTGGCCGCGAAGAGGCTAAGGGGAAGGGTGTGTTGAAAGGGCTGGTTTTGATTAGCTCTGTGTAGACAATACCCACCCTCTGATACCACTGTGATTCTCTCGCTCCCTCTATCTTCCTCTCTCTTACAGTCTCTACCTCTTTCTCTCTATCGCAGCGCACTATTTCCCTCGCCCCGGCCTCCCCCGTCCCCCTCGTCGCCCACTGGCTTCGCCTTCTCCGCAGCGAACGCAGCAGCCACTTTGTACACCGACTGTTTTGTGTCTGACGAACAATGGACCTACACCACTGACAGTGCACCACCACCAACGTTACCGGCACCAATCGCCAGCACCATCGTCATCGCTGCCGCGCGCATAGTGATGGCCTCGATCCAATTGGCGAGTTCTATTCGCGAGTTATCTCGACCGATTCGCGACAAAGTAGAGATTCGACGTATACTGATAAATATTAGGAATTTCTACTTATCTGTCTTTCTAAATACCAAAGTGTGTTAAAATAATGCAACGTAACAGAAGATATAACAGATCAGAAAACCATTATTATTTTACGTGAAATTAAGTAATGAAAATTACGTCGTAAGCTTTATGTGTGTAGGATGCGATAAGATCGATATATTAAAATAGAATTATTACATTAGGGATCTACTTAGCGAATTAGAAATTATTTCTAGATTAGACACTTGCGTATCATACAAACGATACAAAAGAAGAGAGAAGGTACGTTGGTTAAATATCATCGCGTTAAATACCAAATCGTTCTCACAACTCGACACGTATCACGATAACTTTCTTCGCGTTGTGAGCAACGACGCTTGCAAACCAGTCTGGATGTTTCGGCAACTTCCCGAGGTCGTTTCCTTCCGGGAGTACGTTGCGCCAGGACGAAGATCTAATCGCGCTCGCAACGTTACACGACCGTATCGCGACATTATTGTGCGACGTTTTCGACGGCTGACGCTAAGTGTCGCGGGGATATTGTATTTCAGGAATACATTGTGCTCTCTCACTGTGAAACTTGCCGCTCTCCAAGTTCGGCTATCAATGCACGCCTCGCGAATGTATTTACACGGTAAATTCGCGCGGCTTGACATCCCTTCGTCGATTCGACGCTGACGTTGGTACGAATTTATTTATGTGGGAAGCAAAGTCTTAAGTAAGTTATTCAGTTAGTCGATTGTTCACGCTTCATTGATTTTGCAGGCCTTGCTTCGAGTCTTCAAAGGATTATAGAATATTCGCTGATAGATTATTCAAGTCAATTGTCACGTTAATCGATTCTTCATCTATCGCAACTCTTATATGCTATTTAGACAAACATAAATTTTTGATCGTATAGTGCAATAAATTGTGACATTAGATCGCATTGAATAACGCATTTTCTACAATGCAATTTTCTACAATGGTAGTTTATTATGCTAAACATTTTTGTCGACAGCAAAAAATTTAATTTGCAAATATCTGGCCCAGCAGTGTATGAAAAGTTTTCAGAGCAGAGAACGTTGTCTGCAGTTGGAATATATTTCCCTCATTCGTTCACGGGAGAAGTTCGATTGTTGCACATAATTGATTCTGCGTCGAAGCGCACTCTATTCGCGGAGTCTCCCTTTCCATGCGGAAATTAACACGAACTTGTGGAAAGTCGAGGTGCGAGTACTCGAAGATCTCGTTGTGCAATTAAATTATGAGTATGCAGCGTTCTCTACACCTGGAAAATCGCGTTCTCCTAAACTTACTTTGCATTAAAACAATTGCTCTCTTACTTATACAATCGATGTAAAACTTTGGAAAATTGTACCTCGTATAATATCTATATATTTATTTGCAAACTGTGTTTGAAAGTGACGAAACTTCGATCTTTAACTTTTCTAACGAGGAAGCGAAGGGTATTGCTGGGCGGTTAAGATAACGCGATTGCGCTCACGAACAATGCAGATACGACGGCTAGTAATTTAGATAGACCGAAGTGGTTCACGTAGATCGGCATAACTTTAAATTAGGATGTTACGTTAATGAGATTTCAAGCATGGCCTCCTTTCCGCGCGACCATTCATCCGCTGCGGTATATGTCAGGGGCAGACGATCCACAAAATTATCAATATCGCTACGTTAAGTTTGCACGAATAAGTTTAAATGCACAAGCGTGTTGTAATCGCGCTGGTTGCGTAAAAATAGGTCAGGCCGGTTTACGAGCATAATGAAATCGGACATTCGCAATCATTAGATAAATTTGAAATTATCTGATAATACTAGATTATCATATATATTTTACGTTGAATAAATATTATCATCATCTTTTAACCATTCAACCATGTTTTAACTTTGTCGCGAGATAATAATTGCACCGTCTCGTTTATCCGGCGACCTCGATTTTCCTTCCGCTTGTGACTTCACATACATAACTAGTGCTTGTTAACGCGTACACATGTCCATACCATAAAGTATCGATATTAGCTGACCGATTTTCACTGGCAGTGAGAGAGCGGGCGCTTGCTGCTTATCGCCGTCGTTCGCGTCGCGCATCTAAAATAGCCTCTCCCGTGACGTTCACCACGCGCAAATATTCGGGGTGGGCGACTAAGAGCTCGAGACTCGCGAGGTCCGCAGCCCTCGCAGCCGATCTCGATTGGAAATTACTCCCTTTCATCCCTGTTTACGGGGTGAAAGAGTAAGTAGAATAGGCGCGGTCGCGTCGAGTATTGCCTGGCTCCACCGTGACGAATATATTCCCAAAGTACATGGCTCGACAACTAAAACTGACACGTAAATGCGGAGAAGCAAATGCCAATATTCGATAAATAATATTTATCTGTCGGGGAAAATTGTAAAAATAAATATTCTGCTTCTTAATTAAATGAATTTATGATACAAATAAAAGGGAAAAAATGTTGTCCAATAAAACCCTTGAAAATAATTTAAAAAAAAAAAAGTATTTGTGATAAAATGCGCAATATAACGCGATATTATATGTTACCTGCCTTTTCGAAAATTTAGTTTAACAAATAGTTTTCATCGGTCAGCGATATTTTTAGGCGAATATCGAATCGTCCGCCAAAAAAAGAAGATCTCGAAACGCTCGCATACTCCCGTCCCGCCGCCGTTCCTTTCACCGCACGTTCTGCCGGAGTCTGCCGGAGCACATGCATGCATCGGCCGACGCGATCGATTTGGATTTAATTAAAAAATGTTTAACAAGCGCGTCGTCTCCCCCATCTCCTCGAGCCGCGTAAATATCCTCCGCGGCCGTGGCGGCCGCATTCCGCGGTTAATTTCCTTGACGTGCCGTCGGCCTGCTACACCGAAATAAAGATAAAACGCGCGCCGCGTGCGAGCCCGCGTGTGTTGAATAATTACTCGCGATATTAAGAATCGCGTTGGTGACCGTGCGATGTAATGGAGGAAACAAACGTTAGTTTGAGCCATGAACGAATATGCATCGTGTGTATTTTGCTATGCAACGGGATGATGTATGGGATGATCCGATAAGTGCAACGACGTCCTGAGAAGCGTTCTGCGCGTGCCTATCTTTACTAAGCGGAACGAGCCTGAGTACGAAATTCCGTACGCGCGTTTTTTATTGCGTAAATGGGAGAAAAAGAGCTACGGGACCGGGCTAAAGTATTCTGATAGATGCAAACCCATTTAGCTCGCTTTTTCACTTAAATCGAAGATGAGAAAAGGAACATAGGCTTCTCTCTCTCTCTCTCTCTCTCTCTCTCTCTCTCTCTCTCTGCATAACAAACGCGGCAACAGTAAATTGTCATCTTTGAAAACGAGCATTGTATCTCTGATTTCCAAAAGAAAAGGGATGCATAATTGTATGGTCGTAGCTGAACCGACACTGAGAAAAAAAATTGTTAATCCCAAAAAATGTTTAGTCCGATACGTACAACTAAACATTTTATTTAATTAACTAAACATTAGTTGTTTTAACCATTTATTTAGTTTCTTTAATCAAGAATTAATTAAGTCAATTAATGTTTAGTTAACTAACTAAAATGTTTAGTTGAACGTATCAGACTAAATATTGAGTATTTTTTGGGATTAACAAATTTCTTTTCTCAGTGGATAAACTGACCTTGCAGACAGATCGATGGGTAAACAAACATTTTAATACACCGCGACAATGTTCTCCTCGTGGTAAACCGCTAATGCTTCCGCTCTGCGTCCACGAGTACTCGAGACGAATTAAATACGCGTTGTGGAGAAATGAGAGAGAGAGAGAGAGAGAGAGAGAGAGAGAGAGGGAGGGACAAAGAGAGAGAACAGTGACGGGTCTGGGGTGGGCTATAGTATTGGATTTGTTCATACAGGCGTGTTCGTCCGCGCTGCGGCACGGCGCGCAGGCAGGAAATCTGACTTCGCGTGGAATTTTTTAATTAGCAAAGGACCTGAAAAAAAATCCAATGCCGCGATAACCCGTTACGAACGAGCGAATGAAGTCGTCGCTGCGTTATAAAGGTGCGCGCACATCGGGATCCGTTGCGCTGACGCGACTGCCGATCTACCGATCGGTCGCGCCGGTCGTTTCGCCTTCGACGGTATTTGAGAAGCGAGCGGGGAAAGGCTCGTTAATTAGCGGTTACGCTTCCGCGGGCGGATGAAGAGGCAGTCGATGATGATGATGATCGCGAAATTTTATAGAATACGCCGCTGTCGTAATACTATGTGTTTCCTGCTAATCACGGGCTTTTTAATGAATATACTTTTGAAGCGAATTCTTTCTTAGTAAGCAGAACGAGAAGCTTAATTACAGAGCGAGATATTGAAATTAAAGATACTTTACGAGTCAACACTCGAAAGAATATATAGTGAAATAATTTTGGCGTATAAATTTCGTTTCTAATTAATAATGTTTCAGGTTTTTACTTCATAAAAATTTTATTTCTGGATAATCTGCCCAAGTATATTTAATATTGCAAATTTTCAATGATTGAACTATATTATATATGCAGTTTGTCATTACATTTTCGCTAAGAAAAAATTCACGTTTTTCTTACATTATCCGGGGAAGTGTAACAATCCAAATAAAATGTATTTTGCGATTGCTGGGGGGTGAAAATTTATTATCGACAGTAATACAGGGATGATTACGACGCGTCAGTTATCGACTGTAGGTTTGCTCACGAATTTTGTTATTATTTGCTGTTGTTTTGTTTGATCTTTCCGGCACGGCGATATTAGTAAATTTCGGTTTGCAATTGGATAATCGCAAAGTGACAGTGGCCGCAGAAAGGAGCCATATATTATTGAACCCTTCGTTAGTTGGTGCGTGCTCGAAGGCTGTGTTTCAAGTTAAGCATTCGCGTGATCACGGTACGTCTCGGCCGGGCTCGGCAATAATTGTATCTCGCACAGGACCGTGCAATACTAGCGGGAAATATAAGGATTATTCTCCTACGACCTGTTAGGGAGACGTTCACCGTCGTAGACGACGTCTGGATACACCGGTGAGCAAGAAAGAATTTTGCTTATTAATCCACGAAGTGTTTGATCCGTCAGTTACTACTACTTAACGTAGTTGGAACCAACAATAAGTCTGATCGAAAACGATTACCGTCACTATACTGCTGCCGGTTTCCAGAAATGTCCGAGCGAGAACGTCATCATCATTAACTCTGCTTCTTTCTTCCTCTCGTTGTTTTAATTGCTATCCGTAAAGTACAAAACTTTACAATCGAGCGGTTTGCAATATCAAGCTGTTGCTGCGCGCATAACAGCGTTCTAATCGTTTTACACTGCAAACTACGGAATAACTCTTGCATCACTCAACGTGAACTCAACCTGAATAATTTCCCTCGAACCACGAAACTTCCAATCTAGTTCACAGCATTGCCATCACGTATATCAATCAATTCGCTTCACGGCAATCTCCGTAATATATCATGTCGCGTAACACGAAGAGAACACGAGGGCATGCCAGATTGGGGTGCGCTTCGTTCTGTATCTGTATCTTTATCTTTCTCGACGGCACCCCGCGCGCTGTCCATGTTCCAGCGGGATGGTATAGAGAGGCAGGGATGGCGCGACGCGTAATGGGGTTACGACAGCGTTAAAAACCTCCCTTATCCTAGTATAATGTCGTCCGAGATCGCGATAAAGCTTCCGCACTCCGGCTTAAACGACTGCGAGTTAACCGGAATTTGTTTCGTCGGTATCTATTTTTCTTCCGACCGTTGAAGAGCTTGTCGCGCGATAAGAATCTTCGCGTAAAAAGCGAAGGTCGCGGTGAAACGACGAGAGTCGGGGACGGCTGACATCGTTCATTGAATGTGCGCGCAAACACATTGCTGCTAATCGAAAGTATGCGCTGATAATACTGCAGCGATAGCACTCCGTTGCTGTTTCCTAGCTCGGAGTTGATTTGCATTGAGAAATAAGAATATAAAAACTAATGGAAAACATCGTAGTTCTATTGTATTTTTATGTAAAATTGTTTTTTCACAATTTTGTTAACGTCCACCGTCGGCATAAATCATATTAACAATCAATGAAGTCGCGAGATGAAACGAAAATATAACTGCTTGGCAAGTAGCCCACAACCGTTATTAATTCTTTTATAATTGCTCATTTTATTCGTACGTAATTAATTTTTAATAATAACACTTATTATAACACATATCGTACACCTTTGTTTATATTTTTCAATTCCAAGCTACTTTATACCCGTGAAAGAATCTATACATTAATTAACATAGACTGTACAAATATATAATTAATTAATACGTAAATCGTGCTAATTAGCAGCTAATTATTTATTCCATTACAGTTCTAGGTCTGCATCTCGGGTACATTTTTTAAACAGAGTAATTTAAATGATTTTCTACGTCTGTTTATTGAAATTTTTTTGAAATAAACGTATCTCTCATAATGCTCTCCAACAAGGCTCAAATATTTAAAAACTATGTTCCCTACAAATTGTAATGGAGAGATTACTCTGCGGCCGGCAAGAATCCACAGCGAAATCTTCGCATCTCTCGCGCGCGTCGCGACGTCTGCACGCCGCTGGAATATAGCATTCTCGCGTCGCGGAATCATTCACGCCTCGCTCGAGGGGCGCGCATAAGCACCGTAAGTCTATACTTGGACGCATGCTTCCGTACGAATACGAAGTCCATAATGCGTGCGATACGAGAGAACTGCGCGGCGTGCTCTTTCCTCTCGTTCTCCTCTCTCGCACGCGAGCGTGCGCGCGCGCGCGGGGGGGGAGGGAAAAGTAGGAGCACGCTCGTATTCACCCCTTCTACACCCGTGGCAACACCATCGTGATGGTCCACGGGCGCGCAGCGATCAATGCCACTGTCGGGCCCCTCTATGCTCCGTCCCCACTGTATTCGCTGTTCGGTCGTCATGACGACAACATCCCTACCGACCCCACCAGGACCAAAGCGATACCTCTGGTGGGGTACTTGGGTAGCCGCGAAAGGGGTGACGTCTCCGTCCCCCTTCGTACCATCCCTCTATCACCGCCGCAGGGAGGAATTCCTAGGGAGACGACCAGGGGATTTTGACTCTCCACCCTGTGCACGACTCTCCGTCTCTCTCTCTTTCTCTCTCTCTATCTCTCTCCCTCCTCATCTTTCTCCTCCTCTCCTTCTCGCTCCCCGTCTCTCTGTCTCCGTCGGCGTGTCTCTGTGCTCGGCCACCCGCACGCATTACACGTACGCAACGGAGGTCAGGTAGGTCGCTCCAGGTGACTCGGCCCTGACACCGTATCGCTGACCACCGGCCGATTCGTTGATTAGATTATTGGCCACCGATCATCGCAACCGATATCGCTGCAGCTCGCACTGTGAAACTTTTAGGCCTTTGGATTTCTGATTTATTTTGATGATGGTGATATTACATTTATCGTCCCGTGATAGTAGAGATTATTCACAAGGAAAACTATGTTTGATACGATTATAAACTCGGCTATATTCCATCTTGCAACTCCGTTGTTTCTACTAAATTATGTAACACAAGTTCTCTCTCTGAAGGGCTGAAATATGAGAAATTAGGTATACGAGAAAATTAATTCGCAGTTCTCTCTCTCTCTCTCTCTCTCTCTCTCTCTCTCTCTCTTTCTCACCTACTTTGTTTATATAAATTATGAAAAAATTATATTTACAAATTTCATTTTTATAAGTACAGAGTGATTGCAGATCGTCAGATGGCATTAATAATCATCCGACTGGTCGATCGTTGATCAAACTATCGATGTCTATACTTTCAACGAATATTTAAATTCTTATTTTTATTCCTTAATTTATGAAAAACAAAAGCATAATTTGTTGCAGAGGCGAATATGTTTAAGCATTTATCAAGGATAAGGTGAGTGCTAGTAAATAATCGTATAGTAGACGGTTGTTGCACTATACGCTTGATACAGTCATGTTTCCTCAGTCGCTAGTTGGATTATACGTATCTGGTGTGTCGGAGCATGGATTTGCCACGCGTTGATTAATTCTCGACTGTCCAAGCCCTTCAAATTGAATTCGAACAGTCTTGTTTCTTTAATCGTAACCCGCTGTACCATTTTGAACTCTATAAGAATATCTTTATCACGGATATTAATAAAAATATCTAAAATTATGGCAAACGAAAATAATTATATATTCATACTAAGACTCTCCCATGCGATTATATATTGTATATAGAGATGAAAATATATAGGAGAGTATAAAGTTTGCATAAAACTATTAATAAAAGACTATATTTGTGGTTTTAATAAAATATAGAATTTACACAAACACAAAAATAAGATTAATGCATCATCATGAGCGAGAAAAAGTCAGATTCACGTTCTCCAATCTTTTAATATTGGATTAAAAATGAATCATCACACACACACACACACACACACACACACACACACACTTCTCCTGGATGTGGGACAGAGCGAGATACACCGTATAGGGCTACCAAGCAACGGAAGACGCGAGGGGGGACGAGTCCGATCCGCCTCTAAATCGAGTTACGCGGCCTGCTGGAGATAATGATATTTATGCGCGTCAAGTGTATGATGTGTGGTCTGCCACACATGAATTACGAGTTAGGCCATAAAAAAGAAGCAGGAGTAAAAAGCGCGCGGGAAGTTCGAAACGTCTGTCCAAGGATGTCCCAGGAGATCCGGAGTCGTGTGATAGGCGCGCGGGCGCGCGCGCACGTGCCTTTTCGTGAAAGGCGCTATTTCCAAAGTTTCGCACATTTTTAATGCCATCGCGACTGGATTTACGAGCGTGCGACATATATCGAGATTTATACAACACACCGCGCACGACGACGGACTCTATGTGCAGATCCGTTTGTCCCCATAATGGCTACTCGCAAAAACCATTTGTCACGTTTAGCACTCGAAAGACGATTACCGTAATCGACAAATACGTTATTGTAACAACTCTAAGCTACATTGATCAACCGCTAAGTTGATTACACTGCGATATAACGAATTGACTGCGATGCGTCATCGCGGAACAAATACAATAAAATGTTATTAACGGGATTAACAATGTTGTACATGAATTACGAGTCGGCGTTGCGCGGAAATAAATGCATCAGTGACATAATAGCCCACGCAAGCAAACTATTTAACTTCGGTAAAAAGACCAATCTGCAAACTATTTCAATTATCGCACGCTGGACACGCGCATTCGTTGTATTCGTGTACGCACTCTTGACGCTTTGCACGGTATCGGCAGCTGTGCTCTAACACCCGTGTCCGGATACGCGAAGTATGCCAATTACCCGATTCACAGACTTGCACTGGACCTCGAGCGAGGCCATACAATTCATGGACCATAAAACTCAACAATAAATCAACAAATTTGCATACATCAACATTAAAAAATTTTTAATGGAACCCTATTTAAAAAAATCGCAAAAGAAGATTAAAAATCTACAAAATTTAAATAATTAATAATAATTAGCAATATTCTTAAAAGTGAAGAAATTGCGTTTTGGGGAATGGCAATATCCCCAGTCATCGACAATAACGGAAGCGTTTCCGTTCACTCGGCGACCACATTGCGCTTTTGAGTGAGCGAGTCGCGCGAGAGCACGTAAATATTTATCGTGGATAATCCGAGTATACAGGCGTCTATTACAGCGGCCCTTCGTCGTCGCTGCCCCTCGGGCGGCGGGTTTGACCCCGAGGGACATTCCTAGCATGACACGTAAGGCCCCTCTCTCTCACTCTCCTGCCGTGCGTCGCTCCGCATCCGCTCCGGCTCGCCACCGTCCGAGAGAGCGTAGAAAAGCTCCGTTCGGTGAGCCGCGCGGGATTTTGAGCCACGAAGTTTTCGCATTGTCATTTGGGACACAACGCGAAAGGGGACGAAAGAGGGAAAGGATCGAGGGGAAAAGAAAGAGAGAGGAAGAGGGAGAGAGAGAGAGAGAGAGAGAGAGAGAGAGACAAACATGCAGAAGGACGACATTGAGGGGCTGGAAGGGTGGCCGAAAGCGGCAGAGGCGAGATGGGATAGAGAGGATGAGAGAGCAGATTGGAGAAAGAAAGGCAGACGGAAATGGAGAGAGAAAGAGAGCGTTAAACGGAGCAAACAAGGAATACGCTACGAGAGAGAGAGAGAGAGAGAGAGAGAGAGAGAGAGAGAGAGAGAGAGAGAGAGAGAGAGAGAGAGAGAGAGAGAGAGAAGATTAGAGATGATATGCGGATGTAGAGGGGGAGAAAATTAGGAAGCGGAAGAAGATGATAGTTTATTAATAATGCGGAATAATACATTTCTGAAGTTTATTACCTGCGTGCGTGAGCATGCGTTAAAATTAGGTATATCATGAGTTCATTGTTGTCGCAAATATATTCTGACATATAGCATGTAAAACAGATGACTCTTTTCTCCCATGTAAAATAACGTAAAGATAATCAGGAACGAGCGATACTTGAGGTATATTATTTAACAATTAAAATAGTTGATATATATAACAGTAGATAATATAATAGTTGATATATGAACATCGATAATAGCTTTATGATACCGATATTTCACAAGTCATTGATAAAAGTTGAAGTAACGTGATGTAATGTATAATATTATTTTAGTTAATTATGGAGATAGACTAAACTAGCGTACGAAATCTTGAAACAGCCACGGAGAACCTCGTTTAGTTGCAAACCTAATAAAATCATAATAGTGTCGCATTTACAATTCAATAGCGGGTATAATAACAATATATCTCAACAATCGTATACATTTCAATAACAGTCATTTCAAGAACGTTACTTACAAAAGGAAAAAAGAGGGATTTGTGTCAAAGTGGTCGTGAGAAAAATCTATAGATAAAAATAATAAGCGTGCTAAATTAGTGCGAATAAAAATAATGAAAATGAGAATGGCGGTGTGGCACGAGAGCAGCGCCGCCAGCCTGCAGCTATGATAATGAAAGTCATCTTAACAAACGTCAGTTGCAAAAAAGGAGCAGCAATGCTAGAGAGGAAGAGAGGGGCAGAAGGAAGGAGCGAAAGGGAGACGGACGAAAAGCATTCGGCAGAGGGAGATAGACGGTAGACTCGCGAAGAGCGGGTGAGAGGGGGCGAGAATGCGCGGCCTCTCCCTTCTTCCCACCACAGAAACATGCACACGCACACATTCCCGACGTCGAGGGCGAGAAAGGACGCGAGGGGGATGCTGGATCCTCGATGGACCACCAGGATCCACATCCCCACGGCGACGTCTCGCGCGCAGGGGTTGCCTGGACGGTGGGGGAACATCAGGGGAATGTTAGAGGGGTGGGGGTGCTATATCAGGCCGGCGCGAGGGGGGGAGAGCTCAGTTCATCCAAGAGGAGCGTGTCGGTCACGTAGTATCGGACACACGATCGTTACACCCGGTGTCGACGGAGCGCATCTCGCATCTCGCGGGATGCACACGCAGTTATCTTACACGTCGCCGACACGAACGGGGAAAGGAACGTTAGAAGAGACTCGGAGGTGTGTCGCCAAGCGAGGAGGACTACGCTGGGAACGAACGGGGAGACCGGGTAATCGTAAGTACCGTACATCCTTGCTGTGGTAACTCGAGAAAAGGAGAAAAAAAAACGGAGATCTCTCATTCGGCGGACAACGGACGTGGACGTGCTTTCGTTATCGTCGCGAATTGTTCCTCTCCGAGGAAAGGAAACGTGCGTATTATCGATCGACCGATCGATCGAACGAACGAACGGAGTCGCGTCGTTGCGGACCGTGCAAATTAGTGTTCGCCGAGGGGGTCGCGCGTTGTGTCTGAGGGTTGTGACGTTGGCCGGCGTCCGGGTGGCGCGGTGCCGACGAATCACTCGTTTTCCGGTGTTCCTCAGTGGTGGCGCGTGGTGTCGGTTAGCATTTTTGTCGGACACAAAACTCTCTTTTTCCCCTCTCTCTTTTTGTCTCCGCCTCGCTCTCGCCGGCATCTCTATATCTTTCGCTTTCTCGCTTTGCTCCGCTGCATCGCACATCTTTCTCTTTTTTTCCTCTTGTCCTCTTGTCTTAGTTATCATTTAGTCGTAGCTCGGTATGATGTAATCTCTCATTATGAATATGGTATCATTCTTTCGTGGCTTAATATTCGCAAAAAGCTCGCATCCTTCTTTTAGTGTGTTTTCTCTCTTTTTCTCTGCTCAGTCATTGTTTTCCATGTACTTTAGCTACTATTAATTTGACACATTTTATATATTGTATTCATATTATATTAGTTATATTTTCCCCGAAATACGACAGAATTTTCCTCATGCCCCCCCCTCTCTCTCTTTCTCTTTGCCGCTCTCGGCGCGGCGATTCGATTGGACGAACGGCTCTCTTTGCGAGGATCCCGAGATTACTCGCAAAATTCGATTTCATTGGGAAACCGCCGCGCCGCGGGGGAGCCGCGTCGCCGGCAGCCGTCCCCCCCCCTCCCCACATTTACGTCGGTACAGATTAATTAAGCGATCGATGCTTCTGGAACACGTGAAATTTGCATTAGCGGGCGAGCGAGAGGCGCGTTTGATCTGCCGCGCAGGAGGGGCGAGGGCGAGGGGTCGAGATGTAGGATCGAGAGGATTGCCGGAGGCAGGGGAGAGACTCTTGCATATTTTAAACTTTTCCCCTATTCTTTTGAAATTCGCGAGTAAGTACTCGCATAATCGTGCTCCCGAGAAAAATGTCTGACCAATTAAATTTTAGTGCGGCCAAAGAGAACGACGAACAATATAAAAGCATCTATTCTTTACTTCTCATTTTTATTTTTTTATGAGGAATTAACTTTTCCGGAGTTGTACTAAAATCTTCTAGGCATCTCCAATGTGTGGATATAAATTTATGATATTGTTGTTAAGCGCCCTACAGTTTATTATTAATTAGAACGATATCAATAATGTTAATCTCTCAAGTAGAATTACCTCCCTATTAATAATGCGGCATGTGCCACAAACCGCGTTAGATTTAGCTGCGATCCTAAAACCGTAAAGGGGTCAAGGGATATTCGAGTTACGGCTAAAATGGAGGATTCGAGTAGGAAGTTTCGCAATAATTATCTGATTATATGGCAGGTAAGATATATCGCATCGAATATCGAAAAATTTAATGTCGTAAAATTGAAGATAGTAGTTTTAAGAGAGAAAAAGTTTTACAATCAGCAATACCAAATAAATAAATAGATTTCTATGCTCTTTGTAAATTATTGTTTTATACGTTATATAAATTCAGACTTGTATTTCAAAGAGTCCTAATATATACACATACATATAATACTTAGTATCGTTATCTGCTTATACATATTTTTAATTAAATAATTGAATTCTCTTGATATATTCGATATTATAGAATGTATTTATATATCAGTATATATGATATCGAATAAATACGGCAGTGGATCGCGCATTTCACGTTCTTTCAATGTGTTGATGTGAACTCACGAAACCGTTGCGTTGTGTGGCACGAGGATGAGATAGAATTAACAGCAGCGAGAGATTAACGATTATACTCTTAATCGAGTTAAATACCTGTACATGCAGCGGCCTTTGTAAGGGATCCTTTATGCGCATTGTACGTACATCCTTGGTGGATAAACTTGAGCGAATACAATCGCGCGGTAAAACGAGCGAGACGAAATCGATTCATTGCTTTGAAGATTACGCTTCGATGTAGGTTTCGCGTCAAAAATGTGCACGTCGCGTCTCCCTATATATATTTCATATAGATAGCAAATAGAAAGCGCGCGGTCGTGTTTATTTTTCGCGCGAGTTCTAAGGTACGCGAGGTAACTTGAGGTATAAAAGATAACTCTCAACATAGTCAGAGTACGGCGTTATATGTCGCGTGACATTGTACGGCGAGACGATATTTCATTAATGTCGACAAAGATATGACGAAAGTTTCGAAACAATATAGCAAAGATACAGAGGAAAGATGCACAAAAACCATGAAAAAAATTATTCGTAGAGTATATCCTTTAAACGTTTTTAGCTATAATCTCCCTTTAATTTTATTTGACCCGTTTAACCGCAATTTTCAGTTATTTAACACCGAACGTTGATAAATAATAAGCACGTCACACGAATGTAATCCCACGCGAAATTTAACGCGCGCGAGAGATACATATTTATTTTTCCTGTGTCCGTTAAAAAACCAGAATAATCCCATACGTACCCGTAATATTTTAGCGGTGGCGAGATAACATTGCAACGCGATGCACCGGCCGAAGTCGCGTTAAGTACTCGCGCGGCACACGTTACACCCCCGGTAAATTAATTCAGATCGGTTTGGAGCTGAAAGTTTTCTGCGGGACTCGCGTCGCCGTGAATGCGCCGCGCAGCAAATCGCATTTACATGATATTTTCCGGCGTAATTTACATGTTTGAGTCCGACCGCGGGATTCTACAACTCCGTAACGCCACTGTCCCTCTCCATCGCCCCACCTCCTCCCCTCTTATTTTTATTTACACGCTCTTTTGGCCGGCACGCTCGCAAATGTACAGGTCGCGTTTTAGCGCGAGGGTGGTGGCTTAACAGCGAAGTGTCCCATCGCGCAGAGTCACACTGAGTCCACTTTAATCCTGTTAACCTATCAACACTCTCAAAGTCTCTTTTACGTCGCGCAAAGATATCTTCGCGTTCGCAATCCCATTAAATCCCTTCATCTGGCAGCTCACGGAATGCGCTGACTTTAATGGCGAGGAGATAATCTTCCTCCAACGACTAACATAATGTATCCTTCCGCTGATTTAAGCCAAACTTAGTAATCGAGTATCAAGTTCGCGCAAGTCGGAAATACCAAGCGCGATCGTTTTCCGAGTGACGAGTACTGATACGATTCCATTACTAACAGTTCAACTATAAGACACTATATACATTGCAAGTAAAAGACACTTCTTTGTATATAAGACGTTGTTTTTAATATACTTTCCCGAAATATACTATTCGCAAAGACAAAGAGAATAATTATGGTAATTAGAAAAAAATGTAAAGATGTAATTCGAGAAAGGTCTGAGAATTTTAAAAACACATCGTTACGTTAAGTAGAATGGATAATTATACTCTCTACTTTCGGGCATGTAATTATTATGTCCCATAAAAAATAATGCACGAATAAACATCTCGGCTATCAGAATTTTCGACCAAATTCTTGGATACACAATAGAGAGGAGGGACATTCGTGGCTGTGAAAGAATCGAAAAAAAAAATAGAACGCAGCTTCGTTTTTCTTCCTCTTGCTTCCTCCCTCCCCCTCTCTTCTCTCTCACGCCGTTCTAAAGACAGACAAGAGCCACGTCGCATCCGTTTGCGAACGCGCTTGAATCACTGTCGCGCAACGCAAAAGGAAAAGTGGATGAAAGGTATCAGACGCGGCAAGTTTTCATTTCGCCGTGCCGTCACAATGCGATTGAATCGACGCGGCCAGGATACAGGCTGTCGCCGCACGGTGTGAATATTTAATAAACGTTGCCGTTAATGAGGCTCGGCCATATTAGTATTAATTAACGTCGAGACGTTCGCGGCGTTTCATCGTTCGCGCGCCCGAATAAAAACACTAAATTATAGACAAAGAGCATGGGTGGGGGATGTATCCGATCACTAACTATTTACCACCAATTTACGGGGTACAAATGCACGGATTCGTTTACATTTTGTCGGATCGAATTACGCGTTTGTGAATTTAAATATTTTGATCAAGATATCAAATAACATTGCGTTGATATTTAACTAATCGCTGTGTTTAACAATCTTTACGCACATCTTTACGTAAAATGCATTTAAATTTATATTAGATATCACTTTTATTTTTAGGATAATCTACAATTAATCTACAAGCAATTATCGGTATAATATTATCGATGAAATAACGCACACATTTTGCACTTCTGTAAAAAAACAGATCTGTAAACGGCAGATTGGTGAATAGATTGTACATACTTCCGTGGAATTTGTGCCATCAATCTCTTCTCTGTCAGGTGATTCTATCGTTTCTTCGAAAAGTTCAGATGAACTCCATCGCGACCTGTGCATTTGATCGGTGCGTCGGATTCTTTACCAAATTTTGTAAACTCGGCACTGAAATTCTTCACCGTCTGCGGTGATTTCGCGGAAACATGCGATGTACGTTCTGCAAGTTCAACCGTGTGACTTTTTATCTCTTAGGATAATTTGTGGCGATTTCTATTCATAGCATGGCTAATCGATGTAACTTGTAAACCAACCTTTATTTATTATATTTGGTCATGCATCGATTAAAATAGACATCCGCGGGTTAACATATTGTTATTGAACATATTGTATATATTTGGGTATTCTGGTTTTTTCATTGTTTTTTATATTATACGGCACATAAAATTATAAATAGAATTCTAACACAGATAGAACATCTAAAGTAAGCTTTGATGACTTCAACTAGCACGCTTTCATATAAAATTGGCCGATTTTGCTCCGTTAAACTAATGAATATGAACGGTATATATGCCACGAAAATATTATTCAACGTGAAGAGGATAATTTATCACATATGTATGTCAGATACTGTCATCATTATCATACATTGGTGTGCGTCTAGCCCATATTCACCAGTTTTCCGACCAGAGTCGCACAATCGATTGCCCCGTTCCATCGCGACGGGTTAATGAGTAACGAATAGTGAACCGCCATCGCGCATTCGCGTTTTGCGCGAAAATTAGAACGCGTATTGTTCGAGAGACTGCGGAAGCAGAATCCACCGGAAAGAAATTAGGCGCGTCGCAGGGAGATCATTACGATATCGTCGGCGCTCTCAGTGGACGAATAGAATAGAGGAAGAGAGATGAGAGTTCGATTAGTGTCGACACTAAGCGTTCCTGCGTCGGTTTTAGACTGCGTGCACATTAAATCTGTTTCTCTCAGAAACTTTTTTTTATTTTTTACCTCTCTTTTCTTTCTCTCTTTATTTCTCTCTCTTTCTCTCTCTCTCTCCCAATCGTGAAAATAATTTTAAGTTTAATAATTTTAAGTAAAGGATACACAAAGGATACAGAGATATAGAAAAACAATTAACGAGGGCCAACATCTTGGCGAACAGTTATTTAAATTGATTTTTGAAATTTATATTCGAATCTGATATAAATGTTTATTCTATCTTTTAATTCCATAAATCACACGGATCATTGCTTATAGGCTTGCCGGTGTGCACGTGCCCTTATTGTTAGACCCGATCGTTTGCATTTCGCACTGTTGCGCAACGAAGACAGAGAGAAGCATAGAAAGCAATAGAGTGACGTATGTACAGGATGGTCCAGAAATTGTGTATTTTCTTTGGATAGATTCTCGAAATAAAAATGAGTATCATTATCATCTACTTCAATGTAGCAGAAAAGCAAAAAAAATTATAAACGACAAAACATGACCGTAATTTATATTGCGTGAAAATAAAAAAATGTATATTACAGTTAATTCCAATTAATTTCCAGTTTTAAAAGCTGAATACACGGCATTATTGTCAAAACCTCCAGCATCTAAAGTTTCAAAAAAAAAGATAGCACTAAAGTTTAAAAAAGAAAGTTGAATTTTTTACCAAGAGAAATTTGATTTCAATTTCGGGGAAAGATCCATAGATGAGGGTTGGTGTAGGATTTCTGAGACATCCTGTACACGATACCCGGTGCTCTCGCAGGCAGAGGAATAGAGAACTGAGCCCGAGGCCATCGCTAACGACGCCATTGTCAGCGGCCTGGCTATTGTGCGAGGCGTCCTGTACGAAGCGCCGACTCCTGGCCAGGATCGGGTGGATCCCTGGCTCGGTATATATTTCAGAGACGAATAAAACAAATCATTCAGCGATGACGACACAACGAACGCAATGCGCGATCGATTCGTGCGAAAATTCGCAAGAAAAAGGCACCCGCGGTGATGGCTTTCGCTTATGGCAAGAGCTAAACATCTGATTAACAATGAGTTCGCGAAAGCGTTTTATTATATTTTACAAAAACGAACGCGATGATGGTAGATAACATTTTGTAAATGCTGGACTGTGATCGATTTGTTGACAATGCGAAACTTTTCTTCTCAAGTTTTTATTCGAATGGAAGCATAATTTTTCTAAATCTGAATTTTTTGTTAATTATTCCTGTGTAAACTTTTAAATGTTATTCGGATTTTAGACTTACATATTTTTTAGGTGGAAGCATTACGCATAAAGAGATAGAGAGAGAGAGAGAGAAAGAGAACTCTAGAAAGAGAACTAGAAAAATTTAAAAGCAATGAAAAATCACAAAAAATTAATGTTATTTTGAATAATCGATGATATTTTGATAAATATTTAACAGTCACGTTTTGCGTTTTGATATTCTCCAATGCGAAACTGTCAGTTTTCATCGGTGGACAACATTCAAACCCGGTTTATCCGGGCCAAAAAGATGCCCGGAGCTTTGGCAAGCTTTTCTCGTCACCTCCAAAGGTATTAAATGGGACAACAAAACCGGGCTGTCCCGATATCCTTCCGCATTACCGCCCTCGGACTTCTTCCCCCTCAAGTCGTCACATTGTGCCTCGCACGAAGAATTCCTAGCACCCCCGTTGTATCCGTAAAACAGCCACTTTTCCATCTGGTATTCCCCAAGTACCCTCGAGCGCTCTCTTGTTCGATCTCGAAGTGCCGTTCCTACCTTTCTTTTCCACTCCTTTTTCCTCATTCTTTTTCTCCGTTCGTCTCGAGCCCGTCTCTATTTCTCTCTTTCCCTCCCTCACTTTTTCCCCTTTCGCTCACATCGCGCGGTATATCCCCATTATTTTTTCCTTATTCCATCGCCTAGGCATCACCGTTTCCCCACGTGGCGAAGACGTTCCACGGGGAAAGAGGCGTTCGATTGAATATCGATTACGCTCGATTTGAAACGCGCGTAATGAGAGAGGCTGATCGCGTCAGTCCTGCGTGCGTTGCGACGTGAGCAAGGAAAAAACAGTTAATAGTACGAGGAAGCCGTGGAGGGGAGGGCAGGAGGTGACGGAAGGGATGTCGAACTAACCGCAAAGAGCTTTCCGATACGCTGAGGTACGATACGACGGAAGAGTGGTGAGCATATGGTCGAGTGGAGAAAGCAATTTGCTACTTGTAAATCGGTTACACGGAACAGTGTGCTTTCGACGGAGAACTTTTCTTCGACAGATTATGACAATTGCTGTTTATATTACATCTACTTAAGACATAAACGCCGGCCGTTCATTTTCTTTCTTATAAGAATCGATTCTCGTGTATAATGATAAATATCGCGATAATTTTGTGAGTAAACGTAATAAGGCATAACACATCAATTATACTACTTAGTTTTTTATTATCAATTTTATTTCTGACTGAAATTTTTTGTTTTTAGTTTGTACAAATCATTACTTAGCGATTACGTAAAAACTAAAGTAAAAGATGTGACAAGAAACGATATCTTTTCAATGTTCATGTAGCTTCAGTTGTACTTACTTAACGTCTTTCTCTTTTGATGTAGTATTGAATAGATTACTAATGTCGAATAATAGATTAACATTATAAAATAATTGAAAGATGAAAAAGAAAAAGAGAGACGTCTCTCTCTTCCATTCAAAATGAAAAACCAGCGATTTATGCTCAATAAAGGTAGCGGCCGAAATGTCGTAATTCAACCGAGATATATCAAAGGGTTAATTGAACATAAAATCATCAGGGCGAGAACGGACACAGCAGCGATTATATTCGGCCGCGGAGAGGCGAGCGTTTCAAAGCGCTTTTTTTCCGGACCTCTTCTCGGGATTGAACCGAGACAAGGGAACAATTACCAGGGCCGTGTTACCCTAATCCGAAAATCCTGTTACTTCGCGATCCTCTTCTGCTCCTCGTGCCCTCGACTACTCTTCCTTACGAAGACAAACTTCATCCCTGGGCGATAGACGACACGGCGCGGTCCTTCCATTATACTTCACCAACGATGTGCTGGAATTGCACATCCGCGAGCTTCTAACCGAAATTCTGCCACTTCCGTTTCTTCCAGAAAAGCTCTTCCCAAATACTTTCAGCCGTTCAGCTTCACTCGATCGTCGACGAATGTCGATACGAGTTGACGTAAATCGCGAGATCCGACATCGTTCAAAAAACTCAATACCATCAAATGGAGTTACTTTGCGTACGGGAAGAAACTTGTTAAATATTAAAGTTGATGGGGAAGAGAAGATAGTTAACGCGAAAATTAAATGACCGAATTTAATTAAAAGTTCAAGTAAGCAGATTATCGCGCCCGCGATATGTTTAAACGTTTGGTAACTATACTTTCCGCATTAGCTCGTGCTATATTTTTCTTACGGGAGTTTATCGCGCTTCGATTAAAAATCGCCGACTAAGCGTGCACCGCAAAAACATGCAAACAGGGAAATTTCGCATTTTTTAAATTTTAAATGAATGTTACTTATTAATTCAACAATATCCCGAGGCACGTTTGCGTTTTTATAAATGAATACCAATAGAATGAGCTATTGTAATAAAATATCTAAACATTGCACGCGTTGCAGGTATTTGATTAAAACAACCAACGCTCCCGTGCAAAAATACGCCATTACTCAATGAATCTATTCTTTTGGATCTCTCTTTTTCTTTTCGTGCGTTCCGCCTTTTTCCGGCCTCTCATCTTCGCCATCCCCCGCTGACAAACAATAGCCGAGCGAAGGTGCCGACAATCGAAACCTCCTATTTTCTCTTATTCCACTCACCGGCATTAAATCCACGTTAATTTGGTCAAAATCGGTAAAACGATCAGTGGAAGGGTTAATCAACCATTGAAATTGAAAAAGTAAAAAAAATAGAAATATAAAATTCCTCACCCAAACTGATTCTTCAGACATATCGATTATAAATTCTAATTATTATATAATATTAAATTTTCTGTTATATAGACAATATTATTTAATACTTATTTATATTATTAAATGAATACATTGTGTACAGACAAGTTGTCTAGTGTTGGTAATTTAATGTTTCCCGTAAAAGATATATTAATTTGCGCTTTTGCAAAATTACTGTAATGTTCTTTGTTTTAGCAGCAGTGATATCTCTGTTAAATTGTCCAAATGTATTGCGTGTCTTTATCTATCATTCCTTGAGAGAGTAACGCAGACAGATAATAAAACCTTAGTTTCCTTTGAGTAAGGTTCATGACAGTAGAATTTGTCGCTTTACTATTTCAACGTGGAGTTACAAATAGAAACGTTACGACATTCGACTTTTCTTATTCTTTTTCTTTTTCTGATTTAAAAGGTGATACGAGTACCCGAGTACATCAAAATTGTAACATTTTAACTTTATATCATTTCTGAAGTTTGAAGAATTATTCTAATGCACATAAATAATTATTGTATTTTAATGCATTTAGTGAGCAATTAGGAAATGTTAGGAATTCAGGGGTTTTTCAAGGAATTAAATTTCTTTAAGGAGACAGGACAAGAAAGTCTTCTATTTATTTATTCCCCACGCATGTTTCTTCGATAGAATTGTAACTGAATTCTTAGGGATCAAGATATTTACTGTTAAAAATGAGAAAGTTCAGAGAAAAAAGATATCGATCAATTTCATCCTTCTTGAGGGAAGATTGACTTTGACATCGCCGGTGACCGATCACGCTCTATATATGCAACCTTTACATACATTACAATGAATCTCTCCCTTCCGGCACGTATTCTCGACCATTCGAAAGTCTTTTCCGAGCCTTTTAAAAGGGTCGGTCTGGCGCGCAAAATCTTGACTATTTTATAAACGCGCGCACGTACGCATCGTCGATTACCGCGAGTAACGCCGCTCTCGCCCGAGATCTTTCCTTAACGGCCACCAGCCATTGTACCTGATCCCGCGAACGTGTTTGGAACACATCGGCGAAATCCCCGAGGTGCCCCACAGGCTGCTGCGATCGCGTTAGCCAATGCAACAGGATAACTACCATACTTCTACTTCTTCGAGTACTTCTTCTTTCTTCCTTTCTTTTTCCCACTGTACCGCGTCGACGACTTCTGGCACTCCGTGGCGTTCGTAAAACAACCACTTTTCCGGAGTCGACACTCTCTGGAGATTTCCAGAGGGTTTCTTCGTATCCGCCACTGTCCGCCACTGGTTCCGACGTCGCGCGTCGTGTCACGTTACCCCCGTTCGCCATTTTGAGAACGCTTTCTTCCTTTTACCGTCTTCCCTTTACCTCGAATGTCATCTATAAATATTCGTTTTTATTTTGCATTTCGAAAAATATATTAGCTTTTTTAATAGGACAGAAAAAGATCAATTTTGATTAAGCTTCGAGTAAGATAAAAGTATGGTAGTAAGATTCTATAAGCACATAGAAGAATATTTTTTTATGGCAATGAAACAAACACCTGTGTGATAATGATATATTTTTTATTATTTTTAATTCTTAAAATATTGTTATTACATTTCTAATAATTGTTGGAGTTTTACACGAAATATATATGTAATGTAATATTTATGAAATTAATCGGCTCGTTATCTCGAATGCGAAAAAGAGGCAGCTTATATTCCAGCGCCACTATACTGATATTCATCGAGCGGTCAAAATATACAATGCATAGTGTATAACGTCGCGATAAAAATCATCGGGGTCTCTTTCCAGAGTGCGAACTCGAAAATGACACGATGTGACAGGGGTGAGAAAGAAGGTGCGCGCATCGCGCAGGGATAAGGCGAGGTCCTATATAAAAAGAGCACGACGATTATCGACTCTTGACTTCATTTTTTATACACGCGGTGAAAGAAAGAGAGAAGACGAGGAAAAAAGCGGCGTGAAAAGTGCGCGATAGAAAGCAAAAAAGCGACAAGAAGGAAAAGGCAGGGGGCGCCGGCTATGCGGACCGGCGGGAGACGCGCGAAAGACGAGGCGGGAAAGGGGAGCCCCGCTTTTCCGTGGGAGCTGGAAAAATATTTGCATACACCCTCGACCATCCTCCCTCTATATCGGCCGCGCGATTCCTCGATATCGGCTCCGGCGTCTCCATATTCCGAAGTTTCGCCACCCGAAGCGACTTTCGTACCCGAGCCTCTTTCCTCTGCTTTCCGCTTTTTCCTCCCTGCATTCAATGCCCCTATCCCTGTCCCCCTCTTTCTCCTCCCTTCTCTTTTATCTCTGCTTGTGCGCCAGTTTTCTTATCCTCCTCTTCCTCCTTCTTTCTGTCTCTCTTTCTCTTTCTCTTTCTCTTCCCTTTCCTCCTCTCACGAGGACGATTCTCATCCTCTCGCTCTTTTCTTCTCGTTGGCGCAATGTGCATCAGAAAATATGAATCCTTCGTCGCATTGTCTACGACAGCGTTTCACGAACTTTCCGCCATTGTGCGCGAATGACGAGAGGACAAAGGGAGAAATTAAGAGCCGTTCTCAATGAGTGCGAGAAGAAGCGTCATCGCGGCGATAGCAATGGCCGTAATTTGCATTGATGCACCGAAACTGAGTTCGCGCGCATATAATTATCTCGTTCGTCATCTTTTCGCTTTCCATTCTGATAAAAATCATAATTTGAATGCGATATGGGTTTTACGTATTTTGTAAAGGAATTTTATTTAAAATATACAAAGAGGACGGAGTAAATTTGTAACAGCTGTGTAAGACAATTAGACGCTTGATCATTTAAGTTTTTATTTATTTATTTATTTATTTATTTTATTTTATTTTATTGACTTGTACACACACACACACATTACTATCATAAATCTATTATTATCATCCATCACATTAATAGATGTCTCTATATAATTTAATACGGCGTTGATAGAGACGTAGTCATGTTTAAGTGTGTGCGCCGTGCGGACGAATGTAATATCGCAATCGCGCAATTCTGACTAGCTATAATATATCTCTCTTTGATTTAGCCAGCGCAAAAATGGTAATCTCGATGCCGCAAGAAATCGAATTATCACGTTATTATTCGGGAGGATGCAATCAGTGACTAGTTTGTTTGCCGATGCTTTGAAATAGCGTAGCTGTGAGCAGATGGTGAATCGATCGTTGCTACGCCATACCGCAGACCCGAAAAAGGCGAATGGTCAATGGTCAAACGAACGCCGTTACCCGGCAGACGCAATGACACATATATATATTCTGCGTGGGGGAAAGTCCGTTGTTACGATTTTTAATTGGAATTTTTTTCGGAGAAAGGGTGTTTCTAATTGATTACTACAACAAAAAGCAAACAAATGAAAAAAATGACGATTTTAAAAAATTGCACCGAAAATATTAGTATGTTACATTTATTTACTTCAAAATATTTTTATAATACGAGAGTAATAAAAAAATTCAATATAACATTCTTACGATAAGTGCTTACGATAAAATATTTAGTGTTCACATGCGCGTTTGTTTTATTTGCACATTCGAACAAAAATATTAGCAGATGGAGACTACTTTATGTCTAACATTTCTCTTATTTTTCCGCGGCGACTTCGTCATCAAAAAATAAATAACGGAATTTCGGGAAACATTCGTGCGCGTCGAGTTGCATTATTTCGCTGGATGACGGGTTCGGGATCAACAAGGTGGGAAAGAAGATAATAGCTCCGGTGTATCACTTGTATTATGCGAATGATGAACGATGATTCTCTCTTTCTCTCCTGCGCGCGCGCTCTCGGTCTCTGTCGCTCTGTATTTAGCGTCCCGTCATATCATATCACGTCGCTTTAGACTATGTCACGTGTTACGTGCTCCGTCATTCCTGATGATGTATGAAGAAGGGTCCTGGTTTCTTAAGGGCTTACCTTTCCGGACTAGCTCGAAACCCCTACAATATTAGGACCACCGTGCGAAAACGATAACTGTTCCGTCCATGATGTTCCTCACCGTATCACATACTGTCCTTATCCCTTTGGGCCAAAGTTATAATTATATCAGTATCTCGGAAGCCCAATACAATCTTGTCAGACGTATCCAGAGGTAAAGGATATTTCAAACTTTCTTTCTATAAGTCTTAAAATAATCTTTCTGTGTAGAAATCAAATCCGATTGAAGTAAAATTGCTTTTATTTTTTAGTATTTATTCGTCCACATAAAAATTTAATCCGAAATGGCTTACATTAGGATCATTAGATCTAGTCGTTAGATCAAGAAAGAGACGCGACAATAGCTCATCAAATTATTGTTAAGGAGTAAATTAGACTGTGTATATATAGTTTACAGAATATATACCTGTGAGATTTATAAAAACTGTTTATTTAGACCTTATCCGTATTGAGCTGGAAAAAACTGCATATATATCCTAATATGCTTAAATAGCAATATTCCTTTCTCCTCGTATCTCGCGTATCCGGCCAGAAGTCCAGTTTTATCTTTTCGGAGACAGGCGTGCGTCTCGTTTAGGAAAACGTCCGTCATGCGTCTTATCAACGTGGCAAACCGATACGATCGATCAGACACAGGCGGCACGTGACGTCTCATTCGACGGTGGACCCAGGCGTTTCCACGATCGGCGAGGTTCGAAGGAGGGCACGCGCGCGGCTAATTAAAGCGCGGTACCGAGTTAATAAGCGGCAAGTCGATGCTGTAATTAGCGATCATTACCATCGAAATATCTCTTCCAAAGAGGATCACTGTGGTGCAGCGCCACCCGCCACGGTGAATTTTAATTAATTCGATCGGCCGCGGCGAATTCCTCGAGAGATTGGCGACCGAGCTTTTAACACTTTGCCTACGAGCTATCAATCCACCCCCTTTTTTATTAATTAATCGGAGCTTAATAAAATGCTCTGTAAATTTTTCAGCGAATTAATTATGCAAATTGCATGGGTAACTTCGAGTAATGAAATAACGAGTTAATGTTGATTAATAATCTGTAAAAGAATCTTTATAAAACGAGGTTGTGCCAATCTAAATATTATAAACCAGATTTTTATAAAATATCATTACGTTGCACGTATAATTTTATGCCATTTAGCGTTATTGTCTAAAATTGCGAAGTTACAAAAAATAAAATTGAATTAATTAAGTTCAAAATAACGCAAATTTCAATTTTGCATAACGAGCTAATCCATTAACGGGGCAAGCTGCATTTCCAGCAGCTTTAAACGCACCTTGTTGCCTCTTTAGTGGGCTTAACGCTCGACGACGCGTGAGCACGTGTCCCCGAGAGAGAGAAGGAAAACAGAGGAGATCAGGAAATATAAGAGGGTAAACCACCGACGAGTTTTCGTGGCAACCGAGGAAAAAACTTAAGCGCCGCGCGATAATATCGAAACGATAGAAATTTTCGTTATCCGCGCGTGCGATCGTCGCGTCGAGGGTGGTAATTGGCTGGGAGAGAGAGAGCCGGGCTCGCGCGGACGATATGCTTTCTAATATTTGTACACTTTGATTGGAGTTTGCCCAGACGGGACTCAAATTAATTACACACTTTTTCCTGCGCGTCCCGCATTCGCGCAATAACACGATAACGCGCCGGATGAGTTTCTCGCATCGGCATACATCGCTGTCGCGTTTCGACCAAACGAGTACCCCCGCCTGTTTGGTAATGTGACAAAAAATTACTCAAGCCCGCTTTATATACGCACAGTTTATAATCAGCGGAAAAATTTTATGGTTAAATCTCAGAGACAATATTCTTAGCAAAAAAAAAGTTTGTCTTTCCAAGTACGGGCATGTTTTTATTCTCGCAAATATTTCTTAGCTCGAAACCGCATCAAGCGTCACCTGCATGATATCGATTTTCATAAGAATTTGACTCGTATATTAGTTGCCGAATATAATCATTAACTATTTATAAGACGGACTGGAACTATAATGTATAATTATCTAAAAATATCTACATACTTTACTAGATAATCGTGCACTGTTAAATATTAAAAAATAAAATTTAAACCAATATATCTTGAATTAAATAACATTTTTTATTTTTAACTACCATGTGTGTTGAAATTTATTATTTTAACACAAAACAATATTATTTTATTGATTTAGTTAACATTGTTTCAGTTAAATTAATGACATATTGAATAGAAGAAGTCAAGAAGTGGCGAGTTATAGGAAAATGGTTAAAAATGACTCAAATTGAATATAATTTGATATTACGAATTTAACAGTGTGTGTAACAACTTATAATTGCGGAAAACTTTCATCGTAGACATCTCATAAAGTGTTTGCAGTGTATTATAATGTTATGCACATAAAATCGAGCTAAAGACGAGAAGCTTTCTCGTTGTTAAAATTACTTTAGCTACGCGCCTTTTATTTCGCACACCTCAATTGACGTTACGTCCGTTATTTCTATCTATGCTCGTTTTCTTTCCCGTTTTCTGTTCCCGATCTCTGAACATGCGCTTGTTTTATTTTAAGCGCAAAAACTAGAAAACGTTAAAAAGAAGGACTGGAAAGAGGACCTACTTTCTCCGCGGCTTGAAGAAAAGCTCGGCTTGAAGTTCGACCTCGTAGCTCGCACCACCACTATCATCACCATCACCGACGTAAAATCTCACGCGTACTTTTCTACACGACGCGACGGGGGATACACGACGAGGTGGCGCGAGACCTTGCCGTCCAAAATTTAGGACGGTTAGAAGGCAGGAGGATGAGGGAGAATGGCGGAGATCGTAACTTAAATCCAGAAGTGATCATTTTAATAGGGCCAAATTAATTTCTCGCGAGAATGCGGCTGCGACACTGCACCCGGAGGGTTGGCCCGGCAAAAGGGGTGGTGAAGTGAGGGTGGAGGAGACTACTGAAAGCTCGACTGGTGCGCAAGAGGGAGAGAGAGAGAGAGAGAGAGAGAGAGAGAGAGAGAGAGAGAGAGAGAGAGAGAGAGAGAGAGAGAGAGAGAAAGCGACGACGAAGAAGGATGGAGAGAAAGGGAGGATCGAGGGTAGCGCCGGGATCGTGGGGCATAGATTATGAGATGGGTGACATTCTCTGACATTTTAGTAATGTCGCCACCGTCTAACCCAACCCGACCGCCACCCGCGTCCCACCCCTTTGATGGTGGTATTTGGTACCCAAGGGGCATGCGGGCATAGTTTGCCGCGCGCGGCCATGGTACAATTCGCCCGGCAAGTTTCCACAGCTAATTACCATATAGTGTCTTGCGGCGCGCGCTTTGCTCTGCTCTCTCTAGTCGAAGTCCTTTAATAGATGTCCCGGCAGCTGCGCAGCTGCGAGAAGTGGTCAATTTTGAGGTGCGAATGCGATTGCGAATTACATTTGCGCCGTGCGTCGAGAGGAAATCTACGAGGGAAATCAACGTAACTGGAACAATCGGACGCGAGAGAATACAATTAAGCACGAGTCTGTGTGCTCTAGAAACGCATAGTTCTGAGCCAATTTTAAAATAAATAAATGTATATTAAATCTGACCTCGATGCTGCGCCACATCATTAATACACGGAGAGAATTTTTTGTTATATTTACCCTTAAATTCACTACAAACTTGGGACAACTTGGCAACCAAGGAATTTTTAAAATATACAAAAGACATTTTATAAACAACGTGATAAAAGTTACCAAGCAGATTGGTAAATTTTGAAAAATTATTGAAATTTCCTCGATATATTTTAGTAAAATTAATCAAACATATTTTATATTTTAATGTAATAAATATTAATATTTTTTTATTATGGTAGACATTAATCAGAATAGCTCGCACATAAAATTCTTGGTGGTACATGTTGTCCCACAACTACCATGATTTCAGGGTAAATTTTAAGAGAAAATTCTCTCCGTGTATTGTTTATACGTTTGCATAAATGTTATTTGGGACAGTATCTATTTTTTTCCTCAAAACTCTTGTCTCGTCCCTCAATCCGATGTTTAAGGCCGAGAGGAAGACTAAAAAGGCTCGATGCTAAATTTACATCTCTTTCGCCCTTCTCGCACCGGTGCCGTTCCGCCTCGATACAATCGAGATACCGACCCCCGGTGTCGACCGGGTCATCTATTTCCTCCCTGCTCAGCTCCTCCGGCCGAAGACGACGTCAGAGGATCTCTCACCCTCGTTCGCGCCGGCCGGATATTCACCTCCGTGTCGTCCTCGCTCATTTTTACGCCACTTCCCCGCGATCGTATTTACATACGCCGCATCATAATGGCGGCGTCCTGGTGAAACCAGGAAAATTTTCCGCGGGCGAGCATTAACGAGCCAGGGAACGATCGTGAGGAAGCGCGGTGCGAAAAGAAGGAATGAATACGAAATTAATAGTATTCCGCACAAAGTGCGTGCATGTGTACAAACCGCCGTCACGCAACTCCATACATTTATACGCTGAAAAGCCCCCTCGCCTCTCCCCCCCCGCCTGTCGTCTTTTCCACCTCGTCATGTTTTCGCACCTTCCCCTGATGTTCCGCCTCTTTTCCCGAACAACTTTCGTACATCCCGTCGCGCGATTACTTCCGGAGAAGCGCGTGGAAACAATAACGCGCGTAATAGAATCAGTATAAAATAAAAGTAAATTTATAGAGAATTCATTATTCGGAAAGCGCATTTATTTATTTATTTACTGAGGTTGAAATACCGGTGTATAGAGGACTTGAGGTATTAATAGGAATTTTCATGCTTTGCACAAATACACTTTTGCTATTGTCCATGAATAATGTTTAATAATGCTCCACTGTATACGTATGTATGTATATGCATACGTGTGATCACGCAAATGTTTGCATTTTAAGAAGATCACTGTGTCGAGATGCTGTTTGTGTATGTTATGTAGGTCGTATCGATATGATCGATCCGCAGAATGTGGTCGGAAATATCTCGGGGATTGGAATCGTGTCGCGTTTGCTCGCATTAGTTGAAACTCGAAATCATTTCTGGCATATGGAGCATTTAAATAAGTCGCTTAAATGTCACGGTATGGACTGGAATTTTTCGAACATCATCTGTTTTAGGATATAAGTCGGACACGAATTCCTAAAACATAAAGTGTTCCTCCAAGTAGGTTGCAGCGATCATTTGACACAAAAAATTTGACACGGATAAAATTGCAGGTGCCGTACTTTTAGAAAATCGCCTTTATATGCTATTCACGAGATACTTATGACGTACGCGAGAAGGGTAAAGAATATATACTCCTATAATATTTCAAATAAATAAATCGTTCTATGTATATGAAAATGCCTCTCCTGTGAGATTCTTATTCATCGTACTTGCGATTTTCTTCTTGTTAAGCTTGCTATTTGAAAGCGAATCTAAAAAGAATATTGCAATTTTATTTCTAAAAATTACTTTTAACTGTACTCTACATATTTTATATAATGTTCTCTTTTAAACTGCAAGATCTTTAAATATTTTTCCCTCAAAGTGCCATTATTATTCACTCGTTTTTTTAAACGCAAATTCAATCATTTATCGTTAGAAATGGTTCGAAACTTTGAACTAATTATTTAAGAATATGTATCGTCGATTCTCGATTGGCAATTAAATTGCAGGTGGTCTTTAAGTCCGAGGGAAGAAATGGCGCGCAAGGCAGAGTTAATAAATATAGTCGCGCGCGATGTGATGGCGTATTTCACGTATTTTCATCACTAGCAGTCTCTTAGAGTGCCGTAATATAGGGACGAAAGGGATGAGAAGGTATAGGGAAAGAGGACCCGAGAGATAGAGCCAAGAGACGAGTCTCGGAGGCTCGTAAGTAGTTTTATTAAGGGGTTCCTTTCGGAAAATCGTGAAGGACGGTTGAATATACATTGGTGGAGATATATGTGATATCGATTACCGTTTGGGGTCCCAATATTACGTCGTCGGTCCATCCGTGTACTTTCTTCCACATACAACTATCACTGGCAGTTGTATCTCTATCTATATCTTTCATCTCGCGTACAAGGTGTTCGCAGAATACCTTCCGTAACCTGAAATTTCAACATTACATTTGTCATCTTACTTTGTAATTAACTGTCGTAAAATCGTATTAAAATTAGAAGTAGCCTTGCTCTTGTAACGCATACGCATTTGTCGTATCCTATGTTCTTTTTCATAAATAATTTCATTAAAAAAAATGTTAATTCCTTAAAATCTTTTTCCATAATTAATATAATAATTGTATCTATTTACATTTTTTTATCAAGTAAAAGTCAATTCTAAATTCCAATCTCGAGGAAAATCCATAAAAGAGTACAGTATAACGAAAGTTTTGGGACACGGTGTACTTCTGCCAGTTCCCCTCTTTTTGTCCCATCCATCTTGTTCCGTCTTTCTTTATCCCTCTTTCTCATTCTCGTCCCTCGTCCACATGACTCCCCATCGGGCTCACGGGCCAAACTCGTACATGGGGAAATAGTATATATACATAAGAGCGGGATGGAACCCATCCCGCAAAATAACTTTGAAGCACTATATCTACGCAATGGTGTATGCACACGTAGAGCGCTAAAGATATGCACGACGTAAGCTTTAACTCTTCAAATAATAAAGAGAAGCGGATCGAGCATCAAGTTGAACTTGAGAAATACTCAAATCCCAAACACAAATGTGAAACTTAATACAGCAAATCAATGTCGAAGAAGAAAATCCAAATGTCTATGATAGGAAAAACTAGAACTTGAGACGACATAAACTTAATTTTTTTTTAACTTGCGATTGTTACAGTGACTTACGCAACGCGACGTTAATTCGGATAATAAATTTAACAAGGCATCCGATAATCCGATAGGAGTGTGTATCGATAAGCAATTAAATTGAGATGGTATGCCGCGGCGATCCGAAAATTAAATTAAGTCGAGCGGCGACAGAGCACGATGGAGTCCTGTAAGACTAATTCAAGGATAATGCGATCACAAATAGGAAGCATCTACGAGCTACGAGCGTAAAATAATTTCGGAGGAGAGCGTGACGTATGCACGTGTGCGCATGTGAAGAGCCGCGGTGAGATATGTACTTTGACCCCTTAAATAACCAAAGAATGCGCGGGATGTCGTTTCGGTGCTACGTGTCACGTGCGACGTAAAATTAAGCGAGAGTACTCGGCACTCGTGCGAAGGTACTCGTGACTATGTTATCTCAACTGTGCAATCCAATTGCGCAAATGTAAAATAGAACAGTCGACGGGAAAGGCGCCGGTGCGCTCCGGAAACATATATAGATCTAGGAAGTTCTCATATCAAATAACGCTGAATACTTACTCGGAAAAAGTGTGGAAAAAAATTCTTTTTTATCTGACAATACTAAAAACTCCTCGACTAAATACTTTCTAATTCCTCCCTTTTCTCTCTCTTGTTGTTTTTTATTTTTGAATAATTGTATATGTTAATTATTACTCTTAAGTAATTGATTCGTGAATAATTGATAATGCATCACGTATACCGTCGTGCGCGAGTTTGCGAGGAGCTCTTGCAAAATTCCAAATTTCACTACGTTATATAAATGTTGCAAACGCAAATATCCGAAACGGGTAGCGTATCCTTGGAAATAGCGTATGAACGTAGGGCGCGGTGTATTTTTTTGACCCCTTAAATTGCCAGGAAGGTACGGACGGTCGTTTGTTAGCCACCACGTGTTATCGCCGCCTTGAATAATACAGTTGGTGTGTTTTACGAAAGTTATGCGCTTACACCCTTTAACTAAATTACGCTTCGCGGGGGTTTGAACGTTTACCCGATAGATGCGCCAGAGGAGATAAACCAGCAGGGTATACGTCCATTTTCTGTGGTTTTTTTTTACCCGCTAATAAATATTTCACGCGCATCGTTCTCTTGCACGAGTTAATAATTTCTATACGCAATACGAGCCGATAATAAATTGTTATGCGAACGAATATTCTTTTTATTGACCAGGATTATGGAATTGAAAGGAAAAAGAACGTTAAGGTATTAAAACCATTTATTTCAATTCTACGTATGTGTGACTTCGTTGCGAACAACCACGGAAACCAAAATTGCGTGGAGAAAAAGAAAATTGCTTCTGCAACACGCGTTTTAAAACGTTGCAGCAAACTGACACGTGCGCCTTCGAGGTATCGGCGTTGACGTTAAAGAATCACTTGACTCTGGTGAAAGAGATAAAAGTAGTAGTCCACTGCTCGCTCGTTTAAAACGGAACACGTGCGAAATGGACCACGGAGAAAAATACGGAAACCCGTGCTACGCCAATGTCCGCGCGAGGCAGCAAGCTCCATCGGTCGGTCCATCGAGTCTCGATAGCCGTGAAATCTTTCCCACATCCGTCTTTTAAGCCCGCGCTCACCGCCTTCGTGCCTCCTACGATTTCCTCCATTAAAAGTGAGACTGTTGGCGCGGCGCGCTCGTGCAAATCCCGCACATTTTTACCGCCGTACTCTTGCGCTTAAAATCGATGTTCAATGCACATACGGCTTCCTACGTCTCGCACGAGCAGCTAAAATGTGTGTACGCCCCCACGAGGAGCACGCTACGCGCATGTGTGTGTATGTCGAGGGATTTCGAGTGCGATTATACGGGGTGTGCCGAGAAGTGAATGTAAAACAAAATATATAATTAAATCTTGTCAAAATAATCCAAATATACGATAGTCGTTCAGTAATATATTTTTTCTTCCATAAAACGAGAGTCATCGTGCCGTTAATGGATTGTGATTCTGCCATTAACTGTAAAATTAACGAGATATTCAGTTTTTACGTTTGTCTCGTCGATACTTTTAACGCTAACGAATTCGATAAAGTGTTCCGGTCGGTCGTGTATGTGTAGACGATACTGCAATGAGTGCCTGAATCGAATACAAATGCGTATGATGGTACACGTAGAGAAATCGATAAATGTTACTCTACAACGCGTATTGTCATTCCTCCCGTAAACATAGATATTTCGTTCGCAAACTGATAGACTGTATAATAAATTGGATTTATTTATGATAATAAAATTGAATGCGTATCGTCGTAAATTGAAAATTCAATCATCACGCGCTATTTTTATTTATCAAAATGACAATATTTTCTTGCGTGTCGTACAATGTTCAACTCGGTTCAAAACGAGAGGAAGTTGATAATTTTTAAGAATATTCTAGAGTCTGATTCGTTAACGTTTGACAAAGGAACAGTCGTGCTTGTTTTTTCCAAACCCTATATACCTCTCGCTTTGAACGACAAACGTTACCTCAAAACAAAGAGGAAAATCATAGAAATTTCGATCTGTTTATCTGACTCGCTTGACAAATGTAAACTGTATTGCTATTGGACCTATGATGTCCAAAACATCTTTGTCTACGTTCAATACATTGTCGAACTATCTAGAATTCTAGAAGATCGAACGGATAAATTGGAGGGGCTTCGGGCCCCCCGCGTCACTCGATCGTACAATTTCGCCTTATCAACGTCACAGTGTCTTTCGACGAGATTGCTCACTTTGCTCATAAATTCGCTTCGCCTGTTCAATAAGTGAAAAGTGCAAAGAAATTTTATTTCCTAGACGTGCTTTAGTCTCGTTGCTGTACGTAAAAAGGTTCGTACTAAATATATGTGTATGGTCAACTCGTGCGCTGAAATGAAAAATTACGTAGTTCGTCTTTCTGACGCGATATTAACGCGCTCGCGAATATTTGTGCTTAAAAAACATTGCGCAGCGGTCGGTTTTTATCTCGTAATTGTGTGATTTGCAATTTTACATTAGACTTTACGATTCTCTGTCAGAATAGCCGCGAGTTATTGTCGATTCGTCGCAAGACTGGATAAATTTCGTTAACGAACCTCCTCATAGTTGGTGGCTGAACTTCCGATAAGCGCGTTAGTGATACAAGGTACGCCATGGACACGACAGCACAAAGTTTAACGACATAATTACAGATGACGCAATATTAAGAACAATAGCATATACAGTGGCTGCGAAATCGATATATTGCTCGGCGAATTTCCGAAAGATATACATATTTATATAAGCATTCGTGTCAAAACTCTATAGCTCGTTTCGAAAGCTGACGATCTTAGAATCCTCAATTTTCTTGACAAAGAAAATATCAAAGATTATGTCATGTAACTGCCGAGCATCGTGACAAAACGGATCCGTTACGGTACATATTATTATTTTACAAAAATGAAATCTCTAAAACTAAAACTAAGTATCTTGACGAAATAATTGTGCACAAAATCTGGCATACGCAAAATTTTAATTTTTCCTATAAGCTATTCCGTCTAATATTTCCGCTTTAATATTTGCGCATTCAACGAATCAAACTAATCTAACTTATTTTTACCTATATATATATTTTTTTTTTCAGCGCCGAGGTAGCAACAAAACAGGACACGACTTCGCAGTTTTCTCAAGAAGTGCACAATCGAGGTCGTAATTAACACTTCGGCGGCTCGAGCTATTGTACATCGGCCGACGTTACGTAAGATTCTTTTAATTACCTCAGTTTTCAATGCATGCCATATCCGTTCCTACATAACCAAGGACAAATATCGCATATTCATACGTGCACGCGTAAAGTGAAAAAAAATGTTCTCTCCGAACAAAGTTAACACACACAGAGATTTAAATTATAATTATAATAATTATATATTTTCTCGAAAAATTCATTCGCCGCCGACAAACAGCGGCGACTGCACGGTGCTCTTTTGCTCGAGGAAAAATACGGTCACTCTGTGCATACCCTTGTGCATAGACGTGTATGCGGGACCATTGTTACGAGCTTTAAGTTTGCGACCTCTCTCTCTCGAGACGTTTCATCGTTCGCGACCCTTTGTGTTACCCGTGCCCTTAAAAGACATCCCGCGAAACGCCGTGGAGAGAGATAACCCTCGGTGATCGCGTATAAGAATTTTACTCTAACGAGCCGCGAGACTTTTGTACATCTCTCACGGAGGAGACTCGATTGTATCGCAGCTCTATTCGAGAGCCAGCTCCCTCTCTCTCTCTCTCTCTCTCTCTCTCTCTCTCTCTCTCTCTCTCTCTCTCTCTCTCTCTCTCTCTCTCTCGTCATTTAATGCGCTAAATGGCGGAAACGCGGCCTTTATATTTTAATCCGCCGATACGTTTCGCGCCGAATCACGACTGCGCCCCCGTATCAATCACAATAGAGGCCACCCCGCCTCCCTATTTTATGCAATTCCCGAGACGACCCAAGGGCTCCTCGAGAAATTCCTCGTGAGGGTGCATTTCCGTGAAACTTTGCAATCGCCGCAGGGTGCAGGAACCTCCTACCCTCGCTCTATCTTGCTCTTTCACTCTGTTTGCCGAATAGGGGGACTCGGTCCCTTCCACTTCTCTCCCGTCTCTCTTTCTCCCGTTCCTTTTTTTGGCGTACAGTTCGGTCCTTCAGACCTATCGCGTTTCTTTCTCCAGCCCTCACCGACGCCCGAGCTCCATCAACGCCTGTCGTTTAGCTCGCGGCGGAGCGTTGACGAAAGCAAAAGTGATTAGATGAAGATAGAGTGGAGAACGAGAGGGCGTTCGCAGGAAATTGCTAGGATGCCTGAATGTTTGGTGTCTTTTTCCGCGTAGAGACGCGCACTCAATTATTCAACAATCTTTTTTATAACCGTTTATCCAGATTGTGCAATTTCTGACATTTTTATCCTGTTTTCCATTAATTTTCCAGTCAATAATCTTTGTCAAAACAATTATCTCTCTACCGTGTGCATGTCTTTATCGTTACGTTACAGCCCTTCGTCCCTTTTCAGTACAATCAAGTTTATATTTTGTATCCCATTTTTCTACCAAATCTGTTACTAGAATCAAATCAATCTCTCTTTAGAAAAAGTTGGAACTCCGTAAAGTAACTGGTAAAATTCGATCGTGACGCAAGCAGTAGTTCTGGGACACTTTGCGTTGCACTTGTCGCCGTCACGCGGCGCGATATTATTTCTAGCCGTCGCTCACGATTTTCTGATTTTCGTAAAGTGTCAGATGTTGTTTGGCGTCCCGGCGTTGCATTATCGCGGAGATGCGAGAGCGCGCGACATTAACTACGCATATAAGTAATTAAATACGACGAAGTGCCGCTGATATTTTTCCCTGCTCCCTCGTGTGATTCATTATCATTATTGTCGTCATTATTAATGTGTGGTTAATCTCAATACGAGACACTCGCTTTACGACTCATAAAGATGTTTTTATCTTAGCCATAAGTTACGACTCTTCCAAATTTGTCAAGGGTTTAAAATATGATCGCGTCTCCGAGCGTTGTACACAACCTTCCAACCACCCTGCGCTTTCTCTCAGTTACCGAAGACCAAGACATAAATTGGCAAACTTTCGAATTCGCGCACAATAGATTTCGAAGCCGCGGCGACAATAAGTCTCGTATCGCGGTACGTCTTTCCGGGATAATTCACGGCGCTTCTTGCAAAAGCGGAAACCGCGAAAAAATACAGTCGCAAAAAGGTTGCGTCCATCTCGTTTGTTAAAAATAGCCGCGGGGTTAACGGATTCCTCGGTCCTACTCGCGGACCTGACGGGGGTATTGTCCGGCGCTAACGAGAGGAAGCTCGTGTCGAAAGAACGCACCGCATTCGGCGTTGTCCATAGATATTATCAGTTTTTCAAAACTTCACTGGATTCTTAGGATACTTCGTCTTACAAATATATAGGAATATTTCAGTCTAAAGGAATAGCAAATCATGTTCTTAAATAATAACTAATGCTACGCGTTGCCCGAATTTTTAAGAGTTTAATGAAAAGAAATGTCTCTGGTAATTTTGAGACTGAATTGTTAGTCTATATAGTATAAGGAATTATATGTAAGAATCAAGAATTATACGAAAAAGAATATTATATAACACACATGCTGGTACCGTGCCATAAATAAATGTCGTCTTGTTAAAAAAATTCATTTTTCACGAGTGTTTAAAAATTGAGCCGAAGCTGAAGTTGATCGCCAAAGAGCGCGGATTTTTTGAAGCGTTTAGTTTGCGATGGGAACGCGTCTGCCCAACCTCTCGCCAAGCGCCGACAATATTCATGGTAATCCAATTCAAATTAATTCTCGGTGGGAGCCGCTCTTCTCGTCCGCGCGCGTCTCTCTTCTACCAAATAGCATCTCATAACCCGCCCGGAGGAGGTTTGTAACCGGAAGTGACGTGAAATATTACGCTGCGACGTAATCGGAACTCCCCCTTCTCTCTCTTTCGCGCGCGCACGCTCTCGCTTACTCTCGCACCTTGTTTGTCGCCCCAAACCGGCGGATCTCTTCGAGGTTTCTCTAATTGTTACCGCGAGCCTCCACGATGTTAATCACGTGGCCGAACTGAGACAGTAATTCAGCATTATCCGTGAAGCGTAACGCCCATTCAGATCCGCGAGCAATACCGGCCGCCTGCCGGCTTATTGACTCGCGTTTATTAGGTCCGTGCCATCATCGTTCGCGCAAGTAATCGCGATGTAATTGGAAGGATAATTCGCTGGAGTAAATTCCGCGATGACGTCTTTCGGCATAGATGAGGAACGCGAGTATCTTGGACACGCATACTGCTCTAAAGACTATCAGCAAAGCGAAACAGCAATAACTCTTAATATTTTACCTTCATGCGGGTTTATGAAAATAAAACAAATCACGAAAATGCTCACTTGACAGGGGTCAGCTCAGGAAAGTAAAATTATTTGACACATTTTTTGACATTTATTAAACATATAAAATTTCTTTTTTCGTGTCTAATTTATTTTAATCTTTTAAAGGTTAGTATGCTAGGAATTTCATATATATAAATGGGTTTTACCCAATATATAATTTATCCAGAGTGATCGGCGATCTGTTTAACCCTTTGAGCTCAAAGATAGAAAGGCATGCGACTTATCACCCACGCACAGCAACGCGATAGTATAGCAATCAACGCCGCGGCGTGCGCAACGAACGAAATATAAGGCGACGCCGGCAAACGGCAGCTTTCCTCATTAGAATGCCGAACATTCCGGCGAACGCGCGCGCACGCGCGCGCGGGGCTACTTCCGCAGCTTCCTAACTCGGCTCTTCCGCGTGCGTTCCTCTGCGAACGAACGAACGAACGAACCAGCGCGAACGAGCGCGCCCGTGTATATGCGATCGAAATTCCGCGCGCGTCCCCGTTTGTAGCCGCGGCTGGCGCGGTTAACCGAATGAGTGATTAGCAGCGCGGCGGTTAAATCGCTAACCGAGTAGTTAACCAGTCGACTCGGTTAGCCGAGCAGTTAGCCGGACGCGCCGGAGCGGTTCATCGGCTCTGCATTGTAGATCCCCGCGTACATATTACACCGACATAACAGAGCCGACAAAACGATGGGAATAATGAAATGTATAATATACGATTTCCAAACTTTTTTGGATTAAATTGAAGCCGTTCTGTTAAAATAAATTGTACAGATTGTAAGTTGAGCGATCCTCGCAAAAGCGGAGAGACACGCGATTATAAAGCGTCGATGTTAAGAAAAGATTTATGCAGCGTCGACGGCGTCTCGGTGTTAGACAACGATGACACGAAGTGACAAACGACGTCTTACCGCGTAATCGCAAATTTCGTCGGACAACCGTTGAACCGCATCTTATTCAGGACGATGATTGAGAACCGTAAGCACGTTGTTGGCCGCGTACAAAGGCAGGTTGTGTGTTTGTAGAATAGGATCGCGCTAATAGACGTTTTCTATAAGATCGAAACGACAAGAATGCCGTTGGCGAGCACGAAGGTGACGCGAGCGTAATGCGCTAATAGCACTACAAAAGGTGATCTTTATGAGTAAGGAAGAGACGCGCTCGCTCCATCGATCGTAGGAGGCGCTATAGTAATTTTAACGAGCCCAAAGAGAGGAATTTCGACGGGTCTAAGTATCAAGTGGAGAAGGAAATTACGTCATCCCTCTATTCAGAGAAACACTCTACTTTTAATACTTATTCTAATTTTATTTCTTTATTTCATCTCTATCATATGAAAATTAACTCGCGTGATATAAAAATATCTCATTCAGAAGTGTGAAACATAAATTTAGACATAAAACACCCTAGACAAAAATGTGCCTGAATAACCGTTGTTTGCAAACACAAGGTGGAATGGAGAAGAAGGACGCAGAGGCGTCGCAACCGGTTAATTTGTTATTTCCTCCGCCTGACATTCCTGCTCATCTGGGTCGTTTCGCACACGGTCAAACTTCCACAACGTGAGGCACGGAACTCTCTCGAACTCACGGAACACAGATACTTTTTTTTTCTATGTAACAGGAAAGTAGATATGTACGACAAACGTTCATCATTACGTTTGATCGTTATAATTAATCATTAAATCTATTAATATTTAATTTAATAAATTGCATTATTAAGAGACGTAAACAGTTTCTTGTTGGAAAGAGAGAAAAAAAGGCAAATCGAAAATGACATCCAGATGTGCCATTAAATATGCTCTTACTTTTTAAACTTAAGCTCATCTGAATCTGAATTCATCGTATACGATCACGTACTTGGCAGTACGACAGCTAGACGCGCACATGTGACTGCGATCGCATACAAATACGGTTCATCTACAGGGCGGCGACTAACTATTAGAAATTTGATTGAAATAATAACAAACTTGAGATTAAAATAATTCGCTATATCTAGACTTTAAAAATATATTTAACGTAGTTTTATTTATACATATATATGAGCGTCGATAATATAGGCTATTTAGTTTTTTTACAATTATTTTACACCAATTTCAACAGTATTACATACGTTACATACATTCTACATTTACAACTTTTCATTACTATAATAATTTTTGTAACACATTAATTCTTCCTTACCTAAAAATAATTTATATAAAGAGGGAAAAAAATTTTACTGCTACTTGCGGGGTCCATGAGCCCACCTTTTGATCCGGCCGGCCCTGGACCGGAAGCCAGCCGGCAACGAGCATACTCTACATTAGGTATGGGGACTACAGTCGGCTAGCCAGCGGGGGCTAATCCGGCGGAGAGGCATTTTCATCCCAGGGTTTCGGAACTTGCCGGCGCATACCGACGCCGCCCATACCCTCCGAAGAGAAAGAGAGACAGAGAGAGAGAGAGAGAGAGAGAGAGAGAGAGAGAGCGCCTTCCCTTTGGCCGAGAACTTTGTTGCGAACTGGAACTGTGTGCTGCTTGCTCGCCGAAACCAGGGGAGGGGAATTAATCGCTATTTCAACGATGCACCGGCCGTTGCATCGCGGCATTACTCGAATGCTCTTATTTCCGCGCGGTGGCTCGTATTTTGCTAGGGAGCACGTTGTTGTTCGCGCTGCGAGCGCTGCGACCGCGATGCCCGAAATCCTGGAATCGTCCTAATAATTTCAGGTACGAATTAGTCGATGTATCGTGGGTGCAATGCCAAAAGCAAAATCTCGCGTATATCGAGTTTCTGTCTTAAGAATAAACACGCGAATGTGATGAATCGCTGCATCAGCCATTCACTGTATGTATAGTCGTGTATATAGAACTTCGAGAACATTAATTCTCAGGCGGAACGACGAAAAAAGATTGCCGTCGTTGTTTGGCGCGAAGAAAGAAACGAGAAAAAGTATCGAGTGATAATATGTGTGCTTCCTTCGAAAACGTCTATTTCCCGTCAAATATACTTCTTACTCGATTTCATGCTAATTCTTATTGTAGTGTCAAAACGAATTTCACATAATTGGCATATAGAGCTATCTAAAACGAGCTAGACGATTTTAGACTTGGATTCATGCATAAATAATAGGATTTGCCAGGTCAGCTCTTTCCAGACTAAACTTTGTTTCGAACTGAAGGAAGGTCGGGTCCGAAATCGAGCCACCAAATGCTATTTCAACAATGCGCCGGTCGACTATACAGTCGGTGCATTATCCGTATGCTATTATTCTGCGGTACGATATCATCGATCGATCTAGTTTGCTCACGTTTATCGATCTTCGAACTATCAATTCCCCCAAAAAAATACTGTAATTGCCACAAAATTTTAAGCACAGAAAAACGTAAATATCTTCAACAAGAAAAAACATCAAAGAAAATCACACAGTACTGTGGCGCAAAGATTTTCAATTGAACGTGTATCGATCGCATCGTAAATACGGACTGATATCTGTCCCTTCGGTGTCCCAATAAATGAATAATAAAGGCACGCGTGGCCTTGTGTAGGAATTATAACCGTGTCCGCCACTGCATCGCGATTAGCTTATTGAATATTCCGTTTGCAGTCGGGCTCACCGAGATGAAACGCAGCGCTTGCATTTATACAGGGTATACATAAAAAATCGTGCGCTCCCCCTAAACCCTATCGAAAAATGCGCGTGGATCCTTTTAACGTTAAATTCTCTTAAAGCCGTTTTTATTTCTATATAACGTCTCAAATACGTTCGTCCATTCGCACGTGAGATTGCGTAGATACGTATGAATCGGTGGATTTCCCGAAGCGTGGAAAACACGCGGTCGATGACGCGACACGGAATTGCCACTATAAAGTTTTGACACGATGAACTCCTTATCGAGCTTATTCGGAATGACGGAAACGAGCAGAGAGAACACGTACAAAAAGTGGGAAAGCATGGAGCTACGCATGGAACCATTTCAAGGCGCTAGTCTAGTCGAAAGCTGCCTACTTGAAAACAACGTCCTGCTTTATCTCTCTCCCGCTGCGGTACCATCCCTTATTCATCTCTCGTTCTCGCCTGAAGCTCGGTACATGCGTATTCGTGTGCGCGCGCGGTGTGTGCACGGGACTCTAAAAAAGGTAGCCAGGCCATTCGATGGCAGCTGTTCCACATTTGAAGGATGGATATTCTTCAGGCTTTGTCGCAACGACAAAAGGCCTCCTCTCACAAAAGAACGACATGGTCCGAACTTTGCGCCCTAGGTCTCTCTTACTCTCTCACCGTCTCCCTCTTCGCTCTCTGCCTTTGCATCTAAGAGAGGAAGAAAGAGAGAGAAGGAGACATAGATAGAGAGAGAAATGAATAAATATTCGTAGACCTAAGCTCCATATGTACCGCAGGGCACAATCCTGACCCTTTGCTTCCTCCGTTGTTTCGAGATATTTTTCTCTTTTTTTCTATAGTATCTAAGTATCTTTATATGATCTAAACCTAAAAATTCACATTGACCACCTACGACACTTGAAATTTTCCACGAAATTGAATATTATTTCTGTTTAAACAAAATTGATGTGTATATCGTGATCTTGTAATTATGTAAAAAATTCATTAGATTCTCTATTTCTTAAAATTGTCTTACACCCAACTATAGCGAGAAAATTTACAACATGATTCTACCATTAATTCTAAGAATAGTATCGTGGTTCTAGAAAAAGAAACTAGGTGACTTTAAGATTCGGAATTTAGGACAGAGAAATTCTACGCACCAAGTTAGTCCCTCGAAAATAATATGAAATAAAAATTTTTCACAAATCAGTTACGGTTACTTTTCATACCCGAAACGCATATGTTATTCGTTTTGACAGACAACAAGACAACGCGAACAAGAGAGAGCATTCTACCATCAACAACCATGGAATCACATACAAACAAATGAATTTAAAAAAACGAAAAAAATGGCTACGATAGATTGCACGTGCACCAAAATTCACTGCAAATAATAATAAAAAAACTAAAAACATTTTTATAAAAAAAAACTTCTGTTTTCGAAAATTATTTTCTTAAATTCTCTCTCCCTTTTTTTTCTCTCGTTTTATCACTAGAGGCCACTATTTTGTATATTGAATTATTAATTCTGCAAATCATATGCATATATGAATTTTTTCTCGTTGTGAATTTCTGGTTCCATTCCCTGAAGTGGATCGCACATGTCTCGAAAAATTAAAATAAAGATGCGGAGCAGATGTAACGTGGCATTTATTACGCGAATTCGACAGTGAAACAATTTTTCACCGCGGAATAGAGGCCAGAGCGATCTGTTTCGGTACGAGTTCGTCAAAGAGAGCGATGGGGCGACGAATCAGCTCCTCTCCGCTGACTAATGGGTTTGCTACGAGCTTTGCTCGCTCGACCCCGTTTGACCCCGCGCTGGACCCGCGAAGTTACGAGACGCGTACAAACATTTACGAATCGACGCGAAGCACCGGGAGTCCCGCCGTGCAGAGCGAAACGAGACAGGAGGCGTCCCACGCACTCGACTGACTCACGCTAATAAATAATTAAGTTCATCGACTGGAATTTCGAGAAAGAGATTCCTGCCGTCACAAAGGTCATCTTCAGCACGCGTCGTGATCAAAGCGACGTTTTATGAGATGAGCTTTGCTGTGGCCGCAAAGCCGAGGCGCACGATAGAATTTCGAAGACAATCTCGTGCAGATCTCTGCAGGATTGTCAGCGGCACCCGAAATAGGCAATTCAAATTAATGATAGGATTGAATGCGAGATAATGGTCATTGCCATTATAATATAATTCACTATATATTCTTGATTATAAATTTTATTACAAAAATAATTTCTCTTTGTAGTTGTTATAAATCTGTTTAAATCCGAATTAATATTCGCAAATATCTATTTTTATCGAATCAAGATACTTTTAGTTAATACAATACGCTTGAAAATGCAATTAAGGAAGCCAAAGCATTTTCCCGTAAATTAAGAACCGTTCGGGACTTTCGCATGTCAGAAATTGAAAGCTTTTCGTCGTGAAAGCGAGTTCTGATGCGTGCAAGAAATAATAATACCACTGAAAATCGATTCATGTGCAGCTGCGATAGTTTCGAGCGTCCGAACAAAGCGGGGGGCTGGACCCAAATTTATTTTACTCCATGATCATACATCAAACAAGTAATTGCGGGTTGCACAACATGCAATATAGCAATGATATCACACCTAAAAAAAAATTCCATGTTTAATTACATAATTATTTATATTTATTTCAATAATAGCTTGACACGTTAATACAGATTTTAAAGCATTTTGTAGTGCACAATAGTTTAACATTCGCATTGCGAGATTCAATATTCTACTTATAAAATAAATAAAGCACACGAATTCCGAAATTATAGTTCCGTATAGAACAAACTTTAGACCTCGAAATTTTTGTTTTAAAAATTAAAACTCGTTTGTCACAGAAAATTTATCTGAAGTTAAAAACGGAAAATCTGCGAAAAAAATGTTGCTTACTGCTTATCAACGCTTTTTCTTTGTATGACTATGTCCGATTGGCATACAATCGAATCTAGAAACTTTTCCTCGGCGAGGAAAGCGCTATTTTACTGAACGTACGACGCGCCCTCCGATTTCTGCGCTTCATCCGTCTTTCAAGCTCGGTCGTCGCCGACGGCGTTCGGACGCCTCCGACGTACGAGAGCGTCGCGAAAAACGAACCGCTGCTCCATTCAGTCGCACTCAGTCCGCGCATCCGTTCGTTTCTCTCACATCGTGTAGCAGGGACCCGCGCTCTCCCGATATAAACTGATACAAGTGCGCGACAAGATAAGCCGCGACGAGCGCCTCGTAATCGTCCGAGTACACAACTGCCGTCTCTGAAATGGATCGCTCGGCTATCTTCCGAATTCCTGGGCGTGTTGCGGATGCAGCCGGTGAGTGTGATATTACGCGTTACTCGGGAACAAAGAGTGAGACGGGAAATGACGATAAAGCGCGACGCGTACTTCGTGGATAGATAAGTTATACTTTAGGCAATTCGCATTTTATAAACGATTTAACTCTGCGGCGGTACTGCGAAAAATAATTGGGGCTGCAGAACGACGGGAGATACGACACAATACAATTTGCTACGAGATCATGCGCCTGCGAGAGCTGACGCTATAGTTTTAAATAAGTTTGCCGTTATACATATACACAATAATTATCTCTCTTCCGAAAATTACCGCGCAATTAAATTAAGCGGAGTCGTGAACTCCGGCGGAGAACTTCGGCACGCTCGCAATTTAATCGGGAGAATACCGGATTGGCCGGACTTGGAGTGTTTCTAAAGAGAGCACGGTGACAGGGACGTTTTTTATCGAGCGACTTGCACGGCCCTGGCGCGCTCCGGTTCTCATGAAGTGTTCCCCACGTGGTGCTTAGCCCCTCTCCTCCTCTCTATTTCTCCGCTCGTCTGGTCGTCCATTCGTTCGCCCATGTGTTACGACGATTCAGGCCGCGATGACCTAACCAGACTTGTCAATTAAAATGCCACCATATGCCACTTAAACCGCTCTAAATTTCAACCATTAAGTCCCTATATCTGCGGGTAGCCCCTTTCGCCATGGATCGAAACGGTGGGAGGAGAAGGAGGCAGATACAAATTGCATAATCGCGCAAAACGGAAGCGTATCTCTATCCTTTGTTCGGGTAATCGTGCGCTTCGAATATTTCTACTAATATACAAATAAGACACGCGATTATTGCAACTGAATTTTACTAAAGGCTTTTGTCGAGAATAAATCTTGTTTTTTTGTTACGAAAGCGTCATTGTTCTGGACTGTCCTACAATTAGACAGCCACGACGGTAATTAAGCGGCCGCTAGATCGAGATTATTTATCCGGCGCTAAGCTAGCGTAAAGTGATATTAATTGGATGGCGCACCACGCATAATGTGCGGTTATTATCCTCGATCGAAGAACTCGTACGCACTTTAAGGCACTATACAAGCGAGATGTCACGCTCTAATTCCGGGATAAGCCTTTCCTAATTTACGCTCTCGAAATTCCACGTTTCAAAATTCTCAAACCTCCGTTAAATCGCTACTTTAAATTCGAATAATCTGTATAAATTTGAATTGACCCAAAAAAGGCACGAAACGCCAGCTTCAATTACGCGGTTGTCATTCAGTATCAGCGATTGATCGACACTTTTCGATGTCTCTTTTTACATAACGTTTCGTAACATTATTAATTTGTAATACATAAATTATATAATCTAGAGCCCACATTCACCCCAGAAAAGAACATTTTCACCAACGCTTAATCGTTCGTGCAAACTGTACATTTATCTCCCTCGGAAATTGACAGTGGCATAAATTCATCTGCAATTATCACATATCACGTTTCGATCCGTCGTTCGCCGCACATTCTTAATTCCCACACACGTCCGTCTTCCGAAACACCCGGACTCGCCCTTTTGTCGTCGAGTGCTCCCTCGGAACTTTACGAGCGCCGTGCATGTCTGCTCGACGTCGAGAAAGATTATACGAGAAAAAAAGAGATGAAACGGGGACAGAAAACAGAAAGAGACAGAGTGAATACCTTGTGTGGCGTATACACCCCTGGCTCATCCGGCTTACGTTCCTCTCTCGTGACGAATCGAACAACGATGAGGGAGCAAGCTCGGAACGGGGTGGCAATGGGGCGATTCGGGGGATGTTCCGGTCGAGATACAGCCGTTGTACTCGAATACTCGAATCCCGCACATTAATGAGTCATACGAATTTCTACTTGATTTCCATCTAATTATTTTTGACAGCCGATCCTTTGTGTTGTCTGTTTAATTTAAATTTAATAGCTCGGGCTCAGTATTTCACAATTTTGCTTATCGTAATTTCAATATCCACTAATGATCTAATTAAACTTTCATTTTTGTTATTAATTTGTAATTATATATTATATGTATAACGTAGTAACAAAGACCCGAATTATCGTATAGCTGTTGCAGTTAAAATCAGGTATTTAGAAAGATAATATATTTTCCCTGTTTTAAACTTTAATTTTTAAGCAATTTTATTATGATGATGCAGAAAAATGTGCATTTTATATAAATAATATCGCGAAAATTTCCAACTCCCACGTTTGACAGAGCTGGAATTATTTTCGACAGAGTATCTTTAATAGAAATGTAATGGAATTTAATGAATTCCGTCATACAGGGAAGTGTCGTGAAACAGGTGACGTTACGCTCATTCAGTGCGCCAACTCTCGCGTTACGATCATCAGCTTTTTCGAGGGACGAATCGCGTCCGTAAATCGCGCGCGTCGTTATACGCCCGGCTGCGGCCGTCGGAAAAGAAGTCACATTACTCTCGCGGACGTTATAGGGCCGTGCTCATTAGTAAATGAGCCCCGGGCAATCGAGCGCCGCTGGTCCCAGGTGTTATCTCTCCTGGCGAACGGACGAGCCGTGCGCGCACCTTCGCACCCTTAAACGCGAGGGGGCAAGCGAGCGAGTGAGAGGGCGGACGGGGCGGCTCATTCTCCGCGCGGCATAATGCCTTTTGTTAATTATTACAGCGGCCACACTTTAGGGGCTTAAAATTCGCCATAAATAATCGCCAAGACAATACCGCCCGTTCTTCCCTTCTTCCTGTCTCCCCCCCTCCCCTTCCTTCCTTTCCTAATCGCGCATCGAAGGGTATGCCACCCTTTCTCGTTCCTCGCTCTTAAGCTACCGGCAAAGACAGTCTGCGTTTCTTCGCAACGCAAATCAGTCTGCCTTGTCGGGATTCCTCGTCTTCTCGTTTTGTCCTTCCTTGATAATTTGATCTCTGCGCGCGTGTTGCTCGGCGAAGAAAGTAGAAATTACGATATGAAAAGAAATTAGAAATTTTTCAAGGCATAGCGTTCTCCCGATATCTTTTAGCTTCCCTTAGAAATATGATGGGGAAATGTCGAATGTGTGTAATGATCTCTTTATAATTGTGTCACGCAGTTGGTATTTATTCGCTCTCGCAGACGGCATTGAGTTCAATAACGACCTAGCGTGAAGAAAAAGCTTTAATAGAGCCGGCGCGCCGTCGACCGATAGCGAAAACTGTTCGTAGCCTGTCTACTCGCCATTTTCCTCCGGACCAATTAGCAGCGACACGATGCACCCTCTGGCACAGCAAGAAACGGAATTCAGTTTCTCTTTCTCCCGCCTCGTCCGTCGTATATCTGCATATCGGGGTATCTGATGCATAACGCGCGCGCGACACAATATCGACTGCTCCCATTGGCATCGTTTACCTCGGATCGAATTTACGATACTTCGGCAGATCGCGGAGAATGGTGTGTTCTTGCGAGCGGAAAGTCGACGAGGGTGGCTAGTGGAGTAGATAGATATAGCGTTGTGCGGGGTTGGAGGTAACATTTCCGCCGTCGGCACCGACAAAATTCACGATACCGTACTTCCCGAGAGAAGCTTCGTTCTTAAGAATAAATAAAAATTTAACACGTACGAGATAGTTTCATCTTTGTCGAACAATATAACAGAAAACTTCGAGCAATGTATTTGAATTTAAAACTATCTGTTTAACAGGAGATTATTTGACATTGACAAAAAGGAAAACATGAATTTCACATTTTCATGTATTTTGCAATTTGATTATTACGTATTTAATTTCAGATATAAATTAATAAGATTTTTTTATGATTGTAATACACGTAATCACACACACACGGGTGAGACCATTAGTTCTGAAATACAAACGCAATTTTGTTAATTAATTTATTGGCATAATTCTTGCTTACTTTTAAAGTAATTAATTCTCACAGCGTAAGGTAATTGCGTTAATCAAAACGGACAATTACTCGTTTGGAAACTTTTTGTTTTCGGTTTTGGCGCGAATTAAACGGATATTTATTTACGACAGATGAAACAGATGTTTTTTTATCTGCACCTTCCTCGGCCAAGCCGCGATATGTAAATTTAGGCATCACGAAAATGCTACAATATGCTACCGCAAAACTATAAATACGCATGTTTGCGCGCTATTGTTATTGTTATCGAGCGCCGTTTTATTGAACATTGTAGCATGTTGCATTGACAGTACCGGCATTAACGAGCCATTGCCCACTCCTCTTCTCATTGATGGCTCTTGCGATGATTGATATGATAATTAACCATTTCTCTGTACCGCGATTGTGGTGGATGTGGTCGCGTTTAATTGTCGCTATATTGATGCGCCGTTTTAATGGCTTCTGAGAACGCGATGCATTAATGAGATTGAGAGTGTTGTACGACTAATTATCTTAATCCAATTTCTAATGACTTTCTCCGACAAGAGAGCGAACGAGATGTTTCTCCGACGAGCCGGGGGAAACTGGCGCACTTGAAAACTTTTGAAAATTGTTCTCTCCAAATCAATTTAATAAAGTTTTCGGATTCGCGCGAAATCGCGATACCATCAGCAGAGTACATACTGTTTCTCAAAAGCAATAACGCGCAACATTAATGACGAAAACATTAAATTGGCGTACTTGCAGAGTATGCATCGTCGATACACTCGGCACGTCATGTATACATTATTGGCTACACAACGAACGTTATTAATGCCACGTGTAACGCCACGTATCTGTCCAGTTCCACGCGTTGAGATTATCGTGTAAACGATAACCGACGAAGTACCTTTTGTACATCCGGTGTAGCGGCGAGTGCACCTATATATGTGCGTGCGTGTGTGTACGTGTTCAACGTAGGAGAATGCATCGTTGCATCGACGAGAGGGAGGCGTTGGCGGGACGACAGGCTGCGGACGACAAGGGTCAGCTGATAGCGGACAATTATCTTTCAGTATAGTCTGAACGATCGAGACTGCGGCGACACGTTGTTGCAAAACATTCTGTCTACTTTGTAAGAGCGGTCTCATAGTACCTATCGTTCGGAATCGTTGTCGGTTTTTATCGCGAAATCTAGTCGGCGAGATACAATTCGTTTGATGGCAGTATTAAGCAAATCTGACGCGAGAGTCGACGGGTGGCGTCAAATTCACGATTCGATAGACGCGAAATCGTGTTTACAGCATTTGTCAAAGTCGGCTGTTGTAAAGTTTTTACTTCTTTATTTCAGACACGCGCACTCGCGTTAGATTATGAAACATGTATTCGCCGTTACGAAATATAAAAACAAAAAACAGAAATATTTCGGGCGGGCATTAAAATTCCGAGTGCTCGAAATCTTTAATTATTTGACGAATAAATTGAGAATTGATTACAGCGTCAATCCAATTTGCATTACGCGATATTGAGATAATCGGTAAGTTCTAATTAAATAATGCCTTTTTATAACTTCGCTTTGGAATAATTGAGAAACTCGTTTGAGCAGACTCAATTTAAATACTTCTCGATAAAAGTCGTTAAGAGTTTTAATTTTGCGAGAAATTAATTTTATTAATAACAGAACGAACAAATATTATTCGTTATATGAGGAGGATTCTTTTAAATGCGCAAGGTACAGCGCCAAGATCATTTTATTTTGCGAAAAGCGCGATAGAAATAGAATGGGAACGTAGCCGAAGTGATAAGCTGCGCAAACATAATCTCAAGGCTCGAGGCATTAAGAAGGTTTTGAAATTTTTATCGGTCTAATGCAGCCGTCGTTTATTTATTTTTATAGGACAAGTAAAACGTCGGCTACTAATGCAACATACATTTTACAATATCAGTTTCAGCGTCGAATTATTTTTATCCGCTTCAGTTTATTATTTCAATTTAATCGACAAGATAATCACATATATATAATGTCATTTAAAATTTCTTCACGTTTCCGCAACACTTTTCGTTCATTCGTGTCAACTGATTAGCCCAATATGTTAAAAAGAAATTAAATCATGTCCAACTAACGTCACAGTTATTTAGTGGACAGAGAAAAATTTGCCATCTGAATTTCCCGATAATTTGACGTTGCTGTGCGAAGGTCGATATTTGCGAACGTAAATTGGCGAAACTTCCGTTATTCTTTGCCGCGGCGTTGCGTCACAGGCTTATTTTCGTCGGCCGTGACGATATATTGTTTTGAGTAGCGTACTCTATCAGTTATATTAGATTCCACGGCGTATACACACACGCACAATTCCTCCGCCCGCAATTCCTATAGCGTAATGAAACTTGCAAGCTGTCAGTGATAAGTCGCGAACGATATGCAACGATAGCTTGCTTTTTCCACGAATGAAAACTGATTATCTACAGTAAAAACAGAACTGTGAACAATGAACTGTGAACAGAACGGAAGTCGCGTTACACAAGCGCTATACGTCGTGTACGGAGTGCCTAACGGTAAATAAAAAAAATGAATTATATATATTTTATTATAATACAAATAGAAATTATTTTGAAATATTTTTATACCTAGATTTACACACACTTACGGGATTGCTTGTTCCTAATTCATATAACGCGTGCTGCATTATTTATTTTAATCAACAGAACGTTTTTAAAATTGGAGCAGATACATAATTGCATGCACCATAAACGCGGACAGCCAGTACGACAAATATTTATATAAATATCTAGATGCAGCACATGCACGTACACTTGACGCCATTTCTCGGTGTATATACACACATTTAATTGACACAATTAATTGACGCGATCTTTAGTAACTCACTTCTCCGCGATGTAAGAAACGTTGATATGTCGAAACGTAAGAATCCTCGCAGCGAGATTGAATTGTGAAAACTGCATTAAACGATGGAGAGCCGTGCACACACACACAAGGATCCATTTCCCAGCGTAATGCTTAAATGGAACTGGATCTTAAATTTAATCGAGTACAGCGTTTCCACTTGGAACGCTAAGTGGAACTGCGAGTTGCGCTTAATTTGTTAATAGAAGCACGACAGCCGAGCACGGACGGAAAAATGTTTAGAAATGTCATTCGAGGTAATTGATACGACGACACCCGTTTCGAATCGAATTTGCCGTCCTCAAGGCGATTCCATGGAGAAATTAAAAGTTCAGTCAATATCATTCTCAGCAGGCGAGCGCGTACAAAGCTTGTTCTCCATTCGCCCTCTGTCGACTTTCTCGACGATCAATTTTTATTTACAATAAAATCGGACTGGTCAGTCCGTCTAGGTCCAATGAAGAAATTAGAATTTTTGTTAAAAGGAGGATAATAATAGGTAGAACAGCACAGAGTATTTCATGAAATAACTGAACGTGATCGAGATTGACGAGCTGTTAAATATTGTTAAAATAAATTAAATCACTTTTGCAAATGCTGTAAGGACGTAATAAAGCCTACATGAAAATTTGGAAAAGGTAACGTTCGGATAAATAGATCTGCTAGTTCCTCTCTGATTTCCCTTCTCTTTTTCCTGGCGCTCGGTTCGTTTACCTCGTTGGTCAAATTACGCGACGGCAAACCCGCACGGTGGATCCGAAATGGGAAACCGTTTCCGGGCCCGCGCAAAAGAGGGAACGATGAAGAGAGAAGAGAAAGCGGGAGCCAGCGAGAGAGTCGTTTTAAGATGGCAACCGCCTCAATTGCGCGAATTAACCTCTAACGAGAAATCTCGACCTCGCCGGAGCAAACTGGGAAAGAGGCGTTTTCTTAAGATAAGCGGATCGAGTCGACGGAAAGTTTTTCGCTTTGCGTACAATTTTCGCGCGGGGGGGTGACGAACACGAAAACGCAGGAGAGATCGCAGTTTATTAACATTGTTTCACGATGTTTATTTTTCTAATGATAAAACACACAATGTGTATGGAACGCTAATAACTTTACGAAGATACATAATACCGTTTGAGTAACAGCTTCTTTTTAAATTTACAATTTATTCAAAATTTAAAACAATTAATATTTTTGTATAATTCAAGATATAGTTCTGATTTTAATCCTTTACAAATCCACGAGATAATAATTTCTCACTTCTCGCAAATGAAATAATAATTGTTCCACCTATGAAGAATTTAAAAAATGTAAAATAATGAATCTTTCATTTCTCAGAATTTTAAAAAATTGAATTTTTCAAAAAATATGATTCTCGCATTAATTTTCTCTGCTCCAACGATTACGATTGTTATCAGTAGCGTAGCGCGGTGTTCTTTAAGATTAGCTCGCCGCTATTGGACCCTCTCCGCCTCCAAGATAACTGAGCGATAATGTACAAGCGCATGGAAATCTCGACACGAAATTAGTTTGTACGTGAGAAATTTATCATAATCATCCCCATCGCGCGTATCGCAGTATAATGTAAATATTATCGTAAGCTTGTGCGGTCGTTACACAGCTCGTTTGCAGTAAGAAACTACGAAGGCGCGAAGAACGCGGCGAGACAGCCGTCCATTCGCCCCGATCTTCATTCGAGCGGCGAAAATCCCCGTCGCTTTAAATATTCGTCAGCACGCTAATGGACAGGGTATTATCCTTTCTCGCGTTCACTCTCGCCATCCTTTCCTCGCGCGATTTTTTACCCATATTTCTCGATTGGTCGCAGAGTCGATACGCTGAGCGAATATATATATATAATCGTTCGCATGATACTCTTGCGCAACAATTTAAAGAAAAAGTATCTTTAGAAAACTCAATGGAAGATATTATTATATTAATTGCTTCGTTATTCGTTACATAATCCGTGATATACTATTAATTCGGATACATTTTTTTCTTTTTATCGAAAAGAATTCATTGGGGACATTTCGCGCAAAAAGCTTGCAGCCGACAGTCTCACTCGCTTAGTAGATAAAACTGTGTGTGTACGTTCAAGGGGATATCCCGTAATTCTCTTTTCTCCATGGGCAATGTTAACGAGAGACTTTCTGTCACGCGAAGGTTGCCCGTCCGTACCCGCTATACCATACGAGGACAATTATCGCGAAACAAAAGCGCGCTCGTCCCTCTCTTGACGATGGCCTTTACCGCGACTATGAAAGATAATCTAGTTAATCGTCCTGCCCGACTCGTCTCGACACCTTCACCTGCCGCGACGTCTTCTCCGATATTGAAAAATCTAACAAACATCCGATACTTAGTGACGAAGTCGAAACTTTCGTAGTTGATGAAAATCGAACATTGAAAAAAATTATGCATGTTTGTAATAATTTTTAAAAAAATTTGTTTTTTCATGGATCATTACGACTCTGAAATTAAAGTAGTGGACAGCAACAGATATATCTATAATATTTTCAGCCGAAGTGAAACTCATTTTCTTGTAAAAGATTGTTTAATTTATCTTGTGTATTTTAACTACCAATCTCCTCTCCAAAAAGTACACCGCAGTTAATGATATAACTGTTTACTGTGTATTTAATGCAATATTCCGTTTGTAGCGCGAGTACCCACGAGAATTAAATATGAGTTTACATTTTTTAAAAGACTGGCAAACAATGCAGATGCAACTGTTTGCAAAACGACATTTCGCGAATTCTTCGCGCGTGAAGATATAAGTAGCTCCAGTCCCGCTCGTGATGTTCACGGTGCACGAGCACTCGTGGAATAAATATATGGAGAGGTGAGAATACGGTCTGCAGTTTCATTGACGATATTTGGGTATCCAGGAGTTAGCGTTGCGCAACAGCGAGAGGATTAAGTAATAACGCGATTAGGGCAGGACGATTAAGCGTATCTCCCGCGGCGTGCCCGCGTGACTTAACTCGAATCGCGCGTCTTGAATTCGCGAGAAATGCATTTTCCGCGTTTTTTCGCGGAAAATTGATCCGTTCGAATAAAGAGGCGAGTTACAGCGAGGAAATTATACCGAAAGCCTATCGATTCCGTCATAGCGAAACCAGAGAGAAGGAGAACGAAAAAGGGAGAGAAAAAGAGAGAGAGAGGCATCGAATATTCGAAAAATGCTCGTCTGCGGATACGTTCGACGGGAGAGAGAAGGGCTGCTGGGCGATCTACAGGGTGAAGAGGAGTACGCGCGTGGGTGTATACGTGTACGTATGTGGATTGACGGTGGAGTGGGTCAACGGCCGGAAAGCACAAAACCGATGCTGGAAATAATGCACACCCTGTCGTCGCGCCTCTCCGCGCCGCGCCGAGCGCGGAAAAATCGCAACATGGCTGTCGCGTCACATGCACTTTTCGCTCTTCTTTTTTTGCACGCCGACGATTCCCCGGACGATTGATTGACGGATCATACCAGTCGGCGCACGTGTCCCATCGTTATCGTGTAATATTCCGCTCGCGGCTCGGCGTGGCCCGGCGCGACGCGGCGCGGCGCGGCGCTTTAGTGCGTCACACGGAAATTCCGCGGGGAAAGTACGACGGAGACGTTTCGTGAAAATTGACAGCCCGATCGACGTTGTTGATCGCTTAATCCTGTTTTCCACCTGCTTAAAATGCGCGCGTGGAAACAAACGTGTCTCTCGTAAGTGCGGAAGTCGATTGATTTTCGACGCGCGAACTCCAATATACGCCAAGAACTGCGATTCGTCGTTTACGTCAAATTGCCGGAAAATGTGCAAGAAGCTATAATATGCTTGCATCAAGCAAAAGTCGGGAAATAAACCATTAACATACTCGGGACATTCTAAAATTAAATACTAAAATGAAAAAAATATGTTTCGTCTATTTTTCGATTTTGTGCGCTTATGATTTCTGTTGAATACGACGCGATTCTTGATGCGTCGTTACCGTACGTCTTAAGTTATGCCAGCTTAAGTTATCATTGGGAAACGTGATACGCGTTTCCTGCTTGGCGCCTTCGGCGAAAGGCGTCACCGAACGGACAAAAACATTTATCCTCGCAGTAGATTTCACCGGCGAAGCGAAGCAGCAGCCAGTCCGCTGGCTTCCGACGCCTCATTGTGATTCCGCGAACGTTTGATACCGCATTATCTTCTCTTTGTATGCCTCGGCGACGTCTGCGTTTTCCCGTCTGCCTTTGACAGTCATCTTGATCATCTTTTTCTGGATTCTCTCGCGTCTTCTCTTTCCTCCCGTGCACGCGTCACCGGTAAGCGGCTGAGGCGTCTTTTCAACGAGACTTTTCCGCGATTTAGCAACGCGAAAAGATGGAAACGGTCGGAAGAAAGTGCGAACGAGAAAAGGCAGAGGTTCGGCGGAGGGGGACGAGGGATCGATCTCGGCGATCCAATAAAAAGTAATGGTTCGAAAAGCCCGGTGCTCGGGCGGGAAGTCACCCTGACACCTTTTAAGCCCCGCGAACGAACGGGTTCGTCGTCGTCGTCGCTCGTTCTTCTCGCCTTTTCGGCGTGCGCGCGGACCCCTCTTAGCATAAACTCGATGCGACGGCACGTTCAGCCGCGCGCGACGCGAAAATTACGTGGCGTTTGAGCGAAATTTTCAAGGATGGAAAATTAACGGCGAGAAGGGCCGCGATAACCTTGCATAACTCGTTGATCGAATGTCAGAAGTATCGCTTTCTTTAGAACAGGAACGGTAGTAGAAATTAACTGGACTAAGGTAGAAAAATTCATATAATTTATATTGACATAAAAATCTGAAATATAAGATGCAATCTGTTGTTTTGCGATTTTTATTTATTTTTTTTTTTTTTTATAGTTTGAGAAGCGAAGTGAGATTTCTTTCAAGAAATTTACTTTAACACGTCTTAATTTCGAAATCAGGTTCTTTATAATTCCGAAATGTTATCTTTAATTCCTAAGCTAATTGTCCAAATTAAAATGCGCGAATGTCCGATTCGAGACCAGCAGCAAAATGATCTCTTCTTTAAATGCATATATGAACGTCATGCGGAGCGATCCCAGGAGGCGTCTCGCGTATCTGCGGATCTGATTTTTTCTACGCGTCGAATCCCAAAAAGGGTTTCTTCATCCCATGCTTGCCCTGGTCCCTCTCTATCCTCTTTGCGTCTCCTCGTCGAAGGCCAGAGCCGCGGAGGTCGCCCATTATCGCTGAAGAGATAATTAAAAAGCCAGGCGCATAGGAGAGATATTAAAGTGTCGAAGAGAAAGAGGGTAAAACCCTTATCAACGAGTCGTTATCGCCCGACCATGTTGAGGCCAACTCTTTGCCCCACTCGTTCTCTCTCGCGTCTCTTCTGGTCTCCTGCCCCCTTCACTCGATCTCTTCTCTTTTCGCAGTCGGCATGCACTTTATGTTGCATCAATTCCCTCACAAGTAGCCGCTCTCATCGCACCTCGCGTTTTAATTCTGTTGATATTCTCTTTTTTTTCTACTTTTCTCGGCGCATCACGGAAATCTGTAGCCATGTATTAAAGAAGAAAAACGGAGATTTACGTTAGTCAATACAAGTTATTATCTTCGTTTCTCCTAATTGGTTGAATTGCCTTATAAATAGACCGGAAGTATATACCCTTCGCGTCTCATCGTCCAGCAGAAATCGTATAGAGAACGCCCGTCAAATATCATATATTTCCGTGTTATAATATGATTTGATATGATATTTATATTTCTAGATAGCAAACGCGTAAATTATTCTACGTACATATACATGTCATCAGCATGATACTCAAGTAAATCACACACACACATTATCAAGGTCCTTCTTGTATACTTAAAAGCGGTCGCTGGCTAAAAAGGCCGGGAAACGCTGATTAAGACGAAAGGGTGGGCCGAGAGACAAGGAGAGACAGTCGAGGGTGGCAAAAACTGGCGGGGAAAGGAGCCCGAGTGTGTGACGTCACGCGGCACCACTCGACATCTTATTTCCTACGTGTCCCCCGCTATGATACGACGGGTAATCTACAAAGGGAAAACGCGCCCCTTCCCTTCTTTCAGAAAAGTGCAAGGCTGTCCAGGAACACACGGCGTTACCGACGTGTGTCACGTGACGCGACGATTGCTCCGTGATAAGGACGCGGAGTCGCGCCAGTTTGATTCGCTCGCGAGGGTTCGATTAACGTCGCGGACCGCCCGATAATTGCTTCGCCCACGTGTGCCGATATTTCGAGCGCATTTCTCGTTGACGTGCCATTCGTGGAAAGTGCTCGATTGATTAATGATATTATTTCTGGAAGGGAGGCACGAACGCGATCGGAACCGTTTCGAGCAGGAATTCACCGGACGCTCTTGCCGCGAGACGTCGTTAACGTGTTTTATTCCGTGGAGATTAATAAAGCGGCCGAAAGATAAAGAGGGATGAGGGTACTCGATAGTAATTTAACCGCATGCGTTTTCTACGCGATTATTTCCGACGAATCACTGCGCGGACCACATCGATGCGTGAAACCCGACGATGCGCGCGAACCCGAACGACGATTAGCGCGTTGTCACCGTTCGTGGGACGTGCCGGATGCATTAATATTCTTGAAGGAATAGTGACGTTTCCCCCCACGCGTAGGCAGCGTTCCACTTTATTCAGGTGATAATGACGGATTAGTTTAGCAACGGCACGCTATATTAATTCCCTCGCGCGTAAAATCGTGACACGCAGGATTCAATTAGAGGTTGGTTCGGGTGATTTTTTTCTCTTCTTCTTTTTTTTTGTCGTAATTACACATTTGCCATGCGAACGCATTTGTTTGTCAGACGAGTCGAATTCCGTAAACGCTTTTCGGTCGGTACGAGGAAGGAACGTTCGACGTGAAATAAATGGACTTTTCTGCGCGCCCGCGCGCGCGCGCATGTGTGTGTGTGTGTTTTTCGTTAAAACAAAAATGTGAATTGTGTACGAGCGGCATGCAATACGCTAAACGAAATTAACTCGAATATCATTTTTCTACCGTGGTCATAAAGCGCGCTCTGTCGCTAAATAAAACGGGCAAAATCGACGAAATGTAATTCACGTAAATTCGTATAATTTTAATGGCCGAGCCATTGCGCCAGCTTTCCCGCCACCTTAATCATTTCATGAACGAATTGTTAAATATAATTATCTACTTTCCTTTTATTTTTGTATATTTTTTTATTACGCTATGCGACTACAAGCGTACGCGTATTGTCTCCGCATATATTGTAAATTCTCGATTTTATCCGATTGGCATTCTCCATTTTATCTAATTGATAACTTGCGAGTTATCAAGATTCATATCGATAAATAATAAATTTGCACGTATAACAAACGCTATTAATTATCGACAGCGCACAAAGCAAATAATAAAATCTACAAACATTTTATGGAGTCGTACGATTCGTGCGCGGTAATAAACCGCTCAAGGTCTTCAGCATCATTGCCGGTGCCCTATCGGTGTAATGACATGTTGGCTGCGCCTTTCACACCGGCACGACCGTTCATTTAGAAACCAATGGAAAGATTGGGCGCAATTGTCTCGTCCTGTATCGAGTCGCATACGGATGCTACTGACCCTACGTGGCATTAATTCTCGTCTTGCGTGTCGCAATCGATTCTTTACGAGGAACGTTTACAGCGGAAATACGAATGTCGCTATTCATCGTATCATCTTGTACATTATTGAAGAATCTTAATTACCGTTACAAAAAACAAAATATTTTTACAGAAATATACTGTCTCTTTTGATAGTGAGTTTTTACATATCAAATTCATATATTCGTAATTGACAGATTTCTGCTTCAGTCAGTTTTTTGAAAGTTTGAAATTATGTAACGGGAATTTTGATATCCGACGAAAATCGCTTAAAAACCGAGGACGACCCGAATTAACTATTACCATTGAATTCTTGCGTTCAATTCGTTACAGCGAATGTCATATGCCCGCAAAAATGGGAATTATTCAACTGGTATAATCGCCGTTCTCCATTACGGCCATTTAAACCGGTATATTTATCTGTCACTATAAATGGCGTGCTAGCGATTCCATTAGCGAAATTGTGATATCGGCTTTTCACGACCGGAAATATGTAGCACCAATTTTTAGTAGGGACAAATCGACTCGAAATTCGAACTAAAGAACGTTTAATCGGAAAAAGGACAACTGCCCCTGCATTATCGCAGTTGGTAGTATAACATTTAGATATAATGAAACGATAGCAATATTTTGTTGGAATTAAAATTTTGCTACGGTGGTAAAATAACTCGACCGATTTAAAGGTCGAAAAATTACGAAATATTTCACACCGGCTTTAATTTGTAATCTAACGAGTTATTTTTCATAAATCTTCTTTTTACGTATATTAATGTCGATGTCGCCGATCTAGCTAACTCCACTCTCGTCGTTCCCGCGGGGCATCATTTTTCTCAAAATGTAGATAGGCGTTTCCGGAAAATAAGATGACGCCGCGAAACTTGTTCCGCGGAAAATATCGCGTGAAAATATCGACACACAACGGCGAACAACAAAATCAACATTTTCACCTCCGAGCTATCGCTGGAGCGCCTATAGCTCGTCGTTTTTCGTCGTTCGCAACTCCTCGCGCGTCACAGGGCCGATATTCGCGAAGCGTCGCAAATTAGGCGGAGCATAGTCGCGAAAAATTACCATACAAATGGCCGCCGACTATCCAGCGAAACTCGTTTGGACACGCGATGCATCCAACGTCGCGCGAATATTGCTGTCGCGCGCATCGCGCAAAGTTTGATCCACTTCGGTCGCGCGATGCTCATATCGCGGAAGCATTACTTTCCTATAGGAGGAAGGCTGCGGGGAGGTGGTGCAAATATGTGGCGTTTACAAGTCGTCTTCGTTCGAACGTTCCGAGCGTTCCTCGAATACATATTGCCTGCCTGGCGGTAGCAGCGCAATTAACATCACTCGGGGCTCAAACCCCCGACCAGCGGCGAGGAGGGTGAAGACGACGAGGGAGGATCGGGAGAGAGAGTAATAGTTTTCCCAGTCAGCCGTTTCTAACTCCTTCCCTCCCTCCCCCCGTCCTCCGACCTTCCGCTGTTTCTCCCCGTGCTGCCCCGTTTTTCGATGGTCGTCTTACTCCCAGCTCGTATATATATTTATCTCTATCCATCTTGGCGAGGTCGGTCCACATATTTTACTGAAAGCGGTCAAAATGAGCAATCTCTTAAAATTCAGGCAATAAGAAATGGGGAATCGGCTTCTAATTACTTTAGTCCTCGGAAAGTCCAGTACGGTAAGTCTGTAAGACGAAATATATTGATAGAAAAAAATTTAGTACCTAGAAAAACATGGATGCTGGGAACACGATTATATTGTTAACACTTGTACAAAAAATGTCCGAAAAAAAACAGCATTTTTCCCTTGCATTTATCGAGCCGTCAAACCCTCTCGCGTCGCTTTATCATAATATGCCTACTTTTACTCACACCGACTCCTTTTGACACTCATAAACCTGTCTTGGTGTCGTCGCGTAGTTGTCTTGCCGACTCCTGCTAGTTTTCTTCCTCTTTTTTTTCCCAGTCTTTCTTCTTGTCTACACCGAGTCGTATCTTCTCATTTATTTTCTCCTGAGTCCCATCTCCCTTTTCTCCCAGTATTCTCCATTCTCTCGCTTTGCATCCCTTAGATCGTAACTTCTCTTTCGTTCTGCACGGCTCTCTTTCTCTTTCTCTCTCTCTTTCTCTCTCTCTCTCTCGGTCCGCCCCATGTATCGTAGCTCTTCATTCACCCCTCGTCGCTTTTTCTCTCCTTCGCTTTTTCGTTTCAACCTTCTGTTCGCCGCGATCCGCTCTCTTTCCTCTCGATGGTCGCCATGGTAACCGCTTCCGTCTCTGTCCACGTTTCCATCTTCGTCCGTCGCGGCTACTCCATCTTCATGTCCATCCGTTCTAAAAACATTGACTTTACCATGGCGGTTGTCGCATGATCGGTGATCCAAGGACGACCGAGGATCAATGAAAGTGCATCCATATGGTTATTAGGGTCAAAAAAATTTTTTTCGAGAAAAAAATGCGGAAGGAAAAAATACACCAGGTAGAAATAGACATCGTTTACCAGTAACGACTCGCTGTAGCGTAGATTTGCATTTATATGACAGAAAACACGAGAAAGCAACAACGAGCAAAAAAATTGAGATTGTAAAAGCTGTCGAAATTCTCTTCCGCTTTCAATTACGTTTAAAAAAGAATCTTTCAATTAATACGTTATATTCATAAAACAGATTATATATTAAAAGATAAATTTAAGTCGTAATATATAAAAACACATTAATTGGATTTATTTTTACTCCTCTTCTATGCAAATGAGATGAATATATAAACGTCGGAGTTTCCATTTCGAGATGTTGTGTAGGTGTATATAACGCGAAGCTAAATAACAATTACCAGCTATTGCCTCGGGAAGAGGGAAAGACAATGCCGAGTAATTTTATATGAGTCTCCGTGGAGAATGAGAGTCGCTGCGACGACAACCGTAGGAAGATATTCTCGATAGAACTTTGATCCTTATCGTGCAACTTTGACGTAGACAATCGCGCTTTGAAATGCCTCGTTAGCCGTCCCGTATATCGATGTCGCGAATTGAGGTACTCGCAGTGACGGTTTGCCGGGATCTTTCTCGCATAATACTCCGAGTCTCGGGGTAAACTACGTCGTGGAATAGCACAGCCCAGATATCTCAAAGCTAAATTTCCCAACGAGCTCGCAGCGAGAGGAGCTTACCACATTTAACGGCCACTTATTTCGCGTCCGCATCCGTGTACTACACGTTGTCGCACGTATGACGTTATCATATTCATGGAAAATATGGAATTATAAACATCCATGCGGAGACAAACCGCACTTGAAAACTTGAATCGACGCTCCTCAACCTCGACTCGCGCGATAATTCTGTAATGTCTAATGCGGTGAGTTTATAAGCCGCGGTTTACATTCTCGCTAAGAAGAAGCTCGACCACGCGCGAATTTATTAAGAAAGAGGACGATCTCTCCCCTCGGGTTCTGGTGTTCAGCTATTCTCAAAGCGGTGTAAGGCGATTTTTCATCGAAACCTGACTTTTCTTTCGTTCCTCATTATGATTCCGCCGCGCAAACCACCGTTCTCACTTTGTCACTGTCTAATAAAGCTTTTTGCTTTCTTGGCAGATTCACGACGGCGCCGTGGTCTTAAGTAAACTTGACCCGAACCGACCGTTAATGGATTCGGGAACACTCCCGGGCCCATTCGAGTATGCAAAGCGATGAGAGCGTGGAGAAGTTGTGGGTAGGGGCGAGAAGGGAGTAAACAGAACCATTCTAGCGATAGCGAAACCATTGGTCGACTTTAAACGATCAGATACACTTTGGTTAATGAGATTATTTGACGCCATCGGAGTCACCGCGTTCCCTGCTCTCGCCAACAAACGCCAATTCTGGGAAAAGTTTCGGTCCACCGGAAATTTTCATGGCTGCACTCACGACACGAGCGATAAACGGACGTTCGCCTACCAAACTCGAAACTAGAATATTTTCCACTTCTATTTTTGTAACGATCAACGTACATTCACACGTCGGCAGTGCTAAATATCAGTTTATTAAAATACTGGTCGAAAAACTGGTTGAAAAAAAATCGTTGACAAAAAGTAAACGAACAATCCAATTATTATCGCACCCGAAAAAGATTATACGTTTCTGAACGGAAGCACATGAATCACGTATTAATTAGCAAATTAAAGGAAACTCTGCCGCCGTAAGGAAGTTGTTTGCCCCAGTGGTGTTGCCGGCTATTTATCAATTACGTAAGTGATTTCGCGTTTTCCTGCGTGCGTCGACGCGCATACTACTGCGAAGCCAAGTATTATTCTTAAGTACCGCGCCGGTGAAACGTTAACCGCGGCCCGCCGGTTAATTCTTTCCGCGGTGTGACAGGCGAAGCACTTCTTTTGGCTCTACGCCGCTACTAGTATATTACTGCCATTAGTATAGCGTTGCTTACGCCGCGGTATCGTTAATTGCATTTTCAATGAGGATGCCGCTACTGCTACTGCACCGCGACGAACAGTATAAATAAAATTGATGTAACGGGTTGACACAGTTTTCAGTCAAAGGCACTCTACGCCGACCCAGATATTCCACAACAATCGATTCATATTGTCTCCTCGGTATTTCTAATTTAATATGATATTCTATTGAGAGACAAAAATATTTTAATGCTGTACCTGCACGATAAACGCTCAACTATTTTCACAATTTTAAAATACAATTTCGTAACAATTTCAAACGATTCGCTATCACAAAATATCGATATTACAAAATTTCGCGTTGTATATTTTGTCCAGTGATCCTGGTCTTTTCTAATATTTTATTCTTTTTTTCTTCCAGTGATGTTTCCAGTTACGTATATACTACGAAAAGGTTCAAAGGAACGTGGGATCAGTTACCAAGATGGAAATTGCATCTTGTTGGTATGTAAGCAATTTATCTTCGCAAACAAATTCATTAAAGAAACTATATGTCATGTCAACCAGTGCTACAGTTCGCCAATATTCTCTTAAATCGCGCGTTTCGAGCTTCATATTTATCCGGCCGCGATGCGGATCGTAACTTTTGGGTCAGTATAGGGTTCCAATGTTCACACGATGCTTCACGTGTCCCGTGGCTAATTTACATACTCGGACCAGGCGCGCTCGATCCTGGATTCGAGCTAATATCCGGCCGGTAAGTCGGCGCATTAATTGCATTAATTCCCGAAAGTATAGCCGACGAGACCTGGCCACGTCGATCCGATCGGTGATGGCCGACGACTGCATATATCTATCGCGAGCGATAACGCGCGCAGGGGGGGGGATCACCGTCGACGAACAAAGATAGGGTCAAGCCGACGTGGGAGTGGAACGTCTGGTCGCAGTAATGCATTTACATTTGTAATCGCATCGTCCCGGTCGTACCGCCTAATCCGCTCGCGCGGCTTGCGAGACTCCGATCGACCTGAGTGCTGATCGAATGAAGCAGATGTGAACTATTTATTAACTGTAAAGAGCGTAGCAGGGAGACCAGTCGTCGAATTCAGGTTAACTTAAAAATTTTTAAGACGTATTAAATTTCTTTATTTTAATAACTTTAATTTTTATCTTATAATCGACAAGAAATATTTTTTATTTAATATTTATTTCATTTAACCATTTTTTTCCCACTTTAATAAGATACTTCTGAAAAGATTTCAGATTATTAAAATCTTGAATCTAATATTCTACATACAAAAACTCTTCCCAGCATTGCATGCATACGCTATAATATCTGAGACTAAAGGATATAAGGAAATCGGCATTGCATCCTTGTGGCGCTTTTGCTCTTTATATCTTCTCCAAGTAAATAAGATGAGCCGTACGGTTAAGTAAAGAAAAAAAAGCAGCGCAGGCAAAGTAAGCTAATTAAAATTGCGGTTCATCGTCAAGTTTTATCACCGTGCAAGCGAAACGTATAATGTTTAATTAACTAAAGACTCTCGATATTAAAATTAATAAGGAAAAGTGAGCTTTGAGAGCCAGACGCGGTTAGTTATACGTGAGTTAACATTATGTAGCATTTAATTTTAAGCTCTTCGAGCATAAGGTGAGTATTTAAAAATTGCAGAATGTACAAAGATAGTGTAATTTTCAAGTAAAAAAATACCAGAAAAATTCTGCTAATATTGATAGTCTGCAAAATATTCGGATTAGAAATGAAAATTCGGACTAACCGACAACCAAGACAATAATACAATTAGAAAACAGACCTGGTTTTAAATAATTAACAGCTGGTTTATCCGGCTGTCGACCGTTGAGTTAATTGATTGAGTTGATTAGTGCCAATTTTCATTTCTAATCCGAATATTTTACAGACTATGAATACTAGCAGAATTTTTCTAGTATTTTCTCTCAAAAATTACACTTTATACATTAAATTTTCAAATACTTACTTTATGCTCATCGGAGAGCTTGAGATTATTTAATTTATCTATCACAGCATCGCTGAAGGTGGCTCAAAGTAGAACCGAAACGTAAGATTTATAATTTATAATAAATTATTAATTAAATGTTACATAACATTAACTCACACACAACTAACCGGGTTTGATTTTTAATGCCCACTTTTCCTCGTTAAGTATTATAAATGTTTATTTAATGTAATTAAATTTTGCGCTACTCGCGCGTATGAAGCAACGCCATCATTATCTCGCGTATAATATATATTCCGTTAGTTGAGCGCTACCAATTAACACAGTCAGCTATTATTCATACTTAATCTTGAGTTATCATTGTTCGAATTATGTCTTTTTTTCCTGCGTTTTCTTGTACGCAAACTATTTTTGCGACGATGGCCCGCTGGTGAAAAATTAATAGCTCTTACAAAAGGACCAGCCATGAGACGAATGATACAATCAGGATTTGTGGTTCGACAGTTTTATAATTCGTTTGTAACCGTCCGTGCGCACAAAGAGGCAAGGAATTCGTTTCGCTCGCACGACAAACGCGTTTCCCCCGTTTCGAAACTTTTAAAACAACACATGACTACACAAAGTTGAAGTATGTGCGGGAAATATTCCGCAAACTTCTCTAAAGCGTTAAGCTGAAATACCGTCGGGCAAATAAATAAATAAATGTAATAGCGAGATTACCGTCACTTTATTAAATATTCAAAAACGTATCTTTCATTCGAAATAACAGAAAAGGTTATTACGAAAATATTTATATTATGAAAAATCAATGTTTTTTTCGAAGCGAAAAATTCCATGAAAATTTTATTGACGAATTATGTTATGTTTGGATCAAATATTTACAGAGTTTCCAATTTCCGATAGTATCATTTGAAAATTTTATAAACGTGGTTTTTATGTGTGCAAGAGTTTTGTATCAACTTTATTTGTTCATATCGACTATTTTACAAAGCTGGTTCAGTGGTTGACCATGAAAAGCTAACAATTACAATTTATAATTCTGCCTCCGCAGAGTTCTTTTCATTCTCGACGGTTATTACAAAATACCTAGCTAGGATTAAAAAGATAAATATTAAGAACGCGCAGGAAGACAAGCTCCGTCGTTTCTCATGCATTTATAAAACACTTCCTGCCGGATTATAATTTCAAATAAGTCTTGCAAGACGGAGAAAGATTTAGAAGGAGCACCTCGTTTCATTTTAAAAGAAGAAATCGCTACTCCACATTAAGGATCTTTTCGTGCGTCCACAGGAAGAAAGAATACGGCCGCGACATAATATCGCATTCGAATACAATAGACAGCTTATTAGCATTTTGTACCTTCACCAGACCCCTGTCACCTTTGACCCTTTCGAGCAAACGGCTTCCACATATGCAGATACACGAAGCTTCAAAAAGTGTCGCCTCTCGTGTCTTCCACCGAAAACTTTTAACTTCAGCACCTGGTTGGAAATTGTTCGTATTTCTTTTCTTCTCGGCCGGCGACAAGTTGAATATCTTGAAAGAGCCTGAACTCTCAGCCAAAAGTTTCTGTACAGGTTGTTCCGTTCTTTTTAACTATAAGTTTTTTTTAGTCAATATAGTTAAATATTTCCTCTGTAAAAATTTTGCGAACGCCGTTTGTGCCGCGTGCACGCGTAACAACTTTCCTCAATTTTTTTTAAATTATACATTTCTATGTAATCAAGCCTGAAAGGAAATTTCTTAAAGCAAAGTTTATTTTAAGTCAACTGAGCAGGAAGTCAAATATCAGGCGTGGAGTTTGAAATACTTCCCGTTATATTTCTACGGAATATCTCTTAATAGTTGTGCATCTTTGTGCTGAATCTTCCCTTCAATTATCCTTCTCACTAAGGTCTGCAAGATTTTAATCAGAACGTAAATTAACCGAATAACCGGGAGATAACAAAAACAGCCCTAGATGAGATTCACAGACCCATAGACGCGACTTGAACAAAAAAGTATCCGGCTTGAAGATAACTCGAAAAAAAAGAAGAAAACACCCCGGAGAGCTAGCCTTCCTGGCCAGTTCTTTCTCATCCGCCAAGAGCAGCATGTAGAAAAAAAAGCTACAATCTCGAAACTGTGACGCGGGCGTGTGTATGCACAAGTAAGAAAGGAAAGTCCTTTCGCCTCTCCGTCTTTCCTCGTTCGAGAGAGAACGGAGAGAAGAGTGGAAACGCCTTCTGCAAGCGTGTCGGAATCGCTACGCATCTAAGTGAACCCGAGGAGAGAAAGCCACGGCTCGTGCGACATCCTTGTCCCTTTTTTTCCACGACGACGGAAGAGAACCGTTAGGAAAAAAAACACCCTGAAACCGGTCCAGGTGGAGGAATGTATGTACGCGCGCTTTCGTAAATCGGCAAAAGGTGAACACCTGGTCGACTACTCGTCGCCGGTTCCCCACGCGACGAGCAAGACGTCCACTGCGCCGAGATTTAATGGAATTGAAGATTACCGCGGCAAGTTGTCGCTACATCGTTGCGGGCGACCGCGACGTCGTTAGCCGTTTTCGGCGCGTCCGCGGGGCAGCCACCCTTATATGAGTTTTTTTTCGGTCAACTGTCCTAATTTCAGCTCGCGAAACGATCATTATCCTTCTCCTCCCGTTGTACTTTAATACGATCCCACCTGTTTTACGGCTCTCGCTGAAGCAAAATATCGTTACTCGTCAAGAATTAATAAGAACTCATTTAGGGTAAATCGCGACACTGGCACTGAGATATTTTTCGACGACAAAGACTTTTGGTCAGTTTAAAATCGTTAATAGATAAAATTATTTATCCGATAAATTTGAGTAAAAACGACGATATAATATAATTCGGAAATATTAATATTATTAATACAGATTGAAATATCCTGCCCAACAAAATCTCACGTCGGACATTAATTCTTCGTTGAAATTTTAGTTCATAAAAATTTAATGAAATTTTAACACGGATCGCTAGATTCAACGTCGAATGCACTATCTGAGGCAGAGATCGAAATAACCGCGCAATATTCCATGCAAATCGCCGGGTTGCCCGACGACTTATCGGTAAGACTCACCGTTCCCAATTTGCACCCCGCGGAACCAATAGAACGACAAAGGACCATCAAGAGGACTCTAGGACTCTCTTCCGGATAAATTGATTCCTCCCACCTTATCCGTTCAGTAGTGGCTCGTTTCCACCTTGTACCGGAGGTCGTCGTCGTCGTCGTCGTCGTCGTCGTCGTCGTTGTTGTCGTCGCCGGTTGCCTTTTCTCCCGCTCTTGCGCCGAGACAAATTAACGCCCCGATTATTCTTCTTTTGCCTAGCTACGTCGACAACAACCTGCATCACGCCAAAACCACTCGCCCTTCCCGGAGCACCGAGGACCCCAGTAATTAGCATAATTTGCGATAAAGGAAAAAAAACGACACTCCCGCGGAGCGACGTCGAGAGGCGGCGCGAATTGCGAGGAAATCGCGAAGAGGCAGAAGCGAAATATGAGAATGTAAGAGTGGAAGCTACCGCAGAGAGGATTCTCCAAGGCTCATCCGTGCATTTTGAGAGTCGCGCATGTTCGACGATACCTCAATATTTTTCACCTTTTTTATCTTTGAAAGAAAAAGCGAGGGGAAAAAAAGCGCTCTTCATTAATACTTATTAATAAGGACCACTTTTAGCTACGCGATAAACACACGTAGGTGTATATTTCTAATAATAAAAACGATAGAGAAAAATAATAACGATACACGGCAATAAAGATAATAAAAGTCACGGTCGGTATAAAATAATTGAAGTATATAAAATGAAAAAGCGTAAAAAGGTACGATCCATATAAACGGAATTGGGTAATATTCCAGTTCAGTCTACGCATTCCGAGCCTTATCTAATGGCCACTTTTAGCCGCGCGATAAGTAACGCCTCGTTCATCTCGATAAGTATATACGTGAGCTAGATCGAGATAAAGCTGGGTTCCGTTGCGGTAAATAGCGGAGGCGCTCGATAATAATTTACTTAGTGAATTTTGTCGGTAAAACCCGGCGATGTATCGGCGTGCTAGCTAAAAAGTTTTGTCGATGAAAATTTTACAGAATTTTAAACGAACCAGCACGCGGTAAATCATTAGGTTAACGTTTCGCATATGTCAATATAGAATTCAACTTCAATGATGAACAATATCGAAATTAATGGCACAAGTGGTTAATTCAATGGTTAACGTAAAGACGCGATCTCGAAGACTCAAAATTGAAAACCGGATAAAAAAAGCATCGGAAGGAGAAATAATAAAAGAACGTTGAAAAAACGAATTCATAAATGGCGATGCTCCGATAACGAGACAATAATGTGCGGTGGCCCGTGCCAATAATTTCAATTTGCCGGGCGGGGAAGGCCTAACTATAAAGGGCTTTCGAGAAGGGTGTTACACCCTCACGATGATGCATTCGCACCTGTGCAGACCGTGCGGACGTGATACGAGCGTATCAATTTACCACTGTGGCATAAGCCAAATACTTGCGTGTGTACTTATAACCCAAACGCATCTTTCTCTCAATTTTATTCAGGAAATTTTATATACGTCTTTAACGATCTTTCAAAGAAAAAAGAAAGAGAAACATTTTTTAGCATAAAACGTAACAAAATATTTTTCATAAAAAAAATTCTGCTTTTATTACCATTTTTAATATTTTTCTTTAATTCTAATAATTACGTTAATTTTAATTAGTTATCGAAATTTTTAAAATAGCAGCTTATTACGGACTAAACTTCGTTATATGTGCTGGCGAGATAATTGAATCGATGATTAAAAGATGTAATTCGCCAGTTTTATAGGGTCCTAATTTCTACCATCGACTATCCACTTTAGTTTCACTTTCTTTCTTCCTCGTCGCCATGACTCGCAGCCTCGTCCTTCGGCCCAGGAGAGACTCATTAAGGAATTCCGTGTCGACCTGGGAAATCGCTATTATTCTCCACGGTTCTTATGGCAATCAGCTAGTGCGTGGCGACATCGCCGCAGGTATCGCGGGACCAAATCTGCAAGCTATTTACCACAAAATTCAATTTCCTATCGGGACCACCTTTGGTTGCGGTTAGTAAGATTTTATCTCCTTTCGCGACGGCAAATTTTTACCGACTTTCACTTACGATTAGTACGAAAAACGATAACAGCTAATTTATCGACTACTTCACAATATCACCTACGTGTGAAATCATCCCGTTGACTCATCCGACGACTCGTGTTCAATATCTTGGATTCAAACGTGGCTAATCCTATTTAATTAACGTAATAGAAAAGTTTTGCTGGTGATCTAACTCTATTCTACCTTCATATTTCATTTTATATTTTAACAAATATTCTGCAGATTTTATTTATAAGATTAATAATCGATATATTGTACTACTTTTTTGTTTTACCATATACCTATTATAGTCGTACATTGAAATTCTTAATCGGAATAATATACATGTAACGAAACGTTCTATAATATTATTAGATGTTATTTGTGACGCAACAGTTGCGTGAAAACAATATCATTCAGATATATATCTTTTCATTGATATAGAATCCAAATAACATCCTTGCATAACGGCATATTTCCATGAATATCCATTAACGGAAGGAAGCGATGCGATGGTCAAACAAGAACATGGGCAAGGTCGCCTAACTGCAGCGCCAGGAATTCTTACAAAGAGCATACATAGTGCCTATAAGATTTTCTCTTTAAAGCGTGAATGAAAAAAGATACTGCTTTCAGTTTTATTGTACAGGCTTTTCTTAACGCAAAGAAAACCTATCTATTATTCGCATTCAAAGTCGTTGTCAAACTATGAATCAGAAAAACAGTTTTCTTTTCTTTCTGAAGTATATTTGTACAGCTTTTTAATGTAAAATTCATGCAACTGCAGATTCGTGTAAATCGACGCCTGCAATTTTGTATGCAAAATCGTACTTATGTCATGGGAAGAAAAGAGAGGAAGCCGCACACGTGGCGGATTAAACCAATACGCCGCATGTAGATCTGCCTCTTTAACCTTGACCCTCGTAATAATCGCAAACCGTCTATCAGAGGTGAATCATCTCCGTTGTCCGTGCTGCTTGCCATAAACGTGCTTCGTTCTTTGATTTGTGTTATAAGTACATGCTCGATCTCCTATTGCGTTTACTTCCTTCATGGCGGTAATCGGTACGGCACCTACCGCAATCCACCGGCATGTATCATCGTAAAATCAATTAAACAACGTAATTATTCAGCCGAGCGTTACAACCTTTTATTTAACATATTAACTAACTTTTTGACGAGATATATAAATATATATATTTAAAAATGTCAACGTTTAAAATTATCTACGCGGATAAATATACAGACTGACATATAAATGAAAAAATATCTACGTGCTAACGTGTCGTCATGAATTCTAAATTCCGCAAAAGTTTTAATCAGAAGACAAAAATGAGTTGGAAGACCTTCCGTTTCTCCCTCGGTGAAAATCAAGAGGATTACTTAATACGCACGTGGCATTAACCACCATGTCGGCATATGGGATTCCCACGTTAACCTTGACCCTCGTATATACTGTCGCCGACGGTGCCCACCACGCCCCAGCCGGTTGAACCATCCCCGTTACTTCCCCGTAAAACGCTTTTATCTCGGCTTGCGCGCTGCGCGAGCAACGCGACTGCTATCGCTCGTTCTCTTTTTTTTTCCTCTCCTTCGCGATTATATGGAACTCGCGGGCATCGTGCTGCTGCTGCTGCTGGCTCGTATCGATCTCTTCGCCCGCTGAACCATCCGCCGCCGGTGCTCTCTTTCTTCATCCACCGAGATCACTCGTGCATCGAATATTCAATACGACATCGGATAATACGAGGTAATAAATTGAAGACTTGACGCGACAGAGTCTGCCAGTGCCATATTTTGACGTTATCCTTCCACCGACTTGGAATATTTTCCTTCAATTTTATTTTTTGTCAATCCGTAATGTCTATAATCATCTATAATGGTCTTCGTAAAAAGTTTAAAGAGGAAAGAGGAAAATACAAGGAATAATATATTACATAATATTGCGATACACGTTCATATATATATATTACATTTCTTATTTACATCGTGATACGTACAATTTTTTTGGAGAGTTAAAGTTTTGTTTGCTTAAAGTCGATGTGAAATTAGAATTCCAACGTCTTCGACTTTAGGCGCATTCGCAGGCGTTTCGCTTACTCATAGAACAGAAACAGCTGCCGTGGACGAAGGTCACTAACGTGAAGTATAATTAGTTTCGCTTCTTACAGGCCGAAAGTAGATTCCATAGGCTGTGGCCGTTCAAACCAAAGAATTCGCTTGAAAAATGCCTTTGTGTATACATACGGAACCCCCCCAGGCGGGTATCCTTCATCGGTGGCCTGTCTTTCCTGGGCAAGGAATTGAAGGAATCGAAGGCTGAACCAACAAAGTGCGACATACCTGACCTAACAAAACTTTGTTCCAGTACATTCTCGCCTCGAAACAGTTAAAGGAAAAGCGTGATTAATTAACGCCGCGCTTTGTTACCGCGCCGACGACGCGACGCGCACCCTTGTTCGTTCAAGACTAAATTCGTACAAAATTTAAGTATAATTGAGAAAGTAAAGTGGATGAAAAAAGCGCACTACATTGTTACAAAAATGCGGTATGACATTCAGTGAAATCGCACAAAGAAATTTCTCAAGCGATTTCTTTGAAATCGTGTGTCGGAAAAATTCTTTGTTTCGGAAAAACCGTTAACAATAAAAAAATCATTGAAAAGCATCGTTCGAATATTCTCGATTTATCATTTAGCATTTGTAAATGCTGCTTTTTCTTTCCGTAAAAGAATGATTCTTCTGCCGTTTTGACAGTGAAGCAATGGTCGATGGAACTTTCTCTGATGCAGGATCGGCGATGTCGAGACCGAAGAAAATCCCGGACTCTTGCCTTAAAATCTTCGAGGAAACTCACCGCATCGTATCGAGGGCCGAGAAACGGCGGGGCGGGAGAAAGAGGGAAGAGAAAAGCGGTTGCTATACAGGCGTCAGGATGAAGGTACACGTATTCTTTTTAAGGCGGAACACTTTACTGCCGCTCGTTCCATCGGCGGTAATGGAGGAAGCTCGGCCACCCCCGAAGAATTAATTCGGGGCTAAAGCCGAGGCGAGCCCCCCCCCCCCCCCCCCACTCTCCCCCGCCGATATCGAGTCGCTCGCCCGGAAGTGTCAGTGTCTACTTACCACTCCTTCGGTTAGCTTTTTACTTTAGTTGACCGCATTAGCGCGCGGTCTCTCGTTTCGCAGAGACGTCGGAGAGCGATTTCTAATTTAGCCACCAATTTAAGAGTAGTCCGTATAGTCGGACTCCCTTGAGAATCAAGTATTTCCACCTCGACGTGAAATCGCCGCTTCGAGATGAAATTCTATTCCGCGCGAGATATTAATCCCTTTTTTTTTTTTTTTATTCAGCCTATTCTTTCATATTACGAACGGCATTATTTCACCTTATGAGAATTAGAAATTATGTACACAAAATTTTTTTGTTATTAGCGGCGATGCGGCGATGCGGCGATGAAGATGGCACATTAAAAGATATATGGAAGGCTTACTTTCTCTGTCGAGTGCTTGTAACATTAATAAGGTGTAACATTGTGGATTGATACACAGAAAATACGATGTCTATATACATATTTAAACGCATGCCGAGGACGCAGGTATGGATTTAAGCGCGTCGATCAATGAGACGACCACGCAGCGCTGACTCACGGCTCTTTCGTAAATTTAACAGGCGATAGATTTTAACGTTTTGCCGCAGCTTGTTATTTCACTCCCCGTGAATCCCGCGGCGAGGGATGCCTCGCCGTATGGTGCGGCGGTGCATACCTCACGTCAGTCTTCCCCTGTTCAAACCTGAAAATCCGAGAACCACCTTTCTTCGTATTTACTAGGGTACTGAAGATTCTCTCTCTCTCTCTCTCTCTCTCTCTCTCTCTCTCTCTCTCTCGGCGCGGTTGGCGCTCGCCCCCCCTTGTACCGTTCGCTTCGCCGAAGCCGGCAGCAGCCTCTCTATTCATCCCCCCGGTGTTCGGCATCGGCACCGTCGTCAGCGCGAGCGAGACAACCGCAAACTCGCAAACGCAGACGACGACGACGACGGCCAGAAAGAGCACACGGCTGACGGCGGAGACCCCCGACCCCCGGAGGAGCGAGAGCGGCGATGAGGGAGAGAGAGAGAGCGACGAGGATCCGTTCTCGTGCCACCGACGAAGACACGACGAAATCGAGGACCTCCCGCCACGCGGCACGCACATTGCGGAAACGACCGAGCGTCGACGAAGCGGCCAACACGGTCGCTCAGTTGCGCGCGAGACGTGCATCGTGCGTCACGTTGGGTGCTGCTGCGTGCTCCGGAGGATCTCGGAGATGCGACGCAGCCGGCCGTCGCCAATCGTGCGCGTGCGTTACATCAGCGCTCGCTCATTCGTTTCGTCCGTTCCTCGGCTTCTCGATGGCACAGGAGCCTTGTGCGAGTATCGCGATATGCGTCTTCTCGGTCTTCTCGTAACGTCCGTCGCGAGCGGAGAGTAGCCAGTGATCGCTTCAATGTGGCGCGTTGATATCTCACGAACCGTGCCCGATCAGAGATTGCAGCGTCCAGTGAGTAATCATTGCCTGACTGATTATAATACGATCTGGGTGGATTTTTGAGTCATCGGAAAGAGTGTGGTGTGTGCTGTGGGTGTAAAAATTCGTATCTTCGAAACTGGGAGCGTCCTATCAGTTCACCGCGTGCGAGCTGGCCCGAAAATCCAGAGATTATCTCGAGATCTTATCGATCCTCATCCGTTTATCGTCGCGGCGTCTCCTATCTCGCGACTGCCTGAATAAAGCTCGCGGGGTAGAGACGAGACTCATCTCGAGATCGATATCGAAAAATGAGAGAGCTACGGCTATACAATATTTGCGGGCAACCTCGAGCTTTCCGGTTGGCGAGAGGAGACCGAGTCACCGAGCATATAGAGCTGTGGGCACTTCGTTGCGCGACGCGTGCGGCATGTGATATGAAACTTCGCGATACGAGAATCCCCCTCCCCCCCCGGCGCGAGTATCAATATTCAGTGGACCTTGCGGCGCGCGCGCGAGCTTGTGTTTCTTTTCGTATCTCTTTCTCCTTTTTTTCGAATCGAAAGGATCCGATTATCGCGTATAACCGTATAACGGCGATTCCGTTCAAGTCGCACGAGGTCGGGCCTAATCTGATGGAGGAATTCGACGAGTAAATTTCTCTGATCGATTATCGTTCTTCTCACGCAAAACATATTCGCGCGCGTGAGAGATGCTCCGTGGGATCACAAAGCCTCGGGGATTTCTCGAAATTCATTTCCGCTTTCGAAGGAACGGCGTATACTCGAGAGAGACGATGAGAGCGGTCGATAAACGATCGCGCAAGAACGCCTCGATATTCCGGTATTCCAGTATATAGAAATTGGATTGCGAACAAACGCGCGTTCATCGGTATAAAATAGGATTCAGACTTTCCGTGAGACACAGTGAGACACAGGACCGTGAAAAGACCCGAGAGCGCGTTAGTAGAACCGTCTGTCGTTATTTGCGGTTCACGGACGCGGGCGTCCGAATGACGATGGCAATTGGCAACGTGCGCGCGGGTCATCGCACGATTCGAGTCGCCGAGGGATCCGCGAGTTCGCGCGTTTAAGTACCGCGATTTGAGCTCACTGTCGTCACGCGCACGCGGAATCGTCGCGCGGCTACGATTTCCGCGAGCCCTCTCTCCTCCTCCTCCCCTCTTTGTCATCCCGTCCCTCCCTCTCTCCCTCTTTCAGTCCGCCGTCGCCGTCGCTCTCTGGACCACTGATGTGCGTGCAGTTTCCGCGTTTTGTATCGCGCAGCCCTGGCTGCAGTGGCTGCACGGAAAAAACGCGGGGTACCTGCCGCCGTACGTGTGCGCGCGTGTATTTTCGGCAGTGAACGGATCGATCGAATCCGCGCGCGCCCATGTGACTACTGACTACCTATACGTGACGTGACTAGTGTGACCACCCCGCGACACCGATCCGACGTACGTCATTGCGCGCGTAACTGATCATTTTTCGGCCGGGACAATAGCCGTCGCGTCGGATTCGCTCCGTTCGAATCGGTCGCACTTTATACGTCTCGCTTCTCGCCTGTCCCTTCGATACTTGGACTTGATCTAATTAATCCAATAGATGATGGAAGGACGAGAATAATCACGTCAATGAACATGCATGTGTCGGAGACACAGACTTTTATTCTATTTCTGAGATTCATTCCGTTCTTCAACCTGATTTATGTGAGAATTTGGATTTTTCGGATTTTTGTGTCAGGCTAGAATTTTATCATGACGGGCAAACCATGATAAAAACGCCAACAATGTGTGTCTGGGGTCGAATGTGAAAATAAAGGGAAACAGACGTGTCTCAATACAAACGATCTGCGAATTCTGATCCAAATAGTTCATTGCAATACAACACGCTTTTGGTCAATTTCCATCGTCTTACGACGAAGATAAAAGATAGTATAATCGCGAAACTGATAATATCGATTTAATTATTTTTATCGCCGCGATCAACAGACTAAATTAAATAAATCGTCGCTCTATTTACATCTTTCTCGCCCGATATCCCCTGTTCGTTCTCTTAGAAGCTATCGTGAATCTGTCATGTCGGTATTTTTGTAAGAAATCGGGAGGGTTGAATCACAGGGGAGTTTCGATGTGCAACAAGGCGCGATGTATTAGTTGTTACGCAACTTTTCTTCGGCCTTAGCCGTGAGGAGAATACCCTTCCAAAGTTTGGCAGCATCTTTCTAAGCTGCCGCGTATATGAGAAAATTACGCGGGGCGGTCTGTTTTTTTATTGATGGTGCATCAAACATGGACGTGCGCGAGCAATGTAATGGGCAAGGGCGGGGGAGGACGTGTTTCGAAAGGGGGGAAGGCCCGTCGAGAATTTCCAAATGCAGCGGCATACCGACGGGAAATCCGCCGTATTTATAACGGCCGCGCGTGCTCTCCTCTCCTCTCATTCCCTCCTTCGACTAGCGGCGATGAATAACTGATGCCATATCCAATCGGTAAATGGAATCCGCGTTGCGCCGTGGCCGGGAGAGAGAGCTCCGTTCCGCTAACAAGAATTTAAGAAGCGAATTTCAGAGCAAATCTCGCTCCGAACGTTCCCGAGCCCGACCGTCTGTAACACGGATAATCGCAAGATCGTGTATACGAGATATCAAGAGCGATCTTGATATCTCGCGCAGCGACGGACGATTTGATCGTCCGTCTCGATTGAGGATTCGGTTAATCGATCCATTTCCGCAGTCGCGACATTGTATTATCTTTAATCGAAACGATGCGATAAAAGCGACGTTGTTTGTCGCGCCTAAGCTAGTTAAGATTTCGTTTATTATTTGTATCGAAAATGTTTTCGTCTTTGTGCGAGGATATAATTACGAAACTTGTATATGTGGTTGACTGCATAGTTGAGACTCGTTAGTCGACGAATTGGATCTTTAATATTTAACGTAAACTCCGGCGCTTTCATTTAATATGAACAACGTTCGTACGGGTTTACTAACGCGGGGACAAATATCTCCCTCTATAGTTACCATTACTATAGTTAACATTAATGTATAAAATGTAATATCAAGTAGAGATTTTCTCTGGTATTTTAATAATTGAAATCGCAATACTCGTGCAGTGAAACTTTTATCAATATCAATTTGTTTTTTTTTTTTTTTAAATTAGTTCGAAGAAAAATATTTATTTACCGGACTTATTTTGCAGCGTAAAATTATTGTGATTTGTGAATCACTATTTCGATGGAATAACGCCTTATGTTCATTTCTATCACACAATGCAGATTAATTTTAATCTCGGTTAACTTACTTGTTATCTTTTCCTAATTCCTGAAACTGATAGAAAATAAAAAGTTAAACTAATTGTAATATTAAAGTTAATCTGCATTGGTAAAAATGCACATTATATTGAATTCTAATATTCAGGATTCAGAATTAATTTCTATTGATTGTTAACATCGGTAAATAACGTTGATCTTAAAGCACTAAAATTATCTAAAATCTGCACTACGATACTCTAGCGATTTATCAGTCGCGTTCGCGACGATCGAAAAAAGCTCTCGGGTCCAAGGTTTGGGAAATCTCACGTGTTGTATAACAGTCGTGCGGTTCAGCGCGATCTCGAAGCAGCAGGGCCGTAGAATCGAGCACCTGCTCTCTCTCGGTGCTATTTCCGTACGTGCGTCGATTGAACGGGCTGGCAAGACGAATCGACGCCAAGAATTCTACGAATGATCGAATGGCAAGCTACAACATCCTTGCGAGGAAGCTTTGAACTCGCGTGTTTATGGTCGCGATGATCGGTCGTTACCGATTTTACGTAAAATACCAGTATGAATGGCCGAGGAGTGAGCCACATTCGGCATTCTCGAAAAGCAGATATGTCGACAGGATATTAATGGGTCAAATAAGAATTGCTGTGCTCATTTTTAATCGATTGATTTATCTCGAGAAAAATATCTTCCCTTGTCCTAAAAATTCTTATTTATAAAAACAACGAGTGTTAATATAATTTTACAATATTGCGTTAATATCATTTAACGATATCGAGAATTATTATTTGAAAAGTTTAGCATAATATTGCTGAGAATTAACAATATTATTGCGCAGCAAAACTATTTGGAATGTAGAAGCTTTCAGACACTGAGAATGTTTTTGTTTTTTTCCCTAATTTCTTATGTATTTTCACAATCGCGTGGATCGTCACTAGCGAATTCATTCGTGAATTAGAGGTGAAATTTAGACAGTATAATCGACCAGTTCTTTCCCGTATTTTCTTATTCTGTATTCTTTTCTTTTAATTATATTTTCACTACGAAAATTTGCATATTTAAGTCGCCGAAAGCATCGATATTCCGTTCGTGTATATATAATTGTCTTATTTAGCGACAATAGGTAGTCCAATATTATTCCTGAATCATTCGATTTTAAAATAAGAGTGTTATAAAACGACGAGTTAAAATGTTGCGAAAGAAGAATATGGATATGGAGGAGATGGACATTTTTAAATCATAGATTTAATTAAAACGTGTTTTTTTATTTAAGCAGATTAACTCTGAAAAAAATTAGTGCATTGTTCGATGCGTGATATTCATATCTTCTGATCATGCTTCAAAATTCCATAGCCCAATATCTATATTCAACGATTGCGTTATTACATCATAAATGATTTTGCAACATTTTATACTTCCTGAAAAGAATATCCTTTATTTGTGACCCATAGGCATCATTAATAAACGCGGACGCTCTCTACCGCGGGCTTAGGCAGGATTGATTTCATCGCCGAGGACGAAGGTTAAGAAAGCATCGACGAGACCCAGGAGAGAGAACAGGGACGCGTACTGTATCCGGCCGGTCGCTATCGACGTCTGTTATCGACACGAGAAAGCGGTTGACAGAGTTTACCGAGTAACCGACAAACCGACAGCCCAGACCAGACCCGCAGGATGCCTCACACGAGCCCGTTGTGCTCTCTCGAACGTGACTCACTACGATTCGTGAAGGAGCGGAAATTTTGTATTTGTTCGAGAGAGAGAGAGAGAGAGAGAGAGAGAGAGAGAGAGAGAGAGAGAGAGACGCTTGTCCTTTGTTGGCGTGCTTATCTCTGCCCGATTACCCCGAACAATTCGTGGCTCTTCTGACGTAATGCGCGATTGTGAGATTGAAAGAACTCGGCGCGCGACACACACGCGTGTCCCGACACACAATCGGGTCAAATATATTTTTCACGCCGACAGATAGATATACATACACAAGACGACTCTGCAAGAAAAACGAACGGCTATTTATGGACGGTAAAATTGACGGAGAGATATTCTTATATCTCTTGAAAACGCAAACACTTCGCGCAAACATTTTGAATTATAACATTAGCGTACGATGATTTCAATTTATGTATTTTCCGAATGGAAGATAACGAGATTGTTATTCTACCGCGCGTGCATTTTAAAAATATAAATGACGTAGGAACACCGCATGTTTTCGAAATAACCAGAGATATATCCCTCCCGAATGCAGTAACGTTAGTTCCGTTTTTATGATTTTGTTATCTCTCGATAAATGAAAGAATAATCAATCGCTTGGATTTTTTCAGATATCTCGAGGAATATGCACTCCAGGGCGGAATTCCATCTTTTGATGACCATTTTTCCCGTTTTTTTGAAGCAATGCGTGCCCAAAGCCCCTTATCATTCTCCTGTCCGGTGTAGAGTTTGTTAGACGACTGGACGGAGAACTGATAAGGGCCCGAGGGTCACAGAATCATCGTGGGACTGGATACATCGCATACTCTTCGTCCGCCAGATGCCGAAAGCACGTGGCAGGAACAATGCAAGCTGTTTATTCATCAATTTCATTTATATTGTATTATGTGATAATGTAATGATATTTAATAAGCGCTGTTATTTCAATCGTTAAACCATATTCATATTTTATCAATGATTTAACAAATCGACAAGAAGTATTTTTATAAGTATAATTAAATTTATTTAATTAATGGAAGAATGAGAAGAAGAGATTAATTCATTTTATAATATAAATATCTGTTATATAAGAATTCATGTCCTCAATAAAATTATATTTTTATAGATATCTCCTAAATGAGAAATATATTGAAAGACAAAGATAAAATTATAAAATAAATAAAATAAAATAAATATACTCAATAAAAACCTATTTTATTGTAAACTCAATAAATAATACAAAAATTGGTACTCCCTGTATTACTTCACGTTCCTCTACATCGGGAATATCTACGATCGTTTTACATAAAGCAGTTATTCGTGGAATAATATCTAAAATATGACACATGAAAATATTATCGAATTAATTTGTCATGGAAGATTAAAAAAAACGGGAGACGCGTAAAAGTAGATTTTGTGAACATTTTCAATCTTGCTCTATCCACGATATTGTATATATCGCGTAGCGTCATAGAATCGATTCATTCGTCTATTCGCTGACCGTCTTAGCCAAAAGAACTCCGACATTTGCGTTACAAATGTGCGAACGTTAAAAGACGATTAATTACGTTCCCGTGCTCTTAGATGCCGCATGTTCCACTTCATAATTCGGATTTATCTGAATAATCTGCCTAGTCGTAGCCTCGCACAATTTTCTCGGTTGATTTTGCACTATCAATATCTGTTTTGTTCCCTCCGACTTCTCCGGCATAAACTGATTAACACCCACGATCTTCAACGCCGGTAGAGTCTTTATGATCGTCGCGTTCGGAATCGCGAGATTCGCGGTGCCGCAATCCATCTTCGGAAGTATCACCGGATTCTTCGTGATCGACAGGGTCGATTTCTTCGTCGACACGTTCGGAATCTCCGTCGTGTAGGAAACCGATCGTTTCACGGGGACGCCATTGTTCGATATCGGCACCGTAATTACCTCGGGATTATCTACTGATATTATCTTAGGTCCAAGAATTATTCCTGCAAAATTCAAAGAGATTGCAATAAGATTTGTTCTAAACTAAATTGAGAATTATATTTTTTTCTTTTCTGGTTATTTTAAACCAATCTTATATCGAGCAGATCTAGAGCAATAAAAGAGACGTTTTTAAAGTACAATTAAACTCGTGAATCCGTGAATAACTAGAATCCACGGCGCTGAATCGTGCGACAAATAGATATCTAAATTAATTACTCGCCTTTTTGTATCGCCTTTGTGACCGAACAATCCTTATGGGCCAGCAAAAGAGTTTTTAACCTCGCAATTTCCTTGCGTAAAGTTTTCACTTCCATTTGCAAGGCCGTGTTGGTCTCGTTCACGTTGGTTACCGTTCTTTGGAGTTCTTGGATCCATTCCTTTCTCTTGGCCCGTGCACGCATCGAACTGGCACGATTGCGCTCGAGAATGTCCTTTTTCTTAAGCTGATCGATCGTCTTCTTGACATTCTCCTTCTTCGCGGCTGCATCCGTTTTCGCGCATTCTTCGGTCGCTCTTGGATTCTGTGCGATCGTGTTCTTCGACAGAGATTGTTTCAGCTTCTATAATGGAATTTCTAAGAGACTCATCTTGAAACGCGAATCATCTCGGTGTAATCGGTACGTTACCATTTTTGCTAACGATAATCTTGAGATCACAGTTTTCTTGGGCTCCAATTTCATCGCGCACCGCAGAGCTGGTTCGGTTCTGATAACAACGGTTTGTTGTTCGGTATTGACATTCGATATGTTAGAAGGCTCCGACACCGGTGTTGCGCACAGCTGCATTAATTTACCATCCGCGGTTTTCAGTAGCAATTGCACCTCCTCGCCGTTGATGGACCTTCATAGAAAGAAAAATTCTAAATCTATTAATGATGTGTAGCACGTAGGATATTTCATCGTAATATCTTCAAATATTTCTAGATTAAAGAAAGGAGAGATATTAATTGTCTTGAATGCATTCAAACAAAAACTTGATCATCATCTAAGAATAACTATCTAGAAGAAAAATTGATCGTGTACATTGTGTCATAGAAAACATTAAAGATTTAAATAATACGAGCAAAAGAAAATATATTGAATTAAAATAAGAGAAATTGAGGCTTATTACGATGAAATACATGGAACAATTTTGGCTACATTCCGATATTCACTGTCAGCAACTTTCAGTACTGAAAATCTACGGTATACGTGACGTAAAATATAGATTTGCAGTACTGACAGTGAATATCGGAATGCAGCCTTTTGTAACAATGAAAGGGGCATTCTTACAGATGAGACATAGGTTGCGTCGGTGAAAGTTTAGGCGCTATAGGTATATTTGCATTCGCGGCAATAATGTCCGCCGGGAGAGTATCACCTTTCGCAGATGCGACAGTCGAATCTTTCATCAACTTCTGCGTCTCGTTTGTACTTAATTTAATACTGTTACACTCGTCAGTCTTTATAGCGCTTTCCTCCTCCGCATCTTTCTCGGCAAGAGACACGGTCGAGGAACAGACCTCGACAGTGTCTTCGGAAAGAATTTGACTATTTGCGGGCAATATATCTGATATATAGGGAAAGATGTGAGGAGTATGCAGCGTGTCATCCGTAATTCCAGTCTGCAAAAAATGAACTTATATCGTGTACTTTTGATACCTCTTATAAGAGAAATAATTTTTTACATTATTTGAGACAAACATACGTATGTGATTTTTTTTACCTCCGATACTACAAGCGTGCCAATATTTCCAGACTCAACAGCCCTTCGAAACGTCTCTTCGAAAGGATTGACCACGTTTTGCAGATCTTGAAATAAACCAACCTCCTCGCAATTTTTGAAGAACCTCGTTGGCGTTGGAGTTTGATCCGCTACATATCGATTAAATTTTTCAGCATATCTCTTTGACATGATTCAAGTTGTTAAGTTATCAACTTACCAACGAATCCAGCACTCTTGGAGTTATTGTTAAGATTTAGCATCATGTCGTGTTTCTTCTTATGCATTGTTAATTGATCTTCATTCGTAAAGCTCTGTAAATGAAAAACAATCCTGTTGTCTTTTACATTATTGTAGTTCTTTAAGATTTTATGGGACTCGCGAGACAAGTTATACTTTTTTCAATAAGAGAGACAATAATCGTCACTTACCATATTGCAGCCCGATGTGGAGCAAGTGAAGAGTTTCTCTGAGTCGGTCATTGCGAATGGATTCCGTTGAACACCAATTCCAGGTTTCTTTCAAAGACGATGGAACACAGAGGTATATAAACACTAATATCTACGGAGTAAACGTGGTTAACTCCTGTTTACAGATATCTCTATTGTCACAGAGTACGGCCACATTCTCCCTAACGAATAAATTGAATTTCGCAACTTCGAAATAACGAACGGAATTATTTTTACAAGTACGGATTTAGTTAATCCGTAGCATTTAATACTTTGCTCGGAGTCGGCTGTAGTCGACTGTAGCCATATTGGCATACTATACGATACCATATCATCACCACACGACTACTCCACATTGCGTGTATTGATAGAATGCGTGCTGACATCTTGTATAAGGTAAAAGAGAATCTAGAGAAGACTGTAGCCGGTATTGCCCTGTCAAAGTAACATAAAAATGTTCGAACATTTCTCCATTTTTATTCTTGTATTTTTTTATACTTGTGTAATTCTTTTAAACATATTTAAGATTTAGACTTTATAAGCTCTCTTTAGTAAATTTTCCATACGATTAATTAATGTCAAACAAGTGGTAAAATAACAACTATATTTTTTAATTTTTAAAAATATATATTGGTCAACTCGCGAGATTCGAGAATACCTATATGTCTAAATATTTACGAAAAATTAGTATAAAATTTTTGTATTATTTTGAAAAAATCACGCCGAGATCATTTACACATTAGTCGTTCTACTTCAAGCCGCAAGCGTACGCGGAATGTAAATACGATGTCCATAAAAGACCGCGAGACGTAATTGCGCAAATGACACAGAAATAGCACAGTAATGACACAGAGTGGTGTAGAGTGTGCCTTGGCAATGACTTTAAATTTATGCGTGACTTTTCATTATTCATTATATCACTGGCCTATACAGCAAATTATGTAAATGCTCCGTTCGAAAGTAACGAGAAAAATGCGTACAAGTGCTGTTGATTGAATAACAATACATTGATCTCTCGACTGAGATTTAGAATAAAAACATAATTTATTATATTAATATTATTATATAATTATATTATTATAGCAAGATAAGAATTTATTAAATACATAATTTATTGAATTAATTAGATAATTATATCTATTTAATGAAGCTCGAATCGATAAAATATATCAAACGTTATTGAACATCTAATGTTTTTTACAATAATATATTTGCATTCTATCGAAGTAACATACACGAAATGCGAGAGTACGGAACGTAATCTCCAAAATTGTATGAATCCTAACAATAAGTCTCGAATAACACAGTTTTTATTAACACGGAACCAATTAATCGTGTTATTCGAGTGTTACTTGTGTATATATCTTATACGTTTGCAACTGCAGTACATAGTGTATAGTAGTCCAGATATCCTAGAAAGAAATTTTCCTTGTCACTCGTTTGTCATCTTTGCAAGATTGCCACAAGATAGTTACGTTATAATTACTCGCCGCGTAAATGAGTAGTTTCAGAAAACTGCGTACCGACCGAAAGTCCAAGAAGCAATTTTCACGCGGCAACGACATTTCGAAGTGAAATTTCGCGCGGAAGAAAACAGATTGTCCCGTGCGATTGTGGCTCTCCGCGTGAAAGTAAGTTTCGGGATTACTAAGCTTTATACGGACAGCGAATCGAACAAAACAACGGTGTAGTTTACATGTTTTCAAATGTTCAGAAACGAAACAGTCGAACAGAAAAAATTAGAAAGTTAAAAAACATTTAACTTGTAATTAAATATTTGAAATTAAAAGGAAATTAATTATAGAGAAAAAGCGTATAAAAACTTGTTAAGCAAAAAGGAACAAGAACAGAACATCTGGTTAGAAAGTGATGAGTTCCGTCGAACGCTTTTTATCCGAACGGATGTAAAAGACTCTCATTACACCTCGTCGTAATTTCACTGGCTAGATAGAAAAGGAACGCTTTGGGCGCCTTTGGGCCCATCTGGAGAGAGTGAGAACAGGTCAAAGAGAGTGGTCTCGGATGCTGATGTTTCTGTTCCTCATCAGTAGTTAACCGCGTGTCGCGGCGGTGCTCTATTCATTGGTCCGTCTCGATATGTGAACGTGACCATAAACCGTGATATGAGTTTCCATTTCTCGGACAAATAAAATCTCGAATTAATGTTACAATTACCTCGCGTTAACGTTCGCGAGGTGAATTTATCCCAAAAGTACGCGTTTCCGCAAAGTGATCGGGTCCTCAAGCGCAAAGTGTGTAATCGTATGATACCAATATTATATTAAAAAAAGGTAGGAACGCAAAGATAAGATAAAGTACAATTATATAAAGCTTTATTTTATATCAGGTAAAACTTTCTATATCTCTATTGACATTTAATTTTAATTTTAAGTTTCTTTAAATCAGGAATATATTATTTCTATTACCTTCTCTCTAATATTTCTAGTGAATAACAACAGTGATTATTGGTTTAAACGTGACATATACGATAATCGATTGAATCGAGGAAAAAAGTACGAGTTCCTTAGCGTCTCTTCTGCGAATGTCATATTGCAATCCGCGAACGATCTCAGACTCGCCTTCAACCTTGATCTTGATAGAAATCCAGGTGAGGCTGTCCGGATCGCTGCACGTGCTTTCGATTCTTTAGAATGAAGATTTAGAATTTAGAATTTAGAATTCATTTGCAGGCTCGTTTATAAAACCCTTCTCTAATTCCTTAATTAATTAAGACCTTCAAGAATTTATAGAATCTCGCGCTCGAATAATTTAAATAATATATCTTCTGGAGATATTATTTAGATAAATAATACCCATTATTTAAATTGCATTTAGAAAAAATAAATAATATGTCCAAGATATAAAAAAAAATTTTAACCAGCAGCGGATCGATTGGGCGAGAATATATCAATTAACAGGATAGATTCAAATTAGATGAAGTGTGCCAGGACCGTGCGCGTAATGCCACTTGTTTATTTTTTACTATACAGAAGAAGCGCGAAGAAAGTCGAGCAATCAAAAACAATAGCGCGTGCCTCGTGTACGGGTTTTAACTCGTAACTTACGGCACGATGGTTGAAAGTGATATTTCACTCTTTCCTCCGTCTTCAATTCGCCTCCTACCATCTAAACGGAACAGTTATGCGAAGTTTGTTCTAGAATAAAGCTTTTATTTCACGAAGTAGAGCTGCTGCACGAGCATAATTTAGTTCCGCGATACTTCCAAGGAAAAGTAGATTTTTCTACGGATTTGATAATTTTTACTTTCACAAGTAATATTAAAAGAGATAGAAAGTTGAAAAATGTTAAATGGAGACTAATTTTTAGTAAGATAAACATATTTATTATATCCTGTCACTTGTTTATTGATTGCTACCGATTTTTCGTATCAAGTGATAGTACTTCGTCATTCATAGTAAGAGGATTGAAAAACGTCTCTTCAAAATGATGCTCGCAAACGTGATCTAGTGCCTACGAGGACCCGGCACGTTCTCCACCCCGCACTCACCACGATGAGTCCGCCGTCGTTGTCAAAGTTGAAAGTTACCACTAACTTTCACTAATAACCAAAAGGGGGGAGAGAGAGAGAGAGAGAGAGAGAGAGAGGAGGGGTAACGTCGCCGCGTGGACATGGTTCCGCATGTAGATCGGCTGTAGAACGTTACGAAGCACTAAAAGGCGTGCCACTTGTCTCGGTGGCCTGGTTTCGTGTCCCACTTTTGTACCGGACTGTACGTGAACGTCTTCGGACACGCTAACGTGAACTCGCTCACGGTATGCCGCTGAGGAACCGATCGAGGATGTGGACAAAGACCCGAGGGTTCCCCGAGATCGACGCGAGAAACCGGAGCGTGTCCGCACGACTCACGATTAACCCTTTGACGCGATGCACAATAACATCAAAATGTGACCGCTAGCTTGTTCATACACGGCCATGGGAATAATTTCAAAATTTGTTAAAAACGAAAGCAAGACACGTATATCATTGATTTCGGGGTGTGAAGTCCTAAATTCGACAAGTAATCGCGAAGTCAGAAAGATTCTGCATTAAAAGATGATATAGAATTAAGAATTACGAAATTCTGAAAGATCTTACTCCGTGTTAACTTTTTCACGTGAAACGGCCTGATTCTCAGCTTGAGATAACATTGTACGTGACATTGTACAGAGATGAAGACAGGATGGCCGGATTTGACCCATAAACGTGGAATAGAAATATAAATTGTCTACTGAATTACAGAAAATGTATAAAAAACTGTTTAATAAAGTAAATAATAAAACGATGTAACAAAGCAATGTAATAATATGATGCGCTCGAAAAATCGTCGCAAAGATATTTTTACAAAATTTGTGCGAACGAATCCGCCCTCGAAATGCGATTATATTACAAGGCGAATCTTTCACAGTTCCAGCAATTAACACTTTTCAGCGAGGTTCGTATTATCGAATCCTCTTCGATCTCTTTAATTAAACGGACCAGTGTAAAACTACATACTAGATCCGATTGCAACGGGCGAATCGCGCCACGTAAAAAAGCTTGTGAAATATAAAAGGCGTGCTCTTTTTCATCTTTTTTCATAAAGATCTTTTTTTGGGCCTTCGATAGATTTGGCGGGACGGCGAGCAGTCGGAAGACACGGATTTCAAAGTGAGATCCATGATGTGGATCGCGGCAAAATGATACGGCGCCGGGTCAGGAACGATTCATGACGACGTCGTGAGCATGTTTGGCGAACGACAGTGAATCGCACGATCACCGCTGACGGCCGAGGGAAGAAATGACTATTCTCAAAGCCGGAGCGCTTATCTCGCTACTTCTGATCGCCGATATCTGCTGTCTCGCTAATAATAAAAGAAAGAACAATCGATTTTTGAGGAATTTCGGTAAATGAATAGTTACATTTTTTCATTATTGTAAATAATGCTAAAACCGAGAGAGATTTTAACGTACTTTTTTTTAGATCAGCCAGAGAAAGAAGAAAATATCGAAAATGCGATCGACTCGCACGGACAGATGAGATTCTTCGATGAACTTGGATGTAAGTAGCGTCATTATTATTACGTTAGTGTTATAATATATATTAGAGGTAATGCTATTACTCTCGACACGCTGGCTCATGCATTACATCATAAAAAATAAACAGGTATTAACATAAATTTTAAAGATTGTTTCGAAAGAAAAAATTTGCTCGTATATTAGAATAATAAATTAATTTCTCTTAACTTTCTTGAGAAAATGGAGTTTCATGGCACGCTTCTACTTTCGTACTTAATTAATTAGTTGTTTTGCTCGATTTTAAGAGCGTTGTGACCTCTCTGCATATATCTATGCATCAGATACATGGGATTTAACAATTTAACGTCGATTCCGAGTGGCTTTCTATAGAAGGGTGTTTATGGCAAGATACTCTCGGTGGGTTGCTTTTTGCTTCCGAGTCATTTAATTAATAACACAATTTAAATATAATTTAAATATAATTTGAATATTTGATTGTCATGTCACTCATATGTCATCTGCGAAATTAAAAGAGTGATGGCGATAAACAATCCTGACACTGATATCTATTACTGTCCTTTAAAATAATTTCAGTTGACAAATGAGCGGCATGCGATAAGGATGATTCAGCCGTATGAGTAACACTTGCGCGCAACGGTGAGATCTCGTCGAAATGATAGGTTTAGATGGAAAGATTTAGGATGACAGACCGGTTGACGTTCACCGGATACTCATATTTATACAAGCGAAGCAACATGGTCTATATCTTTATCTATTCCAGGCAATCCGAGATTTCTTTTATTATTGCTGCATGTAATAATTATAATCGCTTAGAACACGTAAATTCAGAACGTTATTTCTCTTTGATGTATAGGCTTTGAATAAAACTATTCAAACAAATTATGTCAAATATTTAAGTTAAATACTATTAGAATTAAATATTTATTGTTGCCAGAATATATTTAAGGAATTAAAAAAAAATAAAAAGGAGAATTTTTCCTTTGAACGTTATTTTATTTAATATAACTATCATCTAAAAGAGAAAATACTGCGATTATAATAATTTTCTACCGTAAAATGTAAGCAAAGCACGAAAGATACACAGTTGAGTTAACAAGAGATACGAAATCGGAAAATCGTATTTGAAAGGCCACTTTTATCGACGCTTACTTTCTACAAGAATATTTATAATGAAGCGCGCACAGAAGCTCCGTTTTCACTGTGACCTCAGCGCACCTCTGTGATTATAAGCATTTTGCCGATGATATCTTTCCTTTTATTGAAAATGATACCTAGTACTGTCTCGCTGAATTACTGAATTACAAACGAGCAAGGCTTCTGAATTTTCATTGAATTTAATTCAATCTTTAATAAGAAATTTCACAGAACGATCTAAGTGTTTTTCTACTTAATTTTTACTAATTTAAAAATAAAAATTTGCAAACATAAGATTTGAAGTTTAAATATTAATCGTTAAATTTATTTATTGTTTAAATGAATTTAATAGGACATTTCGTAAAAATAGGTCTAGGTTTGCGTCGATCTAAGTTTTATCCGCCAAAGTAAAAATACTGTCTGTGAAGCCATGCGATGAAATTGGGTCGCGAAATCTCAGTCTATCGAATCTATTCGATGTAAATGTCCAGTTTAACAAATAGCCGATTTCTCGAAATCATATATACGCTCTCTTATATCCTTTATTTATAATAAAACTCAATATACTACTGACGGAATTATCGCACAATTTTTTATTTTTAATAAACTGAATGCTTATTAAAATTTGGTAGAACGGTAAATATTATTCAATCGTTCTTTTTTAATATAACATCGTAATTGTAATGAAACTTCCAAAATCCTAACGGGAAAATGAAAACAACAAAATAACACCAGTAGGGAAAAAATCTCAATAAAAATTTATAATTCTTTTGAAATGTGATCTCCGCATTTGACAGCAATAAAAAATATATCTCAACAATAGTAAACAACAGAGTGACCAAAGATGTAGCTTAAACGATTCAACAAAAGATTCGTCGGAGAAATAACCGTCCCCGTTTTCCGTGCTCGCGAGGCGACTGGCCCGAATCTTGACGAAGTTTTCCAGCTATTCAGAGTACGACAATTTCGCGGCGACATAATAACTCAACGAGGAAAGAAATGGAAAATAAGGCACACAACACCGCGATGCGTTCTGGCGATGGTGAAGGTGGGGAACCAATGTGAGAGACCATAACGGACGACACCGTCGCTGCCGTTGCGGGAAAGCTGACGCCGGTGAAAGCAGTGGACGCCTTCTTAGATCGAGACGATCGTGGGACATCGGTTCAAGCCAGTCCACGTGCAGAAGGCGTGTATTGTCACGGCTTCTCACCGTCACTCCGGTCAGGTGTCATAAGGCGCCTTTAACCTCTGACACTGTCTCTCGATCGTACATCACGCGTCGGCGATCGCCGAGAAGAGGCTGCGTCCGCTGTCACCTTCTGCAGGAAAGTTTGCATGATAAATCGAAGCTGTCGCAAGAGAAACCAGTGATATCAAAATGGCCGTGCTTACATGGGATCCCAAAATCGTTCGAAATACTGTGCCGCTCGCGGGAGCCTTCGACGAAGTGAGAGATTTGTGAGACAGAAATTCGGCCATAAATTACATTCGAGATTAAGGATTTATGCTCCGGGATCGATAATCAAATCTTATCAAGTGCATTGAAAATCGGAGATTTTTCCCAAAGTCAAAAGTTATATTATTTGTATAAAAAAAAAAAAAAAAAACAAGAAGCTGGCGATTCAAAGAAATTAACCGTGTGCCAATTAATTCCTCAAACGTTTTTGCAAGTGAAATTTCAACTAGTCGAATAAGAGAAACTTGACTTACAGCTTCCAACTAAGTCAAGTTTCTCTTCGAATAATTTCGGAGAAACTTGATTTAGTCTTCAGTGAGATCTTCACTGTTCTTCATCGATCGCCGTTAATGGAGAGGAAGATAAACCGTTCGTGAGTCATCCTCATCGCAGTGCGTCCCTTTTAACTATCGAGCGTGCAGTGAGATCGTGACGATGCGCAAGGTATCCTCGAAGTGACAAGGACGGAAGTCAAAGTCGATCATGAAGATCGTGCTCGGGATGCTCCTGATGACCGTGGCGAGCGCTTTCGATCACCATGACACCTATTCGTGGAAACGCAGGGAGGATTACAAGATCACGACTGCGAGCCGAGCGATCGCGCCGGTCAAAGTTAAAGAAACTCGTCTGCAGCGATCCGATACGTATCGATCGAGATCGTCGAACTCGCGCGAGGACAACGTTCTCCAAAACTCGCCGAGAAGATTCGCGGTGGCCGACGACGATTCGGACGAGCATCACGAGCTCTGGAAACCGGAAGCCGCCAGAACGCGACCGGACCTGACGCGCGAGAATCGAGCCATCGAGAGCACCCTGAAGAACGTGATAGGCAGACCAGCCAAGGTCGAACAGTATCAGTACTTTTCGAACTTTCCATACGGCGGTGATGGATCCACCGACGCCATATTGGAGGACGCGGATCATCCGACGAAGAGCTCGGTGTTCTCCACAGATACTCAAGATCACTTCCTGAGTCATAATGCGGAAGAGATGGATTGGAGCGGGCAGGAGGTATTCGAAAAGGACCCGCAGGGTGAAGAGGAAGAGGAAACAAGTCTCCAGGAGTTACTGAACGAAATGAGACGAAAGAGGTTAAACGGAGTATTCGAGGAAACGGTAGACGGACATCGACAGGGCAGAGGGAGGAAGCTGACCAGCCAGCAGCAAGGTGCCTTGCTCGTGGAGACGCTCAGGAAGAAGCGAAACTACACCAACGATCATCGAGGACACAGCTCCAATCTCCAGAGCGGCCTTATGGATATGTTGGGCAGAAGTATGTAGGATTGAAAATGGGACGAAAATGAAAATTAAAGAAAGATTAAAAGTGCTTTCAATCAAATGAGATATATCGATTCTGGAAATAAACTTTATAGATTGCAGATTAATTTATTAAAAAATTTAAAGCGCGTAAGCTGTAAATGAAATAAATTGTATATGAAATAAATGAGTAACAATAGGAAGATCGAGATGATATTCGATATTTTATATCTGATATTTTTGAAAATTGTAAAATAAAAATTGATAGCAAATATCATTGACTTTCCAGCATTGACAAAGTACAACATCGGTTACAAGCAAGCTTATTAATGCAATTGTACGTATTGAAAGTCGATACAAGATTCATTTCGATGAATATTGATCTTCAGGAAAACGCGCTGGATGCTGTGTGAAATAATATACTTGGCGCAATTAAAGCTGCAATCGCGTGACAAGAGATAAACAAACTCATCAATATCGCAACAGACTTTCATTTTTGGATGTCTTTTTATGCTAGCAAGAAGATAAATTCTTGAGTAAATCATTTTCGAGCAAACATTTGTATTTATTGATTGTTTACTTATATAATATTAAAATAATCCATCGGCAAACGTGCGACTTAATGTACATAGATATCAATGTTTATACGTGGAATCCGTTTCAGTGATACCGCAAACGTGCAAGTACAAAGGTGCCAAGTTCGAGTGCGGCCTCAGCATCAGCTGCGTTCTAGGCGGCGGTCGACCTGTCGATCTCTGTTCCGGAGGTTTAATATGGAGCTGCTGCGTGGACGACGAGGACATACCCGAACAACCACGACCGACCCCGGGTTTGCTGCAGAATGCCAGTGAGTTCTTTCGCATTAAGACGTATCTCGGGCACATTATACCGAAAAAAAACATGTATACTGATGAAATAACTTTAATCAGAGAATAGGTAAACTTTAACTGTGAAATAGTCTGCGAACTTCTTAATCTACCATTTAGCAATAGAGGAAACAATGAGAAACGCCGTATATGTTTTTTTTTCTCACGGAAGAGTTTTTAATTTAACGGCGTGTCTCAATTAACTCGCGTGGTCCTTTTTATCTGCCGTCATGCCGCCGTAAATTTACGACATCCTGAAAGAGGGTCCGTGTCCTCGAATGTCGCTAAACCGAGTTTCTGAACCGAGACTTCGAGGTTGCGCCGCCGCGCTTTTAGCGCGATTTGCTCGCGAACAACTTCCGTAAACGCTTTAGAATTTGTTTACGGAAGTGAAATTGTCCAATTTTCATTTTCACTCGCAACGATAACGATAAAATAATACGTTCGATGTGTACTACTCTACGTCAAGTAGAGAGATTCGAGCCGCGTTTAACGAAGAGGCGCAAAGAGAATACAGATGATACTGTAATTAACGTAATTATCCTCAATGTGGGGGATGTAACGTTATTTTACCAGACTGACGTTAGGGATTAAGATGAGATTAGATCGCGAAAAGGTTGAGAACGCTTGGCTTTATCGCGAATCGCGAACTGAAAGGAGACGCGCCGGCTGGAAGTAACCTGATTTCTATCCGGCGACATCCGAAATTACACAACCAACAGCGTCCAGCTAGTGTCGCGCGCCCACAGACGATGCGACAGTATACGGTCGGCACTTTCAAATACAGTTATTCACACCTAGTTTGCGCGACGGCATCGCGTTGCACGCCCGTAGAACTTTACGCGAGCGTGCTTTCCCAAGCCGCAAGTCGCTCACCGTAACCGCGCGACCATCAATACAATGGCACGATTAGAAACAGGCGAGGAAATAATGTTAGCGACGGAACAAGACAATTACAAATTATCGTATTATTTTGTAACACAATTGAAAAGTATAAGCAAAAGTTTTTTTTTATTTTGCGATACACGATTTTGCCTGATTTGAGTAAAAGTGTTTGTTGCAACGAACAATTATAGAAAAAGCGATGCAGGTGAATGAAATTATTGATATTATTAGTATTATAATAATCTTCTTTGTTGATTTCTCAGATAGATTCATTCTAAACTGATAGAGTCTTTAATCCTCTATAGCTGTGATTAAAATATCAGCTATATATATATACGCGCACAATTACTTATAATTGCCACGTTATCGGGCTTAAATTCGGCTGCGCAGAGCCGCGCGACGCGAGTGATTCCGAGTAGCTAATAGCAACACCGTGTTACGTTGCCCAGCGTTTTCCATAAATCTCGGGCACCAACAGCCATACGTGGACGACGACGTGCACATTTACAGCAGCGCGGTAAGGCCCGGCAGGCCCGGCAGGCCCTCGCACAGCCACGAGGCCCATCGGCCCACGTACGTGGGTGGCGTCGGTAATCCGCTAAGTCTTTACGAGCCACCTTACGCGATCTGGAGCCACGACGGACCGAACGATCTCGCGGTCGGCCACGACCGGCCGACGTACGCTACTCGTCCGCCGCATCACACGGTTCAGGAATATCCGCAGGACGAGTACGACGGTGGCGGCTATCGGCCCGCCGCTTCCGGCGGGCCGATCGAGGACTCGTCCAACGCCATGGACTACTCCAGATACCGTGGTAATCGCACGAGAATGCACGCAGATTATTGCACCCGAATGTCGAGCACGATGTGTGTCGAGCGCACGAGTCGAGGGCTCGCTGAAAAACCTCGGTGAGTTCAGATTCCGAGGACTACAGGCACGCGAGAATCCCGCCGTGTCTTCTGTAGCATGGGAAATTGAGCTCACCTCAAAAATTATACTCCTTACAATTAGAACTTGTGTATCGCTTCAACGTGTCTGGTCGAGCTTCTGCTTCTTATACTGCTATCAATTCTATTTGCAACAGAGTGAGATCTTGCGCACCTGATTATAATTATTGGTTTGGATATACTCGATGTTGACTATTACGATCGATCGAAACAGGTATACTTGATTTTAATCCAATCACACTGGATTATAAGTGATATGTTTGTATGTGTTGATGTTGCGCGATTTATGCCAATAAATGTCAACAGATAATTATATTAGACTTCGTATCAGATTTAATTCATTGATATCGAGAAGAAAAGTACTGATTTTAAAGAACATAGAATTATATAGAATTACAGCTTTGACGAAAATCAGTACGAAATATACGAGACAAACTGTGACGAATTTTGTAAAATGGATAACATCGAGACAATACAAAATACTATACTACTACGTTTGTTACTAAATATACCAGTTAATAATAATCAAATCGATCTATAACGGATCCCAAATGACGGAGACAGTATCCAAACATGCACAATGTTTCGCGTGGAAACCGCACAAAAATGAATGCTTTCGTCGTCACATCGCACACATTTTCCTGTATAAAGTGTTGCGGAAAATGATTAAAGTTGAAATTGGAGAAATTGAATTTGAAGAAAAAAAATGAGAGAATGCTGAAAAACTGACTGGAGACAGAGAACGAGGGATAACACGGGAAAAGCGAAACAAGGAAGATAATAGAAGACTGCATAATTTCATGAAGCAATATGGAACAAAGAAGAAAATAATTGTATTCTTAACAGTCCTCGGGTCCCTTTAAACATTGAAATCCGAAGTAGAAACATGAAATAGAATATAATCTTTCAACAAAATAAAATTTTTAAACGTGCATCTTTATATTACATATGTTTTATTATTAAATTGCACGTTAATTCAACTTGTAAAATTAATAGGCCAATAGGTAAAATAATACTAATTACACGTGTTTAATTATGTGATGTTTAAGTATACGAATATTTCTATCTTCTTCTTTCTATCTTGAACAAAATCACGTGTTAAGAAAGTTTTGCAACGATTAATTATGGATAATGTTCTATAATCTTTTGCGATAGAAATAAATGGATTTCCTAAAGTCGCGCGAACTTTCTACACTGTGCCACGTCTATTTTCTGCTTTCTGTCTCTCGCTAAGGCGCGAACAATCTTAAGCAAACACCAAGGTATCAGTTTAATTGCGATAATTGTAGAAAGTATCAGTTAATAATTTTCAGCGTGAGCTTCTCTCCTTCGCATATTCGCATATATTTTCTCCTCTATACGACACGCACAAATATCATCTCTTCGATCATGTGCCCGTCCCCAAATATCACCTTCCCAACATTATACTCGCGATAGCTAACATAGATCGTACTTTCAGGCTGTGGCGAGCTCTACACGAGGAGCAACAGGATCGTAGGTGGACACTCGTCCAGTTTCGGCAGTCATCCGTGGCAGGTGAGGGTCCTCCTCGCGCGATTCTCTCCTCTCCGTCCTTCTCCTCTCTTCGCTCGGCCGCCATAAATCCATCTCTCGCTCGGGTCTCGCGGAGCGAGACACACTCTTCCTTTCCTCTGCATTATTCATCGGGAACGAGCCATCAATTTGCTCGATTCGCCTAGCGCGGAGAGCGAGGAGGAAAATAATCTATTAAATCTTCTCTAAACGCCGCGAGCCGTTACATCGCGGGCTCGGATACGTATCTCGTGTAACGCGCTTGTAAATAGGCTTCTAAACGTTCTCTTTGTTGCAGGCCGCCATTATCAAGTCCGGATTCTTACAGACCAAGAAACTGTCTTGCGGCGGTGCCTTGCTGAACAACCGATGGGTGGTCACCGCGGCACACTGTGTCGCGACGTTAGTATTGATTATTATTGTCGCAACAGTTTACTACACAGTAATAAGAACATTGATATATCGCATTTTGTATGTCAGGACACCGAATAGCAATTTAAAAGTTCGACTCGGGGAATGGGACGTTCGAGACCAGACAGAACGGCTGCTCCATGAAGAATTTAATATCGAGAGAAAAGAGGTTCTGCTTTTAAATAATGACTTAAGCTTTGTTGATTTAACGGCACATATCCAAAAACTTCGCGTCGCATTGCGACGTGTATAATATCAAAGAAGAAATTGCAAAATACACGCACGCTTATTGGACTTTATCCAGCAAAGCTGAAAGCTTAATTAGTAATAATTACGTTGAAAATTATAATGACGACAGATACACCCGCAATACTCCCCTACCGACTTTCGAAATGATGTGGCTTTGGTGAAGCTGTCCCGGATGGTAGCTTTCAAGCAGCACATCGTCCCGGTTTGCCTGCCGGCGAGGAATTTGAAGCTCTCCGGCCGAACCGCAACCGTCGCTGGTTGGGGACGAACCAGGCATGGTCAAACTTCGGCGCCAACCGTTCTTCAAGAAGTCGAAGTCGAGGTGAGCACACTCTTGGCTAACATATTTATCTTTGATGATAAAACGTCTCTATACCTATGCAATTCCATAAGGCGATTTTTTTGCGATATTTTATATTTATTTATTCACATAATTAATTATTGCCAATATAAACGAGAATAATTTATCTGCCGTAAGTAAATTTGTATATTATTTAATTATTACTCTGCTTATATAATATTCATATTATTTAATTACACGATAAATAATTTTCTTAATATATCATTGTGTGTATGTGTATATGTTACATATTTCTGTTTAGGTAATACCGAACGACAAATGTCAGAAATGGTTCAGAGCAGCCGGTAGGAGAGAAACCATTCACGATGTATTTCTCTGCGCAGGTTATAGACAAGGCGGACGAGATTCTTGTCAGGTATTCGCTCAATTTGGTAATTAGCTAAAGACACGTAACATTAGAAGAGTTTCGTTTACACGTTATCTTGTAACAGGGTGATTCGGGTGGACCGCTCACAATGTCCGTGGAAGGCAGACACGTTCTGATCGGTTTGGTCTCTTGGGGCATCGGTTGCGGTCGCGAACACCTACCCGGCGTATATACCAATATCCAGAAATTCGTGCCCTGGATCGATAAAGTCATGAGCTAAAACGGAGGAACCTCGGTTACTCCGAAGGATGAGTTGCTTTACCCGAGAAAAAGAAGAAGAAGGGAGAGGATAAGAGCGCGAAGTTACCAAAGTCCTATCTCGTTTTTTTTTCTTTTTTTTTTAAGACTTTTATAATCGTGCTCGATTATGAAGATTATAGGCACTCTTTCGAAAGTGCCAAAAAGCATGACGCTTTTCAAAGTGTTGTCGTATGAAGATCGTTAAGTATATTCGGAACTGGCAATAAAAAGTTAATCAAAGATTACAATCGATGTATCCCAATGATTAATTAGCCAAGCTAGGATGAAATTCTTGAGATGCTAGTTAGTAATAAATGGAGAGATGCTTAATATATATATATATATATATATATATATATATATATATATATGAAGATCATTTAAGCTGCTTGTAAGCTTCGTTATTGTTATTAGTATTGTATTATAAATAATTTATTGTCGTATATATATTAAAACGAAAAAATGATCTGCATTTAGAAATATTTATCTCTATTAATATAGAGAGTTGTATTAATATACAACAGAGATATTATTGACATTGACATTTTTTTATAATATCAATCCCCCAATCCATGTTACATATTAGAAAGTTTTAAGAGAATTCAAAAGAGACAATAAATATTTTTAATATATTTTAAAAATTATTCCGATTTGTGATGTAATATATAGAACTTATCAAATCTATCTTGAAATTCTGTTTGTAAAAAAAAATTATATTTAGCCGGAAGAAAAATATACGGAATTTAACAGGAAGAAAAATATATATGAGAAATTTCAATTGCAATAAATATACTTTCGTTTATATAAATTTATAAATTTCTTGGCGAGTTCAAACAAGCAAATTTTCCCTTTTTACATTTGTTAGCACACGCTGTTAGTTTATGATAAATTTTTTTCAAAAATATCTGTAGAAATCTAGTTTTGCAACAAATATATTGTATATAAAATAGGTTTCTATATACACTTTCTTGTAGACATCTACGTGCATGCATGTACTCAACGTCGATATATTACCTCCTGTTATCGACCATCTACAAAAATGGATACCACCTATCCCGCATTCACCCATAAGTACCCTACGTAAGATAACTCGAACTTCAGGGTGCTCTTCCGATAATGTAAAAGAGTATACTCTACGCTAGAATATTATTAAAAAAATATAATTATAAAAAATTTCATAATTCCATTCATAATTTTATTTTTCAAGATTTATTTACAACTTTTAATTAATTTATCTTCACGAATTATCGTTACAAATCTGTACCACTGTATCTGAACTGTTATGTGTGAGTGTGTGGAATACGTTTCTTCCAATATTTGTTATATTTCAGAAATCATACAAAAACACAAACTTTCAATCATTATGTAAAACTAACAAAGATTGAGTCAAGGAGAAGTTGGCATTTTTTTCAAGATAAGGTTAATCGACGGAGGAAAAAGAAGGGGGTATATTTCAACCCTTTCACTTTATAGGGCCCAAACTATATATATATATCCGCTCCTGTCCTCGGCAGAAGCAGAAAGAGAACGGGATTGGTCACAGAGAATGCGCGAGAAGTGCACCCGATACAGGAAAAGAGGAGGAGAGCGGAAGGAGGGAGAGAGAGCGAGAGCAATATGGTGGAGGGTAAGTTGCTAATTAGAGCCAGATTAAACGCTTGTCTGGGGAGCCATTTTCCTTGCCGTTCCTCGCCGTAGCCGAAGGAGGATGAGCGGCGTAGCGAGACAGCGGGGTCGGAGAGGGAAGGACCAGGAAAAATGATGGGGGGACTCGCGGGGGTGGCTGAGGCTGCGAGAAACGAGGAAGGGATGGCGGCGAAGGGACGGCGAAACGCCGACGCCGGCGGGAGAGGCGGGCTTAATGAAAAGTGTTTGCCCCGTAAAAGTTAAGATTAATTGGCGCTCGGGGGGTGGTTACCGCGATAATCAGCCCGGGCCAGTGGTTTTCAAACCCTCTCCGGCCGTCCTGCCGATCGTATTCTCCTTCGGGCCGCGATAGAATATCTACGTAGCCACGAGCGAAGTTCCTCTCAAAATGTTCGCCGTGTTCACCGTATCGCGCGAATATGTTTGTACTTTTTAATACTGTCCCGTATCTCTCAAGAGGATGAAAAGTGCGGTAAAACTTTGCCGGTGTAAACATCTCTTTCTTTCTTGAATTCAAGCGCAATCTCGAGAGATGAGGTCCGGAAGAATCTAAGTAGTTGAAGAAAACCGTTTCTAAACCAGATAGGTTTCCTCCAATTACGAAACTCATGTTTTCGCGAATCTGTAGTATTACAATGCGATAGGAATCGTAAGGAAAAAAGAGCAGGATTTTCCAATGATTAAAATCTTACTTTTACAAACTATATACTTTAGTCACGAATTTTCGACAATTATTATATTAAGACATTCAATCAAATAATCGTATTTTTAACATAAATTTGAGTCTAAGACCTGCCCGTGTAAGTTTATTTAAGATGTAATTTCTGTAAGCATTCTCTTGTACTTATACTTAATACGTTGATATTATTGACAATTTGGATAAAAACCCCAAGAAATATTGCTTTAAGATCTTAGAAGCCTTCTTATTGTCGTGCTCTGCAAATTTGTATTAAAACGTCTCTCAAAAATGAACCGTAAGGTCTACGGTCTATTATCGACGATAATCATATGGCGATATAATTAGAGAAATTTAATTACGCCTTTCCGAGCAGCGCTTTCGTTTCACGGTTGAGCACAGCTGGAATGGGAGGTTAATTTGGCGACACCTAGTTTCATTAACAACGCCATTAAAAGTAATGGCCGGTGAGGGGGCGAAGTCGGTCGCGAGGCCTCCTAGGGGGCTGGGAGATTCTAATTACGGAATAGGACTTCCCCGGTGGAGTACGTAAGGCGTGGGGTAGGGACCGGAGAGGAGGTCAAACGCCGGACGTGGGGAGGGTGGGCCAGAGCCGAGTCGGAAGACGCCATGATATTCGTTAAACGGCATAATTGCACCCTCCGGTACGGAACTCGCGTAATTGTCCTGAGCACGACGACGTCGTGAAAAACTTATCATCCGAACTGATTATTGAAATCGCGCGATTAATTTTCCGCATTTGAAATGATAGCTAGAAACGAGCGAGTCGAAGGCATCTTCTATGAAATCTTGTTACGTAAGTCGCGCGCGATGAAGCTGTACGATAAAGATTGCTAAAAATAATGTTAGGCAAATGTTTTATATATTGGCATACCCGTATCGCGCGTACGGCGATGTAGTTAATGCGGTAACAAGGTGATAAAGGAGCGGATAAAAAGTCAAGGTGGAACGAGATAAAGCGAGAACGATAAAAAAATATTCTGTATGAAGAAAGTTAATGATTTTCGTTAATTGAATAGTACTGAACAAATTGTGTATATATGTACGCGAGTTGTATATCCAAGCTGATAAAAAGAGGATAATGAAATATATCAAGATGCGATAATATACCTCGCAATTTAATGGAAAACTTATAAATCGATTATATGGTTTCATTTGCTATTACCCGTTAATCTAAAGTGGAGCGACGCAGTTAATGACAATGATGGCTTATTTATCGCAGTAATAAAATAGCCATTTCATTAACTTATTTATACCAATAAACATCGCGCGCGCGCCATGTGTAATCCATCTGATAAATATACCTACAATGATTCATCTGTGTTATTAGCCATAAAATATACGTAATGTCGCTCTACTTAATCGTGCTAATTAGACGTAACGAAAAAGGCATATAGATGAATGTACATATAATTTAATTACTTATAACATTTTATATATAATATTTAGATATATATATATATATATCGACGTATGACACTTTACGAGATCATGCGCACGTTATCAACAACAGATGTATCGATAATTACCATCCTATCGTTAAACAATATCAAATTGAAATCTAATAAGGAATCAAATTTTTCGCAATAATAAATAAATTTCGCAATAAATTTTAATAAAATTATAGTCACGGAGAGACAATTATTAATAAATCTCTCATTTCTTTATAATTTATATCAAAATTTAGACTCACAACGAATAGGGAACAAAACAAGTTCAACAATACATCCCAAAATTATATATTGAAGGACTTCACTCTATGACTACTTTTATATTACATCGGCTAATAAAAACCAGAATATCTCATATATTTGCTACAGAACTGCAAGTTTAGGATGCCCTAAGTTTTACTTTAACAATATAAGCGAGCAAAGAATTGAAATTAGTCCGATAAACGAACACCATCATCAGGCGATCGATATGGCTCCATTAACGATATTTACATAAATATAGATTCGCGATAAGCGAATACGCGACACCAATTAGGATTTATCAGCGGCCGACGATAGCTAATCGAAACAGCGATCTTATCCTTCGGATAAGAAGTGCGACGTGCGAATTAAGCATTATCAAACTGTTAATTTTTTTTGGCAAAGAGAAACGCAATAGCACACATAATGCTTTCTTCTTTCTCGCACCTGTACTTACACCCGCTAATTTAGCCTAAATTCTTGATTATTATCGAAAAAGTGGCGAAATCTAATAGTCCGCCAATCAGCATTACCAAATGAGAGAACAGATCTCGACTTTGTACAATTGCGTGGCGTAGCGCACCGTTCAAAGGGTTTAAATTTGTCGACTTAATAGGAACATCATTGCCGTTTACGCAAACATTTTTGCGAGGCAAATATTAATTCTTTTTAAATGTATCTTACGTGAAATATATATATATTCCTAGTTTAATATTAAAAAAAAAAAAACCTAAACTTCCAGCTGTGTAATTTTTAATTGCTAAATTCAATGGCATGGCACGATCATGCAATCCCGTATAATAAGACGTGATTTTTGTTTGCATTACGTAGTAATATTATTTCGCGATTATCGGCAATATTTTTTTTAAGCTATAATCCCACAAATTCGTTTTCAAAGGTCATCTCTTTGAGTGAAAGACTTTTCACTCTCGAATAACGATATGGCATCAGAGAATTCTCGCTTATCGTGACGAAGCATAATCGATGGCTAAAAATCGTTTGATGTTTGCTCGGCAGCCAAGGGTGACAGAAAGTTACCTCTGTATGTGTGCCAGAGGTCCACAATATGATATTATATGTGTTTGCTACCTGCATGGACCCTGATATATCGACAGTGGCGTAGAATGCATGTATGTTCAAGGACTCACATAAGCAATTACTAACTATAAGACACTCATTACAAGATAATCGCGAGCAACTTGCAATCTCAAGTACTATTATCAAAGTCTATATTTCTTTGCAATGAAAATAGATAATGGATAAAAATTGTAAACAAGAAAGGTATCCAAAGTTATTGTTGCCTAATAAATGTGTACCTCTTATGAAATTAAGAATGTATAGATATGAGAAAAATATATAAAATAGATGGCTAAATAAGAAATTGAGAAAGTACCAAGTATATTAATGTGAAATAATTTGCAACAAGCCATTCTTCCTAACATCTATTATTTATATCGGTTTTTCTTTTAAGCTTTTCTTAATTTTTTATAACAAGTAAAATAAATTTGTGGTAAGATAATTAAGATGTAAATAGAATTAAACTTGCATTTAGTCGTCCTCACGCAGAGAAAAATTCGATAAAATGAAAAATTCAGTAACTTCAGTGATTTTAACCCACATTGTTTTAAGAACTTGGGAAAATTTAAATTTTCTCTTATATTTCTCGAAGTCTTGGAAAAGTAGGTTAGACCGATGTCGTATTAAGCCTTCACAAAATATGTTCTAAGGGAGCAGCACGTGTGTCCACGACACTGATACGATAACATTAAGGGAGTACGTAGAAACGTATCGAGAGGAGAGTGAAAACGAGTATCCCGTAAGTATGCTGGACGTGCTTCGGCCCTTAAGTAAACACTCTTTCGTCTCTTATTTGGCTACATCGAGCAAACGAGGAGAACGAACCATGCACCTTCCAAGCACCGTATTCGTGGTGGAACCACGAAGCGAGCGACACCGGGTGATCCATCATGTTTCGATTGTTAAACGCCTCAAGTGTCTACGACACGACGTGTACCTTTGTGCATCTACGTCGAATTATTATCAATTTTTGCATCGCCGTAGAATTTTTCTCTGATGTTTTAAGTATATAATCACGTTCCAGATAATAATTCGTGCTGGACGCCTATATAATCATAATAAAAATTAATATATGTATATTTGAAAAAAAGACCAAAATATATATATATTAGATAAAAACACGGAGCACCAGATATTAGATTTCTACCCGAGAAAATAAAGGGATATTGAGAGAGAGAGAGAGAACATGCGATAGTCTTTAAAATTTGTGTTTATATTTTATTACATTAGACTTATAAGAGAATATAAAATGTTTACCATAATAGCTCAGAAACTGAAAAATATTTCATATTAACTTCTATATTATTATAATAAAAATGTATTTTAAATATTTTATCTTAAAATACATTGATTATTTTGCTCTGATTGTCAAATCACGATCGCATTACATATAATTACGAAACAGTTTGAACTTGGAAAAAATATTTCTGAGCGTTAGATGCGTTGTTACCCCACTGATAAGCAAATATTCGTTCAACTGATACGGGAAACAGTCGATAAGGGGAACGATTACGCGCAAACGGGGTGTGATACCTATTAGGTGACTATTAGGTACCCGATAACGCGACACGTATTATTGATATAATACTTCATTGCACGATGTTATCTGAACGGATGTCCACTAATACGCATATCTCTGATTACACATTTTTCAGATAATCAGATGTGCGCTATAATTAATCCCAATGACTCGCGACCATCGCCACGATAAGAAATATTTTGATTATTAATGCATATCTGTGTAATCTTTAAAAATCTTACATTCGGGGATATTTATTCTTTACGAGATAAATATTTATTTTATAAATATATATAAAATTAATATCAATATAAAAAATTAGTCATAATCGAAAATCAAAGGATGAAGACGCGACAGAAGGAAAACCGCGATAATCCGATACTATTATGGTTTATAAAAGGAGAAAACTTGCGATATAAGAAAGAGGGTCACCTCGATCTTGGAAGAAGTTACTCAAATAATTCCAAAAGTTAAGCTTCTAGAAGACATTTCACAATCGAGAAAGAAGTTTGATTGAATAAAAGAAATATATCAGTTTCCAATATGAGGTTCACGGATAATTTGTTCCCTCGTAATCCAGAACCTCAGTTTCTATCTCATTCTGTTTTTCTTATAATATTGCGAAAGACGTTAAGACAAATTCAGTGACAGCAGACTAGAAAATAATTCTCACGAACTTTCGTGTCTCGCGGTTTATGTTAATAAAAGAAAATTACGGAAGGGGAAATAAAATGTCTAACTCTCGGGTGATTTCACCATCTTGTTTAAACTGAACGGTCTCACGAATCAGCCACGATGGGTGGCTATCGGACTTGAGTTAAATTAATGACGCGATAATATCGATTACAATACCGTCTTGATACCCGCCGCGCGCGGACACCAAGAATCCCTAAGAAGACACCGCGGAATCGTCCATCCGCTCGCACACCCTCGCCACATTTTCACGCCTATTTGCCTCTCCTTCAGACCTCCATGGTCACGTGGAGAAGCTTCGTGCGTCTCTCTCTGTACCTCTCTCGCGCCGATCCTTCACGCAAGCTCTGATTGGTCGAGGGGGAAGCATCGAGGGTGGCATCGCTATCCCCGTTGCACTCGGCGGAAGTACCTCGCTGTATCTCACCCCCGCCGAAGGATCTGTGGGTGTGTAGCTCGGACACGCCCGACCCGCGGTGGGCGTAGTCAAAAGCCAGTTGCAGCGATTCTATTCTAGTGGGAGAAGCTTTTTCGTAGGACACGCGGTCACTCGCGACGTCACTTTGCGACGCGACGCCGAGCCGCTTTGCTCGTGGTCGTCGGCTTCGTGTGAAGATCGTGACTCGTATAATCGCGGAATCGATCGGTTGCGAGGAACGATTATATCGATCCACCAAGTGCGGCTGACCGAGCTATGGATCAATTAACAATCGTTCCGATGACACGTCCACGTAATGACGTTCGAAACTGTGCGAAACGTCGCTGAGAAATTTACGCAGGTACACCACCATCGCTAGATCACCTATAATCGATCGGTTTAAGGAATTACCGTCATCAATCGGATGAAAACTTTATTGTAACTAGAATTAGTTTGCGTCAAGTGTTGATTTTGAAGATTATCTTGGTATCAATCAGATCAAGACGTCATTGATCTTTTAGACATTGTTATATACAATTCGTTTGAGTCAGTGTCAGAGGCAGGGATCGTTATATTGCTCAAGTGACACCTAGATTCGGTTGGAATCCAATAGTGTTGACATTGCAAGGACATAATCTCACCAGAAAGTATGTGTTAAAAATCTACAGTGGTCGCAGGACATGGCAGCTATGCATTACAACGCGCAGATGGTCTCAGAAGACTTGCATCAGCATCCGCGACATCTCTACAGCCTTCAACAGAGACTTCAGGATCCCGGATCTTCGCCCAGGTCGGAGGATGCCATATCGCCGCTGGACAGCCGAGTGAGATCGCTCGAGGAAGTGCGTTTCGTGGGTGCTAGATCGCCGGAGGTGGAAGATAGAGTAATCAGATATCACGAGGATGCCGGAAGTAAACGTTTCCCGAAAGACCACTCGGGGCCTGTTTTCTTCCAGGATTCGGAAAACTCGTCCAGAAAATGTTTTAGCGACGGAATAGCGACGAGTCGTTGCCGCGAGTCGGAAAGCTCTCCCGGAAGAACGTCTTCGCCGCAAAATTACATTCTCAGCTCGTCCAATCAGCACAATAGCTCGATTGGCAAAACGTCTTTCTGCATCGACGCGCTTCTGGGTCGCGCTACGAAGCAGAATGAAATAGAACAATCGTCGGCCGATCGACAGAAATCGTTCTCCAGAAATCACGGTGTTCAATCTGATGGCCTGAATCTCGGTGGCATTCAGGAACGGGAATCCCCCACCGCCATAAGATGCTCCGGAGATCAAAGAACCGCCTTGAGAAATTCTCTAAATCCTTTCGTTCAGCATCACGAATCCGATTCGCCCAGTCTGGAAGCACGAGATAGACACTCCTCCAATCGCGAGACCGTTCTCGGCCTCCATTCCAGCGATTCCGGCGTGTCGGTCCAAAGGGGCCAGTTCAGGCCCGAAACGGGGACCAGCAACTATCGGAACGACCGGCTCGAGAACGTCGAGGACGACACGTCGGTCGACGTGGACCCGACGCGAACCGGGAGCGCCAGTCCCGGGAGTAACGCGAGTCGCAGTCCCGCTTCCAGCCCTCCGATATCTCCCGGCTCGGAGGATCCGTCCAGTAACGGGGTGCTGAGCCATCAGAGCCTCGCGTCCGGGCCCTACGGCGTGGGCGCGGCGGTGGTCAGGCAGAATCAGGGCCTCCTACTGCATCCCGCGGGACCACTCATCCATCCCGGAGGATTGTACTATCATCCGGCCGGCGGCAGCGCCTTCCACTCGATACACAAGGAGGGTCAGCCGGTCGGCCATCCCCAATCTGGAGGGCCTCATCCTCAGCAGCATCACATCCATCCACTCCAGCTCGAGTGGTTCGCCCGGACCGGCATGTTATACCCGAGACTTCCCGCGGATCTGGCCGGTGAGTAGATGCAATTAATCTATTAATTAATTACAATGGCTGTTTCGGATAGTTTGACGTTTGCGCGGAAACGAATCGTTGTATCTTTTGATAATATGGAAATATAGAAAAGAGAAATGTATTTTGCAAAAATAAAAAAAGTATTATGCTGAAGAAACCTTGAGATACCGTTTCATAAATTTTATTTGTAAAAAAAAAGCATATCTAAATCCATGTCTAAAAAAGATAATATTGAAGATGATATTGATAAAATTTTTTACGATATTGGTTATAATAAAAATTAATTTACGTATTTTAGTTGTTTGAGATTTTTAAATAATTTAATAATTTTTATTAATGAATAATAAGAGATTTTAGAAGATGCATATGTGTAATAATGACAGTTGCGTGAATTATACCTAAGCCTAATGTGGCAAAAATAATATTCTGAATTACATCATTGTCTAATAACAAAACCATAAATCATGTCCATCAAATTGAGATTATCGATCACTGCTGATGCTTGTAATTAATTGAATATATCATAATGATTGCCGCATCGAAGAACGATACAAGCAATTAATCACGCGATATCTGATGAAAATCACAATAATTATCATTGCTATAAAAAACGACGCAAATTGAAATCCTTTATTTTATGATAAGATATCATTCATATGAGCTTTTAAGTGGAATAGTGTAAAAAGAAAGTGTAATTTAACGATATATATCAATAATGATAAATCATGTATTTTAAATAATGATCTAAATTATTGCGCGCGCAACGTGGCAGAAAATTTTAAATTCTTATATTTTATGAAAATGTCAATAAAATAATTTTAAGGCTTTTATATAATTTCTGTAAGCTTTTTACATTTCAAAATTAAAACAAAAAATACAATACCTCGTTTCTTTGTACGATATGATGGCTTCAAGCGTTATATATTAATTATTTACAAGGTAAACGCGAAAACGGTGTGCAATTAATTTTTAAAAGTGGAAATCCCGAATTCCGATTTCCGGATTGCGCGGATTTTTATCATCCAGGATGAAATCGCAAATACTGCAAAAAGCTATTGCAAAAGACGACTCGACCTTCACGTTAAAACCATTAATCCTGTTTCAATGCTTGATAAATTAATGATGCGATAATAATTTGCGAGTATAGCCGATAACGGTCGTTAAAGTCGATAACAATCCTCGTAAATCGCTCTTTCCTAAGCCGACAGTGATGCCGAGCGGTGCCGATCCCAGAAAAAAAAACACGTTGATTGCGACTTTATCGCCGACTGCGGATCTGCAACAAATAGCGCGCGAGATAACACAAGAATAGACGTAAGCGAATTCGATTTAAAATAATGTTTAAAATCAAATTTGAAATCATGAATTTTCTAGTAAGAATTTACAGCAATTCTTAATTATCTATTTCCTTATTACATTAGATAACGTCTGCGATTAAACTTCGCGAACAGGTAAAAGGAATCTTTATATTTAATGAGAATTTAATTTCTCGCTTGACAATCAACGAAATGTCGAGCATGCATGATAAATGACTTGCGGTCAATTTTCATGACAGAAAGAGGAAGTAATTGACAATAAGCGGCAGACGCGTATTGCGCAAAATCGAAATTCCTCGCGTGGGTGAGTGAATCGTCAGGCGATATCGTCGATTGACGTTAACTCATGCGTGGGAGGTTGTGTTATGTTAGCTCTCGACAGCTATTACCAGCTATTAACTCGAAAGTGAGAGGCAACGTCGAAAGACAGATTGCCGCTGCGATGAGCAGATAGTACAATGTTTACGCGTCTAATGTACCGCTCTCCACTATGGACCATATTGGCCGACCACACAAATTTTACGATCTCGATAACGGCGATGTGACGCTCGCGCATGCTCGCGGTTCTCTTCAAACATAGATTTTCGAAATTATCTTCAAAAAACTTAACGTAAAATAACGTACAAATATATACGAAATATAAGATATCAATCGTTCAAAATTTTTTATTTTCTTTATTTTTGATAGAAGATGTTCAACAATTATGTTCCTTTTCTATCGGAAAGATAATTTTATTACAGGAAATAAATTTCCTTTAATCTTTCAGGGAGTCAGCTAATATTTTTAACTGAAATTTTTCGGGAATTTTTGTATTGATTCTCTTGAATAGCATTTTATCTAATAAATTTCGCCAGTTTTTAATTAAACTTTCGCAATTGTTCCTGAAAAATGAGGAAGTGCATTCGTTCAGTCGCCGTTTGCCTACAAAACCTTTATTCACGAGACCGACGAACTGCATCGCTGCCAACTAATTCGCAAACCTTTCCACGAATCACAGAAACCGTCTTAGAAATTCGAAGAAGGAAAAGAGAGAAGGTAGGAGAGAGGGATGATACCAAGTGCAGGCGACGAAGAAATTTGGAAGGTAAAAGGCAAGGGTTTGAGGGAGGAAGGGGTGTGCAACAAGGAGTCTGGTTACCACGGTAAATTTCGCGCTCGGAAAAAAGAGCCGTGGCCGCGTTGTCAGGCCAATCAGTCGAGGGCTTTTATCGAACAAATTGGTCAGTGAACGTATGGCGATGGCGGCAGGCGGCGGCGGCGGCGGATACCCCGGGACGGAGGAAGGGAAGCAGAAATGAGAGGCGGAGTGGCGGCGGGGACCCGGGGACGCCGCGGACACAAGTGGCGAACGGTGACGGGTGCGCGGGGTATTTCCTGTCAGATGATCCTGATTGGTAGTTGCCGAGCAATCCAGCGTCGACCAAAAAAGGCGAAAAAAATCGAGCGGTAGCGTAAAACAAGCGCAAAAAAGGGAAAACGCAAAAAAAGAATGAGGGAGAGAGAGACAGAGAGAGAGAACGCGCGCGCGCGCGTGGCACGAAATAAAACGCGCGTTGAATACATCGAATGTGCCCCTGCCGCTGCCACCCCCCCTCCCCCTCCCCGCGTGGCATGCTCGTTGGAGGCCATCGTCGGTACACGGCTCGACTTGTTAAAAATTGCCGGCGGCCGCGCGGACCACCCCCGCGCGACGTTTTGTAAATAACACGGGGGGTGGGAAGGGTGACGGGGGAGGGAATGAGAGCGCGGACGGTGAGGGGGATGATGCGAGCTTTTATTTGCGGAATATTTGTCGCGCGTTATGCCCGCGCGCGGCGACGCAACGACAACACCATGTTTCATCTATCCCGTACCGCGCGTAACGGCGTATCGAAATTTAACTAGCGCGTTATAAGCGGGGTGTGTGCATCCACGTGTCGGGGCCCGCGTATTGCACGATGTACCCCGGTGCCCGAACGGCACCGCCGCCCGCCGCACCCCCAAACCTCACGTCACCGTCCGCCGCTACTAGATAGTTATCCATATCGCGTTACAAATGGATGGCCCGCACCGCGACCGCTCTAATTAGCGCGGTTCCGCGGCCATCGATTGCCGCCGCCGAATGGAATGGCCATTGAAACGGGTGAACATCGTCGTTATTATAACGATCGTATACATATATTACTGGAATTATATATAAGTGTGAATATCTTAGAGACAAATTATTTAATTTCGGAATACGTTGTCTCTCGTATATAATGTTATAAGTTGGTAAATAAAGGGTTGAACTAAAATAACCGAAAAGTCATTTTGAGAAACTTTGATCGGATGTTGAAAACTAGTTTAAAGTTCCAAACATTATCTCGACGAAGAAAACGATTTGATAGAAAGCATGAGAAATATTGAGAAAAAATTAAGATCTCAGAAACTCATTTTATATGCATTCTAGAACTTATAAGAGAAAATTATAGTTAAAAAATTAATTCTTTCTTTTCGAATAGATGTGCTTAATGTTACATAAAAATTACTTGCAATCCATAAAAATTCAATATATTTAGCAAACATCCTCATAATTATTATTCTACGACTTGCAATAAGTTACCTAAGAATGCAAAAATATAAATATTTTACTCTTTCTTAAGAAATAATGACATAAAACAGAATTAAGTCTAAGTTTCATTCCCATATGTATTTAATACAATTGCATCATAAAAGTCTGCGTTAATGAAATAAATTAATATTATGTAAACTACACGTCGTTCGCAAAGGCGTATTCACATTTTTCACTAACTCGTTCGCACTATAGCGTATCTATGTGACAGTTCGGATGTTTTTTTTTTTTCAGTTGGCACATGTGCATGCGTCAATCAGCAATGATCGACAGTAGTCGGTAATTGGCTTTTGGATTAGCGTGCGAAACGTCATCGATTTTCCGATGGTACGCGTCATATAGGCACGCCATCGATGATTAATCGCTCGCGCGAGTTGAAGTAACAATTGTAATAATTACTGTCCCCCCCGCCAGGAAAGAATAAATTATTCATCGCGAATTTATGGCCTTTTTTACGCGAAACGCGCGCGCTGAGGAAATCCTTAAGCGTTTTAACGATATTAATTAATTGCAGGTACCGATATCAACGGCAAATATATAAATAATCGTGGAGGGCGCGATAAATCTCGCGTACGATAAAACTGCTAACACGTAATTTTTATTTTCATACCGTTGTTTTACATATTTTAATGCCAATGATTTAATGACGGCGAATGTTTAATTTGCCGATTATGGAAATGCAAAATTTCCACGCTGACGTATTATTTCATGCGTCTGAGCGCTTCTTATCTCGCAATACTGCTGGTTACATTATTTTAAAGGCATACGAATACTGCGAATTACTGAATTTAATACGAAGATTAAATACGTGTAAACAAGCACGCCAAATAGTTTTTAATTAAATTCTATCATTTTTGTGTGAAAAAATACTACAGTGACAGTATTTGCCATATATGAGCATTTTTTCATTTATCGAGAAATCTTTCTCCCATGTAAATGTAAATCGAGTTACAAATTCCTCTCCAATGGCCGATGGCCTGTGAAGATATTTTTTCAAGTTAATGGGAGGGTTCTTAGTAGAAGGCACAAACAAAATTAAGGGTGGTTTTATTTACCGAAGAGCGTCGAAGAAAAAGCAGCATTGCCATTTCCTTTTAGCGCCACGGCAGTAGGATATTGCAAAGTGAAATTAAATATATTGAAAATTAATACTGCAATTTTGGCCGTTTTTATGGCACTTGCTAAGCGTGGCGTATGTTTCTATTTTTACATGCAATCAGTTGTATTTGCAGAGAATTAAATAGTCACCAAAAGACAATGAAATAAATTCCAAAGAAATTCAACTTCTATGAACATCGTATTAATAACATAAAACAATATAGCTGTAAGTATAAAACAACGGTTAGTTTTCGCGTACTTATTCATAAAGTAAAATTTCTCATTCTTTCCTTTATTCCTTTATTGATACATAAAAAAATATGAAGTTCATTTTGCGATATTAATTTTTTCTTTCAAATAAAGTCTCGCGGGGGATGGGGGATGGGGGATAATATTTCTATGGACTTCGTTTTTCTCGAAATAAATCCGAAGCGTCCTATTCAACCGTTCCGTTATCAGTCAATTGAATATTCGTATCTCGCGGTATATTTTATTGAGTGAACCAAATTTTCACCAAATCGACATTGTTCGGTCGAGGAAAACAGAAGTTTCTTCCCTCGAGGAACCGCAATTAAGGAAGATTCGTTTCTTTACGGACAGTTCGATCAACAATTTGGCTTAAATCGACTTGACGAACCGTGAGGGTAGCGGCCGGCGTGACGATACGGCCGGAATCTCGTTTTTTTTCTTCCTTTCTCTCTTGTCTCTTTTTCTCTTTTTTTTCGAACCGATCCCGCCGTCCATACGAACGGGGAGAAACAATGGCGATGAGATGGCGGCGGAAACTCTACCAACAAAAGGGGGATGATACTCGGGAGACAAAGAGCGCGCGCGCGAGGGGTTGGCGGATGATTTAATTAGTTAATTGTGCGTCATTCATCCGTCTATTCATCCCCTTCGCAGCCTCCCACGTCCCGGCATGCTCTGCCACCGCCGTCACCATACCGTTCCCATGGCAACTCCGCGGACTTATAGTCCGTTTAAACGGCCAATTTCGCGTTTCCGTCGGAGACCCGCGAACGGAAGCCGCTGGTCCAGCCGCGCTTTGTATATTTTGCCTTTTACAAAACTATGGATGTACACTATCGCCCAACAATAGTACTGCAATAATTACGAAAATATTACACTAATATAAGATAGTGTGCTGTATGTTATATTAACAATGTAATATAAAAATAATGTAATAAAAACGTAACGTACGATGTAATTAACCGTGTGACAACAAGGGAGATTAAAAAAGAATGCTAAAGCGAACTAGTTGAATTGTGTGGATAACGAAAGGAGCTTCTATCAGCTCTTACTGGCTCGTCCTGCCACCATTTATATTCTATACTCTAACATATGGCGATTGCGAGGGATTAATCTTATTTGTTCGGAATTTACAGCATTCCTATTAATTCGACCGCAGCGCTTATGGTGTTCCAGATAGCTAGGTTTACGTGGCTGATTGCACGTGGGTTATCGCCACGTTATCTACTTCCAGGGAGATTTAATCGAGTATTCATTTAAAATTACGCGATAAGAAAGTTCGATAAGAAATAAAGGGAAAGAAGGGCACAAAGCACGTACTATCCAAGATTAATGCATTGATTTATGTATTGATGTATATAGTATATGTATTATCTAATCATTATCTAAAATTGATATTACAAATTCGCAGTGAAAAAAAATCGCAAAAAAATTATATTCCATGAATTATAACACAGAAATTAAAAGTAGCCTGAAAAATAAAAAGTACAATTTTTATTAATTACTTTAGAATTTTTCTACTGCTACTGTGTGTAGGTATATTAATTACATTTTGATTACAAAAATATTCGTTGATTAATAAAGTCAATAAAAATTATTTTTCTGAGTTTTCTGACAAACATCTTTTCAACGCATATAAAATTATTGCGGCATCTAGAAAGAAACTTTGTATAGCAAAAAAAAACCGATATTCAACGGGAAAACAATATCCACGTTTTTTCGCAAGAACGAGATCGCGGTAAATTAAAGGGCTCGAGGTCTCATTTCTCTGTGCGTGTAGCGTCGGAAATCGGATTCATCGTAATGGTAGCGGTTTCAACAACCCTCGCTAACATACGACAGCGCTCCGAAACCGACAAGTCGGCGTCGGGCGAATCCAGCGTCGTTAGCGATTGACTTCTCGTTCGACCTCGGGGTCGCAACTACGACCTGATGTCGATGTTGTTTCCGGAACGGAGTTCGAAATTAAAGCTCGACGCGCGGCAGAGAGAGGAGAGAGCATGGACCGCATGGACGGCCGAGCGCGGATAGTTAGAAGCGGGAGAGAGTAAACCGATGCGCTCGCTTGCTCGCTCACCACCGCACGCACGCACGGAGTGTATATACGCGCGGGTATATACACCGGAAGCCGGTGGCGGCGGCGGCATCAGATCCGCCTATAAGCGTATAGGTGGTAATGGCGTTTCTGAATTAGCTGCTAGCTAGTTTGGCCGTCCGCAAGCAAACAGATCTTGGTTACCCGATGTGTAACATCCCGCGCGCTCGCTCAAACGCGCCATCCCGTGTCTATATACCGGTCTTGTCGGTAATACTATTCTCGTAGCTACGTGTACGCGAATATGCGTGCGCCACGTTCGTGTACGTGTATATGCACGCGTGCGTACGCGCATCGGATAGCTGCCGGATACGTGACGCGTACGGTCGAACTGCTTTCGGCCGCAAAACGCCTTTGACCCTTTGCCATCACCGAGAAAAACCGAATTTTACTTCTCGACGTATAGCACGATAAAATGTTTTTCGACGGTAAAAAAAAGTATCCATTAATGTAACATATGTAACGTACTGCAGTAATGAGAGCTACCATCAGTATTGCAATCGGGAGTCAATTATACGCTAAAGACGAATCAGAGGTTCTGAAGAAAGCGATCGGTTTTGAATTAATCAATCACAATTAAGTGGCAATCGAGATCGAGATTCTAACGATAAAAATTACAAATTTATCTTGTAAAAATCACTGTTGCATAATTAGCTAAGTGTTAAAACTGTATTCACCGAACACTCGACGCGGCCGGCGCGGCGCGCGGCGCAACGCGACGTCTCAATTAGAACCAAACTTGCGTGTGTCTGGAGACGCGGAAGAAGATGGCGAATCGGGCGAGCATCCGGTGCACGAGGCAAGAATAAGAAGTAACATCGCGGATGTTTATGGCGTGATTTGTGGCGAGTTCGGGATTAAATTCAGCCATTTCGGGTAAGGAAAATAGCCTGATAAAACTTGCCCAACTTTTCCTTCTCTCTTTCCTTTTTCTCACTCTTTCCTATCACCGTCTCCTCTCTTTCCTCCCTACTCTCTCTCTCTCTCTCTCTCTCTCTCTCTCTCTCTCTCTCTCTCTCTCTCTCTCTCTCTCTCTTCCTTTCGCTTACGCGCTGGTCCGGCTCCATTCCCATCTACGATCATCCCCGGCACGTCGGGGGTGGCCGTCGGACGGCGAGGGGGTGGCGAGACGGCCGGATAGCGACGTTACTCGCCTAGATTCGTTTAGCTCGGATCTGAGGGGCAGATAATTCGGGGGGCGGGACACGGCAAAGGGGCTCCGGGGACCGCGGGCGGGGCTTGCCGGCGACGCACACACGCGCGCACGATACCCTCCACACACATATACACAGAGATAAACACACCATTACGCTCTTCCGTATAATATACGCACGCATACACATGCACGCGCAAATACATATACGGACATGCGGCTACAACACGGACGCGGGAGCAAAAGCTGAGAGAACGCACCACCGACGAAGTTACCAAATCGACGTTACCAACCCCTTCGCTCGCCTTCCCACCACTTTCTCCCCCGCGCTATCCGCCCCCCGTCTTCCCCTGTTCCATCCCCCTCGAGACGACGAGCGCGCGCGGTGCTAGCCGGACCGAGCGACGGAGGGTACAGCGGCACAGTTAGAGGTATACACGCCGATTTAGGACGCTAATTCCAATTTGCAATTCGCTATTGGGTAATTGCTGCCCATTAGAGAGAGGCCATTTTCGGCTGCTACGTAGGCGTAGAGAGCCGCGTCCGCGGGAGCTATGTACTCGTGACAGCGGAGCGAGGACAGGATCGATGCACCTCCGAGTAAAAGACGAGTCGTGCACTATTTCCGATGAAAAATCCAACGAAAAGACCTTTAATTAAAATGAGATTTTTAATTCAATGACAAAAAGCACAAACGAAAATCTAGCTTATTCCTATACATTTTTACCATTTTTTTAATTACTATCATTATGATGAATCCCAAAATCGAATTTCATGCTACACACACGCGAAAAAATTGATCTCAACTTTTTCTTATGATTTTATTATCGCAAATTAGCACAAGGATCGGTTTTCTGTAACATATTATTTTTGCCATGCGCAAACTGTTTTCTTTTGCTATAATTATTCTAGATGCAATCAGATTCTCTCTACAATAATTATTTATACGTGCATCTCGTAAGCAATGTGGAAAAAATACGGAGAGACTAGGTTTATTTAAAAAATAGTATTTTGATTTTTAATAGTTAATAAATATTTTTGTAATTACTTTTAGCAACAGAAAATTTGGCAAAAAGTTTAATTTAATTATTAATATTGCGATATATAAGATATTCAAAATACGGAAGTACATGTTGTAATTGTATTATATAGCAGAATAGTATTTCTCTATATAAAAAATGTATATAATATATAAAATAATTATTTTACTACGGGGAATATATGTCGCGATACTTTTCCATCGTGACGCGAAGCATTCGGGTCATTCGGTAACGCGCCAACATTCCGGCGACCGACGCAAAAAGGACTAAAAACGAAGGTGAAGTTCCTGCGGGAGCTCGGATCGAGTAATCAGTTTTAATTAAGCGTCCTTTCGCCCGGGAGTTAACGAGGGTAGTTACTCGTTAGTCCGAGATACCGTGCGATTCGCCGACCCTAAAAAAAAGTCGCACGAGATCCGATCTCGACTCGGTGGAACGAAGAGTCACATGCGGATAATTAATTTCGTAAGTATTTCATATAATAATCGCTCAAAATATAACAATGATCTTGTTCCGGATTTTAAATCGTTATGCCTCAAAAATCAAATACATTGCAAAAAGACTGTAAAATAATAAACGTATTATTTATTTGCTGTGATTATGAATTATTATAATTAACTTAAAAATATAATTGATATGAAAGCTGATTTCTTATTGATTATATAAAATTATAGAAAAATACTGACTCGTCTCCATTATATATCTATATATTTTAACGACGCAAAGCAAAGTTCGCTACGATACCTAATACCGCATCACCATCCCTCATTGCTATACGCAAGGATATTCATGCGACCGGTAAAATGTAATTTTTCGGGGGACAAACTTCCGGGGGACGAAATGGTACGACGAAAAGAGAAAGAGAGAAAGAGAGTAGGCGCTTTAAGTACAGATAATAGGTGGTGTTTACCGCCGCGATGATCGGCACCATTTAAGGGTGGCCCGGCATGAAGCGGCCGATGGGACCCCAAATAAATTAAATTATCATGATAAAAGCCCCCTCCCGTCCCTCTATTCGATATAAGAGCGCGAATGGTGATTGTCCACTCGATAAAGTCTCCCTTCTCATGTTTACCGACATCTGTCACAGTTTGCGCATTTCCCGATCGACGTGCAATGTGCCAAATGATCAATTTAGCGGGACACGGCGCATTCTCCGCGTGTCAATGAAATTAGGGCAATTCAAGCGCAAATGTATCGTAAAGGATTGCAGAAATTAATTATGGCAATTATTTATAAAAATTAATGCTATTTAAAATGGGGCAATCGTCCATTTTAATTTTGGATGTAAATAATGAAAAGGAGATGTATTGCTCGTTGAACATTCTTCGGTAATTTATAATATATATTTTTTACAATTTTTATTGCTAAATTTTATTAAATGTGTTGGTTTCAATTTTATATCATATATTTATCGATATTATTTTACTCCTCGATTATCTTTATCGACTTCGTGATTGCACGGTACATCGCATTGCGTTTATTTATTAGGCTACGAGGGGATTGTTTGCAGTTAGTTAGCGCTATAGTTAACGCAACACCCCTGATGATAGAAGGGTATGTACCGTATGTCAGTAACCAACCCCCTCGATCGCGGCAGACGAATTTCTTTGGTGCGCTTATATAACGCCGAGTAATGCGCCGGTGGCTCAATGAATAATTATCGCGAGCCGGCCAATTTTTGGCGACGAAGGGTTCGATAATTTATGACGACTATTTATCCGACCGCTCTTCTCGCCTCTTAAACTTTTAAAGGAGAATGGATGCGACCCTTAAATGTCAGAACTCGATCACGTTGCGTTTTCGTCTTTAGCGGATTAAAATGTTACGATCTCCGCGATAAAATTAACGACCTTGTTATTTTCAGAATTTTATAATATAATTAATACGGTTCTAGCTTCCTCAAAAGTTTCTGATGCAATATGTCTTCAAAAAGAGCCGAGATAATTAAACGTAGAATATATAAATTTATATATAAAAGTGCAGATATATAAAAGAAGCGATCGCGCGCTCTATATTTTCGTCGTACGATAATTAGTCATAACTTTTTTATTTTAATCACAATCAATTCATATCCACGTTCACGAATCCCACAATGAAATTCGCGCCGATTACTGTTATTACTGATACATTATCATTATCGTCTGAAATTAATCGGGAAAATACTGTGAGGAATTATAGATGCCCGAACCTTATCTCAGTTCTCTCGACCTTTTGATCACGTTGACCAAAAGTGATTGCAGATTAAAATTTTATAATTGATTGTAGAATTAATGTAATCACATGTCAATCGCAATAAAGTTATGCAGCTACAAAATTGCTTTATCTCGAAGATTAACAAAGTTGCGATAGATAAACCAATGTGAAAAAATTCGGTAATTTATAATACCGTATGATATGCAAGCGTGTCAAGAGAATCTAATGGATACCGAATGCACGGTGTGTCCGGACGATGAAATTGAAAAAAGGGACATAAAAATAAATCATGACGGAACGGGCGAGGAGCGCAATGGCGCAAATAATAATTGTCACGAATCAGCGGGGAGGGAAATCATCGGTCAGGCCATATGTGCCCAGCAGGGAAGAGGGGGGCCGAACTCCACTTTGTCCAACGATAAATAACCCAATAAATGTGCTACAGTCTAAATACTAACAGCTATCAAATGTAGTCTCTCGTCCCTTGCGCGTGACGCGCTTGCTCCCGTGAACAATCGTCAAAAATGTCCCGCGTGTATTTTTTTCTAAATTCGTAACAATCATTAAACAACAACACGTAGCGCTTTTATAATTACTAAACTTGATAAATGCAAAATGAGAGGTCAAATTTGGGTAAACGTGGACAGTAAGAATTTAGTAAAATCACTTGAGCCATCTTATTCGAATTTAAACTAAACGAAATTTTAAATTGCCCAGGCACAAAGATATATTATTCTAATGTATTATATTATTAATCTAATATTATTTATACAATTTTTTTTTTCATATTTTTTTAATGATATGTTTCTCTGATACATATTACATATTATTACTCTTTTCTTGATGATGCTTGAATTGCGTTAAATTCGCAAAAATACATATTACGCCCCGCTGTGTGAAAGAAAACCGATAATACGATATCGAAATATCAAAACTGCCGCTTATTTGTGTACCAGGCGTGAAATCGCGCGGCCCCATATCGAAATACGCGGGTCTCTCTTTGAGGAAGAGCGAGATGAACGTGCGTACCTGCTCGTACGCAGCTTAGTGAATCACGCGTCGACCGGTAATCCGAATGCGCTCGACTAAATGCCGCCATGTGTACAAACACTGACAGCCGGTCACGCACTTGCTAGTTAAGTTACGAGGGTGCTTAAGCCAGTGACGCAAGGCCCACCTCCCTGATGGCTAATCGTGGAAACCCGGTGGACATAGCGCTCGGCAACAACAAAAACACGTGGCATCGCGGTGACAAAAATAACGGCGTCTCTCACGTACCCGCTGAAGTTCGAAACCTTGGACCAAAAAATTATCTGCAAACTGAATTTTTACAAGAATTGCATTTTAATGATTTCGCCCCAAACGTGTCATTTCAAACAATTTTATTCAACGATTCTTTCAAATTTATATGTATATAAAGCTGATTTATTTCTCAAATTCTGATATATCTCAAATTTTATTTATCAATTTATTTTGCATTAGAAAGGTAATCGCAGTGATTTAACTTAATTGCAATTTATATTATTTCTAAAAAAATTACTAATTGTAAGAATAGTCACGCATTTAGTTATTAAAACGTGATAATCGTATTTAGAAATTCTGGATAAATAATTAATCTGAATACATATACAATCGTATGGCATAACGTATTCATCACGCATTGATCAATAGCAATTCTATCATGATTACGTCGATCATTTCGTCAGACTCCACGGCGTCCTACGCCTATGGTGTTATAAGTCGGCAATTCTCCCCTGACCAAGAGTCATTCACGGGGCTAATTGCAGGGGCGGCTTTCCACCCCTATCGTCTAACCCCAAATCATCCCCCGTAATCCATAGGGATTTACACTCACGATAATTGCATTAGCATTCGATGATTTTTATTGGATCGTCCGGATCGCAATAATGAATCATTTTTGTTCTCCGAATTTTGCCGGACTAAAATCGCATTTAATTTGCGACTTTTATCGGATACAAACAAATTTAATAAAGCAATATTTTTAATTAAAAATTTTCGTTATGCAAAAATCAACACGACGTCAGAAATATATTTGTTCGCAGTTTTATATGACGTTATTTATTTTACGTATCTTAATTATTGAGTTTTTTAATTTATGGCTCATGAGCAAATATTGTTGTTCGAGTTAACATATAATAACACTATTATTACAGTACCATTATATATATATATATATATATATATATATATATATATATAAGTTACAAAAAATATTTCTTGAACAAAATACTTTTTTGTAATAGGTTGCGCGGCACAACATGCATTGCTGGGCAAAACTAGGAGGCCTAGGACCGCCTTTACGTCCCAGCAGCTCCTCGAATTGGAGAAGCAATTCCGACAGAACAAGTACCTCAGCAGACCGAAGAGGTTCGAGGTCGCGACGTCGCTGATGCTCACGGAAACGCAGGTAAATCGAGATAATGATGTTGAATTGCGCATTACCTTCCTCGATATCCCAAATTCAATAACGGCCCAATTCAATAAACGACCGTGAATCATCTCTCGTACGATAAGTATCGCGATTAGCCATTTTTATTACTCACGTCTGAGCAGAAAGAAGAAAATGCGAATCGTGAATCACCCGTAATACGAGATCCGCGATGAAACATGCAATAAAATAGCTTTTATCGACATCGTCCATACTATAGAAATCTCGAAGAGAGCACCAAATAACGAAACCCGATGAGAATTCCGTTATAATTTTGTTGTAGTTTAGCATTGTAACATAGTTTTCATCAAAACTGCTATGTAAAGTTAAAAATGAAATCTATTTCCTCTCTCGGGAGAGGTATCTTTGCATAATTATATATCCGATTGATATACGGAATCGCTCGCGGAAATCGTTAAGAAATCGAATCGATAATTTCCCAAAGGGAGGAAAGAGGGAGACAAAGTTAGAATCGAGTTGGCATTAAGTTATATATAGCGTCGAGAGTCGGCCCCGTGCGAGAAGTTGAGCGACGTCAACCGGTAAATAGCGCGAAAATGGAAATTCGCGAGGTCACGGGGGAGCGCGATGAGCACTCGGGAGGGGGGAAAAAGAAGACCCTCGAAAAGAGAGAAAATCCCTTCGAATAATCCGGCCCGCCCTATACCTCCATCCGACGCCCGACGTGTGCACGCGAATCCTCTCTCGCATAGTTCAACAACTTAAACATAACTCCGAAGCTTACGAGCCCTGACGGATCGCTCGGCAAACAGACGTGAAAGTCTGAGTTATGGCAGGCTCAGTCGCTGATTTGTTTCGATATTTTACCGATTCTGCCTCGCTCCTCGCCTCCGCCTCGGCCTTCCTCGTCCTCCTCCTTTCCCGGGGCCTGCTGTTACCCGTTTCACGTCTGAGTTCCGCGCTTGCAGAAACGCGATTACCGGCGATTTACCGTCCAAGCGCGAGCATCGCGACGAAACGCGTCGCGACGCCCGACGAAGAACGCGCGTTTATTTGAAAAGGGCGAAAGCTGTACAGCTCCCAATAAATCTCTCCACATTGCAATTTTTGTCATTATCAAGTCAAGTAATTCTTTAGGGACATGGACGCACATATGTATGGAGACGCCACGTATTCGTAAAAGTTATCGCACGTAAATGTTATTGCCAAATCATTTAACATGGAAATTCACGAAATGTATAGCAGTTCGACCATTTCTTGTGATATAAGCATATTTTTCGACGAGTTACTTATGCATTCTTTTATGTTTTCCGCACGATTGTTTCCCTTTGGATTCTTACCAAATTGATTCGACGTTATTGCGACAATGGCAAGGCGATTTCCTGCTCGCTGAATTAATTAAACTCGCCGAATTAATTGGTTTGAAGTCCGAAATTCACGATTCAATTGTCGAAATCGCGATCGTAATCGTCGTAATAACATACAAGATTTATATGATCATCAGTTCATCAGTGAGAAAAATATCTTCGGCCAATTAGCGCAATCGCAATTGAGATCGTATCGTAGATCGAACGCTCTCGGAATCCCATGATTCACCGCGACGTCGTTCGGTTTCCCATATGTATACTTACAAGATGTCGATTAATTTCGGCTCGCGAGATAATTTACAACGCGATTTATTTGTTCTCCTTCTCGCTCGCTCGCTCGCTCGCTCTTTATCGCTCGTAGGTTTATCGGCGATATAACAAATATTTATTTTCGCGAGCGTCGCTTTTTCTCCCCCCCCCCTCACCCCCATCTCTCGATCCATTTTTTCGCGACTGACTCGCTCGCACCTACAATTCGCACCTTCTCGTCCGCCTTTCCTCTCCCCCCTTCCTTCAAATTCAATCCCCCCGCGCTTGTTTACCTCGCGCTCCGAATTATTTGTTAACGCGACGCGAATGATTTACGTAAGTCCCCGTCGTTTCGTCTATCGAATCATCCAGCTGATCGATAAGCAATGGCACACCCGCTGTTTTAATGCAAAACCCTGTATTTCAAGAGAAATAAATATTTTCATCGCAAACACACTTTTAATCTTCAAATTGTATTATAATGTTAAACTATTTTCTTTTTTTTATTCACGAACCTAAAGTTTTATCGCAAGCAAATATTTTGTTTCAATTCATATGTGAATAACATATGTGAAATGTATAACAATCATGAAAAAGATTGTCTTCACTGAGGTGTGCTTTACTGTGACGCGATTAGGATTTATATATAATCTTGTCACACGCAAGATTCTTCGAGTAGCAAGAATTCGGCGAAACGTTCACAGATTCTTCCATTCGTATTCGTATGAGAAAGCCGCGGCGCGCTCCTACACGGAGGGTAAAGATATAATACGGTTGGTGTGTCTGGAGGGGATTGGCCCGGGCGCATGATATGTTGTCCGAAAGATTTACATCGTTTTCTTACGATTGGGGAGGAAAAATCGAGTCCCTGTATCTGTCTACCTGATTTACTGCGTCTCGCGGGGTGGCTCACGTGACGTTGCCCGCGCTTATAGAGCACGCATTCGCCAAATTAAATCGGTCGAAGACAATCGCCACCGACAACTCGTCAATTCTTATAATTAACGCCTTTGCAGCTATTTTATCGACACAAAATTGAAATCATTAGAAAAATCTTTCAATTCGCGAACGTATTCACGAATTAGTTCTAATTTGTTTAATATCTGAAGCATATAGAGAAGGTCTGAAATACTCAAAGGACTACTATTTGTTTTTTAATTTCGAAATTTATTATACAGAATGGCCGATACTTTATATAAGATAAAAAGAATAAATGACTTGTGACGTAACAACTCGATGCTTGTTGAAAACTAGCATTGCGATTAATATTATAAGAATTATTTTTATATTTCCACGTGTAATTTATTAGTCACGATTAAAATAAACAAATTTGACAGCTTTTATTTTTCCTTATTGCTTCGCGTTTAAATAATGTTATATATACATTTTATCATGTCATACTTGTAACATAAATTTATTGCAACATTGCGACAAATTCTTTTTTCGCATATAATTTCGAATAATATTTCGTAAATATCTAAAATTAAATGCGAGATAAGTGCCGAAATATTTTATCAAATATCGCGCGCGATAGTTCCCCGTTGTTAGTTCCCCGAAATCGCTTATCGCTACGCATGTAATTCCTCTAATCTCTCCTCGCGTCGTGAAATTTTACCAAATTTACACGGTGTCGACTCCGCCGCGAATAATTACACAGTGCACTCTCATTGCAGGTGAAGATCTGGTTTCAAAATCGCCGAATGAAATGGAAACGCAGTAAGAAGGCGCAGCAGGAGGCTCGTACGAGCGGAAAGGTCGAGGAAGCCGGAAGCGCGAGGAGTGCCGATAGGGACACTGGAAGTGACGTCAGCGTGAATGCACCTGGAACACCGGAGGAATCTAGAGGAACGCTCCAGGAAAGTCAGAGAACTGGAACGGACCTCCAGGAACCTTTGTATCGGCCTTACGTGGTCTAAAAGAGCGACGGAGGCATTTAACTCTTGGGGAACCAACATTTTTCAAAAATGCCCGAAGAAAGAACAATATTCGAATCGCGAACGTACACAGACGTTTCAGCCGCCCATTTTATTTTATACATAATTATTTTGGAATATGTAGATATATTTTATTGAACTATATTTTATTTAAATATTATTAATTTAATTAGGAGGCAAACACAGAATATACAAAAAAGAAATATTTCTCTTAAAATGTTAAAAGAAAATTAATTGTTGGTCCCCTAACGGTTAAAAAGATGTAAATTATCGCTAAACTGATTGTTTCTTGGAAAATTGAGTTGTTCAGAGAAACGGATTATTTCAGAGTCGAGTGCGAATCTAAAGATTCGATTAATAAAACTAAGTTCTGCTTGTTAATTTGACTGCGTGATTGTTCCTGTATAGATACTTTTTATAGTGAGAAGCAAAAGTATCCCGCTTTACTATCGATTGCGACATAATTTTGATAGTCGATCGTAACAGTAAGAGTTGTTATGACTTACCATCAGAGATTGAAAGCGACATAATACTGATTTTTCGTTGGTGAGCGCATCAGCTTGCGCCCATCTATCCATTGTCACGAACGAACGTGGAAATTATTTTCGCGTGCATCGATCTCGATAAATTTCGGTCTCTGCTTATTATTGAACACAGTTTTCTACTAAAAAAACAGTCGATCTCTCGTGTGTGTGTGTGTGTATATATCTCACCTCTATAATTTACTATATCAAAAATTCTGATGTAAATAAATGCGAACGAGACGATATTCACGAACACGATCATTAACGATACCTCGCTTGTTAATCACACGGTTATTAGATACACAAGTGTCACTGCTGATTCTAGAGAAGCGTCTTGCTCAAAACCAGCGGGATATTGGTTTTATAATCGAATTATCTTTTTATTGCCTGCCGCGGAGAGAAGGCGGACAATAATCGCGTTTCGAGCATGCAACAACTGGAAGATCTACGCGCCGTGATCGTGCGATTTAACGACGCATATGTGACAGCGAAGATCTACCTTCGGGATTTATGAAGCCTCGAGACGGATGCCATTTAATCTAAATTCATCGTGTATATAGACATGACTAGATACTATTTATTCTGTGTTCGCTCGGCTTGTAAGATAGAAGAGACGCCAGGCAGACGCTGGAATCGCGTTGTTAATACAAACGGTGTAAAGAGAAAACAGGACGATATAGGATCGTTCCTGTCCAGAGGTACAGGCGTTACTCGAGCATTGTCCCATACGAGTGCGCGTGCGAGCGAGAAGCATGTATTTACGATGTGAGTGTAAATATTATCCGCATAGGTTCTAAGTTAGTGAATGCGATGCAAATACACGGTATGATAATATATCGCGAGAAGTTCCTAAATAAATTATGAAATCGAGCAAAGTCGCTGCGTTCTTCTTTCTCCATGAATATCATTTTCTCCTAACAGGCGTTTATTTTTAACGCTATATTGTAACTTTAAGTGGATATTTATTTATTTCGGCAGCTATATGTGTGGCCAGTGCCACACATTCGATCTGGAAATATTAATTACTCATGCTAGAATTATGTAATTTTGATTAAAAATTATACGTTTTTCGACAATTTTTAGAAGAACCAGTTTTTTGGCGATAGCAATTTTGTAGGATTAAATAGTTTCTTATATCAGTTATATTTATTTTTAGACGAATAAATCTATCGCAATTATCTAGAAATATTTATATATATTCTTCAAAATGTCGTACGTTATTTGATACTTTATTTGATTTGACATACATTTATACTAAAAAATTATTTGAAGACAGTTTATTTCGATGTACAAAATTTATTTTTTCTTATTAAAAATCAACTAAACTGCTAAATCAACCGAAAAATCCGTCACGACCGCAATATCAGATTTTACTTTGCATTTCGAACAATAAATGCTCAGATCCGCTCGTATTCAGCCGCGTGTGCGAGGGAGCCGGGTCTCATGTTATTTGCATGATGGCCGCTGATTGGTATATGGCTTGTAAATGAGAAGCTTCATCCCCCGGCGGATAACCACCCCCGAACGGGCCTGACTGGTGGGTACTCGACGGAGAGAACCGAATGGCGTGTTTCGAAAGGCACCCGAAGGAGTAGCGCCGCGCTGCGCCATCAGTATTTATGACATGCTAATCCCCAGTTACGAATTCCGCGACATTCCGCGGGATCCGGCGGCGGAGAGCCGCTCATTCGGAAAACGTCATCACTCGGCGAAACGGCGCAAGAAGGAGGTGAAGTCGTATTTGACGAATGCGGATCGATGTCACTACTTGCTGCATTCCCTCGCGCTGCCATTCCCTTTTTCCGAGCTCGAAAGCCATCGCGCAAAAATCGAAGACATCAGACGTATTGATAAATTGAGAGATTCAGTGAAAAAGAGATATGAAAAGAAAGAGAAAAAATATATAAGTACGCGAATAATATATATACATCTTGTTATTTTGTTATACTTTTGTATATATCTACTATAAGTATATCAAACAATAAAATTAATTTCTTGAAAAGAAGATATATATGTATAAATGAAGTTTCAATTTAGATATCTTAGGTGATTTTTACAGCACTTTTTATTCGCGAATTGAAGAAATCATTCGAGCTAAATTTGATCGTCAAACATTATCAAGATTGTACCATGAATGCTCTTCTGCGCTCGAGTTTTCTCGCTTATACGTATATTTTCCTCGTAATTTCGCTGTCGCGCAGATTCGTCAGTCGATTCCTCGTTCCTATTACTGATTCGATTGCCAAGTTCTTCCCCCACCCCCGTTTGTCATATACTATTTCAATTTTTCGTCTTTATCTTTCACTCGTGAGAAAATCCGTGGCGGGAGCAGCTCGAGCGAGCTTTTCCGAGTCGGGCGTGATTATTTGCGAGGAAAAATCCGGGATTGCGCCCGGACGGGCGGGCAGGACGATCTCGAAAACGTTCTGGCATGGCGCCACATCTCCGTTTACGTCACGGCGCGGTGTGGCGGAAAAAGGAAATAGCCGTAAAGTTTTTTTCGAGAAATATGCCGCCGACCCGAGAAAGCACACGAAGGCGCGTTAACGTGACGCTGAGAGAATTACCATAACGGCCAATCTCGTTTCGCGTTCTCCGCGCGTTCCCTTCTTCCGGCGCACGCGGAGATTTATTCGCGCGAGCGGAGATTTAGTGAAAAACGCATTTACGCGTAGTCACGTGTGCATCCAATATTTTGGGTGTACATAGATCGATCTCAATCGGAGATAACTCGATGTGTCACGGTATTTTTGCTTCCTCGCTTTATCCTAAGTCGAGATTGCTCGACACCGCAGATTAATTATTAATCTTCAACTCGCAAAATTGGTCTATTATTCTCTTATATATAATCTTGCATACAGAAGCTATGATTAATCGAGAGATATCTCAAGTTAAAACTAGATAAATGCTCAAAATATCAATGATTGAGAATATTGTTAATTTTATCATTGCTAAACTTGTATGCAGTGAAAATGTATAACTTATGTATAATTTGAATGAGTTCGAGCAAGTTCGAAAAAATTTGATCAAATTTCAAGAGGATGAAAGAATTACGTGACATTTGCTCTTATATACGCAACCTACGATTAGAACCTACCGTGTCCTTTTTTATTATTAAAATATTCAAAAGAAATTCTTTCATGCTTTCAGCTTCTGAGGAATGGATTTAATCTTAAAAAAGAAAAAATTATATCGCCAGATCTCACGGCGAGGCTCTCACCGGCGTTCATTTGGCGAACGTTAAACCTCAGTTAGCTGATTTCGCTCGTGTCTCGTAACGGAAGCTCGTCCTCGTCGAGAAGGAAGTCGAGAGTCGTCGCGGGAGAGGATTTCGAAGACAACGTGCAGGCGAAAGGGAGGCAATTCGGAAGGACGTGGCGACGACGGGGGTGGGGCACTCATGTTTATATGCATTGTATTGCTAAAACCCTTTTAACCGAATTACATTTAGCGATTCTAGTGCCGCTTCTGTGTCTACGTAACTTTCCCTCCCACCGCGCCCTCCTTCTCCGTCATTCTCGTGCTCCGCCTCGCTCTGTCGCCACCTCCGTCTCTCTTTCACACGCTCTGAGATACGGCGCGTGTCTACGTATGCGAAGAGCTACTCCATCCGCCTTCGGGAGATCCCATACGACGTGGTGGTGAGCTGATGGCAAAGTTGATGGTGTGGGGAGCGGTGGGCCGATGGATGGAGTGGCGGAGGGGTCGAGGACAGAGGGGGGGCCAAGGGGGACGAGCGCGATGGGGCTGGATTCCAAGAGTCGGAGAACGGCATCCCTGAATCCCTGATTCTCTTGGTAAACAAGTGCTTGGGTGATTCACTGCTTGTTCACTCCTATCGGCCGTCGTTTGTTTCTAGACGCCATTGCGTTCTACGATTCTACCTCGTTTTCCGGTCTAATGGATTTTGGGGGCCGTCGAGGGTTGCTTCAAGAGTCCCTCACGTTCCCTCTCTCGCTCTCACTCTTTCTCTCTCTCTTTCTCCCTTTTCGTTTTTTTTCTCGAATTAGAGATTTTCTAGCATCTTTCGAACGTAGTCCCTGTCTAAAAATACGCGAAAGTTATGATGCTGTCAATGATCTGTGGTAATGTTGGTAATGAAACGTGTTTGGTAACAAAACAGGATTTACGAGGATTTATTACTTCAACATGATAGTTTGGAATTTCCATTAAAGATAAACGCAGATTTCGCAATTTGCATATCACACAATTATCCTAATACAACATAAAATTTAATTTCTTTCTTTTATAACTGTATATGTAGAAAAATTACTATAACACGTACAGTCTGGAATATATCAATAATACAAATTTCAAAATCCAATATATTTTATATTAATATTCTATTTCTAAGCCTCTTTACACGCTTATAGATCAATTCAATTTATACAGAAAAGTTTAAGAAAATTCGATCAATTTTCAAAATAGATTTTTTTAAAATGTTTCCGACTATTTTTTTATTGTTATACAGAAGGAAAAAGGAATGTAATTTCACAATGGTATCACGAGATATCTCAAGGGTCAAGCACCGCCATCTTTAACTTAGAACGCCCCACAAGGATCACGAGATATACGTCCCTGCCTTGGCTCGCGCGCATCTCGCGGCAGAGTCCGTCATTAGCGCTAACAAGGTTAGCCTGGGGCTGAAGGGGGTGGCGGAGAACCCAGTGGGGGAGGCCGAAGGGGAATGCCCACCCTCCTCCAGCGACCTACCCTTGGCTCGCGCAACACATACACGCGTGTACACGTGCGCGAGCGCGTGTACGGGCGCACACACGTACACACGTACGAACTTGCGGCCGTAGCTTCCTTAGAACGAGGGGGGGGATAATAAGATCTGCGACAATCAACCCCAACGACGACGACGCCGCGCGCGCGCGTCATGACGCTCTCTCGGACGAGCTTTCAGGCGACGTCCGTCACGTTACGCGCACATCTATTCCTCTTCTCTCATTCTCTCCATTCTCTTGCCCGCCGTCTCTTATCGTCCCCTCTTTCCTTCGTCACACATGCCTACCTCCGCCTCCATCCTGATTTCTACATCTACCTACATCCGTCTCCATCCTTATCATTCGTTTCTATCCTCGGCTCTCTTTCTCGCTCTCTCCTCTTTGTCCTCATCCACGTTGTCCAACTCGCCCACATTATCCCTATTCTCTTCAAGCTTCTTGTTCTCACCACTACGGTGTACTTCGAGGTAGGAAAGCTATCCGCAGTTTCCACGACCGCCTTCCCTGCACGATTCGTCAACAATTCGCATCCCGACCGTTAAGACGCTGCAATAGCGTTCTTCGTGGATATTCAATAATGATAACAAAATCATAAAATTGAGAATTATATTTTAATACGAGATATATATCTAGAAAATGATATATCTCGTATCTGATTTGTTTTATCTTCGAATAAAACAAGATTACTTATAATTATATATATGTAAGTTTTAATACAAGTCAAATAATAATGAGGAATGAACCGCATAATATCGTACACGTGTAATGGCGTAGAAGAATTAAACATCTCCATAAAAACTATAACACAAGAATACAATCCGAGGCTTCTGCTGCGAAGTCTGGTCTATAGATCTTTCATCATATTTTCTTGAGTGCCGTTTCTAATTTGTCTTCCTAAGGGGCAACTTATCCATTACAAGATAGGTCGTCATAAAAGCCGAATCTATTAGGATTAAAGTCATAGGTCACGTGGAATATTGTTATGATCGTCGTTAGCAAGGCAAATTTTTATGCGCCAGAAAAGAACCGAAAAATCGGCTGTTGCCTCTAATGAACTTGCCGACGAAGCAAGAAATTACTTATCTTTAGACTTTTTTTCGTAATCGTTTTTCTCCTTGAGTTCTCATATTTTTATATCGTAATAATAATCGTATTATGTCAGACAAAAGGAAGAAAAATCGACTCTGAATTTGCGAAAAAAAAAGCATTACTTTAGTTTCTTTTTTCTGAAATTTCCAAAGCATTCTACCATACATACAGAATTTATATAATTATCTGAACGAAGTCAAAATTATAGCTCGTTGTTTGAAATTTATATATTCCACACTTCTACCTTTTTCTCTACGTAAGCTACGTATATAAACATTCGATACTCACAGCGCACGAATGCTCGCGCGATATATCGCCGGGCGAAAGAGACTGAGCCGAGATGTCCGGCCGGCGGTTCGGTAAACATGACAAAGACTCATAGATCAGTCGCTGATCCGTGCTGCCGAGCTGTTCTTACCTCGCAGGACGGACCACAACGTTAAGTACGGTGACCGGCAGGCATGGATTGTGTTGGTCGAGTCGATTGTGTGTAAGTGCCTCGGAAGGAGAGGTGGAGAATAGAATTAGGCGAGGAGGTGCCGGAGAGGTTGAGCACGGCGGGGGCGGCGGGGTGGAGGGAAGGGAAGGCAGTCCGAGAGTGGAGTGAGGAACTCGAGGGGTTGCGGGAGGCTGGAAGGAGCTAACCGCATCGTAATCAACGTAAAATGGCGTCGGGAACAGGGAACGGAGAACGGAGGAGCCTCCTGAGGTCGTGCCGCCATTGTTGATCACCCTCACCCTCGTATAATACGTGCTATACGGTTCGCCCAGGGATGCACCCTCCGTGGGCACCGCGTCGAGGTTCTTATATAGCCCGGCGGAATTTTATATCGCGCCCGGACGGATGCGAAACGTTTTACGATCGTGTAAAAGCGCGATTTCGGAATATAACTTAAGACTTCAACGTTGCGAGTTGCGAGTTGCGAGTGCTTGTATATATATATATATATATATATATATATATATATATATATATATATATTGACGCACGGATAAAACTGAAAAAGCTAAATTTTTATACAAAATAATACTACCATTTTTTTTTAAGCTATTAGCAACTTCACGTTTTACACTTGCAAAAAGTTAAAATAAAATCTAATATGTTATACTTTCTGCCCAATTATTTTAATATATGTATATATTTAAAATATTATTTTTCACGCAAAAACTTGAGAAGATATATCACAACGCGGTAGCTTTTACGTTAAGTACTTCCGAGCCCTTTTATTCCTCGAGACGAGGAGTATCTGATTCATAATACTGTTCCGCCCGACGATTCATTTTGTATTTTACGATAAATCCCCGGTACGCTGGCGAGAAAGCGCGCCTCGCCGTCCGAAGTTGGATTCGACCCTGCGGGATGCTCGGCAAGTCGTAATAAATTACGCAGAAGTGGAGCCGTGAGCGGAGATTACTGGCCCGGTTTCTCCCACCATAGCATAGCAGCATCCGCCGGCTCCTATTTCACCACCAACCACTCCCCTTTTCACCACCGCCTGCACGATGGCGATGGCAGTTTCTCTTAAGCCCCCGCCGCCTGCCTGCCTGCCTGCCTGCCTGCTGCTGCTGGCTGCTGCAATTTTGACGGGTGCACGCCAAATGCGGCGCTAATGAAATCGACTCGCGATTCGCGCTGCGGATTCAACGACACGGAAACCGCTCCGCAACGTTATACGGAGGTACATTTCAATCATGCGCTGTATGATCTCATTCGCAGCTCCAACGCTCCGGTATTATTCAGTGCTCTTTCGAGCGATAAGATATATTCAAATGGTGAAGATACGAGTAACGATTCGTACGTGTTTGCACTTTGGCAAAAATTAAAATCAGAATGTTTAATACTTTTGATTTGTTCAACTTCCAAGCAATTAATTTGACACGAGTGACTTGATGGCGAATATATATTTAGAAAATCACGTCTTAGGCATCTCTGACATTTAATCAGTCATATATATATGTATCCAAATTCGAACATCGATTTGCATATATGTTCAATATATTTTGAATATAGCCGAACGTTTTTCTTTCATAAAAAAAAAATGCGAGAATAGATTCGTTTGCTCTGGAACATACTCGAGAACGGCGCGGCGAATTAACAAGCCTCTCGTGATTTCGAATCCGTCCGCAACGAGCGTCGCCAAAACAAAGTCGGAGTAATTCGGATTGGCTGCGCGCGCGGCAGATCGCATAAAAATTCAGGGAAGTACTCTCTGAACGGTTCATTTCACCCGGGCTGATCGTGTTCGACTCAGCCTCGAGGGCAACATACATTATGGTGTGCTGACTGCCTACCATCTTCTCCGATAACGCAATTTAATCCCAAGAATGATATAAGAAACGCTTTTGTGTTATCCGCGCCGTTCCCGGAATACGTATTCCTCCTTCCTCTTCGAAATTGCGCGAGCTGCACGAGTGAGATTTAAACGCGTTTTCTAATTCCCTGGGACTGCGGTACTTTGCTCGCGATAGTCGTATCGAGAATGCTTACAAGATTATATTCTCTCTGATAGAGGGAAGAATCCAGTTAAATGGGATTTTTTAATATGACTCAAAAGTATCAGTCTAGTTTCTTTCAGAGGGGAAAGAAAATTATAAACGAGCATTCTTGTGCTTTAAATTTAAAACTTAAATTTGAAATTATACTTTGTCATTCTCAATTCATCTCTCAGACAGTTTTTGCCTTTATCAAGATCTAATAAAAATCTTGATATTATATACAATATTTATCGATAATTATAATTTTGTGCAACCGATCCATTAATGGTACGTAAAATATAGACATGAAATACAGACACGATCAAACAAACAATTATTACAAAATAATAGCAAAATATCTAGAGGCACGAATATTAGATACTAATTCTATACCTTATCGATGGAACAAAAACGTTAGATATTGTTGCTCAAAATTCACTGCAATACTGTCCAGTGATTGCACAGAATGTGTCCCAATATATCTTACTCAATGACTTATCTTCAATAAACAGTGTTATTGATAACAATTGCTAATAAAATCAACTGAAGATAGATCATTGACCGTGATACCATACCACGCGTTATACTGGCTGCTGGTACCATTGCGAACTATTCTAATCGATAATATAACTCCTGTAGAAACATACGATTTAATCATTTGTATAATGCAAAATGCTTTGCCTAAAAATTGCGTATCGAAAAACAAATGATACACTTTTCTAGCGGAAAATATTTATTTTGTTAAAAAAAAAGGACATACTTTAGATCTTCCAAATATTACAAACATTAAGACCATCAAAATATTTCATGGCAGAAAAAAGGAAGAAGTTTTGAATAAAATTAAAAATGTGTATTATCGTGTATATAATATTTATTGTTGTATTTTAATGTGTTGTAATTTAAAAAGAGGTATTATATCCTGTTGGTTGGATATTATTTCAAATCCACAATTGCAACTGAGTTCCTGAGTGTTTAAAACCTGATGCAGGTGAGCTCCAGTAATAAAACCGTTCAAATTTTAAGAAATTTTTGACGCTAGCTGTGTTCAAAGGCTAAAAGCATCTCGTTGGTGATCCACGTTTCATTAAGAACGTGTTCGAATAACCCGCCACATGCTATCGTAGGCAGTATGGCGAGCCGTACACCCGGCAACAGCGACTCATTCGACGGCGTGTTGTGGTACCTCGTAAAACGACAGATCGATAAGTAACACGTCACGGTCCAGGAGTCGGAGGTCGGAGTCGGAGTACGCCGGAAAAACGCATCACGTGTTGTCGATAAGGTTAATCAACGGCGATAAGGCATCGCGTTATTCAGTAGACCGTCACAAGCTCCCGCAGAACGAGGTACGTTGCTCTGTCAAAGTTTACCGGATCCCGAGGTGCTTTATTAAAATCCGCCGCCGCCACGTAGTAAAGGTTGTTCCTTCTTCTCTGCGTGCTCTTCAGCGAACGGCTGAGCGATTCGCTCAGAGCGAACAGCTGACAACAGCACAGCCGGCGCCGCTAATAGCCGCCCCGCGCCCGTAAACAACCGTGTGCTCGCGCGCTCGCGTCGCCCGTATCACCGCGCTGTTACGAAGTATGTGTATCATGTACCGCGAAATAGTTACTTTGCTTTTCATCACTGCACCAGACCTAACTAGAACTTACCTTCTCGCTTGCGTCAAGCTTTAAACAATATATCTATTTTACTTTAAGAGAGAGTGTACGTTAGTTCGACTATTAATGTGTGTGCGATGTATCAAATAAAGGTCACCATATCCGGCCGATGTTTGTAAACATGTTCGGAACGACGCCACGTTCGGTAGTCATAATGTCTTAGCGAGCGGAGACTGCTGAAATTTTTATGGAATTTTCAATCTTCAAACTTAAAGGAAATATTGAAACTGATTACCCGCGTAAGTAAATGAAAAAAATTATTTCTATTTTATTTGTGTCTTCGATTTTCCAAAGCAGTAGAAAGAGAGAAACAGAAAGAAAGAGAGAGAGAGAGATATCAAGTTTAAAATGATTATTTTTACCGGAAGAAGTCTTTCACAATACCTGCGGTCGCATCGCTCAACTTTCTCTTATGCATAAAAATTAGATAAACGATTGCGCAATGAGCAGCAGATGTTCTGTTGAACATCTGTATTATTACGTAACAAGAGTCACAAGGTAACAATAACACTGATTGGTATCGATGTTTAAAAATAAAAAAAAATAAAGATTCGATACGCTTGTGTACTAAAACATATCTAGCCGGTGTTCTTTTTGGTCAACATATTGAATTATTTGAACACTTTGGTTTCTAGTTATTTATAACTCGTAAGTAAATTGTTGATGTGTTTTGCATTTTTATTAACGGAAAGCCAAAATTGAAGATCGTAGATAAGATACAAAGGAATCGTAGATAAAATACAGAAAACATCGGAAATAATCTGTGTATCATATATCTGTTATCATAAATTTTACCAATAATTTTGGTAAATTTAATAAATTCTTGTTATTTTCATTTAATTTATCACATTTACTCATAATTATGAATAATCTCCAGTATCCAATTGACAAATGTAATTAATAAATACAAGTTAGTCGTTTTTCTGGCAATTATGTAAAATTACCAGTAAAATGATTATTTTCATGAAATTTATCACACTAACCATCTGTATTGGTATTTATATAATTATCGATTATGAATTAATAATATAACATTTACGGCAATATCGATTCCTTACATGTCTTTAAAAACATATATTGAAACCGCGAATAGCCAGTCGGCAGTTCAAATTATCATACTAAACTCTGATATACTAAATCAGAAAAAGAGAGAGAACAATATTTAAGCTCGACAAAGAGTTACCTTATTAATAAATTACTGGATGGCCGAGTTTTTTTGGTGCAACGTGCATAACGTGCACTATCCGAATCTAAAGTATCAATTTGATAATGATTGATATATACTTTGAAGTACCAGGTAACACTCGACCATACTGATAACATTATCATTTGTACCTATATCTTATCATTCGATAAAAGAAACGAGTATTGAAGCTTATAAGCTGGATAATATGCAAACGGCAAACAAGGTCTGTTTATTGTAACGTATGGAAGTTTTCATTGCGCTTGCAATATCTCAGGAAATAGCACGAAGAAATATCTTCAACGAAAGAAACTCGTAAAGGTAAAACGTTATGTTATAGGTCAGTATGTTGCAGCATTGGCCATTCGATTTCCGGTACAAATGCAATTCTACTGTCATGCATTAGTGGCTCCGTAAATCTTATATTCAGTTTATAGCGCATTAACTCATCAATAATTTCACGATGTGAAGCAGATTTATTATACGGTTCGTGGTGCGAGCCACTTCGCCGTGTGTACATATTAAACGTCATTTCCATCCAGTGCCAGAGTTAAAGGGGCGAGCTTGTACTCCGCGATCTCAATAATAAACGTTTGAATAACAGCACCGCAGTGAGCCGCGAGAATTAGATGCTTCACACGGTAATGAAATTTAATCGCGAGGAATTTATACTTTATTGTTTATTAATATATGTTTGTTTTTATCTTGTAAAAAGGTCACCGCAGCATGATAGCACGACCGAGGGCAGTTATCGATTATTTTCGTGTAAATATTCTCATCTCGCCTTCTAATAAAAATTGTCAACCGCACAATTTCCATATATATTTAATATATTACTACATTTTTTTTTTCAGCTATATACTACATGTTACGTGTTACACATTTTAAATTAATTAGATATATATAGGCAGAAATATTATATTGCTAAATAATTATATATAATGCCTTTTAAAGGTATTTCTTGTTACATAATCGTATGTTATATATATTGAGAATAAGAGGTTTAAATAGAAATTACCCAGCAATATCGCTGCAAGCATATCCTCCTCAATGTATTTCCTGTAGCTTAACTTGAAACAGTATCCTAAATTACCAACAAAGTTACCGTCAATACCAAAACACGGTATTATTTAATCATTTAACCGCATCGTGCGTAACGGCGTAATTTCGTTAAACTAATTGTGCGATGAAAATAATGGAACTTTCAAAAAGTTGTAATGCGAATGCAAATTATTCCATTTGGAATAATTGGACGAAGCATCTCGCAGTATTGGAAAGTCTTAATTCTTATGTCTCTGCGTAGGTAGCTATTAGAAATGTCGCATATTGCTAAGGACGTTGATATAAATAGCGAAGATAGCGAAGATAGCGAAGAGAATATCTACGCTTCGACGAGCGAACCTGTGCCCATCTTGGCACCCTCCGCCGATATTTTACCGCGATTAAAGACCTTAGCCGCTCATTTTACCTCCAAATACAATGTGGGGCCATCCTTCTTCGTTCGAGTACCAGGAAGGTATAAATTTCTTTTTGATAATAAATTATCTTTCCTCATAAGCTTTACCAAGTACTTAATATAACATTAATTACACAATGTATTACGTATAATCTAATACGGATTCTATAATTGTCATGCAATTAAATTTATATCTTTATTTTTGAAACGCATGCAGCATTTAAGTTTTATAATTAGCTTCTAAAGATTTTGTAAACTGCTTTAGTGACGATAAATACATTTATGAATATTTCTGTTTTGTTACAGAGTGAATCTGATAGGCGAGCACATCGATTATTGCGGGTATCCCGTCCTTCCAATGGCCATTGAACAAAATATCCTTATCGCGTTTGCGACAACGAAAAATAATGAGGAGATTCATCTCACCAACGTAGATCCTAAATACAAGGACTTCCGATGCAGTTTCGAAAACCTGGGGTGAGTACAATTTGATAAGAGTCTAACAAGTTTATTCAGAGAACAATATTATAGTTTGGAGTACAAGTTTGAAGACTTGTTGATTAACTTTATAATAGTTTGTAAAAACTAAGCGACACATTTAAAGAATAAACTTTCCTGAGATTACTAAGATCTTGCGATACACATCGTATACAATAACGCAGTATACCGCACGTGACATGTAACATTTCCTCCGCAACGCGTTGTCGTGCTCGCAGTTGTGGTCTTATGCACTTATATAGGCACTTATATAGTCCCCCTAACAATTTAAGCCTGCTGATCCCTTACCGCGACCATCTTGGATTATGACGCTGAAGCTATAGAATTATGTGCAATTTATCTTTACAGCGCACGTGCGTTCATATTAGTTGAGATAAAATCCCTTTTCATCTCGCGATTAAATTAATTTGAACGAAAAGTAAGATTGTGATTTCACGATGTGAAAACTGGATTAAAAAAATATAACAGATGACCAACGGATCCGTGTTACGTAATATAAGATAAGAAGATGACATCGTGTCCTCGTATAACCTGGCTGTCGTTTGGATCTAATTACCTCCGCGCTTTTTTTTACTCCCGGTATAATACTGAGGAAGATAATATAAATTTTTTCTTAATCTCATTCATTATTCAATTTCGCGCAACCACCGGATATAACATATAACAGCATATAACAAAATTGGTGTCCAAAAATGGATCATTATCGATATTCCGGGTTTTTCATATTACGCGTTAATTATTACATAATAACCCGACAAGAGGGGAAAAAAGGATATATATATATATATATATATATCCGAATAAAATATTTAATAAATACTGTAATAGTCTTTCTTGTGATGCTGAGGGTTAAATTTCTATAAACGTAGCATAATCGCGCATTTCAGATCTTGTATTAGTGATAGCGAGAGCGGGTCAGCGTGGTACAAATATTTTCTGTGTGGTGTGAAAGGAGCAGTGGAGATAATGGACAAAATTCGCCTTCCACCGAGAATGATTCCAAAGGGAATTCTGGCTGCGGTATGGGGAAACATTCCTCCTAATTCTGGCCTTTCCAGTTCTAGCGCGCTGGTCTCGGCCGCGCTCCTTTCGGTCATACATGGTAGTAAGGTGAGCGGTTTAATTATTCATCTTATGCGCAACACGTTAAATATTATACTTTCTGCCCCATATGACGGAAATATTGGCTCTATAGATGTTTCTCACTTAATTTGCAAAGTTACCCCGACAATTTCTTCATATAAAATTCTTCAATTAAACTTTTCTCCAGCAGATCTACTATAAACGTAGAAATGATATCGTATTTGTCGATGTCAAGTATTAAGTGTTGAGAGGTATTGTGTTTAGCCGAGTGAATCAAATTACCGATCACTGCTTCGTATAACATTCTTCTGTTAATTCCTCCGCGCACTCGGATATAGATCCTATTATTTCTTTTGACGATGACGATGTTTATCGTGTTTACTCGAACAGATATTAAAAACGACATAGCCACTGCGAATCGTTGAGATAGTTTAATATTTTGTATTGTTCTTCGTGCGTCATTATCTTATGTATATACCTCTCAGTTTTCTATATAAATCTTATGTCCAGCCTTTCGACATTTTTCATTTTAAGTTTGTTCTCCGCAAACTCTTTGTTATTTTAATCGGATCGTGAATATGCATTATTATCTTTTTTATAAATTATCACTATGAATTATAATCGTTATTATCAAAAATATTATTACACGGAGAAAATTTTATATTAAATTTTACTATGCTGTCGCACCAACTGCGGACCATTAAGACGCCCAAGTTTAAATGCTATAGTCTTATAGTAAAATTACTATGTCCATAGCATTTAATGCTACGATCATAGCATTCAATGCTATAATAGTGCTATGATCGTAGCACTAAATGCTATGGACATAGTAATTTTACTATAAGACTATAGCATTTAAACATGAGCGTCTTGATGGTCCGCAGTTGGTGTAGCAGCATAGTAAAAATTAATATAAAATTTTCTCCGATTCAAGATCTTTGTGAAGCACCGTTGCCCGCTAAAGCGTCATTTAGCGACTATTAGTGCACGAGCAGAGAGACACATCGGCACTCAAGGTGGCGGAATGGATCAAGCCATCGCTTTTTTTGCGACAGCAGGTATTCTTGACTTTTATTGATCGTACATTACATATTGTAAATCACAAATTACCCGTTAAAAAATTTTATAAAACGTATTTTTTTAAATTAGATCTAAAAAGAAAATCTCATAACATAATCTATTTAATTAAAGTAATTCGCCAGAACACTGTTTGATCGCGTTTAAAACAAGACTCTCATTTTTTCGCGATATTTTATGTTTGTAAAGGTAAGGCCAAGTTGATAGAGTTTCCCTCGAATAAAGGGGAACTTTCCCTACGCGCATCTGACGTAACATTGACAGAAGGCGCAGTGTTCGTAATAGCGCATAGTCAAGCGTATCACAACAAAGCCTCGACCGCCGACTACAATCTCAGAGTTGCGGAATGTCGATTAGCCGCACAGGTATTTATATTTTTATGTATGTATATATTAATGCCGCAAGGAAAGGAATTTTCGTTGCAACTATTATTACATATTTCTAAATGTCAATTTAGAATATAACGTGATTACATGACCCGGATGTAATTTACCTTCTCAGTTCAAATGTCGCGAAGATTTTTAAATATCCATAAAAAAATAAGCGCAAAAAATTATATTCAAAGAAACAGACTCTTTACCCGATTATACATTTCGCGCTCGTTATGGTTTTCGATAAACATTGATCGATGGCGGATTTATTTAGAACATTTTCTAACTCTTAGTTCCCTTAATTCTATTTCCTTCGCTTTTCCATTCTTTCTAAAGATATTCTTCATTTAAGAACATAATAATGTAAAAGGAGAAATAAAAGTTTCACGAAAATATGCAATTAATTATTCATCACTTTCACATTGCGATCTCCCTTTCCCCAACTGATAACGAGTAAAATCTCTCATTTGTGTTTAGATAATAGCCGAGAAAAGAAATATAAAAGAAATATTCAAGAGTTATGCATATCAAGAGTTGTGCACGTGTGGTTCCAGTCCCAATATGGATTCCAGTATGGGTCCCAATATGGATTCCAATATAGATCCCTATATGTATTCCGATCATTCCTATAGAGACTGTAATGGGATCTGGAATGAATATTGGGAAAGTACTCAAAGATTAATAACAATTCAGGAGACGCTCCGCCTAGACTTGGACGATATGGTTACCGTAGTAATGACAGAACTGCACGAAGAACCGTATACTCTTGATGAGGTACACAATATTGTTACGCAATAAATAAAGAGTTTTTTTTCTTCTGTACAGTTCTTAAAGGGAAACATAGATCTTGGTAAAGATCATTAAAGGAGCGCGCCAAAAAATTTCATACATCGCGCTATAAAGAATAATGAAGAAGATAAAAAATATTTTGCATAAATTATTCAATCGTGTTAATTGAATTGATGTCGAGCGAATGTCTTGTCGTTAACGATGAATCAAAGGACCATTATTGATGGTACATTTTTCTCGTAGATCTGTGAGAGCCTCGGTATGGATTACGAACAACTGAAGGAAAAAACGCCTCTCGTCAGTTCCTTTAATATCTCGCAAACGTTCAAGTTGCAACAGCGGGCTCTGCACGTTTATCAAGGTAAAAAAGCATCAATTTTCATGCGCTAGTAAATCACAAAACGCGATTTTAAATCCGATAAATCAATAGAGCTTAAACTCTTTCTTATTTTTGTATTCCAATATATTCTCAATTCTTTCCGCGCGAACAAAGACCACGTTACATTTTCTTGCAAACTTCGCGCTCAATATTGAGAAAAAAAAATGTTCGAAGGTGTATATTAAAAAAGTTAGAAGTTCAACTTTGTTCGTCTTGGTTAACTGTGTTATAAAAGTATTTGAATATTTTCCACCTTATCTGTCAATACTATACCATCAACGGCGTACAAACAACGTGAAAAGTTACAGATCGAATCCCCGAAGTACCTCCTGGTTTTGTGCACGACACTGTACCGATAATCAATCATGTAACATTGTTCTATGAATTATCTTGCGGGACATATGTCAATTGCGACTTCTACACGATTTGAACACCGATATGAATCCTAAACTTAAGTGCCGCAGAAACTTAATCGTACAAAAAAATAATCTGGTCATGAAATATTTAAAATTTATATTCATTTTTCCTCTATTTTTACTTTTATAGCTGTCCCTTTCCCAACAACAAATTCTACGCACGGATTGATTAACGTCGAATCAATTAGCGTCACATTAAACATTCTGCAAATACCTGTTAAATGTTACATTGAATCATTTACCATGTTGAAAAGCACGATGGCCAGTAAACTCGGCTCGATTAACTGCACCACTGCTTTTACACCGCAGAGGCCGGTAGAGTACGCGCGTTCTGCCGTATAAACAAGGAAAACCCCCGTTATGACATATGTAGAGGAGACAAGACGCTTCAAGAACTAGGCAACCTGATGTCGGAGAGCCACACCAGTCTCCAAAAATTGTACGAGTGCAGCCATCCTAGTGTGGATGCGCTCGTTGAAAGGGCCATGCTTTGCGGTGCATTTGGCGCTCGACTCACAGGAGCAGGGCAAGTATATTATTACACCGAGATAAAACGCTATAATAGTTTCTTGTACGCGGCAAGAAAGTGTAAATTATATCTAGATTGAATTCTCTGTGCCAGATGCTTTTTGTAACGAGGGAAATTTATCGGATATTATATATTAATAATTTACTCAATGTTATTTTATTTTGTATTAATTTCACACACACACACACATTATTGTCACTTTTATGCCCCATAATAAAAGTGAAATTTCCGTATTGCAGTTGGGGCGGCTGTATCGTGGCTCTTGTCGACAAAAACAGAGTTCAGCAATTCGTGGAAGATCTCCGAGAGTATCTTTGTCAAAACAGCACAAAGGACCGAGCGGAACTCGAAGATATGGTATTCCCGACGTCACCGAACGACGGCGCTGTTATTTACACAGTGCCAACACTATAATTCTGAATCGTGAAACCCGCGCTATAATAAATAAATATATAGTAACTTCCCTTGGGGTCCGCGTCGTCACGCCGCCCCTTTATTGATATTCCATTATTTTCTCCTCACTTCACTTCGCGGTTTTCTTTCACCCTATAGCCCTACGTCACAAATTTTAATTGAAAAGATAAAAAGATGTCGCACTTGCGCGCTTTCGGCGTTTCTTTGATATTTTTGACGCTCGAGTCTACCGCGAACAGACAGTAAATATATTATTTTTAGACATTACTCCTTGCTATTTAATCGTTAATAGGTATATGAATCCTGTTCATTACAATTACATTAAATCAAATCTATTGAATAGAGTGCCTCGTAATGCATACTATGATATTCTCGAAACTATAATGTCAGGGCTTGTATATATTGTTGCGCCCGTGCTATCCTCGTGTCGCGCGTATATGCGAGTCGCCCGTCATTTGATGTCGCGTCGCGAACCGTCCTTAGTGACGGATGCTTGTTTACTAATATTGATTGCGTGATGCTCTATTATCTATTGATTTTCCTGTTATACCAGATGTTCAGATTTACTCTGGGACGCGTCTCGTTCGGACGTGTCGTCCCGAGCTCCTCTATTATACCGGGAGTCGTAATAAAGAGCTACTGATTTTCTAAACGAGTCATCTTATTTGTGCGAGAGTGTCGTGACACGCGCCGCGAGTGTGAAAGTGAGTGATTGTGCGGCGAACGCGCGGTCGAGCGCAACAATATATCTCTCTTTTCTGTGATTCCTACATTTAAATATTATATAATTATAATGTGTGTTTAACGAGTTGTAATTCGCTATTCTAAAAATGTACGAAGTATAATTAATCGCATGATAAATCTTGTAATATAATTGATATGTAACGTATTTTTGCACGAAACAATTATAAATAAATAATTATACTCATGATGAGAGAGAAATATATCACTCTTAATCAACATATATTTTCAATTTGATAAAGAGACAATAACGCAAGATTAAAACACAGATCACTTTTAGATTTTCCCCTACTGATCACCGAATCATTTCAACGAAGTTATTTTAATTCAGCAAAATCAAAACTTTTGACAATATAAACTTTGTAATAATGTAGAAAATTTTAAATATTGTTTCACTTCTGTAATGCGCGTTAATCGTGAAAATCGTGTTTAAAGCGTGATTAAAAATACATATATGTATATTAGCACGTGTATCCGGATGGCGGCACTAAGCGATCCTGCTTTTTTAAATAATTTTAAAACAAAAATCCCTCTTTCATTTACTTTTTCCGTAAAGTATGAAACAATTGTGGCTTACGACGATGCACGCATCCTGTTGATATTGAATAAAATTGACACGGCGATACTAAATAAAATAATTACAAAAATCTTAGATCGCCCTTGATTGAAACCTTGTTGCGTATAAAATTTTTCCTATTGGTCAAAAGAACAACAAACATCTCACCCACGTATCCCGAATAAGAAACTTCATTTTCCGATTCAATCCTGTTTGTCTTTTGGTAATACAATACTTGTCAACGGATCATATTCGCGCTTACAAAAGTGCCCTGTGTGTATATATGTATATATAGTATTACATATATAGTATATACATATATACACGCGCACACACATGGACGATGAGATATTATAACACGTGCGCAGGCGTCACCGCCGAGCTCGCGCCGATGGGCTTTTTGCGTGGCGAGATACTTAACTCCCAGAGCCAGAGGTAGTCCAGTCACTATGTACATTTAAAAAAGACATAATTCTGACCCAGGATTTTTCTTTTTGGGGGTGTTGGGGGGATCAAGAAAAGCTTAATCTCAAGTTTTCGACCTTTGTTTCCCGCTTGCTTTTTTTACGGGAGTAAAAAATGTGAAAAATGGTTTTTCCGCGATAATTCGGTTTCTAATAAAGTTACAAGGTCGAATCGGAGCTCATTTTAAAGTTTTTTTTACGCTCTACAAATTATGTCGTATGACATTTTTACGTATGATCGATTGTTTTCGAGACATCGAACGAGAAAGGGAAATAAAAAAGTATGAGAGATATTTAGTTTTTTCTTTTTACTCATTATTGTCGTCCAAAATTGCAAAAATGCTTCAAATGAAACTTGTAGAGCGTAAAAAAACCTACAATTTTTATTTGTTATTCATTTCATTTTGTTAAAAATTACGCCTTGTAGAGCGCCTCAAAGTGGAGAGTCGTCGCCATCGCGTCAGCGATAAAGTATTTCTTTCTTATAAACTTACTTCACAAATATTGTCACTTAGATATAAAACTGCACGCTTTCATGTATTCTTCAATGAAACGGTAAGTGTAATTAAGAAAACTTGACGGTTTCAAAATAGCTACAATAATTTCAGGCTTTGCAAGATTTATTTGCAACTTTGAGGCGTAGTGCGATATGGAATTTTCAACGAAATTAAAGTAATAAATAAGAACATTTTACGAATTTTATTGCTGTGCAAGTTTTATTTGAAGCGTTTATACAGATTCGTGTGCGAAAAACGATAAAATAGAAAAAAACGAACAAAAATGCTCAATTTTTCCTTTTCTCTTTCGATATCTCAAAAACTATCGATCGTACGCCAAAATATCACTGAACGTAACTTGTAGAGCGGGAAAAATCCTATAAAAAACACCTATTATGTTACTTTTTTGCGTCAATGAAGTCGGAAATCTTAGCGAAAGCGTTCGGTGCCGCGTATCGACGTAACCAACGCGCCGCTAACGCGATGACGACGACTCTCCACTTTGAGGTGCTCTACAAGGCGTAATTTTCAACGAAATAAAATAAATAACAAATAAAAATTGTAGGTTTTTTTACGCTCTACAAGTTTATTTGAAGCATTTTTGCAAGATCGGACGACAATAATGAGTAAAAAGAAAAAACTAAATATATCTCTCTCATACTTTTTTATTTCCCTTTCTCGTTCGATGTCTCGAAAACAATCGATCATACGTAAAAATGTCATACGACATAATTTGTAGAGCGTAAAAAAAGCTTTAAAATGAGCTCCGATTCGACCTTGTAACTTTATTAGAAACCGAGTTATCGCGGAAAAACCATTTTTTCACATTTTTTACTCCCGTAAAAAAAGCAAGCGGGAAACAGAAGTCGAAAACTTGAGATTAAGCTTTTCTTGAGCCCCCCAACACCCCCCAAAAGAAAAATCCTGGGTCAGAATTATGTCTTTTATAATCCGTTTTTTTGTACATAGTGACTGGACTAAGGAGGGCATTTTGAGAGAGCAACCCTTCCGTCTGCAGTCGGCGCCGAACCGTTCTTGTATGATTTCGTTGCTCTCACTTCGTGTTTACCGTGCCGCAGCGCGATAATGCTCCCCGTTTACGATTTTCGATCGACCGCAACGTAAGAAACTGAGCCCGTTGGAATTCCGCCGGGAGAGAATTTAATTTTCGCGTCCCAAAACGTGGCGAAGGATCCGGGCAGTTCGCCGTTACCGAATTTCGCAAGAATATTCATCTGCTTGCAGCATGGCTATCATGCAGTCCTGTTTGCTATTGGTGGTCCGTATACGCAAAGGCAGCTACGCCTGTGCCATTTACAAATTGGTGAGTATCGCGATTTACCTTTTGACTGCTTGGAACAGACGTGATATGGAAGTCATGGATAAAAATTAATATTTTATGTTCGAAAAATAATGAAAAATAGTCAATCTTCCGTAAAAACTTTTTTTTTAAGGCGCGTTTTACGGTGACTATAGTACTGTATGGAGCTGAATTACCAAAAATCAAAAAGAAGACAGTTTTTATAAAGTAAGTTTTATAAATGTCTTTAATCTTTATCATAAGTTTTTAAAAAGTTTACTTTTAACAAAATGGCATCAAATTTTACGTAACGCTTTTTGGCTCGTATTTCTAAAATAAAAAGTAAGCATATCTCTCTCTCTCTCTCTCTCTCTCTCTCTCTCAGAAGAAAAAAATATTATATATATATATATATATATATATATATATATATATATATATATTCTATATGATATATATATATATATATATATATATATATATATATGTATATGATAGACTAGATCGAGGACTAGATATATTTTCTAAAAATTATCTCCTTTTTTATTTTAGGTAATTCTAAAAAAAAAACATTTTTTTAGAGAAAAAGTAAGAATTTTTTAAATAAGAAAATATTCATTAAATAAAGTTTACAATTTTTTTCCACAAAAAATCTCAGAAATGCATATTTTCTTAATGCTTCCAGGTACGTGTGTCCCTTTAAATAAGTAAATGAAATATTCCATTTTTTTTCATAGCTAAATCTCATATTCGTTGTTTTTCCTCTTTTTCTCCTGGACGTCTAATTATATTATCTATATAGTATCATCTACCTGTTTTCCAAGTGCGCGGATGAAAGTCCAACATATATAGTACAGCTATAAGGAAGAAATTCTTTGTTACATTGCGAACGTCGCGTCGTTTTTATTATTTATCGTCGGCAAACCTGGTGAGCGTCGCGTGCCTAAACGTTAAAAGAAAAACTCGACGATGATCACGTCGACGGTGATCCTCGCGCGCGCGACACTTATTCCGTAATCACTCTCTCGCGCCGCGTCGATTGCGGCCGACGGAAAATTTAAGAAAAATCACGCGCGTATGACGAACATAACGGACGCCGACTAAAAATGACCAACCTCGTAATTCTTCGTAATTCGTAATTCTTCTTGGCGATCCCTCGATGATCCTGTCAGTCCCCGTCGATGGCGTCGATCCTCCGATACTCGATCCTCGCTCTCGCGACACGGGGGACAAACTCCAACTCCGACTCCGACCAACTTCACGGCGTCTAGCGTCTACACGATCCGACGCGATCCGACGCGACGAGTCGTCTCGTTAGTCAACGAATCTCATGCCGACACTCACTAATTACACTTGCCCGCGTTGATTAACGCACCCGAGACGGATTATCCTTCACCGAACTCGGCACTCTCGACGTTCGTATACGTCAAATACGCGAGATTCGCCATCGACGCGCGAGCGCGATAAAATAGGAGTAATGAAGCGTAACAATGGCGATTCGCTCGGACCTCGGTTACTCGAGCGACGAGCGTATCGAACGATGTGTCGATCGCGTTCGTTCACGTTCGTTCACGGACCCGCGCCGCGCCGGGGCGATTGACTGTTACAAAAGATCCGGCCGCGAAACACGTCGCGGAAGAGTAAACCGCGGGTAAACGACGACGAGAAACGCGGAGCGATCGCGATCGACCGCGATCCAGCGGCCGGGCCGGCCGAACGGACAACGGACTGCCGGGAGCGCACTGCAGTGCGCACCCCGCTCGCACCCCCCTGAAGTGCAGCGCGATTGGTGATTCGCTCGCGCGGACACCGGCTTCCAGAAATTTCGCGCGCCAAGAGCTGGTTTACGCGCTGCGTTCTGCGCGTTCGACGAAAAAAAAGTCATTCGAGGTTTTTTCGTCACGTCCCGGAGAAATCCCGATCGTCCTCAAGCACGATTCCGCGTCGGACGTTAAATATTAAAAGATGAAATTGAAACCAATACTTTGAGTTCAATAACATTTTGTTACTTTTATTAACGATATCAATATATATCCTTTCAAAGAGAATTGACTGCGCACAGAGTGAGACTGTTTCTTATGAAACTCTTTGCTCATTAAACTTTGCAGTGTAAATAATTGAATGAACAAGCGAGCGTTTTGAGATATATCCATTGTATGTACATACACGAATGTTTCAGAAATGTCAACAGAGATCCCAACAAAATGTTCGCCGAAAATCAAGCGTAACGCAAACACCTCTCTACTGCAACCCAGTGATGCCAGAACGATCATTAATCCATCGCTGAGTAACGACGAATATAATCATATTGCTCATGAAAAGTATGGACATACTCGAAACGCAGTCGAATACAATTATTAATGGCCCAAATATATATATATATATATATATATATATATATATATATATATATATATATATGTGTGTGATTACTGTATAATCTCCTATACTGTCATTGTATAAATGTATATCAATGTATTTTTTGTGTAAATGAAAACCTACAGATATTTACTTATTCTTCCTCTATTTTATAATAATATTCACAAGAAAAAAGTTAGAAATTTCTTAGTCTTACTGCTCGAGATAATAGGTAATCAAAGAAAGAAAGAATAAAATTGAGGAAATTTGTTAATAAATGCAGAAATGTTAAAAATAAAATTAAGAACAAAGTAGACTGCAGGAGAAAAAATATAAAGGTAAAGAGGATACTATTGAAAAGACAAATGAAATAAACGCAGTTATAAATAAATGATATAATTTAGTTTTTTTCGCATCGTGGTACCATAACTCTGCAACATTGAAGACATTAGAGACAATCGAATATATACAAAATTTGCTATAGTAATATGAAATAAGAAATAATTCCGCTATATAAATATCTTAAGGCAAATCGAAAGTTTAAAGTAAAATAAATCAATCGCAGTTAAAATTATAAACGGCGCTTTTCATGCATATCAGATAATGAATTAAAGTATGGCTAAGTTTCTAAATTCATTGCCAAAACTGAAAATCTATAGTATATACATTACGTGTACTATAAACTTTTTTAGTACTAGTTACTAGTACACGTGACGTATACTAGAAATAAAAAAAAGAAATATCCTACTAAAAATAAACTCAAAACTAAATGGCGTCAGTCATAGGTCATTTGATAAAATGCTATCGTATCTAAGCAAACAATATGTATGCTTGTTGGTATGTTTTCTAACAATAATCCTGTTAACTCAACACTCTCCAAGTTAGCGTATCCATTAAACATTTCCTCCAGGAACAATGCAGATATTATTTTTACCAGAGCTGATAAGGGCATAGTGTCATACAGTAGTCTTAGATAAAAATTTCCGCGTTAAACTCTCAAGGCTCCTTTGTACTTGTTACTTATTATTTTCATTATCGCGATGAGTCTTTTGTTATTTATCCAACTATTAGAGTTCGCAAATATATTCTTCAAATATTCGTCGATGGATGATTGACATGCGGAGATACCCCATTCTCGACTCCTCCCTGTTTCGACGAACCGTGCAATTTCTCCTGTATCTGCTCCAGTGTCCTGCCTTTGGTCTCAGGTACGTAAAGAAGCGTGAATAAAGCACCGGCGAGACTGCACGCGGTGAATATCCAGAATGGCGAGTGCACACCGGCACCCTCGCTTATGACTGGGTACAATTTTGTCACGACAAAGGCTGTGACATGCGTCGTCGTTATGCCTATCATATTGCCGAGGGCCTTCACGTTCGTGGGGAACAATTCGCCGGCCATGGTGAACGGTAACGCCGCCAGACCAAGGGCGTACATCACCACGTACAGAATCACGCCGGTGGCGGGCAACCACACGATATTGCTGGTATCCACGTGATTATATCGAAGATTAAAGTACGTCGCGACCATGGCGGTGGAGCAGGCCGAACCGACGGCGGAGATCGTCAGCAATGATTTCCTGCCGCTGCAATCGGTGATCGTCATGCAGACGATCGAGCAGACTATCTGCACGGCGCCCAGTATCATAGTCAAGTACTTGCCTTCCAGATTACCGTTTGCCTGATCGAAAATCATTTGAGCATACTGCAACACGGCTTGCGAGCCGCTCAACTGTTGAGCCATGCCCAGACACACTAATGTTATTAAGGCTCTGTAAAAATCATTCGGAACAATTATCAATTGCATCCTTCTGTTATCAGAACGATAGTTTTAACTTTATTGAAATATGACTCATATATTAAAAAGAAAAACGATTTTGTAATAAAATTATTTGTAAAATTTTTAAATCTAATATCTAATATTTTTACTTATTCGTGCTACAGCAAGAAATCTTATTTTAAAGTTTCACATTGATTCGTTAACACGACGACAGATTGAAATTTGACGTCATATACCTGCGATTTCCTGGCACAAATAGGAGCTCACGGAAACCAGCTTCATTAGCCAAATCAGTCTTTACGGATTGCTCGATACTGTCCGCTTCTTTGTAAACGTCCTTTTTGCCTCTCAATTGAACAAGAGAGTTTATAGCTTTCTGTTTGTTGTCGCAGCGCATCAAGTGGTACGGGGATTCCGGTAGCCAGACAAAAGCTACCACAAACAGGCACGGGACCGCCAAAGAGACGAGGGCGAGATTTCTCACCGAAAGAAACGGGCCTATTATGAACTCGATCGAAGTGCCGAGTTTCACAGCAACCGTCAGCATGGATCCTAAATTGCCGCGGATATCTGCCGGCGATATTTCGCCCAAATACATCGGCGTGACTGTATAAGCGATGCCCATTCCCAGTCCGGATGTAAACCTCGATATGTATAGCTCCTGCAAAGCAGAAAAGAGATGATAAAGGTATTGAACGATCCAAATTGGTCCCTATCTCGGGCAACTTATTCAAAATGATACTATGAATCTTTTTTTTTTGCTTCTACACAGTTAAAAATCCCATTTTTGTGATTAATTTAATTTAAAAATCAGTTTTAGTTTAAATTTTATGGACACTTAATAAACTCATGTTGTCATCGTTATCTTAAAATGTGTAATAAATTGTGAGCATTTATTATTCTATTATATACAAATAAGTCTCCGCCGTTTTACAATAGATGGCCTACAATAGAACACCATAAACCTGACATAGTATCAGACTGTATCGGCATCACATAATTCTTCTCGTGCGAAAATGTCGAATTTTGAGCCGAATAAGCGTCATTTGCGGGAACTTTTGATTTATTTCTTTAATTTGAAGAAATCTGCAGCTGAGGCGCATCGATTGCTCGTAGAAGCATATAAGTTGTCGTGAGTGGTTTCAAAAGTTTAAGAACGGTGATTTTGACGTCGAGGACAAAGAACGTAGCGGAAGGCCGAAAGTGTACGAAGACACGGAACTGGAAGCATTATTGGAGGAAGATTCGTGCCAAACGCAAAAAGAACTTGCACTTACATTAGGAGTGACTCAACAAGCAATTTCACATCGTTCAAAATCGTTGGGAATAATTTTTTTGATAAAAAACGGCGGAAACTTATTTGTACTCCTATTAACATGTTTGATAAAATTGATAACAATCTACGAAAAAATCGTGTACAACAATCAGTCGCATAAAAAATTTACGTTATTGCTAACAATGTATTATCTATGAAGCGTGTACGTTATCAGTTTTATCTGAATCTTAATTTGATCTGATTAATTGAGGCGCTTAGAATTTTACGACAATTATATCTTATATACATACGACACATGTACAGAAAGTGTTACCCATCACACAAATATTTTAATTTTCGACTTTCAATGCACTTTTACACATCCGGCATATCGTTTTGTAGAAAGTACTCGGATGTACCTAGATGAATATGTAGCAATTATTACCCACGTTGATGTTGCGAAGACTATCATCAACCAGCCGATTATCGAGGGCACAGCCGTAAATAGCATGGTGTTCTTCCTGCCGATGACATTCACCATCAATGCAGAAATAACGCAACCCGCGGCGGCACCCAAAGAAAGACAGGCTACCACCCAAGAGGCTTCTTCGAGGTTCAAACGTACGGAATAGTCAACATCACCACCATTTATCAGTAAAGGCAAGGATGGCGATCCCCAACCGATAAATTGGCCGACCGACAGCATACCGAGATTTCCTATTAAAATAATAAGTTTCGAAGAGGATTGAATATATGTCAGTGATTTTATTAATTTTTATTAAATAAAAGAAAAAAACAATTTTTATAAATTTGATTTATAAAGATTTTTTATAGATCCTATTTACAAAGATTATTCTTTATTCAATAATTTCACTTGTGAAATTCTTTTAATTCTAATAATTTTGTTTATATGCAGCTAAAAGACATATAATAATTTAAAATTAGCATAATAAAATCTGCGCCTGTTCAATAAATAATTCAATAAATAATCAAGAGACACGGTAGTGTCTCGCGTCAGGTATAAGCGAAGCGAGACCGCACCGTGACTCTTTTACGCGATTACAATTACTTACAATTAGATAAAATGCATGGCAAGCTATGTGCGATGTAATAAATAATACTACAAAAATACATTGTTATGGCTCCACGCTCTTGATTTTCTGATTGATTTTTAATCTTTTGAGCCTTTATTACTTATAAATAAGTTTAGTTACAGAAAAGAGTTTATAATTTAAGTTATAAAAAAAGTTAAGTTTAAGTTCTGCGTAATTATTAGATGAATATCAAGCAATTTTGTCGAAAAATGTCTTTTTGTTCCGTAATTATCCCAATATACCCAATATACCCAATATACCTGCTATAGCGGCGAGATATACCTTCTTCATATTTTCACTACAATCACACGCCGCGAACAAATATTAAATGATGAAATTTGTAACGATAAGTTCTACTGTCCAGATGTATAAAATGATGTAGATAATATCACATATCACCTTTATCTATTGAAGCATTTCAAGAGTTTGATATAAAAATGTCATTATCAAACAAAAAGGAACATTATCGTGTCCTAAAATTTTCCTAATGTCTCATTAAGTTCAGAAAAACGACTTTATGACATTAATGATAAAGTATTTAAGACATTTAAAAAAAAAAACGTTTTTGAGATATCTGAAGAATTGTTATGTGATCTTAATGATTAAATATCGTATTGCGCATAACGTATGAATTCATACCTTAAATATCTTATTATATGTATAATAAGACATTTAATAATAAGATATTTAATAATAGGATACTCCATTAAAAAATATTATTAAATGCATAAAATTATTGTTTTAACTCCTTTTTTATCGCGTTATCACAGAATGTCTCGTATCTGTCTGTCTTGAATAAATAAACGGCAGCGGTGTGCAAAAACAACATAATTATCCCGTAACATTTTTAGTAGGAAATTTATTATAATTAATAAGCTTACATTAATCTTTCAGCGAACTATATTCCAATGGTATTAAATATCGCACAATTAATTCTAGTTGACATTGGCAATAAATGCATGGATCTTTCTTTTCTCTTTCACAAATATAATTTAATTATTTTAATATTATATGTATAACACACACACATTAACCGTACCCGCTAGAGTATATGTATATTTTTAATTATAAATAAAACTAAACAGTCCGCGTATCCGTTTCCATAATAAGTTTCAAAAATTAATATTGTCAATTCGACAGTAAAAAGTTATCACAGATTGACGAAGAGTTTGGAATGTATATGTTGCATGGTACCCTCATAATTAAAACAAATATATTCTCTCAACTATTGTAATTTTAAAGCGCGAAGAACTTTTATCTTGCTATAACTTATAAACGAGCGCTAATAGTGTTGTACGTTCAATTACTATTTTTAAAAATATGCTCTTCGTTAATTAAAAAGAAGATCCACAACTTTACAAATAAGTACGAAACAATGAATATCGAATGATAATAAATAAAGGCTCAGTGTGGCACATTTAGACAAACATCGCATATATTATATTGTAAAAAGACGCATACGCTTATACATATTATATATACATGTACCTATTAACTATGCTAATTTTATTTTATAAGTTATGTTTTTTTTACGACAAGTTGCATTCGATAAGCTTACAAGCAATCGCAACGTAACAATTACAACAATGTTAAATCAGGTTTATCTCTTGTACTTAATAAATACTGTTTTGTAATAACACAACGCACGTATGTACAAAGAACCACAGCCGATGATCGTATCTCTTTTTTTTTCTTTAACATTTTTGTAACAACACTGGTAACTTCGCACAAACATTCCGTGGATGACACTTCCTTTAATAAATATGTAAAATTTACGATGTATTATAAAATCTGCGAGTTATCGATTTTCAAGTTTAACGATGTTATGATGATTATTTATTAACATCAACAATATTATATATATATATATATATATATATATATATATATATAAAATTAAGTAACTAGCTATATGTATAGAACTGTAGTTACTTAATTATCGAGAGAAATTTATTTTTACACTTTATATACAGAAACATATACAAAATTTCACAAAATTCTACCGACATAAAGTTTCAGGAATATTATATCTATTGATAAAAAACACTAAAAGATTTTTATCGGTAGAATCTTGTAACATCTTATATATACGTAGAGTGAGGCACTTACTATTTGCTCACCCTTGATTTTTTACTCCTAGTGAAATAATAATTCGGAAATAATTCAACCGAGTTATTTTTAAGAAAACAAAAAATAAATGTTCTCAGAAACTTTCTCTTCAAAGTACTTCAAATGCTGACTGAACAACACTTTCGCCAGATGTAATAAATAAATAACTGCTTCATCGAAACGAACATAAATATACTTAAAATTTACTTTTAAAAAAATAAAAAAAAAATAGTGAATTTTTATAAAAATTAATTATGTAATTAAATAACAAAAACTAATATAATAACACTTCGCATGTAATAAAATTATAGTTGCTTCGAAAATGTTTAATATATCTGCCGAGGTAAAATAAAATGTTGTATTTAAGGAAACATAATTTAATAGTGCACACATATACGCGCGCACACATAGGCATACACTCACGCATTCAGTTAACATAAAATTTTATAAAAACGAAATAATGATAAAAATAAAACTTGAGATGTTCCAATATATAATTCTTCTCAATAATACATAAATTTAAAAACAACCGAGAGACTGATTTAAAAATATGCTGAACACATTATAATACAAATACATTAGCGACTAATAAATAAAAACACTAATTTGTTTTTTAGTCTTAATACGTTTCATCCCTCGTACATGTATGAACGTATTTGCTCATTCGTGTAATTATCATTCGTATGTGTATCCATTTATGTTATGTACATATCCGTTTTGCACAGATTCTGGTTATCATTGCACTTCGCACTATTTTGCAGAGCTGCACAACTACTTTCCGGACAGCGTAACTATCGTCGAGTTACAGTAGTGTGATGTACATGTACAGTGATATATGTATTCCACTTGGTAAACGTAAGATGTAAAATCTAATATCAATTCTCTTAATGAAATTTTCCACAGCGATACGATATGGTACAGAACCATAAAACGCGACTTTCTGCGATTATACAGGCTGATTGCGTTTTTTTTATCTATGTATATATATATATAAAATACTTAGAACAAATACAAAGTTGTTTGCAATTGGCAAGATGCGTCGCCGTTCGCGTTGCAACAGATTCAATAAAGAAACCGATTCGCCGGGACGTCGATTGCACCGCGACAGCTACTGGGGGGCGGATTATCATCGTCGGAATTGTTATGCTGTCTCAAAGGCTTTGTCGGAAGTTGGCTACGTTGCGACGCTATCGCTCGACGTCGCAGCTCCTCAATATAATCCGTAGTGTCATTCGCTATCAATTCCTGAATACGTTTACTTAGAGTCGACAATTCGGGCTTGTCGTCCTCGTAAATCCCGTCATGGGCTCCCGACTTTTCGTAAAACAATATGTAGGGCGTGTCGGGAGGTTTCAAGCTCTTGAAGTCCTCGAACGTGGTTTGCGTTACGAAACTGTCGTTAAATTTATACCAAGTCTGCTTGGAATCGCAAGCGTACGTGAAATAGTGCCCGTAATCCATACTGTATCCGGAATGAACGACAGCGGCATACAAGTGATACGTTTCCGCTACGGTGTACGGTATCGCCGACACCGGCAACTGTATCGTATCGTTATATACTACTTTGTGCCGAAGTTTTGTCCTTAATCGTGAATCGAAGTCGTATCGAAAGTGTTTCAACGTTAGGATCAAGTGCGCGGGCGCTTGCAAGATCGTAATGATCCTCTGCGCGTCGCATAATTTCGTGCACTTGTCGCATCGATACTTGTTCTCCCCCGTGAGCTTCTCCGGCGTGAGATAATAGTTGATGAGATCCTGAACGGAGACCTCTTGGTTCTCCTGTATCTCTTCGGGGAAGCACAACTGCAGGTCGCGAAACTTGTCCGTGTTGCGAGAACTGGTGTCACATTGTGCGCATCGGTGAGTGATCTGGGACTCTCCGCCCAGCACTCTGTGTACGAGAGACGTGTATGTGCCCGTTTCTTCGCCACCTACGGATTGTATACCGCTGTCAGTCGAATCCGAATGAGAATCGCTAAGCCGTTGTCCTAGCTCTTCACCTGTTACAAAAAAAATAAACATTCAAAATGTTTAAGTTAAATACAGAATGTAGATATAAATACAAACAGTAAAATCGGGAGACTTTGAGAAAGCATGTCTTACAATCTATTTAACTATATATATATATTTAGAGAGAGAGAGAGAGAGAGAAAGAGAGAGAGAGAGAGAGAGAAAATCACCTCGTGTAAAGTCCGCCAATGATTGCGTTTTCCGTTGCAAGGCCAAGCCTTCTGTTAGATCTTCTTCAGTGGTCCAACGTTTAATAATATTTTTTGTTGGTTTCATCGCCAACGTCTCGTCGTCTTCCTGCTTCTCAATCTTGCATTTCGCCGCGCTATCGTTTCCTCCACAGTTTGAATGGGCGGATTTCTCTTGCTCGTGCAGAACGTCCAAAAGATGACTGCAAAGAGAATTTTTATCAATAGTTGATTATAATGATTATATTAACGTAGAATAAACATAAAATAAATTGTATTCAACTATACCGATTGATTTATGAACTTTCTTAATATCCAAATTTGCATTTATACGCAGAGACAACAAATAAAAAATTTTTTAAATTATAATTTGAAGCAAAAGCTTATAGGGGACAAGAGTAATGTACTAACCAGAGAAATTCTGAACTGTCCTGTTGCTGCCCAGGTAAGAAATATGTCGGTCGCGACGCTCGCAATACCTCAGTTGGCGCCAAACATATTCTCTTGGAATACAACAGTAACGCAAACAAATTTTGAAGTTTCTCCAGCAGGGGTGTTTTACCCGATTCGTTTAGAGGACGATAATTCAATACTTCTTGGCAGAACTGTCTGGTCATTAATAAGGCTTGTAAAACACTATTCATATAGCAAGTGTTTCCGAGATTGGACAGCCCAACTTTGCCAGACAACGGCCTCTCCGGCTCCACGATCGGTTCAAATTCCTTCGTCTCGTCTATCCACACCGGCTCCCTGCAGAGCTCTCTGACGACTTGCATTCGCGGTAGTACGGGAAAAGGATAGTTTTCCGTGTTTCCGCAAGGTACGCAGGTGGAATATCTCTTGTCGTACACCTTCATGATGTCGACTAAATTCTGTACGCACTCCTTACTGGAGTCCGAATCTTCCTTCATCAGGTCCTTCATCAACGCCGGTATCCTCTTGGCCACATTCCGAACAAACGACAACGAGCTCTGCCTCTTCAAGATGTAAAATATAATGTTGGAAGCGTTTTGACGGATCACAGGCACCAGCAACACTCGGCACATCAACACCAGCATGTCTATCGAAGATTCCGTAAGCTCGAGAAGGGTGGAATACTTGTGCTGCTTCTCCAAGCCACGTATGAACTCCATGATCCAAACGCCGAGTCGATCCTCAAGCCATTTCGGGAGCCAATCGCACAGAACTTTCAGGGCCTGTATCAGCTGACGATCGGTGTGCGACTGGGACAGAATCCAGTCGACCGCCTGCGGAATAACGGAAGCTTCCACCAGCTGCAATATGGCAGCGAGCCCCGGGCCGGGTTCCGGCTTTCCGTTTGTGTCCGATATGACGTTGTACAGGGTTTGGAGGCAGGTAAACATTAGAACGTCACGCTCGCCGTTCTTCGCGTTCGAACAGAGCGTCTTGAGAAAGTGCTGGATCTTGGCGGTGTTGTCGTAGAATTCGGATATTTTTTTCGGCTCCAAGGGCATCCGAAAGGAGGACAGGCTCGTGACTATCGCCTCGCAGAGTTTCGTGTGATTCGCCGACCTGGGCAGGTACGCCCGGTGATCCGCGAGGGCGTTGAGGATCTCCGTTAGATGCGACATATCGTCGATCCTCGTGTTCCGCAGCAGGTGGGCGACGTCGTTCGATATGGGATTGACGTTGAAACGCTTCTCGGCGATGCGGCCCGACATCCAGGCCATGATCTTGGCCACCTGCGACACGTTCGCTATCTCGCCCTTGAGGACATCCCGCAGGATGTCCTCGCAGTCGGTCGGCTGGCCGAATTCGCGTTCCTGCAGATTCCGCAGCATCAGCCAGCCGTCGCTGACGGCCGCGTCGTTCCCCGACACTATCAATTTCAGGCATTGCCCGATGTCGCTCTTCGGTACGTGCTCGGTATCCATTTCTCCTTTCTCGTTTTGGGCCGCGGGTCGCGCGCTCGGGCTCTCGGAATTCCGTCGCGGAATTATCCTAGCGGGTCCTGGCTTTTAGAACTAAAGGCGGGACAATTAACCTTCGATCGCGACGATGAGTCTCGGGAAAATCAAAATTATCCCATGGCGGTGAAAAAAGCGTAAAGAAGGCAAGAAGGAGAAAAAAAAGAGCGAGTACTACGGCACGAAATATACGCTGCTCGAGATAACGAGCTTGATGGGCTGGTGCAATGTGCATCGTCGTAATGTATGTATACATACGTACGCGCGCGCGGCGGCACGGAGATTTGTTGAAATTTGTTCGCGCGTTGCTGAAAATTCCCAAAAATGCCTGCACTTAAAACGAGATAAATATATATATTGGACGTTGGAGAAAGAGAGAGCGAGGATAGAGTAAAGTGCAAAAAAGTGCAGGCAACGCGAACAGATCTATGACAACGGCTATGATTGGCTATCGATCGTGTCGTTTCTCGTTATGTTTTCGATATTCGCAATCATTTCTTCGAGCAGTAGATTCTCGGATATTTACTTTGGAATATCATTTTTACTAATTTTGATTAAAGATATAATCTTGATTTTTAATTTACTTTTTATCTCTTTTTTCAGTTTTAATATTTATTGCTATCACGTAGATTTGTAGATTAATTTCAATCTCAGTTCACTTTACTTATATCTTTTTCTAATTCTCTTAGAAAATGTAACGTAACGTAATGTTACATAATCCTTACGAAATAATGTAACTTTAAATCGCAGTAGTGCCTCAATTTGTAGCAAAATTAAATTGTTTCGTCAATCCTCCAAAAGGGGACAGCTGAAAATTACAAGAGTGAAGAAACCCACTATCTACGATTTCTTTTATCGAAATCTAATAAATCTGTTCACTCTTTTGTAACTTTCATATCCAATAAGAGAACGTGAACATCGCCAGCCCGAAATCCCCTAGACGCCGGTCATCGTCGGCGCTCGGCGCCAGAAAGAGTCGGCACGTTGGCAACGATGCGAGCCCGAGCTTCGGTGTCCGAACTCTGCCGAACTCCGAGCGGAGCGCGAGGGAGCGACGGCCAAGAATAGCGTGTAGCACGCTGGTCTAAACCGTTTCCCGTAAATGAGTGCCTAGCAGAGGTGGTGTCGGTGTTCGTTCGGTGTTCGACTGTGGAAGGCGACTCGGCGACTGGCGACCCCGCGCACGACCGCTCCCTCCGGGTAACCCCGTCAAAAGGCCCGAAGACTCCGGCGCGCGCGTCCCGACCCGACGATAAACACGCGGATGAGAATACGGCCCCGGCCCCGGGCGCGATCCGCTCTCTCATATATGGAGCAGAATCGCGGGAAACGCCTGTTTCACGTGCCGTGTCGCGCGCAGTGAAGCAAAGTGTACGACTGTGTGCGTGCGCGCGCGTTCAACTTCACGTAGCGCGGTCGCCGCCGCCGCCGCCGCCGCCGTCGTCGTCGTAATCGTCGGAAACGCGAACCGAGCGAAGTGGAAGACCCGAAGGGCGCGCGCGGACAAGGGCAAGAAGAAGACGGAACGTCGAGCTCGAGCGAGCGAATGAGTGAGTGACCGTGTGCGCGTGTGCGCCGCGGGTGCCAAGCGCGAGAAGAAGGAGAGGAGCCCGTGCGCGCGACAGGAGGAGCGATTATAGGAGCAGCCTGCCAGCCTCTCTGCCGTGCCCCCTTGAGAGAAGAGGAGCGCGCGAGCGGCGCTCGGAGCCCGAGCGCGTCGCGACTTTTTTTTTCTCTTCTCTTCTCTTCTCCTCTTCGCCGCCGCCGCCGCCGCCGCCGCCGTCGCCGTCGCCGCCGTCGCCGCCGCCGCCGTCGTCGGGGCAATGTCTCTCGAGACACGTTCCAGCTCGGCCCTGTTCAAGCGTGCCGAACAGCTCAAACGCTGGGAGCAGTCCGAGACGAATCGCGAGCCCACGCAGCCGCGGCAGGTCGCGCGCAAGATCAAGTTCTCCGCCGACATCGTGTTCCTGGCGGCGTGCGCGGCCAGCGACAAGGAGGAGGTCGTGCGCCTGCTGCAGAACGGGGCGAACATCAACACCGGGAATGTCGACGGCCTCACCGCGCTGCACCAGGTAGTTAAGGGCGTCGCTCGCTCGCTTTCTCTCTCTCTTTCTCTTTCTCTTTCTCCGGCATCCTTCTGACATTCCGCTGGCATCCTACTGCGTTTGACAGCTTTCAAGCTCCCCCCCTCTCCCCTTATTCCCATCCCGCTCCGAACGCGTTCCGCGTTTCCTTCCTCGTTTCCTTCGACGTCTCCTTCTAGTCCTTTCCTTTTTCTCTTCCTCTCTCGAAAAACGTAATTCTGCAAGATGGCTCCTACGAGCTCCAGCTGTCTAATTCAGTCTAATTCAGTCTAATTCGAGTATTTATTCGCGGGGGTGTTCGCGTACCGACGAGGGGTTCGAGCGAGGGGGATGCGCGACGCGCTCCCTCCCTCCCCCCCCCCCCCCCGACTCGCCGACTCGACTTGGCGCCGGGTGTTAAGGGGGGAACAGGTATCTCTTGGAATCCCGTCAAGAGACCCGCCACGCTGATCGCGAACGCGGCGGCGGCGGCGGCGGCGACGGTGGCGTCTGCTTCCGCGACCGTTAATCACCCGCGTTACCGCGTATTAGCGAGGAGGCTGTTTTACGCGCGGTAATGTCCTCGCTTGTGTAACCGAAATGCTAACTTTGTTGCGAGACGTTTTGAGACGTATAGCGTTAGCCGAGCCGCCGCGCCGGCGCGGCGCCGTGACTCGACTGTATCCACCACGCGATCGGAGTAAACCCTGGAACTCTATCGCGAGATCCTTTTTCGTTTTTCCTTCCACCCAGATCCTTTCCTTCGGCACGTGACGCGCGACTGACATTTTGTTAATTGATCTTCACTTCCACCAATGTACAGATTGACTTTAATCTCGGTTTGACTCATTTCTTATCTTTTTCTAATTCCTATATAAGAACTAGAAAAAGATGGAAAGAGTAAGTTAAACCGAGATTAAAGATTAAATGTAATCTATTCGCCAGTAATTTTGTTTGGTCTGGTCAGGATTTGAATGTTATTCGTTTCTTTTAAAGAGGAAATGTAGAAAAAATATATATATATAAAGGCGCACCAAAATCTCGTCCTATCTTGTTGGGCCTTAAGATCCATATTGTGCATAAAAACGCAAGCAAAAACAAAAGACGGAATTTTGTATATAAAATGTATTCCGAGAGGCGTTAATCTTTCCTCGGAAACATCTATATAGTTGCTTTCTAGAAATTCATTCATTTAATTCGTTTAATTTAACGAGTCAAAAGTGATATTGCTCAGAAGACATTTACTCTTCTGCAAGTTTCACGTTGCCTGACAAGACACAACTGCAGTTCTTAAATAAATCTTTAAAGGAGAGTTACGCGCTGTTATTAATGAACAATGTTTTATTGTTAATTTTATCTCGTTTTTCTATTAAAATATTATATATTCACGCTTATATTAAAATATGTTTATTTATTTTATGAAGTATAATTTGTAGAAATTATTCTCCCTTATGAAGCATGGTTGAAAATTTTCATATTTTTATTGTACATTGTGTCCACATAGTCTTCGACTTATGTCTGAAATATTTGAATATGAAATAATTGCTGGTCCAACGTATAGTGTTATTCTCTTAAAATTGGATGTATATAATTGTGTACGTAATTGTATATTTGATTTATTGTATACTCGATTGGGAGATTGCATGGTTGTTTTTTACATTTGCTTAATAACTTAAAAACTTGCTTTATCACCTCAATGTTTCTCTTATTTTGCTCCTCGGATAAGCCGATTGCCATAGTAATATCTAACTGAGCTCTAGTTATTAAAAATTATAGGAGATTAAAATTGAAACCTTGTCGGAAAGGCAACGACTGGCAACGACTTTTTTTTCGCGAGCGGCAAGCTTTTACGAGCAATCTATTTCTGGGTGTTTCCGAAAGCGGACGCAACTGGGTAATCCGGGACACCTTGTATAATACACTTATATACCATAACGGTTATTACAGTACTAAGTAATTAATGAGGGTACATTAACGAGAAGAAGGTCGCGGTTAGCGTGTAAGAATTTTTCTGATGCGAAGAAGAAAAGAACAATTATATTTTTTTCCGGCCGGAAAGAAGTAATTATTTAAATATATAAGTAAATCGTAAATCTCACGTACCGTAAATAATTCAAAATAATAAAGCGTGATATTTTTTAAGATGTAATCTTAAAATTACAACCACAAAAGATAATATTTAATGCAATATGCAATAATTTTGTTTTATATTTTCTGAATAATGTATTCCTTAATGCATATTTGCCAATTAAATTAATCAACAGCCGTGACGGTTTCGAAGTAGAGCTTGAGAAAACTGTGAAAATATCGTTCAATATATTCATGTAAACGTGAAGAGGTATACTCGCTGCGGGTAAACGTGATAGCGGAGAGCCTTACATCCAAGTCTTATTAAATGGAATAACATTTTCCACATAACGCGAGCCGATATTTATGGCTGTTATTTAAGTGAGAAGGAAGGAAGTTAAGGCATTTCATGGATTTGCGAAAATAGAATGTGAAAATACATCAGGCATCAAATGCTATTTATAGCTCTCTGTTAGAAGTCACAGGCTGCGGCATCTGTGTTCAGTTTAAATTCTCTGTGTCTAGCAATGTTGTAATATGTACCGAACTTTTTTTACTTCGGTAATATCGAAGTTGCGGAAATTTGTACGCGTGAAAAATAATTCACACCTTTTAACGTATCGTGTAATCTGTAATCTGTTACGAAAAGTTTACCGAGAACGTTAAATATCTGCAAAGATTTTGTGATTAAACGACAACCATGTTTTATCTTCTTTTTTTTTCTTATATTCTATTTTACAATTTTGTTTGAAAATATATTGAAAATTAATCTCTCTAAAAAATCTTGCAAATTTTATGATACAAATTTACTATACATGTCTGGCAATAAAACATTCCATTATGGTACAGAGATATTATTTCCGTGTTGAGGTATAAAAGGTAATGATGCAAATCGAAAATCCAACAGCGCATTTGTAACGTAACGTCGATTCGAGCCTTGGATTCCGACCAGACTTGACTAGACCGAGCAAAATCAGCGGTCTCGATGTTGAGACCTCGAAATACATCTTGCCAATCGCGCACGCTTTTCATCTCTCTCGTTCAACTCGTCTATTCGCGCACATTGATATAATCAGCGTACGATATATTCGTGCTATACTCCACGCTTTATATTATTACGACAGGCTTGCATTGACGATGACCTGGATATGGTGGAGTTTTTGGTGGAACAAGGAGCGGATATCAATCGTGGAGATAATGAAGGCTGGACGCCCTTACATGCCACAGCGTCTTGCGGATTCATATCTATCGCTAAGTTAGTATAATTTTCTACAAAATTGTAGAAAAGATATTTTTTTTTTTCTATATATTTTATATTCGTAATTTATTTATAAATGCGCTGATTTTGTACCTATAAGTGTGCCCAAGCATGTTTATTACAATGAATGGAAAATTGTATTTTACAGATACCTAATAGAACAAGGATGTAATCTGGCAGCGGTAAACAATGACGGTGAACTGGCGCTGGATATTGCAGAAAGCGACGAGATGGAAGACATGCTCCAACAGCATATAAATAAAGCAGGTTTGTATTTATATGTATACCTGCAGGATGTCTGAGGCCTCTATTGCGTAAAACTTTTAATTATAGACTTCCGAGGAAAATCAGAGCTGGAAATCTTAGTACTGAAATAGTGCTTGCTGCGATAATTTTACAATTTAACTGCGTAAGTGGCAATTAGCCACCGTTTTATCATTCACCTCTTTATCTATAAGCTCTTTATAAAGCTGTTAGATGTTTATACGTAAAGCTGGATAAAGTATAAACGCTTGACATGTAAAACATTAAGCACCTAAAACTCAACATCCGGCTAGAGGTTTGCACGCTCAGACACAGCAAGTCGTACGTTGGCAAAGATGTTCTCTTTCATTGACCCCTTTTCGTGATGTTATTGATATAATTTTACATACAATGTGCTGAAATACTCTCTTAAGCAACCGTGCATTATTCACACTTTGCACGCGTATAAATACTCCGTATACAAATGTATTGAGATATTGTTATTAAAAGTGACTTTCTTAAAGTACAATTAAATTCGTTGATAAAATCACAGTTAAACATATTTGCGAAATACTGGTTACTTGCTACAAAATTAATAAATCATCGAATATGCGAAATAAATTAAATTTTTTTCTAACGAATATATCTAATTTTGTTCGCAGGTATTGATTGTGATCAAGCTAGGAGTGATGAGGAAAGATCAATGCTGAATGACGCAAAAGCTTGGCGGGCAGGTGCACCAGGCAAAGATTCCATCCATCCGAGATCAGGAGCCACCGCACTCCATGTCGCCGCCGCCAAAGGCTACATCAAAGTCGTGCAGTAAGATATTCATTAAAAATAAAATAATCTGATTGTGTATATCACTTAATGAGTCAGAGGAAGTTAAATCTGTATTGAACACATACGCGCATTGCAACAAAACATTAGAGATTATTTTAAAAGTTGAACAATTTTTCTGATATATTAAGTGCAGATTTGGAGTTGATTCTTTCTATTGAATCCTTTTAATACTTCTGTGCAGAATATTACTACAAGCTCGATGCAATGTTGATGCACAGGACTTTGATGGATGGACACCTTTGCACGGTGCGGCACATTGGGGCCAACTGGAAGCTTGCAAACTTCTTGTTGAGAATGGCTGTGATATGGATATGAAAAATTACGCTGTAAGAGAATAAACATTTATAATAATTGTATATCACAGACTGGGTCGAGATTGGTTCAAGTTAGCCCCAGGCTGACTTCAAATTAATTTAATTTGAATCCGGGCCGGAGCTTTGGCTGACAGATATAATTACATGATACTTCTTGATTTTTTTTTCACCAGTATCTCACTTTTAGGATCAAACTGCTTTCGATGTTGCTGATGCAGACATCCTCAAATCTCTTGAAAACTTAAGAGAGCAACAAGCACTTATCGTGAAAGAAAATCCACAAACAAATAATAAGAAGCAATCGTCTATACCAAAGAAACGGTGAGCAACATAACAATCTTAAATAATAATTATAAATCATTAATTTTTTCCTTTAATCTCCCTTTCTAAATGTTACAGTGTCTCAACGAGTGCTGATAACGCAGTAGCGGCACAAGAATCTACCGAGATCTTTGAAGAGGAAACGCCAAATAAAGTTAAGAAGGTTGAATTAGAGATTCAATCCGATAAAGAAGATTCCAGCACTAGTACAAACAGCGACGTTGGTAAGATTCTTATTTGTATCATTTCTTTCACAGTATACGATCTAATCCGCACGTACACATTTTTTTCTTTTTTTTTTCTTTAAAGAGATTAATACGAAATAACTATCTACTCTGCAACTTCCATGTTTATCTTTTATGAAGAAAGAGGAAAGAGAATAATTATGTTTTGCAAACTTTCTCACAAATCTCTATCCTATCGTCCAGTTTTGCAAATCTAATTTATGTACTGTTAACTGTAATCTGTATTTCTTATAACATTGCTGCATGGACAGAAGCAACACGTGAAACACACATGGAAGAGAGTGATGGTGAAGGTGAATCTGAGACTAGCTCAGAATCACACTCTTCCACTTTCTCCAATCAATCTGATAAGTCTAACCACGCGACATGTCTTACAGATGACGGTAAGTTTGATCTGTAAGACTGTTTTCCTTTCTTATTTCTGATGATATGAATTACTGCTTGCTATTGCATGTATTATATAAAAGTTTTATATAGAGTATTTTAAATGAAACTTACTGGATTGGTTATTGCTTTAAAGAGTTGGACTTGAAATACTCTTCTCTTTGTGAAACACTGACAGTTTTGTAGCAAAATTTTTGATCAATTATTTTACAGAAAAGAAAAATAGAGTAAACAAGGATGAAAGTGCACCCCATAGTCCAATATCTCCGGTCGAAACTAATAAAGTTCCTAATCAGGTAAAACATTCGTTTTAATCACCAATCGTTTTAACATATATTTTGTATTCTCGAATAATTTTTTACATTTATTCGCTTTCGTCTTTTTTAAGGCTCCAATATTGCCTCCAAAACAACAGACTGACAATAACGAGGACGGTGTTGTACCATCTTGGAGACGTTCAGGTTCCTTTCGAAATAAAATGCAAAGTACTGAAACTACTAATTCTGCACCTACAAGTATGTTTATCGAATGTTGCGTTTATGTTTTACGAATTTTTAAGATGAGCTCTTAATAAATTTGTGGAATTATTTCACAGAACTCGAAGATAAGGATAACAATATTAAGATACCAACAACACCAAACAAAGTTAGTGGAGAATCCGATGTGGTATTAAGAAGGACGCATAGTTTCGAGACAGATGAAAAGTAAGTTTAGCTAAGTCCCTGCTCCATACGTCATATTCTTATATATATATATATATATATATATATATATATATATATATTCGCGGCTTTATATTTGCAGTAATATCATGTTTTTGACATAGAACTACGTCTTTTGAACGTTTATATCTGTGAAACTAATAATCGTAGAATAATAAATAAGGTGTTATTCGATAGCTTATAGAGTCCCATTTTCTATCTAAAGTCTCTAAAAGGGGGGGTTACCGATTTCTATCTTAACAAATCTCCGTGATTGCTCTAATTTCCGTAAATTTTGTGATATCGATTAAGCTGAAATTTTTATGGATAGAGTGTCATTATAAAGGCAGGTTGGTATTGAGTTTAGTGATGATTGGTGAAGGAGTTACCGATTTCCGTTTTAACAAATCTTCGTGTTTGTTTTAATTTCCGTACATTTTGTGATATTGTTTTTTTATTTGCTAATGATATCGGCAGATATTTAATGCTATTAACAGCGGTGCTACATTCGGCGGCGCAACTAAGATATTGTATAATATGCATACTCCGCATATGTGTCCGCATTAATTATGAGTCTTAGCGTTTTGTATTTGTATAACGTATGTCCCTATACTATTACAATAATTAGTGTAGAGATATGCATGGCACGGTAATGCATGTGATGCAGGTTTTATGAGCAGTATTTGGCATTACGTGCTCGCATCAAGGCGTTCTCGTGCCCTACCCTCCATCGCTGCAATGCAGCTACTCCTACCCACACCAATGCTACGACTCGCTCTGCATCTCTACGCGAAACACACAGGTATATGCCGCATGCTTCTAATCAATGATACAATGTTACAATGCTTTCATTTGTACAATACGAAATGCAATCGTGTTGATATCAATTCGGTCATTCTGCCCGACATGTTCAACATGATTGTACTGTATAATATGTAGACTGCTGCGATAGCATCAGACCATTTGTATTATTTGAAAGTGTGTGAGAATGTAACAGATGTGGTTTTAATGTTTTTTTTTCTTTTTATACATTCTGTACTAATGAGCTTTTAATGTCGCTTGCTATTTGTTATCCTAGCTTGAAACTTTAGAAAGCTTTGAATTAAATCAAATAATAGTGCTGATTACATCAAGAGATAACTTTTAATCAATTCTAATTTAATTATTTACGAAAATTTACAAATGCATATCTAAAAGTAACTCTTTTCTTTAATATTAATTCTCTCACTCCTACATGACTGAGGTAACAAATAAATAGAAAAAGAACAGAGAAATTTTTATAATTATACATTTGCATTTTTTTAAAAAATAAATTTTAATTTGCATAATTAAAGCATTCGAAAGGTTCTATTGTGAGAACAAGAATTATTTCAGTTTATCCGTGGAAATGTTAATAAATACGAAAATGTTTTTATTTTTAGTGCTTTTGAATATGGCAACGTTATTAAAATATATACCTTCGATAATTTATTATATGTTACACATTATTTATTTTTTTTAATCTTACTTTATTTTATTCTTACTCTAGAAAAAATGACGTGAAATTAAATTTGGAATTATCAAGACTGCCACAAGGAAGCAATACACTTTCACCAACATCCGCATCTAAAACATTGGCATCGAGTCTATTGTCATCCATTACAACAACTACCACTGCCACCACAACAACAAGTCCTATTCCAGTCAATCAAATTCGCAGGTAAATACATTTTTATACTAAAGATCTACACTTATTATATTAAATATTATCTAAATGTTATATATATATATATATATATATATATATATATATGAGATGACCTCTTTTAATCTATTTTACATGAGATTATAAGTGGATTGCAGTATCTTCACTGTCTTACAAAATGTAAAAAATATTGGCCGTAAAATTTTTAATCGTCTTTTTACAACTTTGGTTAAAATCGAATATTTCATGTATATATGTCATTTGAATATATGTTATTTCAATTTTTCCTACACGAAGTAAGAATTCTAAACACTTTTTAGCTATTATGAGCTCTACATAAAGCTACGTATAAAACTTTCAATTCATATACTTTTACTTGTCACATAATTAATATTAAATAAATATTTGGGCTTTTCCATGACGAATTCTTCTAATAGGGATCTTAAACACTTATTTACAACATCAAAATACATTATTACATGTGCACACAATTGACATCTGTGTATTTACATTCTGTATTGTGCGTTATAATATTAATGTGGCTGGGTAGTGTTCAACCAATGGAAGCTGCATCTACAGTTGTATCGAATACAAATAATGCAGTAGCAACTGCTCCTGGAACTCCCACTACACCAGGAGGGAGCAAGCTAAGTCCAGGAAATATCTTCAAGAATTTCTTCAAGTGGGTACTCACTGCTCGGAAGATCCTCCTGAAATATTATGACTTTTGCATATTGTCAAATATTTACGTATTAATTACGTTAATTTGCTGGCAGTAGCATGGAAGTTTGCTTTTTGCAGTGTGGTTATTCTTTTTATTTGCTCATTAATCGTCCTATATATATATTTGAATATCTTTATATACATATGGATATAGTCCACCTTATCCACCACACATCTGAATTCATCAAATTTGCCCAAATATTACCTGATCATGGTTGGCAAATGAACACACTGCTACACACAAATGCACTTTATTCGATTTGTACTGCTAAATGTATAACTTTATGATATTTTCAATACGGTTTGATTTATTGCAACAAAGATTGATATTCTGTGAAAATTGTCGTCTAGAATAATTCTTTTTTTTTTTTTTGCAATCGATTTCAAAATTGATACACTACTACAAGGAAGAAATTGAAATTATGTAATATGTAACATTAAACGTGTACCTGAAACGGAGAAGAGATATTTTAATTATTTGTTTTTACAGGAATACGTATACTTTTATTTTATGTGAAATCTTTTGATATTGCTTACAAATTGTGTTAAACAATGCTTACTAAAAGTTTGTTTTTATTGCACAGATAAAACAATCTGACATTATTACATATCTTTTGTTGCAACTTGTAAGCTGATATCTCATGTGTTACCGTATGTATATGTACAGATCCTTCGTTCCGCCGGTACGCGATGAGGAAAGTGAAACCCAAAGGAAAGCCCACGCAAAGAGAGTAAGAGAAACTAGAAGGTCGACTCAAGGTGTGACGTTGGATGAGATCAAGAGCGCGGAACAATTAGTGAAGAAAAAGCAACAGAACAACGAATCGCCGACATTGCCGCCGTTCACGCAGGTAAAGATCATATCAGTAATTATTATCGCTGTCTTATCGCTGTGATTAGAAAAGCGACTAACTATCTATCTATCAGCCGATATGTGCAAAAATTCTTTGTGGTGTATAATAATATCAAGGAAGACTTATCCAGTGTGAGAATATTGATAGTGAATATTAAAAGTAGTGCGACATTAACGATTGAACATAATAAATTTCGTGAGGATCTAATTGATTAATAACTGATTTCATAATGAAGTACCTGTGTTGCTTAAAATCGACAGAGAGAGTATATAATATTTTATTTTTTATTATATTTTTACAATAGTAACGCAATATATATAACACGACAAATGGAACTGAGATTTATTCATGTTTTTTTTTTTTTTTTTTTTTTTTTTTTAATCCAGCCTACTACTACCGCCAGCAATACAGCTTCGATCACAGCTACAATAACAACCGCAACCTCTACTACCGTGACTCCTGTGAATAAAGTTTCTGAAGAATCTAATTTACCTGAGAGACGACCGTCTTGGAGATTAAGGGTAGACAATGGAAGCAAGGTGTGTGCGCTTACAAAATCATTATTTATCTGTGATTAATCCGCAAATGTTCACGGTTGTCCGTGTGATTGGTGCTACGCCGCAATGCGTTAAAAAATGTAATCGGGAAATGTAATCGACAATGGAAAATGCACTACAATTATGTTATTGTAAAAATCAATTTGTAATAATATATTTATAATATATTTTGTTTTATATAGTTTCAGTTGGAGGATGCTAATAATAAATCTACTGATAACGCAACGGCCTATATGAGAAGACCGTCTGGTGGAACTGGTGTACCCAGACCATCATCAGCTCCAGTGGAAACTATTGCTACCAGTAGTACAGAAACCACAGTTACTTTACCCCTTAGGAGATCGTTAAAGCAACCTGATGACAAAGGTAAGAATTTACAGAATAATTAACAACATAAAGAATATAATTTATGTTTTAATAAGAAAATTATATAAAACATATATATTAAATAAAAATACGATATGAATTTTTGTGTAGTATTAATTATTATTTTAGTAAAAAGACGGAATTTTTTGTGTGTATAGATCAAGATAAGGAAAATGACAGTAGGAACGCACAAGCTACACAAGCGGTTATTCAAAGGAGACGTCGGCCTAAGAGAAGATCGACAGGTGTAGTCCACGTGGATATGGATGTTAGTAATGATTTTATAATAGACTTTAACATTATCTTCAAAAATATTTAGTTCATATAATTACAAGAAAGTGAGAAAAAAAACTGGATAAGTTTTCAAAGTTTTAATTGAAAGAAAATTTAACAAAACTCTATATAATCATGATAAAAATTAAATATATATATTATTTTTTTAATAGGAAATTGACCCAGAAAAACAAGATCTAACTGCTGGCGGTGATTGCGATGATTCAAAAATGAATCACAACGAAGTAAGTACAATCCATTTTTTGTAATATAAAATAATTGTTACACAGTGTTGTGTATAAACTTTCCAAGCTTTAACTCCAATCATTACCTCGTTATCTTCAAAACCATAAAGCAGCGCTTCAAATTTAAGTTACTTGGTTTAAAGTAACACGAAGATTAGATTACATATGCATGAATGATAAACTAATTTCTACAATAGACACTAGATCGGTGGTATAAATACTTCAACTGAAATACATTATTCTTTTGTTTTACCGACCTTCGATTTACAAAATCCTTCTGACAGACGGACGCCAAAGCGTCTATCCGAATTTCGACTTACGAGTCCCTTGCCACAGATTTACCAGACACGTGCCAAAAATCCAAAATTGGATAACGCGCAGTTGAATGACGCAGAGGGAAACACAACACTCGTAAATCGGGGAGAGCATAGGATATAGGACATTACCTCATTTCGACCTCGGTACCGACAGCTTGTTGTTTCGCGCGCAGTTCCAATTGTTTACGCGTAAATCACTTTATGTGTAAAGAGACGCAAATAACATGAAAGAAAGCACTTTCTCGTAATATCTACGTAATTATTTTTTCGTTATTCTGGAAGCTCGTTTATAATGTTCCAGCCAAACTTTTTCATTCACTGGGTATAAACGGTTTTCATAAGCTATCGGAGCTTGACGTTATTTTTAGCTTCTTGAAAGAATAGCCTCTGTTCTCGATAAAAATAGTCCAGCATTCGTTATGATCTGTCAGTTACGTTCGGAAAATGCGACATTTGATATGAAAATATACAGAAAAACGATCGTGATTGACGTCAATATATAATTTTGCTTAATCTTGATATAAAATAATTCTACTATTCTAAATATAAAATCATTGAATTGGTCTTGACAAGGAGTTTAAATTATATATGGGTACTTAATCGGCGATTGAAGCAAAATAGATGATCGTGGCCGAGGCTTGACCGTGTCTAAAAGCATTCTGTCCGACGCGTTTGGAATACAATCTGACACTTTGACATTTAGAATCGTGTATACATACCGCTTATTTAGCATCCATCGAACGTCTCTAAAACGTTTCTTCTTTACATATCGATGATAGACAGTTTGTTAATGCGGTCTATATAAATCTTGTATATGCGAGGGCTATTGTCTAATGTTACGAGATTCGTACTCATTTCCTTTCCCTCGCTCAAACTTACTTCCACCATAAAATTGGGTATGTCGTGGTACATATCAATGTATATCGTGCACAAACGTTTATATTTAAACTGTTATGTGCTAAAAAAAAAACAAAGAACATTTAAACTGCGGTAAAAAGCTCCATTTATTCTCCGAAACATACAACCTTGATATTTGTGTGCGTGTCCGCGTGCATTCCAAAAATAGCCCATAGTAGTATTGCTTTAAAGCGAACTGCCTGATGTCTTGGTTTCCCCTGCCCAGTCCCCGTCAGTCTATCATTCGCTATCCGCGGCACCGCGTACACGAGCGCGGCTCTAAAAATCGAGAAACGTTTTTGCGTTTAAAATATCCGCGGGCCGCAATAAAATTTCTCGCAAACCATTCGTGTGAGTAACGTGTGACGGATCTGTCGCGGGATAAGCTGCCGAATGCGCTGTATAGTGTCTCGTAATAACTTCGCAAGTGACGCAAACCATGTCTTCGTACAGAAAGGGAGCGCAGACTAAGCCAACAACAGCTGCGGGCTTACGAGCTCAAGCGTCAACAAATGGGCAATCAATTTTTGGAAACAGGTCACGGATCGGCGGTTTGCTCTCGTTAAATCAGAATAATTTGACGTTCAACGCGGGATTGCTCGGCGTAAAAACGCCAAATCTGTATTCCGGGTCGAGTTTTTTGAATAAAGGGACTAAGAGCAGCGATTTGTACCGAACGAATCCGTATGCGAAATCTGCGAACAGTCCGAATTATCAGAATCTCTACACGTCGTACGGTGGAACGACTACGGGATACGGTGGTGTGACTTTACCCTCTCACGCAGCTCACAACTTACCGTCTTACACAGCTCACAATCTACCTTCTCACACAGCTCACAATTTACCTTCTCACACAGTTCACAACTTACCTTCTCACACAGCACACAACTTGTCTTCGCACAGTCCCCTGAATCTGAGTCCGTCTCTCAGTTACAATTATTTAAACGTAAACACCCGGCCGCACGTGCAAAAAACCGAGAGTTTTAGCAGATCCAAAGTAAAACCGAGTCTCAGTGTCGGATCGAGAAGTTCCAGTCTGCAAAGCTTAACTAGTTCCGAGGGATACGCTGTAAGCAGCTTCCTTGACTCACATAATCCTAAATCCGTATTGTAAATATCTGTATACAAGCTTCCAGAGATTTTGAAATATTTTCAAATGACGTTTTATTAAGCGTATAATTTTTCCTAAAGGTTGACGAGCGACTTACAATGATTCGCTTTAATAAAAGTTAACGGTATTTGTATGTCTGTTTTAGAGCGGAAACGATCGTTCTGGGAGAGCCACTAGATTAGGTTCGATATCTTCGCTGTCGTCGGAAGCCTCGTCAACACCAATCAGATTAAAATCGAACAGTTCCGAGAACGGCGAATTAGACTATAAGAAACTATACGAGGAATCTCAGGTCGAGAACGAAAGGCTAAAGGAGAAACTGAAGCGCTCCGACGAGCAATTGAAAGAAGTCAGGCATTTATTGGAAAAAACGCAAATCAACCAAAACAAAGTAATTCTCTCTGAGGCAGAGAAAAGGGAGAGGCGAGCCATGGAAAGGAAACTTTCAGAGATGGAAGAGGAATTGAAGGTAAGGTCGCTGATTTGATACGTTTTTCTCATTATGAATTTTTTCGTTATGTATGTGAAAGCGAATGGAAGAAATGCTTTCACACGTTGAATTGAGCAATGAGGAGACTGCAATGGACACGATCGTCCGTGATTTTTATATGTACGAATATACGTATCAGTATATTTACGATTTTAGATTTTGTTTAGTTAGTTACACACCGTCATCTCTTTTTTCTTGTGTTGCTGTGAACGCTAGCGGCAAGCAAAGACAGCAATGATTATTTTTGGTATACGAAGACCCGATTCGCTTCGGTTATATACGCTTTTCCTTACCTGGCAATTTTACGCAAATTGGCGCTTTACTCTCTTTCTTAATCTCCACTTTTTTTTTTTAATTGTTACTCGTTTTCTTTATTTTTTTCACGGGAAGCAGTAATTTTCAGTAGCCCGTTTTATATTTCCCCTGAGTTCCGCTTATCTGAGAACTTTGTAGCGCAGCTTGGCGGGGAATTGCACGCGGTTTTTAACTCGTCTGTTAATGGAACGCGAATTAGTTATTTGTTTTTTTGGCTATTTTGGGAACTAGCAAAAACAGTGGCGGGGTTTTAGGCTAATCGTTTAACTGTTTACAGCAATTGCAAAAGCTCAAAGCTGAAAATGAGAGATTGAAAGCCGAAAATCGGGCACTTACCCGCGTCGTATCCAAACTCACCAATACTAAATAGGTAAAGGACACAATGACAGCATCTGCGTTAACGATAGACATCGTATCTCACGTGCAGCATTAATCGAATGATTAATTATAATTTTGTGTTCTGATCGCCAATATTAAAACAGAAACGATACTACTCATCATACTTATCGTACAATTCAGCTTTGCAAAGTGCATTCCAACATATAACGCGATCGTTAATCAGTTTTTAATTAAAGGTATCACAATTTACTTTTATAAAATAGAAACTTCAGGCTTATACCATAATACATATGTCTCATTTTCTGAATATCTGCAATCGATATTTATACAATCGTGTATTTTATTATTCTTGTGTGATACTAATAGCATTTATATTTCTGCAATGTATGCATATCGAGGCAATTCTCTCACGTATATAACGTTATTATACGTGTACAATTTTTTTTCAACATTGTTATAAAGTTCCAAACGTGATAATTATACAATAAATTATTCCGGCTGATTGTGTGATGCATGTTACAAATAAATTATTTAATAATACATTTACTAAAAAAAATATCAAAAGTCTTTTAACAAGAGATAAGAAAGAACGCAGTCTGTCATTTATAAGATGCATATAGGAATGAATATAGACACCACCAGTTTTAACTTTAGGAAACTTTCCTTCATGTAAAACCATCATCCAACATGCAGAATAACATCAGTAAACTGAATGCCATCATCGCAAGCATCGATAATCATTTTTAGCACGTGTTTCACATGAAAGAGAAAGCCATGACTCTGCAGTTGGTTATCCTTTTTTTCAGTTTATTCATCTTAATCATAACTGTGTGAAAGTTATACAATTCCCGAAACATGTTCGACTGTTAAAATCAACACATATTACACTCCATTAACTTAGATCTTCACCTCTGTCTCTTTCTCTCTTTCTCTTTAAGAAAGCATGTTAAATGTTAAATTGTTGCACTTTTATTGCACTTCTATAGACTTCAAAAAATCGATCCAATCCACGAAGTTGGCATTAATCCCTCTTTAACTTTTACGTATAATATTGCAGACTTGTCATTATTCCATGGTATGCATTAGAGAGCTTTCGTATCAACGATATTATTTTGTAGTGTTCTAAAAGTGCTCAACGACAAGGAATGTGACAAATGATTACAATCTTACAGTTATAGTTGCAACTGTAACATAATATTATTTCTTGCATTTTATATATATGAAACGCCCTCCCCTAAAACTTGAAGTCGAATTGTTATATTAATTAAGACTATGCGTCGCCTAAACTGTCAACTTAATTATTCGCTGATTGAGTCTCGCTTAGATTGTGTACAAATACGAGGATAAATTTTCTTCCAAACGATACGAACTTAATTGTAATATATTTGTATGTGTAAGAAATTTAATTGTGTAAAATCGAATGTCAGATTTATATTTAAATAGTTTAGTCGAGCTATTTGTTTGGATTAAATGCAATATCGATTAGATGTAAAACGATTGCCATGGAAGAATACTTGTGTACAAATGCAACGATACTTGAAGGAAATAAAGTTTACGATTCTGGTGTTACATGTAATACGAAGATCGTAAATTGATGAAACGCTTTTGTGCTACACGCGATCATTTCTCAGTTCTTTTACTCTGTGTCAATCTCAAGATTTTATTAATTTCTGCTAGTATATACACTACCCGAATACTTTAATGACTTTTGGTTGCAGTAATATTTGTGAGTGCCTCTTTCCGTTTATCCTCCTGTTGTTTTGTGAGCACTGAAATTTTACTCCGTCTATAACGGCATTATTTTTCTGTACTCTCCTCTACATAACGTTTGTGTTCTCTCAATTAGCGCATAAGAATTAGCGTGACATTTTTTTTTTCTAGGTGATGGACCAACTAAAATGCGAAAATCAGAGGCTAAAAGATGAAAATGGTGCCTTGATCAGAGTAATCAGCAAATTGTCCAAATAAATCTTGTAGTCTCAACTGCACACACATCGTAATGAAATTTTAAGTTGTATTACAACTATATTGAATGAATTGCTTTAACTATAGCAGCATCATCATTATCGCTATTATTCTTTACAAACGTGCATCATGCTACCGATGAATTTATCTTTGTAGTAATTTAACTTATTCCAATTATGAGATCAATTAATCGCATGGCTGTGCCAAAAGCGAAAAGAAATGTTACTTTCCTATTCTTAGACTGTGAATAACTTGATCGTAAAAAAGACTTAGAGAAATTTTACTTTGTGGAATTACTTTTTATCGTCATGGAAAGATGAATTTTATAATCCAATATATAAAACCGACTTAATTCTTTATAGTAAAAAAAAAAAAAAGAGGAAAAGTCAGCTTTATTTTATTTGACTATTAGGAAGAGAAAAAGAACTGTTAATCTCTTTACGGACAGTTTTCTTTTTTAACAAATCGCGTTATCGATGTTGATTCTTTATAAGGACATTTTGTAAATACAGATAAATAGACAATGGTGATGTGACATTTTAGTAATTTGAGAAGAGAACTTTTACCCGCGGAGTAAGATTTTTGAAACACTCTGATTGCATACGAGCAAATCCATATAATGTATCGTAAACGAGTCTGGATTACCGAAGCAATAAGTGACATATATCTGTATAACTTAATTACGCAGGTGGTAAAGAAGGAGTCAAAGAACATGACCTTTGCTACTCACAAGTGGCCTTTCTCTGAAGACTGCAATTTGTAAATCCTTCCCATCATTGCCATTTTTGCAGTATAGACAGAAATTTGATGCATATACGGGAGTAAATGTTTTTAATTACTCTGTAATATAATACATTTTCTTATATAATATCACAGATATGTAAAATATACTTTAGACACATCGGGATTTTTAATCTCCTTAAAGTGCTAAAATTTACTGTACGTTAGAGCTCTGTGGTAACTTCAGTTCGAACTGTTGATGTAGAATCTGTGTTATTATTTTTAACTACCTGTCCAATATAAAATGCTGTTACCTATTATTTTCTTATAGCAACAACAATGATTGTCCATTATGCTCTGGATAAAGACGAATTTATAAATATTGGACAATGGAATGTGTAATTGACAGTTGGCATGTTTTTTAATGATATTATTGTAAACAATTGTAAAAAAGGATGACTCAATGTAGTTATTTCGTAATGAAGTTTATTAGAAAATAATATTTGTGTAAATATTTAATACATAGACTTATACACGAACCTTATTTTTTTGTTATTTTATAAACTTCTATCCATCGATGGTGAAATTCCTTCATACATGTTTATATTGTATTTTTTTTTAAATATTTACATTAGTAAAGGTCCCTATATATAATATAATGTGGTTGATCAGCATTATTATATACGATGAAAGGTAAGTAATTAGTAACATTGTGATTTTACACTCATTTGTTTACACAGATTGTTTTATTTACACAGTATCATATCACAATACTAATTCAGTAATAGATTTATCGTTCCCGCAATTACCATTTATCACGATTTCAGTAATCGTTCCATAATTTTTGCAACAGCAGCCAAATCTGCACGTTGCTCTGTAACTTTTGCCATTTCTCCCATCAATGCGTTAAATAATTTCTTCTTGCCACTTTTATACCCTGATACAAGTTTCGGATTTTTCTCTATAATTTCTAAACACATTTGTTCTAATTGCTTCTCGTCTGATATCAGGAACCAGTTGTGCTCTTCAACGATCTACGTATAATAAACAAAGGTAATCACATGTAAGTTAAAAAAATATTCAAGCTGTGAATATTGCATTTTTATTTAAAAAAAAAAAGTGAGATTTTTACTATACCTCTTTTGGTCGCTTATTTGAGTCGGCTATTAATTCCTCCAAAATCTTTTTCGCCGTTATTAAATTAATTAATTTGTCTTGTAATAAATCGATCAATTGACCAATAAAATCTTCACGTGATATACTAAAAATTCATTAGGTGAGCACATTTTCAATTCAGACTTCATATTATCTTACTTAAATAAAAAAAAGCTTACCAAAATTCAATTGTTAGTTTATTTTTATTGAGAAAGGTCAACAGATTCATTACGAGAAACTTTGCGACCAATTGCGGCTCGCGATTCTCATTTTTTCTCATTATTCCATTAAATAATTGTAACAATGTGAAGTCACTCTAAAAAAAAGTATAAAATATTAAAAACATTTTTTTGTATTTTTTTGTATTTGTTTGCTTATAGAATATAGAGCATCACGAGATTTACCATTAGAGCTACGATTATTTCAGGAGTTATCTGAAGAACGTCCTGTAATCTCTGACGTATCTGTTCCGGCAACTCGGGTAATTGTTTTCGCAGCACTACGGCATCGACTAAATTGCTTCTATTCGGTAAATCTTCTCTAAGATGTATGCGTAAAGGTGGCAAATTCGTTTCGGGCATAAATCGGTAATCCTGAAAGTGTTCGAAGTAAAAATTCAGTAATTATTTTATCATTTTATTTATTTATAAAGTAGAATTATTCAATAATCCTATAGTAACAGCGACATAAAATCAAAATGCCATATTACCTCTTTGTCTTCTTTTTCTCGCATAGGAACAGTTCTCTTGTTCACCGCGTCCCACGCGCGAGTCTCGTTGAACATCTCGTCACCGACTTCAAGGATGGAGATGTGCCTATTTATCTCATATCGAACAGCCGCAGCGACAGCGCGCACACTTCCGATATTTTTTATTTCCGTTCGAACGCCTAAACTGCCGCAGTTGCTCACGGAAACGTTGGCGTCCACGCGAAGTGCCCCTTCTACAATTCAAGGATAGCAAAATATATCAAAATTGTACAAGAACAATAATTCGAAAGTGGTCTCTGCAAACGACCTTCCATCTTGCCGCTGCAGACGCCCAGTAACTGCAATGTAAATGCAAGCTCCTTCACAAGCGCGGCCGCTTCCTCGCCGTCGACCAAGTCCGGCTCAAACACGAATTCCATCAAGGGTATTCCGGCGCGATTAAGATCGATCAGGCTTCTACAAAAAAAAAACCAAAAGTTTAATGGGAATATCGTCTAAGCTTTCACCGACTTTCGAATAGAACCGAGTGGCCTTGATCGATACCTCGCCGCATCTTCTTCGTGCAAACTTCTACCACTGTCCTGCTCCAACTGGATCTGCTTGATCTTGGAAGATTTCAAGTACGGGGACTCGTGCAGCCCTGGGGTGAACACGTGAAACCTAACTTCGCCATTGACCGCGATAGGTCGTCCTTGTTGAGTGATTTGAAACCCCGCCTAAGCAATTTCTAGGTAATAAAGTTGACAACGTAATGTATCTGTCCCGCAATAGAGTCTCATTCACTCACAGGCAAGTCCGCGTAGAAGTAATGCTTCCTCTCGAACAAGGAAATCTCGTTCAGTCGGCAGGACAGCGCCAGGGCGGTCGTCACCGCCGATTCCACGCATCTTTTGTTCAACACCTGCAACACACTCGTGTCTACAACAACAATTAATGTTTTATCACAATAGTTTTGCGCGCGGTTAATTATTCTCTCGGAACCGAGAAAGAGGCGATGTGTTCAATCCGTGTCAACCAGTTTTCGATAAACTTACAGGCAACGTTCCCGGTGTAGCGCAGTCGAAGAACGAGACGCACGAATTAACCGGGCGGGCGAAGTCCGTGGACGCGGCGGAAAACAATTTCGATTCCGTGGCAATCTGTGCGTGGACCTCCAATCCCACGGTGGGCTTCCATTTCTCCCTTAATTACAAATAGAAAAAAAAAGAGGTGAATACAATTAACGACTCGACCACGACAATTGCTGGAGCATCGTGAATACATAACGAGCGAGATAATGTAAACTGTAAACGAGAATCGGTCACATACGCGAATGTAAACATTTTTTATAACCTAACCTAGCTGCTCACCGTACTTTTGCGTCTCTTTGTATCTTGGACGAAAGAAACCGCCGTGAAAGATCGTTTCGCCTCCGGATCCATTTATGCGCGAGGACGAGGCACGTCCGTCGTCTCGACAACATTTTTCATTGATTTGATTTACCGATCTAAAGTTCGAGAGAGAAGCCGGCGAGCTCCTCGTGGGAGAAAAAAATACTTACGTCGGCGTTGGAACTGCCAATGGCTACAGGGAGTTCCAAATGTGACAGATCCCCAGCTGTTGAATCGCCATTTCGAGTCAGAATCATATGTATGTATGTTGTAAGTACATATGTATGTACATACACCAGCTATATATAGAAATGTTCAACTTTTTTTATCCAGAATCCGTATAACTAAATTGAAATATTTAGTCAACTTTTTTTTTATTTTCCAGAATCAATTGGAGCTCGGTTTTCTTACGTAGAAGAAATGAAACGACCACGTACGACGATGATTCAAACAACTTACGTTTATTCGTGAATGTAGAAAATTCGCTTACGTACAAAATTTACCGTGCGATGCAAGTTATAAGTAATTTTTTAACAATTAGAATAGAAACCGTCGTTCTATTGCTCATCGATTGTTGCTTCAACAACTTTATGACCTTTCGCAAAACGTTTTTCGTTGATATTCGCTGCTGCCTGTAGTTAAATGCCGTTTAAACATCACGTTGTCGCTCATCCGTACGGGGAGACCGACCGAGGCTGTCAAAACCCTTGCGCGGCTTCCAAGAGATCGTTTTGTACGAAATAAAGAGATCATAAAGAATAATGAGGCTGTTGACGAATGCTGAAGATTTAATCGAGGGCGTCGCCCTTAACCACGCTGAATGGCTCCGTTACAGTCTCCGCGCCGCTGTCGGCGATGACCACGTCCTTCCGCGGCTTGTCCCGCGAGTCGGTGCCCGTCTGCTCAATCTTGCGCACTATATCCTACAGCGGGAAGGTGATTATGTCATAAATGACAGAATGGCAAATAAAAAAATTCTATTCTCTAGTTATCATCGAGATAAATGTATGTACTAATACATGGACGCGTAAGACCTATGTCTGGACACCTTTGTCATTTCAGTTCTTAAATAAGTATAACGCGAATTAAAATCAAAGATAAAAATGTAATACAAGAAAAATACGTTTATCTTTGATTAGATAAAAATGAGATTAGATAAAAGATAAAAATATAATACAAGAAAAATATTTTTATCCTTCATTCTTTGACTTTAATTTTCACGTTCTAACTTATTTAAGGACTAAAATGATAAAAATGGTGTCCCATAGGTACGTGTGTCCAGGTTTAGTATACATTTACCTTACACAACAGTTGGTCTTACCATTCCTTTGATAATTTTGCCGAAGACGACGTGTCTGCCGTCGAGCCACGGCGTCTGCTTGACCGTGATGAAGAATTGAGATCCGTTGGTGTCCTTACCGGCATTGGCCATGGACAGCCATCCGGCGCCGTAGTGCTTCAGCTTGAAGTTCTCATCCGCGAAGCGATCCCCGTAGATGCTGCGACCTGACGAGCAGATAAAAATTCAGTAATCAAACGCCGTACACCTGTGGAAGTGCCAAATGATTGAAAAAAAAAAAAAAAATATATATATATATATATATACCTCCAGTGCCATCCCCCTTCGTGAAGTCTCCCCCTTGGATCATGAAGTCCTTGATCACTCTGTGGAACTTGCTGCCCTTGTACCCCTCACCCTCCGGCAGCTTGGCGAGCTCCACAAAGTTCTTGACCGTCTTCGGGACGGTTTTGCCGAACAGGCCGATCTCTATTCTGCCCGCATCTTCACCGCCGATCTTGATATCGAACCATACCTAAAAATTCGATTAATTTTTCGTTGCGTGACTCATCAATTCCGAAGGCTCCGGTGAGTACGCGCTGCCGGACAAAGGCATTGAGAAGCATTGTTCGCTCGCAAGTGACGCGCGCGGTTCTTTCCGTGCGTGAAACAGAAATATCTCGCGCCGGGGGCGGTGGGCACAGAGATTGCCACGTATTCATCGGTTTATCATCGGCGAGATCCAAATAAATCGATGATGAAGCGTGCCGTTGGCCGTACACCTTAACGGTTACACGTTATACCTTGTCGGTGACTTTCGGTCCGTTGCTCGCGCAGGAGACAGCGGCCACCAAGCCCAGGAACAACAGCAGCCTCATGATGCTGACGGGACAACGCGAACGAAGATACCGCAAACCGCAACTGACCGGCCTCTGGCCCCCGCGGCAGTCCCGACGGTCCGTCTGTCAGAGTGGACCGCTTACCGGATGCGACTCGAGGACTCGAGTACGCGTGTGCGCGCTTAGAAATGTGGGAGCGTCCAATTGGCCCGTTTCCCCCGACGGTGACGTAGAGCGAGACGGCCACCACGAGGGCACGCGAACACACCGGGAATGAATGAACGTCGAGTTGTATTGTATTTAGGTTGGACCAATCTGGTTAATGGACAGCTGTGTGACTTCAATTCGAGGCTCGTACGAGAGGCCCTACGGATATATACGGATAAACTGATGATTTTCATCTCCAATAGTGCCTTTCGACCGATTACTGAACGGCCAGTTCGCCCGGAGGTCATTGACTGAGGGAGATCTTAGAACGATATATTCTTATTGTTAATCCGATCTTATATTATAAGATTGTTTATATATAAGTACGCGCGCGCGCGATCTCTCTCTCTCTCTCTCGAGAAACTACACGATCGCTTCATGGAGCTTTACTGTTGTCAAAATCAAACTTTGGACGAGATCTGAAATACAAGGTCGGATTGTGATTATTATGAATACCGCCCTTTTATTGTAGCGATATTGAGATTGAGGAACTCATCGTTCGCTTTCCTCGCGCGTATCAATTCAGGTGATCGCTAATTTTGTTATTACGCAGCATTTAGAATAAGTACTCTTTGGCAATTTACACGTTCAGAACCATCAGTGAGCGGTGCATGTAGTGACATAATATCGAGCTTTAAATTTGCACGTTCATTTTTTTTCGTTTCAATTCTTTGTCGAAAAATTCCGGGCTCCGACGGATCGCGTTGCGCCACTGGCGTACGCGAAGCAACGCGAAGTGTTTGCGAAATCACTCGCGCGAAAGTTCACAGGTGTCACGAAAGTATGTATACACGTTTTTTCAGACGTACCTAGTTGGAGCAGTGATGGGGGGAATGGAGGAATAAACTCGTTCTTGCACACGTCAGCGGCCGCTATTATGAGCTGCGTACACGTAACGTTACGCATTCGGGCCTCTCGGCTCTAGGCCTCGGGCCTAAAAACTTAAACGATCTATCTATTTGGATCCAATTTATTTATTATATCATAATTAACGATTAAAGCTACGTCAATTAACAAATAATCAATTTGTCAAATCAACAAATATAATATTAGTTTATCACTGGATATATTACTTATATAATAAGTATATTGTACAATCGAGAGAATCAAAGTTTACAGATAATACCACAAAATATAGTCATAAGAAATTGCTACGAAAACATCATTTAGAAGTTTTCACATAAAATTTGTAGAGTAAAATCTAATTTTTATCTATATAACCAAATAATAAATAACTAAATAGCATGTAATGTAATTAGCGTGAAAATTTTCCTAGTAGAATGTCGAGCTTTAGCGTCAATGTATCTTCGTCGTACACTTATTAACGAGATCTGCATAAAATACATTTGAAAGTTTCCAGAATTTGGGGATCTCTGTAAGCTATCAAGCCTGCACGATTGGAGAAATTTGTGCCGATAGGTAAATAGTTGACGCTCAAATTGTCCGAATCTGGATGCACGATAAACTCTTTAAATTCTATGATACCTCCGCCGACCGATGACAGGAGAGCCTGCGGTCCGCACGTGTCCCATTTGTAAGTGGAACCTTTCGACAAGATGTAGGCGGCCGCTTGTCCAACAGCAACGCTCAGTATCTTGTATCCTGCCCCGGTTACTTCCACCAATCTGAATCCACTGTTTAACAGCTTTGATTTTACATCTGCATCTTCGAAGCGGCTGAGCAAAATGATTTTATCGACGTTGCACGTGCTGCTTATGGAAGACTTGGCGATGCCTCCTCCCAGAAAACCCCAGTAACATTTTCCTGTCCATCTGTTCAATCAATAGTGCGTAATGAAGCGGAGAATGTAAAGCTCACATTTCTCTAATATCGAAAATACGTAGGTTTATTACAAACGCGAAAACAAATTACTTTCAATCTCAACAAATATGTTTAGTAACGTATAAAAATGCCCAGAACAAGTAAAAATCTTATATTTTATGATTATTAAAAGTTTATCCGTTTCACTCTTAGTATATACTTACTGGGAGTCCACGGTGATGCAAAAAGGTTGATTGACTACACCCAAAACTGGCACTCCCGTACTTTTCTTGTACGCTCCAATTAAGACAGTGACACAACGCAACCCACTCAAATGTAAACCGGTCTGCTCGTCCACTGCCTCCGTTGCGCTTATGTAATCTGCTGTTGAATCTACAAAAGTTCCACGAATTGCTCCACAGGCATGCATTATCAAACTACAAAACAAACAGAAGTTCTTACAAGCGTTGCGTCTCAGTTTACAGGCCAATTACGATTCTTACTAACAAGAGAGTCATAGGTTTTACCACAATACCGTCCAACTTTTATATATAGATATATATATATATTTTTTTTTCAGTCTTGCCCTGAATTAATGCAAATTTACTAAATAGCAATCGAATATATGTAATCTAGAATTATTTTCTGCCATGCTCTCGTACATTGCACCTACCAATTGGATCTATCCAAATACCGAGGTCGTCTACATTGATGTCGAAATCATTGGGGATGTCTAACGTGATTGGCACGTCTGAAAGCTGAACGTCTTTATGGACTTCAGCAGCGAGCAATTCCGCCGCCACAGCGTCGTTACCCATAACTTTCGTCAGCAGCTGTGTCGTATCTTTGCTGCGGGAGCAGACTTCAACGATAATAGATTCCCCCATGGTATTGCTGAACACATTGGTTTCCTCGCCCTGCACCAGCTTGGCCAGCTCTGGAAACTATGGCGATGATAAGTTTGAAGTTTAATAAGTCAGAAAAACATAGTTCTTTTCACCAGCGTCTTATACTCCTACCATTCCCAGTCAGAAGTGACAAGTTGAAAAGTCGGCTATTAGACGGCTATGTCGTCTATGGTTTTATAGAGGTCTAATTTGAAGGACACAAAAGCATATAATCGACCTAATTTTAGACGTCTATATCAACCGTTCCTTTGGTTGAAAAGTCGTCGATTCGCCGCCTTTTCAACTGATTATTTCTGACTGGGTTTAAGACCTCTTTGCGCTCACTTCAATTTCTATGTCGTGCCTGATGGTTTCCTGAATGAGTACGTCGGCCAACGTTTTGAAATCCTGGAAGAAACGAGGGTTTTTCTCCTCTAGAGATTTTTCTTGCACCAACAACTGAAAAAGAGCCTCCTTTTGCCGGCAAGTTCTGGCAATGTTCGCCGCCTTCTCCGAAGCTTGCAGAAGGACTTTTAACAATCTGCTGCCGTTTCTCATTTTCCTTTCTCTAAAGACCTATGCGGCACGGAGTACGTCTGCTGAAAAACTAAAATTACTTTTATTATTGTTCCTATTATCGCGCATGCACGCATTGAAAAAGAAGCATTATACCGTGCGACGGTGCGACCCGAGAAACCTTACGAGCTCCATTGGATGTGTGAAAATTAAAGATATTGATTTTCTCTATAAATATATAGCACACATAAAGCATCCTTGTGCATTAAACGATATCGATAATCACTTCAAAATAGCGCCGCTGTCTCGGACCATTAACAATTTCATTCCGCATGCGAGGAATGAAAATTGCGGCCGCGGCAAAAAAAAACATCGAGGCAATCAAGCGTATGCGGATGTATTTTATAAGCCGTTTGAAATTTTAATTACAAAACCGCGAAAGTTACACAAGATAAAAGCGCTGCTTCTCGTAAATATTTGTAAATTAGAAAATCACGCAAGAGTGTAGTCTAAAAAAAAAAAGAAATTGTATGTATGACTGGAGGTTAATAAGAGAAATGAAAAATAGTAAACATTTACCCAAGTTTAGGGTATAAACGAGCGACGTGCGAAGGCAGCCTATACACCGGAGAGAAGCACAGACTTCTACGTCGAAGCGGACTCGGAGCAGAAATTGAGCTTCCCACCGGGAGTGGCAGAGAAACTCGTACTGAGTACCATGTAAAAGTGGAAGAACACCACACCATCTTTACAAAAAATCTAACCACCCTCCGCGCAATCGCTCAAGACGACGAATCATGTGTCATGGAGTGTCGTTTTTGTTATATAACGTGTCAAATATTTGACATTTTGACACGCCGCTTCGTGGGGCGCAAACTGCCGCAAACGGCGTAAACTCGCTAAAAGAACAGATCTAACAGTGCAGAAAGTGCAGGATGCAAATGTTCTGTGAGGATGCAGTATGCATATGTGTCGACAGTCGCAATTTTCTTTCGCTGTTGTGATTACCGTAATGGGCGTAATGTGACATATCAATTTATTGTTGCAAAAACAGGAAGAAGAATGTAAACACGAAGAACGAAGATAGTAAAAGAAACGATCTAGATGTAAAGGTGTGCAAGATAACTGTACAGGTTAGAAATGCTCGACGAAGGAAACATTGCCGGCCGAACATAAAAAAATGCCTGGCTACGATGATTAAAATGTGGAAGCAATCCAAACTGTTGTACAGCAGATGCACAGTGCGAGGGAGGAAGGCTCTCTCGCGCGGTTACGAAACTGGGGGAGCGGCGACGAGGAAAGAGACCGACGCCGCGGCTTCGGAGGACTCGGAACATGCGCTTCCTAAGGAAGCACGAGTTGTTATATGCGGAGGCGGAGTTATGGGAGGTGCCGTGGCATATCACTTGTCCCTCATGGGACTGGGGCCGGAGACTATTTTGGTAGAAAGTGGCAGGTACGCGAATACCCCCTTCAAATGTATTTTACTCAACGAGCCATTAAAAACACTCATATATATTTTTCTATCTTAATATATATTTACACATTCTTCTTTTTACAATATATAACAAAGATATATTTCATGCGTCTGTTATCAGGCTAGGAGGTGGAACAACGTGGCACGCGTCAGGATTAGTAGGAGCCTTCAAGCCCAGTCTAGCACAAGTGAAACTCGCTCAGGATAGCATCGCCTTGTACAAGGAGCTGGAGAAGAAGGGCCTCTCGACAGGATGGAAGCAGTGCGGCAGTCTCTCGTTGGCGAGAACGAGAGACCGCATGACCTCGTTCAGGCGAATGAAGGCGCAATCCGTGTAATTATTTAGCGGACACGGCGATACCGCATTATCGGCGATATCGACATTTACGTTTTAACTTGATTAATATCTCAGGTCACGCGACATCGAGTGCCACTTGGTTTCGCCGGAGGAAATTCGAGATCTGTGTCCATTGTTACGCGTCGAGGATCTGGTGGGAGGATTGTGGATCCCAGGGGACGGCGTCGGCGATCCGTATCGGATCTGTTTGACGTTAATTCAAGAGGCACAACGTAGAGGTATCGTACGATTAAAAAAATTAGGATATCCGGAGAGACTTGATTGCGAGCTGCCCTCAAATTTAAGAAAATCGCGTTCTTATTGTAACCAGGTGTTACGGTATTCGAGAATTGCGCGGTTACGAAAGTTATCAATCAGAATAGCCAGATAGAAGCGGTGGAAACGACCCGCGGCACCGTCAAATGCCAGCATTTTGTCAATGGCGCCGGATTTTGGGCGCGGAATGTGGGTAAACTCAGTGAGCCGTATGTCAAGGTCGGTATCCCTGATACCTGATTTGTTAAGCAAAAATTCTCTGGCAGAAAGTAATGTCTTACTCGTTTTCCAGGTACCGCTTCATCCAGTGGAACATTATTATTTGCACACTAAACCTATTGCTAATTTAGATCCGATGACACCCGTTATACGCGACTTGGATGGGTATACCTATTTTCGAGAGAACGAAGGGCGGCTGTTAGCCGGTGGTTTCGAGCCGGTCGCAAAACCAGCGTTCGAAGACGGAGTGATTCCCGGTTAGATGAACATGAGAATTTTCCTGGACGTTAAAATTATTGTGAAAGAATTTTGCTCGTCTAAATTGATGTCACTAAATCAATTTATAAACTATTTAAACTGACAATGAGATAATTATTTGTTTGTGTGATGTGATTAAATATATTCTTATTTTATTTATTCTAGAGGGCACGGATAAGCGATTTTTACCGGAGGATTGGGATCACTTTCATATTTTGCTGGAACAGATGTTGCACAGAATTCCAAGTTTAGGAAACGCAGTTCTGGAGAGACTCTGCAACGGGCCTGAGGCGTTCTCTCCGGATTGCAGATGGATCGTGGGAGAGGTGCCGGAAATACGTAATTACTACATCGCCGCCGGGATGAAAACGGTTAGTTAATTAACTATTAACTGATTAAGTCGCTTAATCGCATCGATTCCCGTAATTCTTCGATATAAATTGTGGTATTCTAAAGGTCGGAATATCCGCCGCTGGCGGAGTCGGTCGCGCAACGGCGGAATTGATAGTTAACGGCTCGACTTCGTTAGATATGTACGAGTTAGATGTCTCGCGTTTCCTCGGGCTGCATAACAATCGCAAGTTTCTGCGCGATCGGGTGCGAGAGGTGCCTGGGATGCACTACGCGCTGCAGTATCCGCATCTCGAGTTCAAAACCGGACGAAATCTGAGGATGTCGCCGATTTATCCGAAGCTCCGAGACGCGGGCGCCGTTTTCGGCCAGGTCATGGGCTACGAGAGACCGTCCTGGTTTCAGCCAGACGATGACTGCGGTAATTTTGCACTACTCACGACTTTCTGTCAAAACTTGGAGAATCCCATTTCCGTACTACAAATATTTATTGTTAATAGATTTGGAGTTTCCCGACGGTTTTCAGAGATACAAAATAGCTTACACGAATACCTTCGGTAAGCCACCCTGGTTCGACGCGGTCGCGCAAGAATACGCTGCTTGCAGAGAAGCGATCGGTCTGAGCGATTATTCCTCCTTCACCAAAATTGACTTATGGGTAACTATCCAATAAGGGCTCGTGTATCTTTCTGGGTAAACTTTCATTGGGATACTAATATCTTGCTTTTTGTATTGCAGTCGAACGACACGGAAGTCGTGGATTTGCTGCAGTACTTGTGTTCAAATGATGTGGATGTGCCCGTGGGAAGTATTATTCATACCGGTATGCAAAATCATCGTGGTGGTTACGAGAACGACTGTAGTTTAGCGCGGATCGCGCCGAATCAGTAAGTTGCAATGAATAAATTTGCATCGCACGCGTGGCGATGGTTCATTATTGATAATACAACCGAGGTGTGGTTTTACATTAGAAAATAATTGAAAAATTAAAATACATTTCTTTCTATAACTTTTTGAAGAGATCGATCGAGTTTGAAAATTGAAGAATTGCTGATCGTGCGTCGCGCTTTGGTTGTGCTATCAGGAATATTCTCCGTATAAGGAAAATGAATCTACGAGTACATTCGGAAACTTTTTCACTTAGTTACATGATGATTGCTCCAACCATTCAACAAACGCGTTGCAAGGACTGGATCCACCGTCATCTACCGGCGGACGGTTCTGTCGCCGTGTCGGACGTCACGTCGGCGTACACTGCGATTTGCATAATGGGACCGGCCACCAGAAAACTGTTAACTGAACTGACGGACATAGATTTAAATCCAAAGAACTTCCCGTTTTTCACATTCAAGGTAACATAACTGAATTAAAACATTTAAATTACGTTATCATCCGTTCGCTTCCTTTTTTTTTATATCAGGAATTGGACGTTGGACTTGCCAATGGCATTCGTACGATGAATTTAACGCACACGGGAGAACTTGGCTACGTCTTGTATATTCCAAACGAGGTAAAAATCTATTCGAGTAATCGCTATTATACCGTCTTTGCTCTTTTGAGTTATATCGGTATTAAAAACAAATTTTCTTAGATCTATAAAGCGTGTTCCAAATTTCTTCACAATTTCAGTTTGCATTGCACGTCTACACAAGGCTAATAGAGGCCGGAGCGAAATACGGGGTGAAGCACGCTGGTTATTATGCGACGAGAGCGTTACGCGTTGAGAAGTTTTACGCATTTTGGGGACAAGATTTGGATACCTTCACTACTCCCTTGGAATGCGGAAGATCATGGAGAGTGAAATTCGATGTAAATATTACTTTAAGGATTGACATTTTAAAGGAATGTGAACTTATATAAAACTTTCATTCCGCAGAAGGAAGTCGACTTCATCGGCAGAGACGCTCTTTTGAGGCAGCGTGAGCAAGGAGTCCAGCGGAAGTACGTACAGTTACTGTTGAACGATCACGATCTCGAGTTCGATACTTGGTGCTGGGGTGGCGAGCCTATTTATCGAAACGGAAAGTATTGCGGAATGACAACGACCACGGGTTACGGATTTACGTTCAAGAAACAGGTGAATTTAGTCTTCCTCGTATGCTTAAAAAAAAAATCTAAGATTTACAAGAGCGTTACCGATAGTTTTTTTCTCGAGATAATTTGTTGAACGATATTCCACAGGTATGCCTTGGATTTGTACAAAATTTCGACTCGAAAGGTCAACCGCAAGAGGTGACGAACGAGTACATATTATCGGGCGATTACGAAGTGAACGTCGCGGGTATCATGTACCCCGCAAAGTGTCACTTGCACAGTCCGAATTTACCGACCAAATTTCCCGATAAAGAGAGAGACGCTTATCACGCCACGCGCGACCAACAGTCTGTGTAATCTCTCGTTCAGAAATAACGCTTTCAAAGTCTGTACAAACGATGTATATATACATATAGCAAAAGATTGAATAAATCGTTTAATAATTATCACTCAAAAGTTGCTACATCGAAAAATCTAAAAGTCGCAGTAGAAATTCTTCAGGATCAAAGAATCTTGTAAATAAATTACATTGGGCCTGTCATCTCTCGTGTCATTATGTAACTACTTCCTCTTAAAAAAATCCATATCTATGTATATACTAGCATCCTACGCTATGTCACAGATTTCAAAATGTATACTTAAATAATAGTTTCTAAAGCGTATATATCTCTCTACAAATATCTGTCTCGCATTGTACAACATATTCTAATGCTCTTATACACCTTCCTTCGGGAATACAAATTTGCGATAAATCGTACGCATGCGCGAGAAATACTCATCGTAATTGCGTCTTTTTGTTTGAACACCATTTGTTAATTTTCATGAGCTTTTGTTCCACCACGATACACTTTATTATGTATATACTGACACTTGTGTCATGTGTACAATGTCGTTTATATATATATATATATAATACACAGTGTGAAATACATTGTCCGAAAGACACGTTTAGTGAGGTGTATGAGGTTTGCTCCCCTTATATAATCGACGTATTCCTTCTTATTAAAATAATTAACGTAATAATTGTCTCACTTACACATTATATAAATCGATGCACACTTATTTACGATTATTCAGCATCTGCCCATCTCAACAATTTAAACGCGATAGTGCGCGATTTATCGCTACATCAACAACTTTTTACACGCAGTACCTTCAGTCATTACCTTCATTTTACTGTACACACTGCGATAGTTGAAGAGTGAAACGCTCTATCACTCTGGAATCTCCGTCTCCGCCGTGGGTATTTGCTTCTGCACCATACACGATCGAGCTACGGATTCGAACAATCTGAAACAATAACGAATGTTGAATTAAAAAATAAATAAATAAAAAAAACGAATCACCCAATCAATTGTACGCTAAAGACTTGTGGATTCAAATTTACATTCTACATTCGGTGCTAGATGCAGCCGAGACTTTAAATTCTATTTCTTTTATCAATATTTTAGATCGACGTGTGATCATTGTGTTGAGAATTCAATTTTTATCAAAAAATCTCAAAATTGAAATCGGTATCAAAATTAAATTCTCCATTTCAGTTTCAATTCAACATACTTATGTTGTGAATAATGTTGATACGATACCAATATAAATTTGACATTTAACGCCGGATAAAATTGAAGCTTGTTAGGATTGTTTTTTAAGAATATATATGATGTCTTTCCGGTAGAATTAAAATAATTTCGGTGCAATTGATTAAAAAAAAAAAATTAGGAGAGAGAGAAGCAAGACTTACTTTTCGATCTCCGGCGCGCAATGTACGAACTCGTGCGACCAGAATTTATACGTCGGATTCTTTATGAGTTCGATGAAGGTAATCAGAAGCCCCCATGGATGTGGCCTGTTCACAATCAGTCTCTCCAAAAGAACCCTTGTAATTTGCTCCTGTATCGCTTCTGTGTTCGCTTCAGCGAATAGGTAAAGAATCGTACAACTGAAGTAATGCGTGTGACTGTTAGGATACCGCAACTGGTTCGCTATAGCGTTCAGGAACAAATAACGGCCTTCGGTATCCAGATCGACGGCCAAATTCTGGAAGATGTCCATGTGCGCGGAGTGCGCGATGGTAGACATGTTTGGCGTGTGACCCTTGCTGCGAATAAATTGTATAGCCTGCGTGCCAACGTAGAGCACGAGGGCATTCATCAGCTGAATGTTGTAACGCACACCGGCCTCTTGCGACACCTGCAAATTGCTGCGGAGTTCGGACAGGAAGGTGACCGGCGCGCGAGCCTTCAGATAAGAGTCGAGCTCTTTCCTGAAGGAATTTGGCTGTATCGTAGACGCGAAATTGGTAAGGACACGCGGAGCGTGCGATATCTCCTGCAGCATATCGACCTTCAGATTCGGCGTGAACGGATCAGGTAGGCGCATATTTCTTGGGAACGCACTTAAAATCAAATTTCTCATTTGTATGCAATTCGGTGGTATCACATCGCAAAATCCATAATGATAATCGCAAAGAAACTCCGGAAAGTCGTGTAGCAGCACGAGCAACACACGTAGCGTCCCTTTGTATAGACTCGTCACAGGCTTTGCTAACTCCGCATTTCGAAGATAGGGTGCGAGGTACTTGAACAGATCGATAAGGAGCTGCGCGTACATCCCCCAGCCCTTCTGCTGTGGCGTGATAGCCAGCATGCGGCCGATGAAGACTCGGTGCGAGACCAACTCTAGCCAGGCGTAACAGAAGCCCGACGCTTTCGCTGGCCGCAGAATGTGTAGGGTATGGCAAAAGGCGGTTAGAACTTGAAAATTCACGGCCTCTAGAACCGGTTCGGGCGCGCACAACTCCAAGAAGAGCATGATAAAGATCCGATGGTACGGCAATTGTTGGAAGTCGGCGCCACGTATTTCGTGGTCCTGGAGCAGCACACCGGCTACGATACCAAGCACCTTATTCAAGAGATTGATCTTGGTATGGGTATTACTAGCGTCGCCCGAGTGTTTCACTAATAATGCTACGAGACGTACGAACGCATCCAACGAGTGGAAGCACTTCGCACGTATAATCGAGGGAGCTAAGCCAGTTTCTGAAAGAGTCCGATAGCAAAGGTCGACGCACATTTGTGTGCTCAGCTTGAAGAATCTCGTGATGAGGTCGTCGGTTTTCAAGATGCCGTGGATGTTCATCTGATGGACGAATATGCTAAACGCTTTTGTGGGATCTCGCGCGTACTGCGGATTATGGTGCATTTGCACCCATTCACGTAATAGATACTCCGTCTTGTCCATCAGTCCGGGTGGATCGTCGAAATCGCGAGCCTGTAAAAAGTGAATGTACGCCACATATTAAAATCGTTTAGGGCTTACGATATACCGAGAGACATATTTCGTACTTTGTTAACAATGTTCGTCGGTATCATTAGAAAATATTCTTTGCGATAACAAAAACTGACTGAAAATTAATAGAACAAAGCGTTCAACTGACGCCAACTATTACTCCACGCAAATTAAAAAAAAAAATGCGACACCGATAAATATATCGATAAACAATCGTTAACACAGTACTAAATATCGCCAGTATAATCTACTTGGATTGAATAATCTGGACAATCTACTTACTCTCACCTGCAGGATTCCAGAATGAATGTGCGCTGTAGGTCCTGCTGGAGCTCTGTCTCCCAACACACCGGAATCAACATTGGCACGTAATGACTCGACCAGATTTGTCAATCTGAAGCCCGAGATTCTGAAATAGTGAAACATTTATACATACTTGAATAAATACAAGTATAATATATTTACAACTTAATGAATATATCGTATCTATTTTCTAAAAAAAAAAAAAAAGCAAGAGGCTTATTGCTGCCGTTTTTCGACGATGGGTTCACTCGCTTTGCTTATTTTGTGCTGTGAGAATAGCCGTCAGGCCGTCAGTTTATGCTATTTGTACGATTGTCAAACGTTTTCAGAAATTAATATTTGTAACAATACCCTTCCGGTAGTGATCGGTGAACCGACAATCGAGCCAATATCTCAATCGTGTGGTACAAGTCAGTTTCGGTGACATGAGTCGCCTGCCTCTCGTCAATCAAATAAAGTTGAACCAACTGCATGGCGAACACCGTTGCCAACACGTTTCCCGAGTCTATAGCTTGCGCTATAGCTAAGTCGTATTGGGGAAGACTGATCAAGTGAGATCTGCGAAATAATATCGTCCGTTAGAAATGTCTTCCAGACATTCCCCGAGGGATATGGTTTACCCGATATCGTACCTTATGAGGTAGTCCACGGCTTCGAAATTATACCGGTAGTCCTCCCGGCATTCGATCAGACAACGAGTCACGTTCTTGTTGGTCCATTGCATGCCGTATGCACGCGGATCTTGAAGACACTTCAACATCCGTAAGTGCACTTCTCTGTAGCGTTGTATTAGACTATCGGTATCGATGACGCCGCTGTTGAACATGGGCCCGTCTAGCAAACCCTCGACAGCCTGGAATATATAATCGCCGGTAAGTTCTGTTCGTGCTGCAATCTTACGATTTACTTGATTGAATATCACAGTTTACTCGCGTAACTCACTTTCTTTAATAATGCCAAAGCTGCATTGGCGTCTCTTGATCTTCTCGTGACTACGATCGATTCCAGAAGACTGTGAAGGATAGCGTGCTGCGGTGGCGGTGCCACGGGTGCCATGGCAGCCAATAAGACCTCGACTTCCGTCGCAAGTTTCTCCAACATTGCGCCCATTTCGTCGTTGCTAACTGCTACAGTTGCGTAGGCTGCTACTTGTTGCGCCGTAGCGACTGCCACCGCAGAATTGGGTGTGAACGCGGTGATAGGAGCCTCCTTCGGGACATAATAAAGAAATGAAAAACCCCCAAATGAGAGATTCCGTATCGTGAATATGTTAACTTTCAGATATGTTAATGCAAAGTCAACAAATGACCCTTACAGAAATAGGTTTCGGTATAAAGAGCGCTTGCGTATCTCGTTCGGAGAGCGGAAGGAATCCTGGAATATTTCTTGAAAATTCCTCATATACTGCCATTTGCTGAGACGTTACGGCACCCATCTTCAGCCTTATCTGCTCCGGCATCCTCTCGGCTTGATACTTAACAATCGGATCGCAGTATCTTTTCCCTTCTTGCCGGGCGATTTTTCGCAGCTCAATTTCATTCAACAGCCGTTTGTCCATTTCGGGTATTGCTTTCTCAATAGCGGTCTTTTGTACGAACGCACACGCGAGTTCCATGTTATCAGCAGCGACTACACTCGCCGCTTGTTCGACAAGTTCCTTTTGCTGCGGGGTCGTACCGATTAACGCCGTGAGAAAGGCTTGTTTCAGATTCGTGCTAATTGATGCCAGGATCTATACATAAATAGATAAAAAATTAATAAATGGTTGAATGGCATTAGATTTTTTAAAATCGGAGATATGAAAAACTTCCTGGAGAATGAGTTTTATTTGATTTTATTGAAATGCTTAAATAAAGATCCAAATTTAAATTTAAAATGACTCATTCTTCAAGATTATTTCAAAATCACTTATGGTTCTCTTACAAATAGAGAGAGTATATTTGTTATGTATGATAATTTGGAAGTAATTTTTTTCGTGTCTGAAATTTCTTAACTCCTTGCCGATTTTTATAACTTTGTAGCGATGCAACAGGTGCAACAAACTCACCTGATCACGACATGTGATCATAGCCATACCAGCGGTTAAATTGCGCACCATGTGACGCGCAGCTGTACGCATTCGTACATCTTCCGGGTCCAACGCAAAATCTTTCCTCACAATTTGCTCGCTGGTTGTAAGAGCAATTTTAATGGACCTATCTACAACAGGATGAATCCACTCCTGAATTGCTCTTTCAACCGCCGGGCGAATGAATTGTTTCAAATGAGGATGCGTTTGGAACATAGGTAACTGAAAGCCCATATAATACATCCATAAAATATCGAACATCCATATATATCAATATATCCATATGTATCAAATTATATATTTGATTTAATCTAACCGTGCCCTAACTACATCTAATATGCATCTTATCATTCCTAACAATTTGCTTAATAAAAATAAGAATATTTCGTATAAAAGAATAAATTTTTCCATACTTGATTGTTGGCAGTAATGTGTTGAGATATATTAGCAATGCCTGTTACAGATATATCCATGTAATTGAATCGCGGCTCGGGTGGGCCAGCCGGCAACGAGGGTGTTGTATTCACGGGTGGCGCAGCTTGAGGATTGATGGTGCCGCTTGTTGTCGGCCCAACCAACTCCTCTATAGGCCCCTGAGATTGCTGTTGATTGTTAGTCGTCTCCGTTTTCTTGTTCGGATGCGACAGCTGATATTCCAGATTGCGCAATTTTTCGGGATCTTTCAAGTAAATGACCGGCTTTAGCTCCTGCGCGAAAACAACAACTCAGTTTTAATAAATAGCCAAGTACGTTATCTAGTTAAAACGGAACAAACGTAGCGCACACTTACTCCAACATCGATGCTTAGATTCTTACAAAGTACTTCTATTTCGAATTTCAAATTCAGTTTTAAGTCAGGTTCTTGATGTAGTTCGGCAAGAACGTTCATAATTGCCATGGTCCACGGATTGGGTGGTCGGAAGACACGACTTTTCGCACAACTCTCAAGTACTTTCGCAACAAAAGGTACTACATAAAGGAGCTCTTGTTGCCCTTTGTGATATGCTTCAACGAGTAAGCTTTTTAGATCTATATCTATCTGTAAAATATAATTAAAATGTGACAAAATTCATACAATACCCATAATTGTATTATAACATACATGATATTTGCATAGATAGTATACCTGTAAAATAGGCTTATTCCTGCCGAGTGTTAGCATTCCGAGCCAGTGTCCCAAGTTCTTCAACAGCGATCGGTCAGAGAAGTTAGCTATTCCCTTATCGCTTCGTAAGAGAACCTATGATCAAATACAATGTAAATAACAGCTATATAAATAAGATAGAAGAATTATCTGAAAGCATTCACAAAATTCTTCATTTCACCCACCTTGATATTTCGGAATGTTTCTCTCGTGACCATTTTATTCACTTCAGGTAATTTTATACAATCCAAAAAATTCGAGTACAGGGCATGAAAGTTCAACTCTATGCTGGCACGCTTCATTACTAAGTACTGTGCCATCCACGGCCAGTACTCTTCCGTAACAATATCACGGATCTCATCACATTTCTGTTGCAGATTCAGCTGGCTGAGATTATTGAAGATGAAAGCAGTTTTGTCCTGCAAGGCTTCCGGCGGTGTCGTAATTTTTTCCTCCTTGTCTGTTGCCACGAGCAACGTATCGATATTAGTCGCATTGGCGACCGAGGGCATAGAGGCCTGTGGAAAAAAAAAACGCGATGTGTCACGCACGTACGGATTGAAATTCTGAAGCGAGGAAAATCTCGGGAATTTTTATTACTGAACTTACTCTAGCCGTGAGAGACGTAGTCGGAGTCGTAGACGGTTTCGCTTGCGTCGTGCTAGTTGTGACGGTAGTTGTAGTCATGGTTTTGTACGGGGTCGTAACCGGAGCCAGCATTGCCGCTAGAGTTTTCGAGCCCTGCGGTCTCGACGGTGGTTCCTGTCCTTGTAACCCATACTCTATGTATTCCACTAAGTGAGGTGGGAACTCGCTGAAATGCGGGATCGTTCTAACGTGTTCGCAGTACGTTTGGTATTCCTTCAAACGACTTTTAAATCGATCCAAAGCCGTTATGCCAAAGTAATACATCTTGCTGCCCTCGGGTTTTTTAAGCGCATCAAGAACGAATCGCAGTGCTAATCCAAGTGTCATGTAACTGTTGACAAGACCTCTCTCGATAATTCCACCGAACAATTGTGCCGTTATTTGCAATTCCTTTTCCGGATACTGAGGGAAAAATCTGTATTCTTCGAACAAATTTCGCAGCATACAGTTAAACACTTCTCTCTCCCGTCTGATACCAGAGTCTTGAAATTTTTTCAACATGTCGAGCACCTCGTCGATCGACAAAGTCGGATGCGGTGGATGATTGTATATACGTTGAAAATAACTATTAGCTTCGTCTTCGACCTCTTTGGAGACATTTTGTCCCATGTCTGGGAACAAATTGGGGGTTTCCGGCATTCTCGCTTTCTCAATACCAGCTGGCGGTCCGAGGCGTCCCAGTCCACCTATTGTACCACCCGGGAGAACAGATGGCCCCTGAGTACCAACCGGACCAGAATGTAATTGCGAAGATAACGGCAACATAGGAAATGGACTTGGAGAAGGTCCCATGAGTCGTGAGGGAGATCCGGGCGCCGAGACCAGAGGACCTAGCGCGCCGGGCAAATTGAACGCGGAGCTACTTGGAGGTCCAAGACCCGTGCCGAGACCCATGGAAGCAAGACTTGATCCAAGATTTCCAAGAGAGTCCACTTGCTTTGAGGAAAATAGCTGTGAAAGATGACATTAATATAAATGGTTACATACGCATTATAACGTATCATTTTAAGTAAGATTTATGTAACAAATAAAAAATTTAACAAATACAAAATTTATTTAATCAGGCAAGAAAAAAAAGAGAAAAACAAGAAAAAAAGAAAGGTTAGAAATTCAGAGATAAACAAAGAAACTGCGCGATAAATATTCATATCTATTGACAAAAGAATAAATATATAAAGAAAAAGTGAAAGTACTTGGCTTCCTAAAGTTGCCGGATTGAACGGTTCTAATCCTCGATGTCTCAGGACTCCTGGCGGTGGTGGTCTGTTCATGGTGCTCTTACTCAGCATTAGACTGCAATTCTGCACCATTGTCATTATTACCTCTGAGAGTTCTTGGGAGACACTTCTACGATATATGAAAACAGAAAAATCAGATGTAATTTTTACAGCGTAATTAAATGTCGATGAACTACGTAAATTTCGGGGAGAAAAAAACATACCCGGCGCAAACTTGTAAGCAAGCCAAGATTGTAGTGAGTGTTTCCTGCGGCAGTTGGCTTGCCTTTGGAACTGTAGGATCTTCCTTGATACCAGGGCCCATGACTTGAGGGCATCGTCGTTGTAGGAACTTGACACACGCAGCGACAAAAACTTCACCGTGATCTCTGATCTTATCCGTTAACCATTTTTCCAGTTTTAGATACTCTCGTCGAGAGGCCAAACAGGCGAGATCAATGACAAATGGAAACGACTGCGAATTAAGTAAAGCGGAGAGCGCTTTCAAATCTTGCGCGACATCTAAGATTCGCGATAATCTCGTTTGATCATGATCACCACGCGTATACCATTCTGCCATAGCATGCATTATAAGTGACTTTATCTTAGTATTATTAGAGTGCCACGCATGATGCAGTATCACAGCAGAATTCGGATGATTGCCAAGAAAGATCGGCAATAGCGTAGTGAACATCTCCTGCCTCAGTATTGTGAAAGGTGGATTGATCTGCAGTAATGCCAAGATGAGTACGTCCGGACAATGTTGGAGCGGCCATTTAAAGATCTCCTGTACAGGAGTGAACAAGCCTCTTTCGGCCATGTGTAAAAGCAACTCGACTATGTTCAAGGATCGCCACGTTTGCCCTTCCTTGCTATCGGCCTCGGGAGCCGCTTTTAATACATCGACCGTCACCGAATGATACGGATAATCAGCAAAGCAAAATATGTCCGGGCACTTGAGGATTTGTTGAATTAGAGAAAATTGGCCGTCTATATTTTCCCAGTGCCGATACAGGAGCTCAACGGGAAACATGTCGGGCGGATATCCTTGATGTTGCAGTCCCAGCTTGAGACTCGTAATCAGTAAGTTTAAGCTTTGTCTGTCCTTGATCATAAACTCTGGATGATCTAACTTCACGATGACCTCGTTCCAAGACAATGTAGATTGCTGGGAGATAAACAGATAATATTGGTCACATGGCTGCATTTAGTTCATCGGTAAAAAATGAATCTTATATAAGTACAAAATTAATCAATTATAAAGATGTGACAAACTTACTATCTCTTTCAGTGTTAGAACGAATATTTCAATGTTCCATGTTGTGGGAATGGTACCGTCCGATGATTTCTCCTTATTGGAGTCCTGCGAGGCAGTTGAGTTGCCCCAAAACGTTTGTAGGCCTCCAGCATCGTCGAGATTGCTGCAGGTACGTGCCATTTGTGACAGCACACGAGCGACACATGCTGGGGATATCTCCCTGGGGCCTAAACCCGTTAATGACGATCGACATTCTTCTATGCTACTAGTAAAGCTATATCCTAATTCCATAATCAACTCTACAAGAGTGTTGTTATCCTGAAATAAAAAAATAAAAAATAAAAAAAAAACAAATGTATCGTAATCATAATTTTATAAATTACTGACAATATTACAAATAAATAATAATGTTTAACTACCATCTGAGTGACGGCCATGTTTAACTCAATGTTGAATTGCAGAGTTTCCTCGTCTTCCGGATATAGGAATGGTGCTAACACCACTGGCACCAGTTCGCGGGGAAAGTCGCGTCGTAAATGTTTAAGAAACTTTTCTTTCGTTTCCGTAGGTAGATTATACGGATTGGCAGTATGGAGAGCCTGGCTGAGTATCAGATGAAGGACCTGGGGCAACGAGTCGTGCAAACCACCCTCGTGATGCTTGCTACTCGTCTCAGAGTTTATGTAATTCTTTATCAGCTCAGGCAGTTGCTTCTGAGTATGCTCCAAGGCTAAAGAACGACGTTCAGCGTTCTCCGAGTGCTGCAACGCAATCGCAAACGCAACCTCCTGTACCAAGGTCAGGCCAAGTGTTTTCTTCAAAATGACAAAAAACTTGGGGGAGGGATTCAGTGACTGAAAATGTACAGAAGTATTAGCGTATGGATCTCTCTATTTGCGACAATGATAACAAATAATTTTTCACAAATACCTTTTGATGGTGCAAAGGATTATCTATAGCAAAGCACAAAGTAGATATAAAAGCAGGCTTGCTCAATAAGCTGTTGCACTCCTGTTTCAACAGCTTCGCTTGGAAATAATCTTTCGCACTCGAATCTGACGGCTCGCCCTTGGAAAAGTCAACGCTCGAGAACAGACAGCGGAACAAATGTCGTTCTGCCTCTAGACCATGCCACTGCACCAACTGCGAAAAGATCAGAATTAGTCCACTGTTTTCCCGCACTTGACCTTTGGTGACTTCGACACGCTCGCATACACATTTGTAATTTACAACGTCTAACGATACAAAATTTAACTTATATCTTTGTGATAAATTTAGAAAGAGATTTGGAAGAGATCTTGGTAACGCAAAAGAGACGACAAAGAACAGTATATACTTTTGTACGTAAAAACGTTGGAACGGGAGAATAAAGAGACTCCTGTTTATAAGGTTAAGATATAACGTAAAGTAAACACTGGTACATATAAACAGAAAAAAAAAGTCGCGCGATTCGAAAGAATACGTTAGAAAACAAGATGAATATTGGATCAAGCATTGAAAATACCTTCGACATATCAGAAGACACGGTAGTGCCTCGCGCCGAGTACACGCGAAGCGAGACCGCACCGTGACTCTTTTAACGCGAACGCACGAGTTGCAAGCACGCGAGATTTTGAAATCTCAACAACGAACGAACGGATCTCGATAACGCGCGGGCTAACGCGACGCACATGGGCGGACACGCACGCGTGATCTCCACGTTGCTCCGCGAGCGTGCACATCTACGTTCGACGTCGCGCGGTCTACTGACACGAACATCTCGCTTTGTGTCTCACGACCACCAGCGAGGAGAGACGCGCGAGGGGAGAGCAAGCACGCGAAGAATTTTCGAAAGACGAATGCCCGGAATGGCGAAAGGGGGGAGAAGAGGACAAAGGACAAAGGTGAGAAAGGGGAGGTCGCGTGACGGATTTCTGAGACGGAAGACGGAAGAGCGCGCCTCGGCGCGGATACTCACGCCCGATATCTCCCGGCAGCTGTCCTCGAAATTTTTCTTACTCAAATTCGCAACCAAATAACTGATCTGTGACAAAGTAAAAGACAACGAGTCCAGGTTCATAGTTCCATGAATACGACCTCGAAAGCTTCAAACGCGTTTGAAGCTTTCTTCGGTATCCACGAGTTGCCGCCGCCGCCGTCGCCGCCGACGTTGCTGCCGATGCCGCCGCCGTCGCCGCTGCCGCCGCTCCTGCTGCCGCTGCTGCTGCTGCTGCCGCTGCCCCGGGTTCTCGCCTCCACGTTAAAAGCACGAAAGTTACATTGGCGCAATCCTACGGCCAACATCGGGATTGATATTATTGGGGTACGGATTTCACAGCAACGTCATGGCGAGCACGACACGGACGATGGACGGGGGAGGGCTCGCGAAAAACACACACGTAACCAGCCGTTCGGCTCGTGGATCAGTGTCCGTCCTCTTCGGCCGTCAGCGAATTCGTAGAATCCGACCCAGTTCTCGTTGCCGATCCGCGCGTCGATACCGCGCGCACAGAGCGGGCACGCTATTGTTCGCCGAGTTCGCACGTTCGCACACTACACTGAGTATCGTCGCCGACGGTGCGCCGCCTCCTCGCGGTCCGATTCCTCCATGACGGTGCGAGAGAACTGCAAGGGGATGTTACGGAGTTCTCGTGCGAGACGCGCGCTCGTCGAAGGTGGTCCAAGTGGTCCAAGTCCAAGGCGGTCCAACGACAGTAACGACTAACGACGCGCCGCTATATCTTTCTTTCTCTTTCTCCGTCACACCAACCCGGACCCGCTGAAACGCAATATGGCACCCAATATTAGTACACACGTAACCCGTCGGTAACCATTCGTCGACGAACGAGGTTGCGAGCGGGCGCGTTACCTTTTCCGAAACGCGGTATATTTCTCGCGCGATACGTTTCTTTTCTTATTCGGGTGTAATGGTATCGCTCTTCTACCGAAAACCAACGGTACCGTCACCTTCGTCAACGAGATCGGCTCGGATCGTCTGCACCAACTCGTAACTCGTATAGCCATGCAGTATGCACAGATACAGATGCACGATGCACTACAGAGCAAGAGTGCCAAGCCATTTGCACACGAAGCTGCACGAACCTGCACGAAACTGCCCGAGTGCCCGAACGACGTGGTTCGTCGTTTCATGTGACCTGGACTTCGCGCTGATTGGCTGTTGGTTTATCCCGACTTTTAAGTTTGTTCTATAGAAGATTCTAAAAAGTTCGATCGTTTTCCAGATATCGAAGATAAGATAAGTGGGGTCTACAATGCGAGTCGTGGGTCGTGAGTCGTAGGAAATGGACCACGCACAATCGAATTTGAGGAGAATAATTGACTGTGATTGGTCAATTCTTATTGTAGACCCCCGCATAAAGGTCAATCCAGACAAACTTGCATAGGTGCGTAACCATATGCATAAAGAAACGAATTGGTCTATTTCCTTATGCACATGCATATGGACCAATCAATTATCTTAACATATCCTTCACTAGTCTTTTTGTTCACGCTTGCCGCGCGGCAAGAATTTATTGGCTACCGCGTCGCATAACTTAAAACCACAATTTTGTGTAAAATCATATATGTTTTACGAGTACTATGGCAGCATTCTGAGTATTTTCTAAATAAATATAATGACTGCATAAAAAATCTTAAACAAAATTATTTAAAATTTTGCCTTTACTATTTTGAACCCTTATTTGAACAATTTGAACCTTTTTGTAATGGTCGCGTTCAGCAGATAGCCAGATACAACTGTTGAGTTCGTCTTATCAATACACCGCGCGTTGCGTGGTTGGTTCTAAAAGTAAGAGCCAATAACGTTCGACTGCTACTCAGCGGCTTGGTCTGCTGAACGCGCCCAATGATATGAGAGCAGATATACAAAAAGATTTGCAAAACTAAACTTGAGATTAGTTTTCTTTATCTTGATTGATTATTTTAATCCAATCTCAATCCCAAATCCCAATCCGTAATGTGATACGGGTTTTAATTAAATTGACCAATTGGATGCGATGTGAATCCTCCATAAGTCAAGTCATGCGCGCTTGGTCTATGAGGCTGAAGGTGCCTCCCCATGCAGGACGGAATCTCGGAATCATTCTGATTGGTTAGTCCCATGAGGCTATTGATGATTCCGAGATTCCGTCTTGCATGGGGAGGCACCCTGAATCGAACCGCACATTACGGCGGTTATAAGAGTTAGGTTAGGAATCCGTTTGTGCAGTTTATGATAAAGTGGCGAGCTATAAAAAAACCAATAATTTAACTAATTAAATTACAGGATGCTCAATAACGTGAGGAGATGTCTGACAGTCTCAGTTAAGACTCGTGGGAAATTATTAATACGATCGATCCACGAGAATGTCCTGTCGCCCGTGCTCCATTCTCGCGCGAACGCTCGACGTTCGAATAACGCGGTCTACGAACGTTTTTACTGTCGAGCTACGATCGACGAGCAAAATCTAAAGAGCATCGATTTGAAGAATCAACAGGAAAAGTTGGACCAGCAGAAGTTGGATGAATTTCTGTCTGATCCCGAGAACAAGAAGCGCTTTCAAATATTAGAGTTGGAACTGGACGTCTTGCGGCACAATGCCGAAAGAGTTCCTGACAATATTGAGCCATCGGACTGGCTGTTATTGTTAAACTCGCCGACCAAGACGAGAAGAAAGTCAGTATTACATTCCCTATTTCTTTTTTCTTTTATTTGAATTTATCTTTGATTTAACTGATATTAATCGGGACCACTGTTTTTCCACTGTACAGAAGGTACCTGGAGTTTTTGTGGCGTAATGAGAGAGCATTGGAAAATGAAAAGGCGAAGAAAGCGTTGAAGAGGGCCGAAGTGCTCGCTAAGAGAGAAGCGGAGTTGGCCGACGACACCGGTGAAATGAAATATGGGCTCCTGCACAACACGCTATTTATGCGTATATACGAGACGACTATGAACCGCTTCTACAATGGCAAATTGCTCCAGAGTATGATGTTCGAACCGAAGCTAGTGTTCGATTGTGGTTACGACGACGACATGAACCATCGCGAGATACACAATTGCGCCAAGCAGCTGTCTCTGGCGTTCGCCAGCAATCGCCTCCACGCAGATCCTATGTGCCTTTATTTCTGTAATTTTAACAAAGACGGATTACTTAAGCGTTACCTTCATCAAAACATACCCACTTTGATGAACGATGATTTTCCGGTGACAGTAACATCCCAATCTTATTTAGACTTATTTCCAAAGAATCAGTTGGTGTATCTCACGCCGCACTGTAGAGTGAATCTAAATGAATACGATCCAGACGCGGTTTATATCATAGGTGCATTGGTAGACAAGGTAAACTGACAAGATATATCCCTTCTCTTTGTGTGCGCAATTTTTTTTTTATTTTTTATTTTTATTAAATTGGATTGTTGTCTGTTTATAGAATAATTCGCAGCCGTTGTCCCTGGCAAAAGCTAAGAGGGAAGGTATCAGCATGGCCAAATTTCCTATAGACACGTATCTCGACTGGGGTGCTAGCTCATCAAAGAATCTCACGCTCGACCAGTGTACCAGGATAATGTTGGACTTAAGACATACGAGGGATTGGAATAAGGCACTATCGAACAATGTGCCAACCAGAAAATTGAGAAGTGCCAGAGAAAATAGCTTGCGACAGAAACTGTATAAGTCTATATCCTCAGATACATATAAAATTGAGGATCCAGCTGAAGTGCCGTTGAAAGACTTTACCTTTGGAAGTAGGAAAATTAAGAATTAATGTTCTTTAATCGTTGTATATAATTAGACTACGGCAAATTTATATAAAAACATAACGAAAAGCAGCAGCTTATTAATTACCTCCCTCTGTATTCTCCCTCTGTATTATATTCTATTATTAAAATTGGAACATTATAATCTTAGAACTTTATAAAATTTTATAACATAATAAAATTTCATTAATTTATAATATAATTGTAAGATTGAGATTGAAGTTGGATAGAAATAGACATAATACACATGAAAATCAGTCATGTCTCTCAGTTTGACAAAGAATTCTCCCACCTTAGATCTTGAATTAAAAATACGTTTATTCGATTTACGTGCAAAAAAGGTAAACGGAAAAAGAGCAGAAATTGTCGTTTAGCACTGGAAAAGGAGTAATTAAATGTTAAAAATAGCATTAATTAAATCGTTGAATAATATGATATGAAATGAGTATATTCCTAAATGTGTAAGATAGATCTAAATATTTACCATGCAAATTGCATCTTCATTAAATATCATATAAGTATTTGTTATATTTCCTCTGGGAAATTTGATTGCTTTTATAATTAAATGCCATAATGGTTAATGGCTTGATAGAACGGTCTGCTGTATAGTTATAGTAAGTTTCGATTTGAATGAGATGTATCAATCGCCATTCCATTAATGCCGAAAAAAGATTAAGCTTTGAAGATTCTGACAGTTTTGACAATCTGAATAAATCAGTATCCGAGATACAATAAACATAGGGAAGCGAAATAAACCTACATAACATCTTCGGTATTTATTGATTTATTGTACAAAATGTTAAAATGAAAAATGTAATTAATATATTTAAAAACATTGTATTAGCTTATATATACCATTTTGCTCATTCTACTGCTTTTGTGTATTATTTGCCGGAACAGTCCTATATTTCTAAGAACTCTTGCTCCTAAATCAAGATCTCCCATGTCTTTTGAAATAATTTCAGTATAATAGTAATGTCTATCTCGTTATCTCTGTTCGCTCGTGTTGGAGGTGAAAACTTAAAATATCTACATGTTTCCTGTTTGATGCATCCTTGTGTTGAACTCTTAAGCTTTTCTTAGATGATATAATTTCCACATTTTTCCAATACATAAATTATTTCCATAATACTAACTTATCATTAATTAACAATAAATAAAATTTAAATCTTGACTTCTTGTACCACCTGATAGTTTCATGAGCTTTTTTGCATAAGCATAATAATAATAATAATAATAATAAGTTGAATTTATTTTATATACATAAAAGTTAATTTTTTTAATCATTCAAAATAGACCGTCATGTGCCACGCATGCGCAAACGTCTACTCAGGCTGACGCCATATTATTGGTTTTCTTGGATTCACTCGGGTCTCGGGTCACGTTTTCATCTATGCTTTGGATAGGAGTGCCCAGTGCCGGAGTGCCGCCCAGCGCCCAGCCGCCAGACTTGTTTATAAGTTTGTGGTTTATACGACATACGACCGTGCTGGCGTGCTCATAATACAGGGTTTCGAATTCTATTTCCCACGTAATTTGAACGATTATTTTAATACGACAATTATAGTGATTATAAAAAAGTATAAATATGGCAGGAGGGAAAAATAGTCAAACTGGATTTCAGCCGGTAAAACAATATTACAGAGAATATTAGAAATAGAGTGATATTGTTTCATGTATTTACGATCTAATCTATTTCGTAATTTGATATTTTGCAAGGATTCCGACGTTCATATCACTTTCGAGGAACAGCAGAAGATTAATAAGTTTGCAAGACAAAATGCTAAGTTGGAGGACTATAAGGAAGAACTTAGAGTAAAGCAGGTAGGAGAGTTCAAGTTACTTTAGTTTAAAAGGATTAAAGAGCGATTCTTTCTTCCTCACTGAGTTGACCTTATTTGGTCACGCAAAAGCTTCGCATGCACCATGAGCGATAACTGTTTATTTGCATTTGACAGAACGAATTGAAGAATTTGGAGGATGCTTCCGACGAACTCGCTCTGATGGATGACGATGTGAAAATACCGTATTTTATCGGAGAAGTGTTCATCTATCATTGCCTGGAAAAGACGCAGGTGATTAAACGGCAATAATTATGACTGCGATGATTCTTGACATCATCTATGTCTTAAATAAATATTTTAATTCAGTACTTCCCAAGATTTGTAATTCTAGGCATTGACTTGAAGTATATCGACGTTTTTTAAGCCTATTACTTTCCTTTTTCTATCTCTAAGAGAAAGGAAGGTAACAGGCGTGAACGTTATTTCCAGGCCAATGATCAATAAATCAAGAATTACAAATCACTGTTTTAATTCATGCTTTCAACCACCTAATCAATATTAACAAAAGCTATTTTTTTTAGAGCTCTTTGGAAGATGCTAAAAGTAAGAAAAAAGAAGAGATTGCGAGATTAGAAGGCAAATGTGTAGATTTGAAGACTATCATGACTGAATTAAAAACACAATTGTATGCAAAGTTCGGTAGTCGTATAAATTTGGAATCCGAAGAATCGGATTAATATTTCTTCTTATTGAAACGCATTGATTACCATTTAATATTAAAAATACGTTTATTACATTATTGATATTTGCCGATGTAATTTTGTTCATTTAAATTATAATTAATAAATAATTGTTTGTAGATTTATATTGCTATATTTCTATAACGCAATTTCTCCTGAGAAGCTTAATGTAGTGTAAAATAAGATTTTTAAATATTTCCTGCAAATATATAACAAGTAAAGCCTTTTTTCTTAAGAGTTATTTGATTGATGCTTCTTGATTGAAGATTTCCGAGTTCCTGGAGTTACAGTGTTACAGTTCATTTAGAATCTGACGGGATACAGGATACAGATTACAATAATTTATAAATTTCCAAATACTTGTTACAAATACTTCTTTTAATTGCTTCAATAACTGTATGTTGAAATTATATCTTTATAAAAGGGCTGATTAGTCCCAATAAATATTCTTCACACCAAGTAATGTCTTGACTTTATAAAGGTTCCTTTAATAAGTAATTTTGATTTTTTTTGTATTATAAATCTACATGACTTCTTAATAGACAAATATAACAGTGAAAAATTATTTGAATATATGCTAAGTGATATGATCAAGAATTAAATTTAGATTTTTTGCTAAATTTCTACAATAGGGACAACAAAAATGTAATAAAGTAGAACTTTTTAATTTGTCGTTGAAACTAATTATTTCTTTGATATGTCCAAGTTATCAATTATTTGTATTAAAAAATAAATAAAAGATAAATTTTATAAATACTGATTAGTATAATAAAAGTGATCACACAGCGTTGCCAAAGTTAATTAACTAAAATTATCAGTGGAACTGAGCCTATAAGTAACACAGACTAAATATTGCACAGTGGAACTGAAATTTGGATATTTGCCAGTTTGCTCTCATTAGCAGTACAGAAACGATTGAGAACGGATTTAGTAATTTCTCGTTTTACTGCATTTCCTGGAAATAAATTTATAACATTTTTTATAATTATGCACTATATACATTTGTTATATAATTATTTGTTAATTAAAATATTACAGTAATTGTTGTAATCTTAATTGCACAATAATGCTATAATACAAACGTGATATTATATATGTAATATATTCCAGTTTTTTTTATTGAAAAAAAGTTAAAAATAAATGAAATAAATTAATAAGTGAAATAAATAATTTCTCAATATATATATATTAATACTTATATATATTGCACGCGTAATTAGAACATTAAGGTAATCAAGTGCGAACTTGTAAAAAATCGGTTTCAAGATTTTGAGAAGTAACAAACTCTTGTGTGTGTCAAATTAATCATTGAGAAACAGAATCATGCAAATCTATTTTTATATAATTTTAAACTCTATAATTAAACTAAAATAAACTCAAATATACGATGACAAGTATAAATGCAGCGATTGTACATTTGTAATGCTCACTTATTGACAATTTGTTTTTTTATCTACGTTTTTACTTTCGATCAGTCATTTGCGTACAATGAATGCCCAAGTAATTCCTGCACAGCATAGTCTTTTTCTGTCATCCGGCTTGAGGTAAATTTAGTTTCACCGGCTTCAATGTTCTCAGTACATGTTCTACTCATGGCTTATTCAGTTACTGTCTAAGGTCAACTTTGAGTATCGTGATCTGTAAAGTAATTCTCACTGCGTTTACGTAAAATATACGTTTTACAACATTAACTTTAATGTATTAAACATAAAATAATGAAGATTTAAAATCCCAGTGATAAGTACAAAAACTTAAGTGTCACATAAATAAAAATTACAAGTAAGTTCTTAAACAAGGAAGTTTAACTTTTTCTTCGTTATTTGATATTTATTGTAAAGTTTAGATTTTTATATATAGATTTTATATAAGTGTATGTTATGCATGTAATTTATTAAATGGCAAATGTAGGGTACAAGAAGAAAGAAAAAGATTCTGACTAATATTTTTCAAGTATATTATATACACAACAGCATCTTAAAGATTATCTACACGAAGAATATGGAGATAGCAAAGGAACTTGTATTGACTCTCAAGCAAAATAATAAATCGCACGTTGGATATGGATTGCAAAAGGAGTGCGAGGCTCTCGTCGGGCACATCTTGCAAAATATGGTCAGATCCCAGATGCCTCCTCTACACGGTGTAACGAAAAACGAGGAAGACTCCATCAGATACAGAGAGGAAGGTGAGTATTTTATTTCCCGGATAATTAACGTACAAACCACTAATTGCGTTTGTCTAATTATAACGAACAAATTTTCAGGCAATCAACATTTTGTAATGGGCGACGACCTGGAAGCAATTGAATGTTACACCCTGAGCTTAGCGTACGCCGATAGCGATGAACTCATGGCGTACGCACACGCGAACCGATCCGCCGCTTTGTACAGGAAACAATTGTACAAGGAATGCCTGATAGACATTGACGCGGCTCTGTCTCATGGATATCCAAAAGAGAAGCAGAGGAACTTGAAGGACAGAGGCGACAAAGCGATAACGGAGATAAAAAGGCTGCTGCAGCTGGGGGATGCCGATCATCAGAGAACTACAAAATCAGAGAGCGTCGAGCGCATAGGCAACGGGACGGCAATAGAAAATGATCGAGAGATTCCGAAGAAGCAGGGCGCGACAGCTAACGAGAATTATCTTCATTATGCGGCGAAGATCCCTCTGCGGAAGCCGCGATATTTGCAGGAGGAGGATTTTTCCAAGTTAACGTACGGCCCGAGCCGAGAAACTCCTGCAATCAGCGACGGCATCGCGATATCCTTCTCCGAGAGATACGGCAGACACTACGTGGCCACTCGGGAATTTAAACCTGGCGATATAGTCAGCATCGAAGATCCGTATGCGCATGTTATCTACGAGGAACGGTGAGGAACCCTAATTGTCGCGTCTATTTTTCGCTCGAATTTCGGTGCATTAATTACCCAAATCTGTCGGGAACAAATTTTGAAAGTGTCTGCTGCAAATTTTTGTCGATAGAATGCCATCAGAAATGTAACAGAATTGGTTAACGGAATATAATTTGGCAAAATGTAGTAGTCAATAACATGAGAAAAAGAATAAAAAAGAGATGATTTTGAATATGTTGACCTATACGGGAATAAAATGAATGTAAAGACAGATAGTTTTTCCATGTTATTTCGCGCAACTGCATCCTCTTCCTTAACGCTCGAAGTAAATTAGCGTTCTCGTTGTTTACAGGTATTACACACATTGCCACTATTGTCTATCCAGAAGCTACAATCTAATACCATGCCCGCAATGCCCGATAGCTCAGTATTGCTCCGAGAATTGCAGGAAGCTGGCCTGGGAAACATGCCATCAGACAGAATGCCCAATTCTAAAGCTGTTAACGAACCTGCTCAACGTGGACAAGGATAAGATAAGAATGATTTCCAAGATCATTCGATTGCTGATCGTGGTGACCGAGAATGGAACCAGAATTAAAGAGCTGCAGCAAGATATGAAAACGGCGGAATCCAATTCAGGTACTACGTACTATTGTATTCGAAATAAATGTGTAATTGGATTGGTGATAATCGCATAATGACCCTTTTCTTCCCTTTTATCGCAGACAATAGAACGGCGGGATTTACAGATACTGGAATATTAGACAGCTTTAGTTGCCGGTCCGCGCTGAGCCTCGCGACCAATATGACTACGAGACCGCTGATCGGAATCAGCGCGTTCGCCTGTATCTCGGCGCTCGCGGTAATTCTTTTAGCTACGCAGACAAGATTTTTTCCCAAGAGATACGAGATTGACGACTTGAAGGATATCAGCGAATTTTCCGAGCTCAAGTTTTGCGCGAGTATAATGTTTCGTGCCTGCGTGATAATGTCATCTAATTGCTTTTCAGTGAGTTCCCTCTTTTGTAATTCTAAATTTATTATGTATTCATTATTATCAAACCCGTTGCGCTACTTAAATGTACTCTTTATACAGCTTTGAAAATATGAGAATATTAAATGGATTAAATTACATATATGCAATTATTAAATAATTTATGTATAAATTAATCCAGGACTTCCTTTTTCTCAAGATGTATGATAATATATTTATCTTACAGATACAGCAAGAACCTGGAATTGTGTCGGGTTCAGGCCTATATGTGGCTCACAGTCTGTACAATCACTCTTGCGCACCGAATACTTTTCGACATTTCGAGGGTCTGACAATGATCACGCGTGCCTTGACACCTATACGTCTCGGGGATCAAATATTCACAAGCTACGGTGGCGTTTACGCGCACATGCAACGATCCGAGAGGAAGCAAAAGATACTGCAGGATTACTTTCTCGATTGCGATTGTCCGGCGTGCAAGAACGACTGGCCGACATATAATGAGATCCTGCGAGATCATATCGGATCTATCTCTAAGAATAAACAGCTTGTGGAAAAACTGAGGCCTTTCAGGGAGAGATTACTCGCGAATATGTACGATATTGAGGCGGTGAAGGCCGTTCTCGATATATTACACAGGGAAGTTAGTGAACATCCATGCGAGGAGATACTCCACGCGGAGCAGTATTTAAAGAGCTACTATTTGGGTAAATTTAAATAAATGTTACAATTGTAATGCTTCGTGCTTCAGCGTAGCTTTTGTACGTGTCTAGCTCTGCTTACTGCTTTTTGCTTCGATGCTTCCTTGTGCTTATTACTTCCTTGATTAACCCAGGAATAGTTATCTGAGGTCATTTTTACTCCCTCAGCGAGAAAATAAAGCTCAGCCACAGCAGTTTTCTTTACTGATCGAGAATTCGTACCTACTTTTTTATTCCTCTCTCCCTACCCTTTTAGAAAATATTGAGTAAATTTATATACATAAATGATCTCAAATACTAATAAATCGTAGAACAATCAATAATATACAATAAGACTATTCTAAAGTTAATATCTGCAGTTTGATGTAATAACGCACTTTGTTTCCCTATCGCAGTCAATAAAACTACTTTCAGCAGCAATACCGATATAATTTTTTTACAAGCGACTATTTCTTGCTTTAATAATTTGCTTATTGCTTTATCAAAACGCTACAATAATTGCGAAACCACGTGCAGTTAATATATAATATATATTCTTCTGGATTTCAGATCCATAAACTGTCAAGAAGTATTGATGGTAAGACAACATAGTTAATTAATTAGCAATTAGCATAGTTATTAATTTGCAATTAATGAAACAATTTCCAACACGATTTCATTTACGTGACAGGAAAGCAAACTCAGATTTTTGTCGATAAACGGTGTAAAACTTCAACTATTATAAGCAATGGACGGTGTTAAGATAAAATAGATTTATTTTATTTATATTATCTTTAAAATATATATATATATATATATATATATATATATATATATATAATGATATTCTCTATCATAAATCGTATAAATTGTCAAGCGGCATCAAAGGAATTATATTAAGGATAGCCAGAAGACGATCTAGGAGAATAAACAACATAGCACGATTTGAAATAGAAAATACATTAATAATTACTTATATATTTCATCGTAATAGGCATTCAATATGTGACATGTTACAATCGGTATTTAACAGTGTCGGATAGGAAAAAGTTTCGGGGGCAGTGTTTCAATTTCATTCTGTGTACACTATACATTACTTTATCAAAGTAAAAAACAATTTACAATGTTTACGAGTGCGAGTATCTCAGCAAGCTCGGCGTCGATTTGATAAAATAAAGAACCGTTAAAATAGCACTTTACACTTAGCGATAAAAATTAAAATCCATCTCAACACGTAGATACACTTTTCTTTCTTTTCAAGCACGAACGAACACACACATGTGCGAAATGTGACAATATATTATGCTTCAAAGATTAAGATAAACTCAATATAGATTTGCCGATAAAAAGATTTAGAGGACGTTACAAAACTTATCTATAAAGATTAAAACTTATCGCACTAAGGATAATCGATGATACCGTTGATATGTGTATTTAAAGTTAAAATATCCACCAATTAAAATTTTGATCGTTCGTATTATTCGTGTAAAGGAAAGCAAGTTGATGCAAAAATGCGAATCGGTAGGAGGGGCACATTTCCATTCAGTCTCTCGCACTTCGGATTCATTTTTGTACGATATTAAGAGATTATCGACGCACGTGTGTGGTTAAGAAAAGCTGCAGTTTCCGGAATACGAATCATCATTCCCGTGACAATCCTACTGAGATCAAAATTATAAGATATTCAATATAATCGGTACTCCCGCGAAAAGACAAGCTACGAAACATAGCAATTTGCTGCGAAAAAAAGCTATAATATATATATGTAGTATATCCCTAAAAATTGATAAAGTATCAAGAAACGCATCTAGCAACAATAGTTCCATTGCTGAAGATTATCCATGCGACTATTCCGTCTAGAAAAAAAGACTGCAGATAAATGCAACAATAAAGTAACTATGTCGGTATTTATGTAATACGTTAAGCGCTCCCGAGTATTCAAGGATATTTTCGAAAATTCGGTGACACGCACTCTTCGATAACGCAAAGAGAGAGGAAAACTTAACGATTAAGCAACATTGATAAAAAATATACTTTTCAACGCGTTCTCCCTCTGCCAACAGATGTTTTCCCCTCAAATTTGCCATGCTTAATCTCCTCGCTTTGTCCGTCAAATATATAACTCTACTTAAGTAGCTACGTTTTTTTTTGTTCGAAGCATCTCTATATCGCACCAAACTTCTGCTCGCGAAAAAGCTATAACGAGATGCTCGAAACGTTTCAAATACTGCGGGTGTCGCGTGTTTTTATAATTAAAAATATATAAAATAATGGTAGATTTAAGGCTGCCATAATTCATGGTTTGTGATGTTTCATCATTCTCCCTATCTCTCGGTAAACTAGTAATCTTGCCTTTTTTAAGTCTACGATTACGCTGATTATACAACATGCACCAGATTCATCATTAAATTAATAAACAAATTAAAATTGGCCATGTAAAACAATAGATCAATCCTCGTGACCAAAATCGTTTAAATTTATTCTAAAATTGGATATTTTGATACGATACTCTTCCATAAAATTGCCTTATCTCGATTTATCAATTAATAAAAATCTTCTCTGTAAAGAAAAGCACAATGAGGATTTGTATTTCTTATATCATGACGTACCATGATAAATAAAACATTTTCTAGGCCTATTTTCGTTAAAAATCATTGATTCCCTGTCAATTCCAAGAGCTATCCATTTGGAACACTTTCGAATAGAATACAATGACATAGACGTCAATGAAATGCGTAGTTTGTATTAAAAATTGATCACTCGTCGCTCGCGCGGCGCGAGTGATTGTCGCTGAAATGCTGAATTAGAAATCTAGATTTCTTAAAAAATCTATGATATATAAATCCTATCTATGTCGCCGCTGTGTACAAGTTTATTCGGTAAGAGTAACTAATTATTGATGGCTCTGTAAATGGAGCGCGAAATCGATGCATGGTCAGCATGGAGAAACGATATGGAACAGGCCTATGATCCGACCTCCTCAGGCCTAGCCAACGGCGCCTTGGACCTTTCTGTAGTAGTGGTCACTGTCGTCGTAGTGACCTCCAAATTGGCCAAATCCGCGGCATTAATCTGTAATATTTAAACATTTATTTATCGCTCGATAGACATCTCTGACATCTCTTAGTAGAAAAGGATCTACTTGGTTAGTAATTAAACGTTTTACATTCATTTTAATGTTGTTAGTCAGTTTTTAAATGAATATCGCATGAAGGGAGGAGCGAGGAATTAATTAACAAAAATAAATGAATGGAAAGCTAATGCATTTAGTAGCGGAAGATCAATTGACTAATGACGCACGACAAGGTATTAAAGAGCATTAACATTAGACTGATATCGAGGTGTAACGGCCGACACCAATCAATTATAATTATATTCAGTGCCGTTTGCTGACCTCGACATTCGGGGGCAGAGTGATGGTAGCGTGTGTCGTTGTTGTCTCGATACCACTGCGTATCTCTCGCTCTACCGTAGTGCCTACGCAATAAAACAAACGCCACAAACAAAAAACAGTGATAAAAGAAAAAATATAATGAATGCAAATAATGTAAGGACGGAAAAAATGAAACGAAAATTATCGAAAGCGCGTCGGTGGACAAAGACGAAATGTAGATTAACTATACAATGTAAGGTAACGGTGTGAATCGTAATCCGTCGAGTTTGTCGATTAGTGATCCTGAAAAATCAGTGAAATATGTTGACCTAAAAAATACTCGATTACTCACGCAATTAAATCGTTTGTGTGGAGAAAAAAAAACACCTATTGCAAGTGCACTTAAAGATTAATCTCTTTACGAAACGTCAATCTGACAGTCCAATGATCAGATGGTAGACCTAAATTGCATAATAGTCATTTCACAGGTCTAGATCGATTGCGATTTCACTCACTGTTTACGTGTTGCGTTTCGTTCGCCTGACTCATCTCGACCTCGCCATTAGCGGTCGTGCTATTCGTGGTTTGCGAGACCACGGTGGTCGTTTTCACCACCAGCGACTGATTTTGAGTGGATACCTCGGAAGTACGTGAAGTCACCTCCATCTTAAGTCCTGCCAAACGATTGTGGAGATCTTCGGAAGACGTCGCGTTTCTGAAAAGTGGACTGTTACTGCCAAAAAAATGGCATGTACATCGAATTGCTAGTTAATCAACAAAATTAACATAGCGGCAAAATAAATTATCAAGCCACGTAGTAAAAAATATAATTTGCACAAATTAAATATATAGATATGTACGTGACGTGATATTAACTAAAAATTATGATTTACTAAACTCACGATTAAAACAAAACTGATCGTAAGCAAATAATATAATAGATAAAATATCTGATAACGTTACAACTGAACTTACAGCAAATGATCTTTAACACTGTCGATCGTAATATCTCCGATAGAACTTAAATCCTGACGGTCGTCTTCCCCGTTTACATCTATACTACTGGTAGCCGGTCGCAGCGATGGTTCCTTCGGAGATTCCTCCTCCCCAGCTAAAAGACATGCGTTCACATCGACACTAAACGGCACTATTACGAATAAGAACATTCCCTACTGTCTCGTTAATTGACACAAATGGTAATAATGGTTCATTTGCGATTAGGATCGGAATACGTGGGTAAGCCACACATGTATATGCGGGTTATACAAAGTATGCCAAGCGGTTACACATATACGCAATCGGGTTTGCACAGAAGCCGGTGATGTATTCTGTTGCAATATGTTAAAATGTATTCGTCTCTTTAGATCAGCAATCGGATTTAGTTAAAACTTTCGTCCCTTCCTTGCCGTTTCTTGACGAGTCACATAATTATGTATAATTAAAACGTGCTTTGCTTCAAAAACAGCCAAAAATCCGATCACTGCTTTAGAATCTTTACATTACTCACGTCAAGATATATGGAGGTTTTTAATACTCACTGGTACCCACTACGCCATTTTCCGTGATAATTCTGTTCGCCGCTATCGGTGGTTGACTTCCCTGTGTCTCCCCTTCGGTTTCCGGTACACCTTCGACAACGCCTTGTTCCTGTGCGACCTCGTTAGCATTTTCCACGTACGATCTAGCGTGTGGTGGTAAATTAAGCGCGCAATACGCCTTTGTCATCTTCGCGGTTGACAGGGAAATTCGTTGGAGTTCTGAACTCGAGTGAAGATACAGCGCTTCTCCGGCTTTCGTAAATATTAAGGAAGAAATACCACTGAAAGACGAAAGACATACGTGGTCAATTCGCAAACGTTCGACATTAAGATACGAGATACAAAGAAAAAAAAACCAGAAATACTGACTTAATGTCCTCTCTCTTGATCGCAGCGGCATTCAACTGCCTTCTCAGTTCCGGTATACTTAGTATTAGGCAATCGCCAAGATTCGTTAGGCAAAGCAGGCAAGTTTCCTCGTGAGTTCCCGCTGGCTCGACGAGACACGAAAACTTGGCGAAACCCGTTTTTCGCACTCTGGATCCCTCGTGCGCGGTCAATTTGTACTTGCAATACGGCTTCAGGGACGGAAGATTGAAAATCTTGAACTGCTCCTCGCTGGCAATCACAACTCTGTGCGTGGAAGTCATATCGGGTCCGGGCGTCACGCCCTTTTCGGCCTCGTAGGGTTCCGGCAACGGTACACTGGATCCATCGAGGATCGTGATCGCGATTACTGGCGCACGATGCTTCAATTGGATCTCCTTGCCCAGTGTACAGTTAACGTCTTCCTCCGTTCTCCTCACACCGGCCGGTATGGCCAACGTGAAGACGTAAACCGTGCCGTTGTTGGTGCCCGCCCAAAGTGTGGGTGTTGTATTTTGTACTGTAAACAAATATTTAAGTCACTTCTGCAGCCTGTCCCTAATATTTAATTTACAAAAATAAATACTAACGGCTAATAATGTAACTTCTGGCGAAATACAAACACCGAACCATAGAGCCTAGACCGTCATCAACAGGTCTCGCTTCCACTTGTCTCTCCACTGGTTTCAATTCTGTTGGTGATGGATCGCCACTCGGCGAGGAGGCAACGCTGGGATTAAAGTTTAATAATTATACATTGCTTCCTTCGTACTTTTTGCTCTAATTGTTAAAGTCACCTGTCTTTCTTTTTCTCCGGTGCGGTATTTCGCGTAGGACTGTTAGCGTTTGCTCGACGTTGCGAACGTCCCTTTCTCAATCTCCTGAAAGATTCCCTAAGGGATTTTTTGAAAGATTTCCGCCGGGAGATAGGAGTGTCGCCTGCACCGGAAAGATCTGTAAAACATTAAAACAGCCATTTTCATTTACGATATTGATATAACAAAGTAACTTTAAATAGAAGTGTATGTTTTAAATATCCACGTAAGTATTCAAATATTTCACTCTCTAGATTTTATTCTCATCTTTAGAACTACATGTAGAAAGTTACTTAAAATAGAACTTATAAAACGAAAGATTTCCTATCGATATCAAAGTTGTATTAACCGCTGAAAAAGTTGTCTCGTTTTATTGTAGCATTCACATACCATTTGGATTAAGCGTGCATTTAACACTGACGGCTTTCGACCTGGTGTAATCAAAGACCGCGAGTCCGTGCGCTGTACCGGCAGCAAGTAATCCCCATTCGCTGTGCAACGCTAATGCCGTGACGGCGGCCGGTGGGTACAGCTGTAGGAGGTTCTGAGGTTGAAATCCGACCGCGAACGATATACTCGTCGTTCTCGGCGGCAGATGATCGTGACCCTTCCACACGAACCCGTCGCGATCGTTGACGATGTTCATTGTTACGGCCTTTATCTCCTTGTTGGTCGGTTCCGCGGAGATAATAGCGGTTATGATATGTCCGGCTGTGCCGGCGATTACCAATGTTGAGGATAACGGGCAGAGAAGAACCTTCTTCACGGCAAGTCGCGGATCGTCGGAATACGGATCGAAGATTCCCACTTTCTTGAACGGCGGCCACTCATCCTCGTCGTCCTCCGGGGGCTGCTCGAGAACGTCCAAGTGCTCGCCGGTGAACAGAATCGACGAGTTATACTTGTACAAAGGGGTCAGAGCGACGTCGGACGCGTTCCAGAATCTGACGGTACCGTCCTCGTGTCCAGTAAGTAGTAGTTCTTTGTTTCTAGGCTTGTCAGGATGCGCCGGTTTCTGGCAGAGAAGGAGGCCGCCGTCAATGGGCCATGATTTGTCCGAATAAAGATGCTCAGTCTGCGCTTTACCGGCCGCCACGATCGCTTCCCAAAGTTCCTCGGGTACATTAGGCACGTGTTGGGAACAAGTCACCTACGATATGAAAAAATTTATATCGCATATCTTCCACAATTTGGCTACTTTTTACTTCAGAATACTCACTGAACTCGCATGGAGAGATACTAGGTAGGGTAGAGCCATCATTTTCCATTCGGGGTTGGTCAAATCGATAGCTACCAACTCTTCCTCGGCCAACACTATAAGCGCTTCCGGACCGGCAGGGCTCTCATTGTTCTCTTCCTCTTCCTTAGGAAAGACGGTGAAAAAGTCGATGATCTTAGACGTGAAATCGAAAACTAAATGTTTCTCCTTGGTCATGACAGTGATCGTGTGTCGGTCTCCATAACTGGCGCGTTGCATACCACCGGAGAATAGCACGAGCTCGCCATGTCTACGGAAAAGCTCAGTTAAATTCGTGAAGTAATAAGAAAGGGAGATAGGGGAACGGGGGTAGCCCGGAACAGTGGGTAGCCCCGGACATTATTAAAATTCAAGTATACCGCCTATCTATGGCCATTGTTTAAACATTCTAATATGCCCTTCTGCGTATCTCGACATATGCAGAATGTTTAAACAATGGCCATAAATACGCGGTATACTTGAATTTCAATAACGTCCGGCGCTACCCCCCCCCCGTTCCCCTACTATACAATCCTGAAGTGACTTACTCCGCGGTAGGATATACGAGGATTTTGTTGACGGCCTTGCACGGGAACGGCCCGTAAAGTGTCGTAGGCTCCGGCACGGCGTCGCTACCCGGACTCCAAAACGCGTAGGAACCGTCATTGTGCGATGAGACAAAGCGATTCTCGGAGATCCAGTGGACCGATTCCAGCTGTTGCGTGGAGACGAAGGTCTGCGCACGCGAAAACAAACCCATCAGCTGCGCGTTCCACCAAAGACCACCAAAGACACAAACGACAATCAGAACAAGCGATACCATCTTACAATTCGTTCTTAACCCTGCTGTACCATTCGCTTCCATTTTAATCAATTATTTTTCAAGACTCCGCGTAGCTTTGTGGCAGAATAATAAAAGTTATTAGATTAAGACTAATTATATTCTCAATTCATTTTTCGGGAAAGAACTTTCCAGAGTAAAAAGATATATCTATATTAAAAATATTAATGTAAGATTCTTTAAATAAGAAAATTAGTCAAAAAATGCACACAGTTTTTAACTTTAGTCTAATAATCTTCGCATATAACATTTTCCAATTTCATGGATTCATTATAGTCCACCATTCTTAAATATGTATTTATAAAATAAGATAAAGATTTTTTTATCTGATAGCAACATTGAGAAGTATAAAAAAATAAAAAAATATATTTAAATTCAAGATTAATCAGTGTATATTTTAAAAATGAATGGGCTAGCAGAATTAAACATTGACCCACACTGTGTTGTTTTGCGAAAAACATGTAAGCGTTACAACATATGACTATTGCATTTGCCAAAGTGTAATCGTGTTTACGTAGAGATGTAACGAAGACAAAGCTTACCTGTTGAGCTCCCGGAGTAGCTTTGTTCCATAGTACCATCAAACCTCGATTATAACCAATCAGGATGTTGTCCGGATGCCCTGGCTGCTCGGCTATGGCTTCGACCGCCCCTGGATTTATCTTGTAGTCTTCCGGGACGCTGTGCGACAAAAACAGATTAATGATTTTAGACATAGAGTAACTCTTCTCTTTCTGGTCTTAAATAATTTTCAGTACAAAATCCAAAGTTATTACATTCTTTTATTCTTTTAAATACAATAGCTTTTTTCAAAGTTTCTTTGGCTTTTGTAACAATCAGAATAATCGAATTTTACGGTTTATCCGTTATCCCGTAGAATTGCGACAATAAAATCTCGTTATAAGATTAACAATGTAATAAAACAAGCGAAATACTTTTCATAATCTTAATAGCATTTAGGTCAAAATACAGAAAATAAAATTCAAGTCAAATTAGATAACGATAGATAACGTAATTATTTACTTCTGCATCACGACATCTTGATAAATAATATTCTCCGGAGTGACGAAAGTCTTCAAGTTTAGCAAGTAGATGTTGCCTCCTTCCGTTCCCAACAAGAGATGTTCCCCACTGGATTCGAGGCACATCGCCGAGATCTTCTTTAATTTCCCTTCCAACGACAACGTCTTCGTTTCCACCACGGAACTCTCATTAATCTCCCATAAATGTAATGAATTGTCATCGCACAAGGACACCACGCGACCCTGCAAATTACCAAACAGATCATAAAATGTATGTCGGAATGAAGAAGTATTTTATTCCACAGAGCAAAGCATCCTCAAAAATATCTTTCATTTGATTTTCAAGAACATTATTTAATAGAGATGTTTCAAACTTTCTACTATTATATATTCTCTTTCATACATGCTTACATTTAATATTTTATACAAGTTTTAACAACGGTTTTTATCTTAGAAAGTTAGCGTGTGTTCCCTGACATAACGGAAGTAATAAAAACGCCGCGCAACGAGATCAACAGCGGCTGCTGGCCTCTCCTATCACTATTATTACATGGAGAAAATACTCGCGTAATCTCGCCATCTCTCACGACTCCTCAACTCTCGTACTTTTCTGATTTTGCAACTATTGCGCGCAATACACAGAGCGAAAATTCAAAGCAAACGTAAAATCACATAAGTTTCACTTGCACTCAGTTTTTACTTGACATTACTGATTTACTTTCTAAATGTAAGCATCCTTTCTGTATAATATAAAAATTCTTTATTACTGCATTTGGAAACAGTTCAAAGTTAATTATAAAAAATCTTGCCAAAATAAATAGGTCGAATTTATAAATTGGATAAAAGGTAATATTATATATCTTCATCATAGACTAGCTGCGCTATCTTATCAGCCTCGAGATTTACCTGGGACCGCTTATCGTGATAACGAACGTTCCTGCTTATGCTGTTGTACAATCGTGTGACCAAAAGTGCGATTCAATTAAAAGCCACGCCTGATTCGAACAATATTATGAAAAATTATATAATGTAAGTAAGTTATCCACGCATATATAATTATAGAAATTTATAGAAATTTTGCGCACTTACGGGTTTATAACTTATATCGTATGTAATTACTTCATCAATCATCACCTTATTATCTTATAATTGTAACAAGCCTCTTAGACGTATAACAATACAGTTATCATCGTAGTTATAACAAGCCACTTAGACTTTAAAAAATACTCGATTAGAAAACCTAGTGTTAAATCTAATATATTTAAGATAATTTTTTATCGACACTATCATGACATCGGCTAAACGTTTACCCGCGTGTCTGCCGGTAAATGGATAATTGAACTCGGAAACGCGAAGAAAGTCTTTCTTCCCACATTTTACGTCGTGGCTTTAATTGCATTCCGCATTAATTGCGACGCATCGTCACGATGTCGTTGCACCCGTGTATTATTTATCAGTACACGCGTGCGTGAACACATTGTGGAGTGTCGCACGGGATTATGCAACCCGCTGGCAACCGTATAAGCGGAACACGGTGTCGCATTACTGTTGGCGCGATGTTTGCGATTTTAACGGAACTGCCGCAAGTTAGCACCTTTCTACGCATAAACATTTAAGAGGTGCGCACGATATGATACATGTAAATATAATAATAATAAGAAAATGCACATTGAAAACTGATCAATGAACGAGATTCTTATATCTTACACAGTCTAATTTTTTTTCAGACAATTTATTTAACTATTCAATTCCCGATGTAAATAAAGAAGCGGCGATTACGAGATAAAGAATCGATTCCGAAAATTATAGTTCTTGTTTAATGTAAATGCAATCGTAATTAAACATCAATCTTACCTCATTGGGCAGTGCGACAATCTTCGTGACGGCATTCTCACCGCTTTCGACGGAATGTTGTCCATAGAACTCTACGCCTGGCCTTCCAAAACTGGTGCTTGAGTTAAGGAATTCCAAGAAAAGAAGAGTTTACATAATATTGTATAAATATGTAAAAGACATAGAAACAACCTGTATCACACAGCGTTCGAGAGAATAGACCGTCGGACCTCGAATTTGGGAATAATCGACTTAACATGCTGACAGTAGAAATTCATCATTCGAAGAAACAGCTGTTGAATATACGTAAGCGCAAATGTAATCGCACACTTTGCGAATTCTATAGTAAGTCGCGCGATGAATGACGCAAATTTATTATGCCACTGGGATGTTATGTCAATGGACAGTTGCATAATCGGCAAGTTACTTTGAATGAGTGCGGAAGAATTAGCCTAGATTTTATTTTTATTCTCAATTTTCTTACAATTAGAAGGCGACAATGATTCGACTCGTCTCTTTAACAAGTTGCTATTAAAAAGCTGAAAAGATTAAATTTATATAAATTTTCTCTAATTCTTAAATAAAGTCGGTTGAACTATACTCGTATTGAACTTTTCGATGCATCTTTATTGTCAAAATAATTGATTTGCGTAACTGTCTGTTAAAAAAATATATATACAAAGTTTGAAAAACAATAAATCTGCAGTTCGAAAACAAATTTTGCCAAATTATCTTTCTTATTTTAATGTTTATACGTATTTATCAACGAAGACTTTTCATTCGTCAACTTGAAATTTTAGCGTTGCGTGGCATTCCCTATTTAGCACAAGATGTCACCTACTTCTTGCTTTCGATCGATATTTTCCGCAACCGCAATGGTGTAACTTACAAATATTGTCTTTTCTAGCTAAAAATGTCGTGCTCATTTTTTTCTTTTAATCAATCCGAGCCAGTTCCAGCGATACGTAGCCTGCTGGTTCGTAGAAAGCTGTCGAGTCTAAAAACGGAAAACTAGATAAAGTATCGCCGTTCGAGCTGCTTCGAGTTACGGAAAGAATTCAAGAGGCTCGTGATTATTAGGTTCGAATATAGTTGTAGGCGCTTGTAAAACGCGTTACGCTCAGCCAAAGGTTTCACCGACGCGACGACGAGGTGTGCCGTCCAGATAATCGTGTATACGTATATCTATTGCGAAATAATAACGATTATCTGGTGATTACGTAGTCCTTGGAAGCATCTGCCGACAGTGCACGCGCGGTTACGGTATTAAACTGGCATTAAATTGCCGACTCGCTGACGTGTTGATTATTTCGCCACGATCTTAACATCCCGTTTAATAGTATATCTACGAACGAGATAAACTCATAAATTTTCGCGAATCGACAGGATGATTCTCGGATCATATGCAATTTTTCTCACGTAGCTCTTTTTTTTACTTTCTATTGTACTAAATCAATCAACGCGATTGGATTTCAACGTTTATGCTTCGTCGATAATGGAGTTTGATTAGAGAATTGATTTTTAATCGTTCGCAATAATGCTCTGAGCGTATAATATAATACTAGTGCAAATGCGTTGATTAATGTTAATGAGTCATCTTGCTGAGAAACAGACTCCATAATGTTTTTTCATAATACGTATATATTATGTATCAAATAAAAAAAAATTTTCGGGGCAAAATATTGTATGCAAAAATATCAAGAACTCCAAGATTCACGTCTTTTCGATTTGACTCGTTATCAGCGTAAGGAAATCTAATTTCTTTCTTCACTGTTATCCCCTCAGTTTTCGATATTCATCACAGTCGTTTTGCTCGATTTCGAGCGTCATGAGTATATCTCTCTGTTCAAATATATGGGACCTACAATTTAACGCCGATTCCGAACGGCAAGTAGAGGAGTTCTCATGACAAGACACTACTCTCGGTAGGTTTGCCATTACACCTTCCGAGAAGTGACGATCGTATAAAATCCGGCGACTTTTGGTTGGATTTGAAACTCGGATCTTCGACTCATTAAGCAGCATACATCTCTCTGCGCCACGACCGCCGCACTAACTTTCAATAACAGGAACCAAGTAACTAAACAACAAGAATTGTGTAAAAATCAAATACATACTTAAAAACATGGTAATTTTGAACAATTCATCACGTGCAGATTTTTAGAAAATTGATTTTTTTAAATATAAGCTCGTAGCGTATAAATTCATTACATATAATATATTGTTTATAAACCATTTATTTTGAATATAAATTTATATTGAACGAAATAAACATTCATGTTTGCTTTATTTATATTTATATTACTTTGAAAAGCTGCAAATTGTGTGGCGATAATTTCTGCGTGCGTGTATATAAATGAAGCAAGCGTTGACAAAGTTGGGAAACGCGAGCAACAAAAAGTATTGCAGAACCGAATTCGCGCTGACCTTATAATATCGTCAAATTGTCAAAAACTTCAATGTTTCGTCGTTCACAGTTAGCGACCTTCTTAACGTAAAATAATTGCGAAATATCGCGTTCTCTTGTAAAAACACGTAATAAAATTGGCCAGCAATCTTACAAAGTCGAACGCTGCATGTGCGTTTTCGCGAACAATCGATATCTCCAACTGAATCCTGCATTATGCAAACGCGGTTGCTCTTAATCGACGAGTTCAGCGCGACAGTTGTCTAACCCGGTTCTCCGAGAAGTTGGTAAAATTAGAATTGAGAAATGTAAACTTTATTTTCCCCGATTTTCCCCCCCAAGTTGTTTTAAAGAAAGTAAGTTAGAGAGAATTCCGCATTGAATTCTTCAATTAGGAACAAATGCGTTCGCATAATGCGAGATTGTTACACGCGAACACTATATCGTGGGCTCTAAGTGTGATTTAACGTTTCTTCAATAATGCCTCACTCTGAGCAGAATGTAGGTTTGTAAAACATACCGCAAGTGATTTATAGAGCCTTTGTTAAGCAATCGCTCGCGGCACCACGAAACAGATTTTCCTATTGCGGCAATACGAAAAGTCATAACAAGTATTTACAACCGACCCGATATTTACGGCGGTATAAATAGCTTTTCATTTCACGGAGAATATTTATTTTCGGTTTAGTGAGTTAACTAAAGTAACTAAAAAGATTCAAGAGCGTTCCTTTAAATAAAATTAAATAAAATATAACGCGTCTATAATATAATACAAAAATTCCTCCAACAATAATGTAACAATTGTTACAACAAGCAACACGTGCTATTTGAAAACTTCTCTCTTACTTTTCTCTCTTCCTGAGGAACGAAGCCTCTCGAGGATTAATAGATCGATACGCGCGTCATCGAGTCCTGACGGTTGCGCCTCGGGGAACCAGATTATAAATACCAAACGGGAAGAAAGCAAAGTAGACGGAGACGGGGAGGCAAGAAAAGCAAAAGGATACACCTTGATGGCGCCGGATGCCGTGCCGATGATCATCAGCCGCAGACTCGGATCCCAGGCGAGAGCGGTTGGCTTGTTCGGGAAACCATGCTGCACCGTCTGCAACGAATATAAGAGCGGACCCATTAGCGACGCTGAGTTCGATCAATTTCCTGACATCGTAAACAGAATTATGCTTCTATAGTTGTCTTCGTTGATGCTTATTGTGTTGACCACTTGAGAACAATTTTATCACGTGAGAAAGGTATATTCGTTAGATACAGCCAAAGAAATTTTGTGGTAGATATAACCGGTGTAATAAATTTTCTAGTTACAAAAATGTTAAAACTTATAACTATAGATTTTACAGATATTGAAGAAATAATGAAAGAATAGCAAAAGATTACTGTCATTAGTTATAAGCTTGGAGAAAATCTATATATAAACACGCGTGCATTGTATAATATATATTATCCTCCCATCGCTAATATATCGTAAATTATTTCCTTATCTTGATTTATATTATATTATTGTATAGACATTCAAATCGGAATGCATTAAAACACATTTCAAAATGTATTTGCAAAGCTTGTATCAATCTACAAATTAACTACATAGTATTTATTGTGATAATTATAACAGTTTTGTGTATCAAATATATGAATATTACGATCAAGCAAGATTAATCATCACGGAATAAAGTAAAATAATTCGAAGAAAAAGTAGTTGCTCCACGCATTAATCGAGTGAACATTAATTTGAAGTAATTTCTACATTCAATGTGATTTGTTATCACACTTCAAAGTTCCTGTTCTCTTCCAAAATTCCAAGAACGCGAATGAAATTCGCCTGCCTTCAATCACTTCCGCCCTCATTTTCGATTGTTCAGCGTATCTTCTAAACATTAATTAGAAATTGAGGAGTCTTGGCACGATTAAATGGTTGATTTAGGTGAAAGTTACGACGAGTTAGTCGGCGCCGCGACTCCCGCGATGAGTCAGATTTTGACAGCGCCCGTTAATCGAGCGTGGCTTATCGTGCCCGGTCATACCTACACGCGCGCGTACGTCAGCATGCGAGAGGCGATATACGGCCCGACTACGTGCGGTAAAACAGGCCTTCGAAAAGCAACCGCGGCAGCGGCAATAGAGATCCGCGCACGGGCGATGAAATATTGTTGTTGCGCGATGCCGGTAAACTCCACCGTGGACCGCACGCTCATTTATTTCCGTCTCTTCTCACGGTCAATTATAACACCCGCGTGAATCGCGGGACGTATGTATATAACGCAAGTATGTCCTGGATACCTAAAATCTCCATGCGTTCTCTCTAAAATCTAACTGTATATAGAGGTGCACGAAGTGATTCTTGAAATGAAGTCGTGAAACCTTCAGGAGAGCAATTTTTTCCTTGTCTAAAATTATCCTCGATCCTTCGAGACGCAATGATTCTATTTTGAATCATTAATCAGTATCAATTTATATCGAATGAATAACGATGAGAGAATTTTCCTCGGATAAAAGAAAATTGCGTTTCGAAGCTGTATATTAAGCACTAATAGACATAAACGATGGAAGATAGAACTTTCCGTAAATCGATTATGCAAAAAATGTAATTAACGAATCCTGTTAGTCATTTGAATACATGTATACTCATATTTTCTGAAAATCTTGATTCAAAACCGATAAAATACTTAATATTACTTGTTGGGAAATTGTAACAGAATGTTTACAATTTTCTTTTTCAAGCGAAAGAGAATCGCAATCTAAATAAAATGTTTTACAAAAAAGTGTTCGTTGAAAAAATAATAGAATTCAGAATTATATGAAATTAAAGTCAAGATAAACACTGCTATTTTTGCATTTATTTCATTTGAAGATTTTCGTCATAGAAACGTATATCGTAAAGTTTTACATTATTCATTACGGGAAAAAACACAGTTTCACAAATCAAGATTCTAATGGAAATTTATACCAGAATGTATAAACTATCTGCAAAAGAAATCCGTTATTCACGCCGTCTTCGACGCAACAGAGATTTCGTCCAAGTTGAGATTACGATGCGTAATCTCATCATCGCGATCGCCGCGAATTTTCTCAATAGACAACGCGTCAAGATTTCTGCAATTCGCCGTAATATAGACGGTCAATCGAGAAAAATGTACAGAGAGGAAAGATTTTTCTATCCGGAACTGATGAAGATAAATCTTGGCGACGAAGATAAAGATATAATACATCGACCTGAACCGTCGAGATAAAAAAAAAAAACCGGTGATCCCGGACCTTGGCCCCAGCACCATTTCCATGAGAAAAGGTGTCAGTACCTGCATGTTGTGCTAAACACGATCCTTACGAGAGATACATCCTAACGAGAGTTTAAAGCGAGACACTGCGCTGGATTCTGTGCAAAAAAGAAGAGCGCGTGCGTTCCTTTCCATTTCTTTCAAGTTAAATTCGCAGACTCGCTTGATTTTGGAAAAAAAAAACACATTGACAACAAATTAATAGACGGCGATACAAGTCAGGCGCGGTATGTAGTTCGCAAGTAAAGAAAATGCATTAAATTAATTTTGCCTCCTAAACAGTACTTGGCGACACCTGCGATTAATGGATTCTCAAATTTAATTTTTACGACTTTATTACGTATACTCTTGGCGTTTCGATATATTAAAGAGTAAAAGAATCATCAACCTTCGTCAAGTATTTTAATGTAGATAAAAGCATAAAAACTTTGCACCGGTCGCGAGATATATCGACAAGTTATTTACGAACTGCAACGTGGAACGGGCTACGGTTCACGGTCGCGTTCGGAGCGCGCGAGATACGCAAATCGACGAACTCCCTTCCACCCTTCCTCGCGAAACAAGGTATACGAGACCTCTTCTTTTCATCTGTACCTTCTTTCGCCGGTTTCTCCCTTCTTTCTGTAGCCTGAAATAGCGCAAACATACACGGATGAATGGACACTATACTCGCACGTCGCTATTTTCGAACTGTTCGAGTCATTTGCATACCGGGGAGGAAAAAATCGTCCAGACAAATATCAAGGTGACTGAACCGTGTTTGCTTCGCATCGGCACTGAATAGTCAATTATCCATCGTGGAAAACTGGTTTACATCAAATTCCAATCGAAGAAACATGTTCCAATCTCTTCAATCATTTTTCAACTAAAAAATATATATATTATTGTACATATGTTTACTTTTAAATCAGAAAAATTATGTATCGGAGGATTGATTTTTTTTTTTTTTCAATGAAGCTATCACAAGTATAATATCGATTCAATGATGCAGTTACGAGAACGCACCCAAGCAAATACGAAAAAAGGGAAGGTCCCGAGGGTCTTATCATATATTTTGTTTGCTCGTAATGCCGATATGATCACTTGCTATCTGTGCGATATATATTGAAGTTTCTCGTTCGGCATCGAGCTATCGAGGAATTAAGCGTTAGGTAAGATATACCGAGCGCTCTAAGAATCATGCCGCGTTAACTTGTTAAATAAGACTGATTGATATATGACGTGTTAACAGTATATATCTCGGATTGTTTTCTTCGTAATAATAAAATTTAAAAAAATATGATATAATAAGATACTCAGTATATTTAATATCCAAATATGGTAGAATAAATTTCTAAAACTTCACACAAAGATTGGGAACGACTCTTCGATCAAATTACGTAGAAATCAACAAGTCAGTGTTGCATCTGCGCACTAAAAAAAATGTCGCAAAACCTAAAAAAAGATAAATAAACGACAAAAAAGTAAAATTTTTTCTCATTAATAAAAAAATTAAAAGATTCTCATATTTATTGATCTTTTTAGCATTTTTATTACAATAAGAATAACGAGCTGTGACAAATGTCCCGGAGAATATCAAATTTTGACGTGTAGGGTTAAAGAATGCAAGATGAGAAAATCAACAAATTTTCCAACATATGAAATATTTTCCCATGAAAAAATGAGCATAACGGTGAGCCAACCGGCTTAGTTGGATAATCATGTTTGGAGATTGGGTTTGCCATCGCCTGAATTTACTCTCGCGCATTACTCCACGCACTTCGTGGAACCTCTTCGAGAATCCACAGCGCGGGGAATTAAATCGCTATAGGGTTTCGCGATAATGCACGCACGACGCACTACAGCGTCATCACGTCGGACGGACGCATATGCGTTGGGAATGCCCTTACAGCGGAAATCGTCAATAATTCTTTTTCGCTCGTTTAAAGACACTAAAAATGCTGCCCATCATTTACAAGTAGCGTCGACGAACGATAATTTAGAATCGAAAGGGATTTTACGTTCACTAAAATTTTTATTTATAAACTATCTAAATATTTTAAATTATTCCTTCTAGATTGCCACTGAAGTAAACTTTTGTCAAGTTATTTATTAAACGTAAAATTATACATTGTAAAATATACGTGTTATTTTCGTATTTTTACAGACTCGCATATCTATCGATAGTTAAATCTCAAAGCTTCTCTTTACATTAGCAAAGTAATTAAATTTGTAGCGCTTCGGACTTGAAAATTCCAACGCAAATAATCATGGTTTTGTAACATCTTTTTCCATCAGATCAGGTGTAATATTGACTCGTTGATTTCCGCGCAATTCACTCGAAAAAGCCGTTCCCAGCCACTTGCGCGACTGATAAGAGGTTTCGACGTTTCCTGGCAGATTGCACAGACCCAACGGCAGGAAATTATCTGCTGGCGAGAGCTCTCGCATGCGTGCACCTTGTGGAACACGTTCTTGTCGAACGATTGTTCGATCGCGCGTCTAATGGGGCATAATGAAAAATGCGCAATGCCGCATTTAACAAAGAGACCGCGACTTCGTAACACTCGAACGGTTATTGTCAGCCGAAATGCCGTCTGTTTCATCGTTAACCAACGTATTGAGTAATGGCCGTTCCTTCAATTGTCAGATATTTTATCCACAAGCAACATGCCAACAATAAGTAGAGGAGCAAATTCTTCGGGAGCCCAACCGAACTTTTTGTTAATCCTCTTGTTAAAAAATTCTACGTTTTTTTGCGATGTTAATGATTTCATTTGGTGCCATATGACGATTGCGATTTTTAAGAGAGAAATTTCAAATTTTACTCTAATTTGATTAAAATTGAAGAAATTCTAGCATTCTAAAAAATATTTAACTTTTATTTTTAGACAAATTGTAATTTAATAATTATTTCTATTGTAAAAAAAAAAACATTCAAAGTACTGGTTTTTGAAACCAGTTCTACATTATGGAACTGTATATAATTTATTCTTAGAGATAAAATATGTTAATTGTCCTTAATTAATGTAATGTATAAATATAATGCAGACATTTCTAACCATTTATTGTTCTAACAAAAAAAAAATAATTTTTCTCGACAGTTTTCAACATGAATTCTGTCAATGGAGATTTAATGTACGAAAATTCGATCAAATGGGTCTTTTGATCTCTAAAAATAAATTGAAATTTCTACACCGACAAAATTAAAAGATGTAATTATAGAGAAAATGATAAACGACAAGCACGGCTGTTAACAATCAAGATAAAATACAGATAAAAAATGTACGGTATCGAGATAGGTGAGAGTCATCGTCTCAAATTACTGTTACTCAATTCGATGAAATTCCGACCACGTCTGATTTCGGTAAAAACACCGAAATCCCTCGTGCACGCAGACACATAAACTATCCAACAAGGTCAAGAGAAAAATGTGCGACAAAGTTATCTCACTGGTTAAAACAATCGTAACGTCATTAGGCTTTTTCCTCGACGCCTTTCGAAGCTGCATTCTTGCCATGGAAATTCATGGCATTTCGTAAGTAAGCAAACACGTTCCGATACGTCGAGATAATACGCTGTCGGCTTCGAAGCGTAGTCCCCCCCCCCCCCATTTACGATCGATGCACGGAATACCTGCGGTCGAACGGAATCGCGCGCGATGTGTTCGCGAATAAATAACGCAAATTAACGGGCAGCGTCTGGGTGAGCGCTAATACTTTCGCGCGTGATTAAACGCTCGCGGCATTATCGGAGTAACGACGCGTTGCTCCGCTTTCGCAAATACCCTCCCGCGTTGTGCCGAAACACCTCATAAAACACCGAATTTCGAACGTTTATATCTCGACGAGATGATCGATATTGAAGTGACACAGGGTATATTTCCGACTTTCGACGAGATAGCGAGATGGGTATATGCACGGAAAAAGTTAAAGACGCTTTTATATAAATGCTATACGTTTACATAATACGTAAAATGAAATTGTTGCGTGCAAGAAAAGCGGAGTCTTTGACGAACAAATCTTTTGCCTCGCGGGGGACAAAATATTCTATCCGTGCGCGTGTTACGTAACACATTAACATCAGGAAACAAAAAAGCAATGAGCAATTTTGCATAAAAAGATGCATACTATATATCGGGAGAAGAATTAAGTGCAGCGCGCGTGTCTGGCTAAGATTTAACAAGCACGTCGAGACAAATGTAACAATACAGACACGAAATAGCCTCATTATGCGGTACGACAAATCGGTATACGAATCGCATTATGCGGTACGAAATATCTTAGAATTGACGGAAAATCAACTTCTAGCTTCTAGCGTTATCCTCCGTGAAATCCAGTCAATTTCTGTTGGCGAAAGTGTCATTGAAAACAAACAGCTGTTCGTGAAGCCTCGGAAAACGTAGAGGTAAATAATAGAACGTTATATATTTTCAAATTTGAAGCGAATCTCGTTAGAATCTAGTTTTAATTCAAGGGTCGGTTATTAAGATATCGAATGCTGCAACGTAAACGAATGTAGATTGCTCGCAAATATTGTTAAGAACCGAAGCCAAATTACGTGAAGATGTAACTCTTTCGATTCGTAGCGCATTTCGTGTTTCTCGGTTAATTACAACGCTGATAAATCAATAGTTTACGACAGTCTGCGTGCTAAAAGGTCCAGTCGATCGCGGAAAGTGTTCCGAGCAGAGAGTCAGTTTGAAGATGTATATCTAAACTTCTAAACCAATCGCGGAAAGCGAAAACGCATCTTCTCGCTAGCTGCGTGCTCGTATCGCGAAAATTATTGCGCCGCAGCCGCAGCCGAGTAAATAAACTATGCTGCAGCGCGTGCACGAGCAACGAGCAGGGAAAAGAGGAGGGCACACGGACAGACAGATAAAAAGATACCATTGGTACAGACGGTAACTCGATATACCCGGCGAAACGAATCGCTCGGACCTGTCTGCTGCGGGAAGAGACTCGTCGCCGTTTCCGCCGGCCAGAAACTTTTCGCCACAACGCTTTGATTCCACGAATGTGTTGAAAGAGCAATCCTAGCTTATTCTCTTCTCTTCGCCCACGCATTTCCATAATCGTTGTTTCTCTAAAACTGCGTCGGGAAAGCGAACACTTGCGCAAGTTTCATAAGCACGCGGGATGACAATCGGAAGTTGCTGAAATTAAATAACTGTTATTTCGTAACGAGTGAGCGGAATGAAACGACGTGGAAAGAACTCATTTTCGACACACGACGCAAGAAAAATGTACGTATATGAGCTTTCAAAAGTAAATATTGTAAAAAAAGGACCAATTAATCCACCTGATTGCACGGCGATGTATGTTTTCAAGATAATCTCATTTGAACTCCCGAGCTGGGGTGATCTCTGGGTGCTTTTTAACAGCTATTAAATGCACTTTCCGACGTTAATAACTGTAACCGCGCCTTCGAAGAATTCCAGGTAAATTCCTCTCGTGGAAACGGCCGTCCAGACTGACAATGCGATCTTCTGGATACACTATGTCACTCGTGAGTCACATAAAGCCGAATTATCGGTTTTTTTTTATCTTTTCATGTTCACAAAATGTATATTCTTCTTGCGCATAACACACGCTGTGTGTGTGTGTGTGTGCGCGCGGAAAAATGACGGATTTCTACGGGATGACGTTCAATTCGTTTCATCTACAAAATAACAGCTATTCAATTTCAATAATTTTCCGATTACACTGTTCAGCAAAAAAAGCATAAGAACGAAAATAATAATTTCCCACAATTTTTGGACGCTGATCCCGACGTCGAAGTTGACAAATTCAACTTAAATTGTATGAAGAACACTTTTTAATTTCAACATCCGCAAGACTCTACGTGAACGTTAATCGTTAATATCTTTTTAATCATAATCAACACAATAAATTCTTTTTGGGGACTAAAGATCCTAACAACATACTTAATTCTGATTGCAATAAAACTTCTCTAACACGTCACACATGGTTATAATATGCCAAAATACATTCATCCCTTTTTTTGCAACTTTGACCGCAATTTCTCAAATTTGTGACACGACAGAGCGATTTGGTAAACGGGATCGTATTCAACGTCCAAAAAACTACAGGGAGAACGATTCTCATTCTTGTGCTAGAAAAAAAAGTGATTTTTTGTTGAACAGTGTCACCATTCAACAGGTACAGTTTTGCTCTGTAATTTTTAACTTTCACATCACAGAATTTAATAACGTCCCACTGAAAGAAAGCGCATGGTTTATCGCCGAGAAAAGTCAGGATGATATACCAGTGTGTAAAAATTAGTTACAGGTTAGGGATAGTTTGAGAGAAAGAGAGAGAGAGAGAAAGAACAGAAATACCTAAGAATTATTTCTTTTCGACTGACACAGACCGACGGTCAATTTATCGCTCGGCGAAGGTCCTCGTGTCGCGTCTCAAGGCTCCGCAGAGTGAAACTCGTCGAGGAAAGTATCGAGAGAGAACAGGAAAAGTCTCGTCAATATGAAAATCGAAAATGGATTTTCCTTGCGAGCAACGCATGCATTACGGACGGGCGCACGTGGCTTCCTGCGCCTTCCGGTAGGATTGCAGAAGCAACGCGCTTTTCCCAAGGAGACACACGAAAGTCCTACAAAGTGATTCATTCGAAGCCCCTCTCTCTCTCTCTCTCTCTCTCTCTCTCGGACGACCGAGTCGAATCATTTTGATCAGATTGGCCTGGCAACATCGCCCCCGACGCTCGTTTCTGCGCCCATTCGCGGCGTGTTTCGCGCCGGGTACGAGTGTCCGTCTCTCGCTCTCTTTTTCTCTCTCTCTCTCTCGCTCACCTTTCGAAAAGCGAAGAGGTCCTTCTGCAGCTTCTGCCGCTCGGCCGTGGGCTGCTGGCCCTTCCCCCTGATGAACTTGAGCATCTCGACTCGCCGTTGGCCCAGCTCAGCGCGTCGTACGTTCTTCGCTCTTTCGCTCTCTCTTTCCCGCGAACCCGAACACCACGCGAGGGCGGTTATCGCTGGTCGCACGTCACACGCAGGTACGGACTACGGACACGCACGTTTAACCGGCGGCCGCGCGTAATTAACGCATTCTTGAATGAACGTCGCGCTGGATCACGTCCGCGCGCGGTCACGACGCCGCGCTATTTACCGCCCGTTCCACGTTCCACGGCTACGTTCACGGTGGACGCGCGCGCCCGCGCACGTCACTGTCCCTTGTCTCCCTCGGTATTATCCACCCGCCGCGTCCGGCCGTTTCCCACCCCGCCGCCGCCGACCGTCGTTCTCTCTCTCCCTCACTCGCGTCGCGTTCGCGCGTTCCTTCCTTCTTCCTTCTCCCCCGCGCGCGCGCGCGCTTGCGACACACGCTCGACAACAGAACCCAGGCGGGTCTCGTCCTCGTCCTCGTCGCGCTCGAGGGGATCGCGCGACGTGTCAGCCGACTCCTCGCGCGTCTATCACCGCTCGCGGTATACGCGCGGTGGCTGGCTATACCCTCCCGCGGGAGGACGCACGGGGGATCGCGCACGGTACGGATACTACGGGGCGACGCCCGGGATTCACGCGCGGCGCCGGCCGAGAACGTGCGGTACGCGCGACGGAACGCCAGAGTCGGACGGGAACACCATCGAAAACGATTAGTAACGGCAGGCAACGCAGGCGCGCGCGCGCTCGATCATTCTACCACACGTCCCTCTATCTCGCACTGCACCGTCGGCGTCGACTCTTCCACCTCCCACCGCCGCTCGGCCGCGCTGCCACAAGTTTCGCTCGGAAGCCCTCGGCCGTCATCGGCCGCGCTCGGCGCCCCGCCGGCGGACGCACCCGAACGAACAATGACCTCGCGCGCGCGCGACGGCCGACGGCCGACGGCCATTGCCAACGATACCAACCGAGGGAATCGTCGAGACCGCGCTCGTCCCGACCTTTTCTCGTCGTCGCTTCAACTTAGCGCCTCGCTGCGAGCACGTTTTACGTTTTTCTGCGATGTCCTCGACGATATTGATCTCACGAGAAAGCGACGGAAAGCGTGACGGTGAATCGTCACTCCGGTAGGTGCAGGTCGCTCTTTTCGTTTTCATTTCGTCGCGCTTGCGAATTTTTTGCGCCGCTGCGAACGCGTAAGTACATTTGGATAAATCGCGTTATTTTTGCGACTGTCCGTACGTCGAATGGTCGCGCGTAGATTCTCGTACGAATAATTAATACGTATATATAATTATATTGTGTTACGCGCATTCAAACGTCAACGACTTCGTCGGTACCTGTGTACTCTTTCCCGCCATGATTCCATTTTGTTTTTCTTTTTATGACTGACGATTTTGCCGCGATTATATAAAATATATCGAACTATCGAACGTTACTTAATTCCACAGTGACTTACGATAATTCACTCGTTTACGCGGAGTAAATTATCGTAAGGGGTTTTGTGCGGTAACTTCCACGCGAAGGAATTATCGCAAGTTACTACAGATGCAACGCTCGCGTAAACGTAGAACGTAATAAAAGTCGTCAGTCGCGCTTGTCACAACGTTCTAATAATGGACGTGCGCGTGTGCGCGTGTCGATGTAGAGACGCGCGTGAAACGCATGCTCGTGGAACGTTATTCCGAGCGTGTAACGGGACGTCACGCGTTCGACTCACGGCGATTTCCTGCGCTCCAGACGTTTACGGCGCCGAAATCGCTCCCCGATGTCAACGTCGTGCGACACGAATCTTAATTCCCGCATTCGAACGAAACGCGCCCCGAGAGGGGCAAATTCTCGAGAAGAGTTGCGGGGAGATTCGCGGCGACGCGAGAAGATGAAACGCGTCAAATGTATCAAACAAAAATGTACTTTTATCAGACTACTTTTACGTATACAGGACACGTAATTTCAGATCTGTTAAATTTATACAAAAATATACAGAATTTGCCTTACCCATAATAATATACAATATTACATGACTGCGTCTATATAATAAATTAATAATTACGTATAATACAAAATTATACAAATATACGTTTTTCGTAAAAAAAAAAGACGTCTAGCAAGACGTCACGAACGACGTAAAGATTCAAAAAAAGGCCGCGCGCTTAACGTAAAGAATCTTTTCTAAATATCACGATATCCGGAATTTCTTGTTTTTTTTGTTAGATATGTAAATACTTCATAAACAGCATCGCGCACTTTTTTCCTCGGTATATCGTTCGTAAGTTATATATCTTGAGAATTGACGCGTAGATGAAGCACGGTTTTCCCCTATACGCGTTCGTTATTTCTTCGGAATGTACCGTGTGCGACGTCTCTTAATTTCATTGGAATATTAGACGGTCGACAAACGTAAGTAAGAAGCGACGAATATTCTGAGGATCTTGTTGATGTTCTCTGTAGTCTTCAAGTCGACGTTGTGTCGATTGTCGCCAGACTTGTGCCAAAAGGGCGGAAACGGGGTCGGTATTATATGCAAAATAGGCACGTCTGGAAAATATAGAAAACGCAGTTTTACCGTAGGAACGTGCGCGAAACGACGTTCGTGCTTCGCGAAACAATTCGCGGGAAATATTTACCTTTCCTTAGAAAAGGGATATGATCGTCTTCGATGTGCGCCTCGAACGAGTACGGTTGAAAGTACCTCTGTTCCGGTTTGCCGTACGAATACGATTCAAATTTTCTCATTTGAGCTACGTTCTTTTCGATACTGACCAGCAAGGAGTACCACTTCTCGGTGTTTCTGAAGTAATTGTAAAAAGTCGGGTCAGGCGCGCCTATCAAGTCGAGGAGGACCAATATGTCCTGTAGAAAAATTCACATAAATGTTAAATAATGACTATACAATAATATCATGTAAATTGGAAATATTTATACGATACGTCAATACTTCTAATGATACATCCGTATTGATAACGCGCGCGCGCGCGCGTAAATACGCGGTACGTACTATTTTATCTAATTCAGAGAAATCGATTCCTTCTCCGTAAGAGGTCCTTTTATTGTGCCATTGTTTAGCCAAGTGTTTAGCACCGTAAATCGAATCGTTCGGACCCCATTCCTCGAACGCTTCTTCCCCGTCGAAGAAGATAAACATCAGGCTGACATCCTGCTGTTAGATACAACGCGTAACACATATATAAGTACAGATTTTTCCAAAAGTTTCGTACATATATGAACCGTTGAGTCTCGTAACATTCCGCGTAACTTACTTGTTTAGTCAAATATTCGCTCATGACGGTTGCCAAATTAATTAGTTGAGCGCATGGCACAGCACTGTCCGTAGCTCCAATAAAGTTCCCCTCTCTTGTATATTTCGAATCGTGATGGCAAGCCAGCGCCAGATATCTTCTTGCATTGGGATTTAATTTCGCTATTATGTTTTCGAACTCCAGCTCGCCAAATACAGGCGTGTTAGCTTTGAATAAATCCGATTCCACCGTCCAACCCAGATTTCCCATTGACCTCTTGATATACTGAAAAAGAAGCATACATTTTTTCCTGTTATTTGTAGATCAGATGTAACGACACTGTGACGTTAGACGATTAAAACATTTATCGTTACCATGCTTTTTCCAAATAGAATTTCTTATACGGTGATATTTTATCATAAGCTAAATCATTATTATAAATAGTATTCAATTCTCGTTCCAATTTTCATCGACGACAAGATTCAACTAAGCATATGAACAAAATGCTTACGTTTGATTTCGTAACGCGACGGTTGCGCAATATTTAATTGTCAACGTCGAGTCTTACGTTCGCCGTTTTAATTTAAAATATTCTGTTCGCGCACATTTACAATATTTTTCACGTTTTTACAAAGTAGAATTTTACATATCGTGTAAAAATTAGTTTTTTTTTTTTTTCGAACTTGTCGGCTAAACGTTATCTTTGGCTGCGTTCCGATATTCACCGTCAGTACTGAAAATCTACAATGTATACGTTACGTAAACTATAGATTTTCAGTACTTGCGGTGATTATCGGAACGCCAGCCTTTGTGTTTCGTCGTGAGCGCGGAAAATCCAAAGGAATTAACATCATTTTGAAACTCAGTTTCGCGGAAATGAGAAATTCCGGCGCGCTGCTTTTTCCACGTTTGCGCCTTACCTCCTTTACCGTCGCGTGCTCGGCGGTCCCCACGATCCTCACCACGCATATGTTATCCAAGACCTCATTCATGTGGGTGACGTTCGCGAGACCGGACAACGTGGCGACCTGTTCGTTCGTCAGCGAGCCGGGCACGTGATAGTACTGAAAAAATCACGTAATAATAATGACACTCGTCGTAAGTCAGCCGGTGACGGAACGTAACGATGGACCGAAGAGAGACGGAAAGAGGGATGAAAGGAGGTCTCCTTCCTCCGCGAGGAAGATGGGCGTGCAACGCGAGGGAAGACGCGCGCGCGCGGCGTTCGTTTATATACGTTTACGTACTTTCTCCCTTGCGAGGGACACCTCCCTCGGGCGATCTCGCTCGGCCGCGTGCGGTGACACGACGACGGCCAGGAAAAAAATACATAGCGCGATCATATCCGTGCTCCGTGGCAGTCGCGCGTCAACCGTCAACTGTGAACGCATCGCGGTGTAAAAAGGACGAGAGCTCCGTTCCTTTCGGCTGAGTTCTCCATCTTTCCTTCTTCTCTCTCCGCGCGACGCTTCGCCGTCTTCGCCTTAACGTCTGTCTCACTTCGAGAAGGGATAATTATGTTGCGTAAATCATCTTCGCGAATGCGCAGTGGATGAAACGTTGGACCCGCATCATGCCGAAGGGAAGCGGCATGGCTGCTAACATCGCGTTGCGTTCGACGGTAGAAGTTACAAACAGCTTTTGCGCTGCGCTGCCGACGGTGTCAAAGATTCTGCACGACTCCGGTACGACCGTTCCTAACATCGAGACGCTGTGGATGATGGGGCTTTTATCGGATATAGATAATTGAATAAAATATATTGCGACAGAGTAATTGAGCCGTCGTCGGATAAGAGGCTGGCTGAAGAAAAGGCTGTACCGTGAAAACAAGTGACGCGAAAGAATTAGCAAGGAATCACAATATATATGTAGAAAAAATGCGAAACGAAATTAATGGCACATTTCTTTTCTCTCACTTCACGATCATCTCGATATATGAAATACGGAAGTTAATTTAGGTCGTTCACGATCAAACATAAAGATAATGGTACCAATAATGTTTAGCTGATAAATTCGATAACGGTAAAAATAAAGTTAAAGTTAAATGACAATTTTAAAAAAAGCTTAATTTTACTAACAATTTTTTATCACTCTTGAATGCTTAATCATTTCATATTTCCTTCCATGATTACAAATTTTAATTTTTATATACTTATACACTCAATTTTTATTTTCAATTCATGCATTTGAGATCAATTTTTAATTGGGCTGTTACCCTATGCAATGAAAGAGAAAGAGCTTGTAGATCAAATTACGTGATTCTTAGTTACAATGGCATTGTGACTGTGTCAACTTTTATTGTAATTCAATATCAATAAGGTTGAAACCGACTGTCGGTCAAGTAACAATCGCCACTGTAAAACAGCAATGCACTTAATTATCCGATATGTATAGGTACAGTCTGATACAGTTATAACGGTGTCTAAATCGTGGTTAACGACTTTTCGCGGTAATTTCAGATTTAACGATCTGGTATGTTCTGAAAATTAAGTTATATTATGCGTGGTATTTTGCGAAACTGTTTCCTGATTTTTTAAAGCCTTAGCAATTATTACCTTACAACACGCAATTATTTAAAGAATCCGTATGTAAACTCCTTCCCTCTTACAAAATATATAATTATACCTGGATTATAATATATATATAGCTACACATTTTACGGTATAATTCCCGCAGTATTGCGAAAATCGAAAGATTGAGGACAATGGAGAAATGTCAGATACAAATGCCAACTATATTTGATATATATGTATATATATATATATATATATATATATATATATATATTCTGTTATTTATTTTATTATATAAGATCTTATAAATTTTCGCTAATTTTACTTTTTATTTTAGTCTTCTTATACTTGCGTTCATTCCTAAATCTTACTTAACTTCATCACGCAATTACATAACTATATTTAATTTAGATACATTTAAAATTCTTTATACTTTCATAATATAATCATAGTTTATATCCTTTTACAAAATATTGCTGTTTGCTCGCTTATAAAGAGCAAATAAAAAGTAAACTACGAGGAGAGATAAATTAAAAGAGAAAGTTGAGATGTGTGTGTACGCGTGTGTTTGTTTGCGTGCGCGTGTGTGTGCGGAACAATCTATCCGCATGTAGAAATGAAATGCGGAAAGAGAGGGAAAGAGAGCAAGTCCAATTGAGTTCATTTGCCGAAAAATATATCTAAAATAATTGAAATATTTTCCTTTACTTCCTAAAACGTCTTACATACAGATATCGATGTAACGAACCATACAAAAATCAACGTTATATCAAAAGAGCTATGCGTTAGACGAACTTCGCGAATCGTTATCGCGTAACGATCCTATATAGCAGCACCATATATTATATAAACATTTACGTAGATCGTATACGCCCGAGAAAGTAGCTTCGACCTTTTCAAACCACATTTTTAATTTATTTAATCAAATATTGCATCGTACACGCACATCAATGGTTGGATAGATTTTCATTGGAAATACAATTAATATAAAGTGACGCGAAGGAACAAGAAATAATTATGATTTCCCTTCAATTCACTTTTATATCTTTTAATTGCTCGATGCGTCCAACTGAAATCTATCGTTCCGCTAGGCTCGAAGGTGTTAAAATCAGGTTCGCGGCGCTCAATATTCTTGCGAAATCGCGATGCTTGCTTTTACATATACGTATAGTCGGGATATTTATTTAATATTTGGTACTACCAAAAAAAAAAGGAAGGCGAGAGCGTTCACGAACGTGATGTTTTCGTATTCGTGTCCTTTTTGCGCTTCGCTCGCGCGACTCGACGACGTTTCTCCTTCCTCGCGGGTGAGAGAAACTTGAGCTTCGTTCGCGTTAAATAAATAATAGTAAACGCGCGGCGCGCGTCAACGCGAGCCAAGCTTCGCGGATCTAAATTCAATCGACGTGGTCGATCGAATCGGTTATACAACGGCTCGCACGACCGTTAAATCCGCGGCGGTGATCGCGCCCGACTGCGTTTTCCGTCGGGGTCCCTCTCTTTTTTTTTGCCGTTACCGTGATGAATGAGCCGTCGATGTAACGCACGTTAATGGGGATTCGAGAAAGCTCGGTGAAACCGATCATCGGAGCCCGATGGAAACGCGTGTCGCACTCGCGAGCGCGGCGAATTCATCGCCCCCGCGAGCAACACGCGCGGAAAAGATGCGCGAGGGACGATCGATGTCTTACTTATCGAACTGGAAAAATATTAAGTAATCTCGCTCCTAAAATGTTAAGTACGCGTATTTTGAGCAACCGTCTCGCGCAAGTCGGCCTTCCCGGGCAACGCGAACGTCCGAAAGACGCGGTAAGAGAGTCCAAAGAAATATTCATCCCTCTCATTTCTCGGACTTCTTTCGGACCTCGGGGTCTTTCGGACTTTTGCGCCGCCCGGGTTCTTGCTTTCGGTCGGATGGAGTCGAACGATCGGTCTATCGCGGGAAGAAATAAAGAGCTTTTGTATTTTGAAGAATCTCATGGCGTGATCGTAATCTCCGCGTGATATCCGGAGCCACGGATTTTGAATTGCGGGTAAATATAAATTTACGTCTGAGGTCGACGGTACGCGCGATCGCTTCGGATCGACAGATTTTCTGCATCGCGAAGCGCGATCGACGGATCGACCTCGGCGAATCTCTCGAATTCCGTGTTGAGTTATACTTTTGGTCCTCGTTCTGCTAAGTGAAACGCGAATTTTCGTTGCTAGCGACGAGCACTGGAGCGCCCGGGACACTTTCTTTCCATCGATGCCGATCGGCCGAGTTTCTTCAGTAGTTGTAGGGCCCGTACTGGGAACCGTGATAATACGGTCCCGGATACGCCGCCGCCGGTGCCGGATATCCGGCGTACGCGTACTGCTGCTTCTGCGGGTACACTGGAAAAAAAACGAAAAGGGAGATTAGACTCGACCTGACTTTGCTTCTGTGATAAAGGAAAAAGGTACGGTTCTCTTAGATAAATGAGCTTAAACGAGATGACGATCTATTCTGCTACGGTTAGTTTCATGAAAGTCAAAGGATGAAATAGGAACGAACGTTCACTACTTTATAAATGACGCTAGATAAAGCGATGGTTTAAATTTACTCCTTTACTTCACAGGCCAAAATGTGTGTTTACCAAGGTATATGCTACGTCATACGTAATCGTTAACAATATATGTTTAACACGTTGAATTGCTGGGATCTAATTCGCTACGTGTCTCTCCGGTAACGCCGGAATGAAATTTTCACTATTAGATCCATATCTCACTATATTATATAATACAATTAAATTATGCAAAATTATTATGTAGTACATTTATTATTTTAGACTATTATATTAATTATATTTACAGAATTATACAAATGTTATTTTTTGAGTTTGGTATAGCGCCGATAATCGATGCGGCATTCAACGTGTTAGAGAGTATACGCTTTAATATTAAAATATATATATTTATTCGTGATATAAAGTTGAAAGGACAATGTCGACCTTGATTTTATCGAGAGGAAATAATTATTTTCTTATTTTCTATTTTCTCTTTCATGTCTCTTTCGATCGCCCTTGCCACATCTTCGAATAATTGATCCGCCGAGAAATGCATTTACTGTTCCACAAATTTCTGAGCCGATTTCAAGAAATACTTTGCATCCGGCATTGCGAGACGCGACACATTTGTTCTCTCCGTCCTGCGTATAAATTGAATTCCAGCATCGATAAGTCAGTGTATGGGGCTGAATGCGCAAACACGGAAATTCCTTTGCGGCTAGAGGTCGGTGGGTGTACGGAACGGAAAATTAGGCAAGTATGTCGCTTTCGAGCGTCTACTTCTGGATATCACTGGTTTTTCCGTTCTTTTGCTCGAAGAAAACAACAATTATCTCACACGAACGTCTATATTTCCGCGTGACTAATTTTCTAAAGTTACTTGTAACATCGGACGATGACCGAGGATCGCATTATGCAAAGATTGTAAATAAGATTTTTGCATAAGGAAAGCGATAAGAAATTGTTTGAAAAAAGAAAGAAATTTTGATCTCGATTAAATTCACGCGTTTCCGCGTGTATTTATTTTTTAAATAAAGTTCATGGAAAAAGCACGCGACAAAAACTTTGAAATCTCTTATACAATTTACTAGTATATAATCAATATTTCTGCTACCACAAGTGTGTAATTTTGTAAAACAAAACTTCTCATGAGATTGATCTTTTCAAATGTAAATGATAGAAAAACGTCCTTATATTGGAAGGAATTTTTACAACGTGCATGTGTAACGGGAGGAAAAGTAAATCGCTGAAAATGTTAATCATTCGAGGCGTTGCGTTTTCTTCCTAAAAATTTCGAAATGCATTTTTATGACGGTGTGCCAAGCAATTCTGCAACCCGGTCGATCATCCGGAGGAGAACTAGAAAGTTTCCTTCAGGATTAGAGCGTGACAGTGCTCCGATCCGCGGTGGAAACAGAGCGTGAGGCGAACAAGTAAAAGTCTCGCGAGAATGAATATTGGCCGTTACCTTCCACGCGATTATCAGTGGAATTTGATAATCGACCTGGCTAAATCCGTCGCTCGGAATCGATCTCGATCTCGCTTTTTATCCTCAATAATCACCTATCGCTAATGGAACACAATCGTTGCACACCCGACAATCGGTGGCATTCGTTTTTCATTGATACGCGTATACGCGTTTCCGATCTCTATTTTCAATAAAAATGCGGCTTTGGCGGTATTAAGGTATCGAGAGCATAGATGCAAATTTAAATACTCGGCAGACCAGTAATTCTCCGCGCGGCTTCGCTCCTCCGATCATATTAAAGCTGTGGTGTGGGAAAAATTGCGTAAAAACCAAATCTAGAATCTCGCCGTGCAATTCGCTGCGATTTCAAGTTAATATTCATCGGAACTATATAGTTTCGCGCGCGGCCTCGTTTTTCGCGCTCGCGAATTCGCAGCGAAAACTAATGTTTTCGAAACATCACCGGACTCTCTCGCCAGTAGGATTAACATTACATTACTCAAACGGTATGTGGGGAGAGAGAGAGAGAGAGAGAGAGAGAGAGAGAGGGGGGGAGGGAGAGAGAGAGAGAGAGAGAGAGAGAGAGAGAGAGAGAGAGAGAGAGAGAGAGAGAGAGAAAGAGAGGGATCGAGATCTTTTTATATACAAGGCGTTATTGGGGTCGAGTCTCTTGGTTTGTGGATACGAGTTATGATTAAGCAATTAGATTAATCTCGTTTGTACGTATCATCGTTCAATTAGTTCACGAAACTCTCTTCAACCCCTTGGGTATATATTACAACCGCTTACTAATACATATAATCTGAATATCGGATAAGCTAAATCCTGAAATAATGGGTATTATTTCTCATCCAATATTGTTCCTTCGCATAGATGACAGTATCCATAAAATAATACGCCTGATCGCGCTAACAATAATCGTTATGCGCCAATACGGAAGCACTTGTGGCAAACCCCGTACAGCTATTAGATACTTACAAAAAGTAAATAAGACTAGGAAAACCGTTTAACGACATCGCCTGCTTCCGTGTTGACGCTTCTTCTTCTTCTTCGATTGAATCCAGTTAGTATAATGACGAGATCGTTATCCCCGTATCAAGGAACGTGTTCCTTGCGATCAAGCCCGATGATCGTAAACTAAAGTTAGTAGAACCACCTGGTGCACGCGGAATTCGACGTGGCGATTTCGTATCCCGGGCGATTTCTTCCGAGGAAGATTACGATGTCTATTGCAACTTTAATTACAACCATAAAATTGTCCGATCAGGGACAGTCTCGATGTTTTTTTGGAGTGCTTTAAACGGTATCGCGTTGATATCAACCACTGTTCGAAACTAAGGCTAAAATTATCGATTTGAGGCTTAAGTCATGTTTATATAAACAAGTACATTACACAATTTAATGATAAAATCGTATTAATATAATGTACAGAGATCAACGATATCAATGATTTAACCAGGACGTGATGAATGGAGAATCGACATCGGACTGTCAGAATGTTCAGACGTCGTCAAAAGACGCAGCGCGTCGCATAGCGATCAGGAATTGAAGTAATCGCCAGATACTGGTACGCCAGTCGAATATTCCGCGCGTAGTCGGCAAAAGCAATAGTGTTAAATATGTACCAGGCATGAGGTACTGCATGTTCATCGCCTCCTCGCGCATTCTCTCGCCCCTCAAGCAAATCGCCGCGGCGCTAAACAAGATCGCGCTGACCAACGACCAACCGACGCCGACCCAAGCGACCACGTACGACCAGTCGTACGAGATTAGCGAGTTGTCCTTCAGGACCTAGACAGTTTTTCCCCCGCGTGCCGTGCCGTGCCGTGCCGCGCCGCGCCGCGCCGGGCGTATATAACAAACAAAAAGAAGAGATACGGGGCGAGTTAGTTCGGCCGTTTCACGGTTGTCGTGTCACCTGGCATGATGTACTGAACGTTCTGGGCCTGCTCGCGGGCACGCTCCCTTCTCAGGCAGGATGCCGCGATCAGGAATAGCGTCATTGTGCCCAGACACGTAGCCACCCCCAGCCAGGCGAGGTAAAACGACCAGTCGTACCACTGAGCCGCGTTGTCCCTTAAAACCTGCGGGTAAAATTCGGTCAAAATCCGATGCGTATGATTACGCCTGCCACCTCGGTCACGTGGAAGTACTCGATGCGATCAGGTGCCTGGAAGAATCTCTTCGTGATGCAAAATAAGCGAAATTTGTCTATATGTCCATTACGTTTATCATTCTGCGGTTATTAGTCTGTATAAAATCAATTAGCATATTGACTGCAATTATGTTATTTGGAAATTTTTGGTTCTATATACGAGAAAATGTATCCGACGGTACGTGATTTTGTCAAATCAAGCGTACTCTTTTGGAAACTGTTTAATATTAAATTTTTTCAATATTTAAGAAATCACCTTTTTCGCTTATCTTGGCATAGCAAAATTGGCGTGTGCGCCAAACGTTGATCAGTTGCAGTTGACATTTAGAAAATCGTGCAAATAATTCAGACGACTCGAGGAAACGATGTAAAATCAAGTTGAGGCAATTTAAATAACCAATATTAACATACCGTATAAATTCCTATAGTCTTCCGATGCGATTGGTGTAACGGTCAACGACAACGTTTCAACGTTTTATAGAGCATTTTGATTACATTGTTGTTAACAGAGTTTCAAAAAGTAAAATTGAGTACTTACGTTGCTCCATTGCTGATAATATTCTTCCCCGACGATTTTCTCTTTTTCATAATACTCGACGCCGTGCCACAGGCCCATACCGCCAGCACTTAGCAGGCCTGCGCGACATAAACATATATAGGTCCAGTAATATTACAATAAAGAACTTTTATGAATATTCACGAATTTATGATTCAATCTTCTCACGGTCGCCGTCTAGAAACTTTCTCCGCGTATTTTTATTCGAAATATCATCTGATCGTCTCCAACAAAAAAGTTTTACTTTCTTCATAGACGAACTTTTGCAATAGTCTAATTCGCGAAGAGCAAAACAAAAGAGAACGTCGGATATTTTTTGGGGAAAAAAAAATCAAAAGAGGTGTACTGACAGGCGAATAACATCAGAATTGCCGTGGCCGTGATATTTCCTGGCGATCTTCTCCAGCAACCCACCACTCCCGTCCAGAATGCCGAAAATATCGCGAGAAAGCCGACCATGAATAGAGCTATCACGGATCTCCCCATATCTGCAACAATGATTCAGACCTATTATATCACTTCGCACTCGCACACGCATTACAATAAGAAAACCTGCATCTTCTGTTTCCACATTGACGAGAAATTTATTATGAATATTTTTGTGAAACTAGATACATATATTTTTTTCCCAAATCGTTTGCTGTTATAAACGCGTTCGCTGCCGCGTCAGTCGTCAGCGAACTTTACATTCTCGTCGCATATCGGATAGCAACGTGACCGAATTCTGAAGCGTCTATCATCATTCATATTTATAAGAGACATAATCGTACTGTATCTCACGTACGATTAACTCTTGCGATGTCGCCTTTCGACGTAACATAAACGACATGGTATAAATATACGAATTATTTTCCACACATTAAGACATTCCATATTAAATATGCTACACGGGAATATATTTTAATTTCTTTTGTATTATAAAGTGAGTTTAATAATTTTTTAAATTGTGACATACGTCAAGTAGTTTACAAACTTTTAACAAACCAAGTCTTTATTTATGAATCTGTTTTATTCCAAACGGAATTTGTAATAGAATTATTTGATCACGTTGCATCAACGATATCGGAAAAATTAATAATGGAAGGAAAAAAGGATATAAGTTTTACAAAAATGATCGAACACGTGTAAATTTTTTTTCTAGTGAAAGTGTGAACGTGTGACGAATACTGATTTTTCATCCTGATTCAATGCGACGAAAGACGAAATTTGTTCGATCGCGCTGTACTTACGTAATCGTGCCATTGCGTCGTCGGAGAAGCCCCTCGTTTGATTTTCTTCATCGGGAATGAAATAATCGATATTCATGCAGTGCGTCTCCACGGGGCTCAAATAAGTCTCAACTGCAATCAAAACAAAAAACAAATCATGATAGAATATAAGAATGTGATACAAGTGCACGTTACAGAGTGAATTGTATAAGCTATTTTTGATTAACTTTACTTGAAACTTTTTTTATTCTTCTATAATCCGAGCAAGAAAACTTGTGCTCTTTATTTGTATTGCTCGCGTGAAATTGATTAATATCTCTTTATTAATAATTCTTCTCGAGAGATTGTGGGTTCGCGAATTGCCTTTACCAATTATGAGATGTAAGAAACGTTTTACCGAGAAGCGCATGTTCTACGCTTAATTGGCTAATCGTCACCGACGTTCTCATTCCACCGGCCGCAAGATACGCGGAGTCAATGTTCGTCCAACGGCCGATCTTACGACATCGAGAATCGAGGTGCACTGCATTTTCTAAGCGAGATATATAAATGCGGAGTCCTGAACCGCGAAATAATATTTTACACCTGCGAAAATGACGACGTTGTAATTTACACCACTTATTTGGGAAATTCATGTCGCTTTAAAGAGAAGGCTCTATACGTCGAGAGCAAAATGTGTGGCTCATTGCAGTCCGTTACTAACAACTAACAATAAATCACATAAAAATAACGAAAAAAGATTAATTGGAATGGGGTAATCCAACACAAGATATATATATTTTTTAATTAGCCTGAGAATTCGCAGGGTCTTTATTTCTTCCAACTTCTTTCGCAAATATATACATTTGGGGGATATTCTGAAGAATTCTGCGTACACAGAATATAAGGATATCTCGTCATCTACGATTTCCTGTAGATATATACGTAATGTATATAATAATGAGCGACCAGTTGCTGATCGTCGTGTCCGTTTGTTCTCCGGTTGCGCGCGGAGGAGGTGCGAAGGATCCTTGAAGACGCGTCCATTAGATATCCCCGTGTTCTCGCGGGGAATTTACTACTGGGATTTATCAGCGCTTCCCACAGCCCCGGCCGCGCGCGTCAGGCGAGCGCGCGCCTCGAGAAGCACGCGACCCAGAATGCAGAATACGCTATCGCGCCGGGCGCGAAGTGTGCGCGGTATGCTTTTACCTGTATATATGTATACTTCGCGCAGCGGGGATTTATCGCGCACGGAGGTCTTTCGGCTCTTTCGCAACGGTACTCCCTCGGCGAATCCTAATCCACGAAACGCCACCTTGGCACGTATAGGGGAAAAAGGTGTAAAGACTGCAAAAGCAATCGCGCTTTCGCGGTCTCTTTCCCTGGCGAACGCACGTCTCGCTTGACGAGCCGAGACAATGACATTGTCTCGAAAACGTGATTCTCCGTGAGCCTTCAGTCAATCAGATCATTGTCGCCAATAGGATTCAGGCAGGACGCAATCTCTTAGAAATTTTGCTCCAGGACTCGAAAAGTTTCGCAATCGTATTTTAGGCTAAATAATATTTTTTTTTTCCCAACGTTAGATTCATCTTTCTCTCTCGTCTTTTTCTTTCGATGATTATCTGTTTTTGCTTCATTCTTTAGTTTGTAACTGATTGTGAGTGAAAGTATTTCGTTGAAAAGAACTGCCGAAGCTAAGAAACGGAACAGAATGACGTTTTCGAGTGATTCGATCTTTTTTTCTATAAATTATGATTTCGCTCAGATCCTTCAGTCAGTTAACATGCCGTTATTTATCTTAAATGCGTGAAACGTCCTGCGTTTTCAAAAACTGTTAACGTTTCAACGTTCTCATTAACGAAAATTGTCTCCAAACTTTTATAAAGGATACTACAAATTTTTCTTCCATTTGAGGCATATCTGCGTACACATAAAATATATACCGGTTTGCGAGAATTACTCTACCAATTCGCGGCGCAAAATTCCGTTATCGTAGGGCCGGAAGTGAGTTTTTTTCCGGAGGAAGAGCCCGGACTTCGCGGCCGGCCTCCGCAGGGCGAGACGTATACCGTTCGAGATATTTGAGATTCAGGCGACGGACGACGATGCCGCGCGGCGGCCGTTTCCTCGACCCTCTTCGAATCTAGTTTCGCCTAAACGAAACAAGGCGCCGTGCCAAGATCGTTGACTCGCGCCTAACTGTACACGCGTTATACACTCCTCGCCATTCCGGAAGAGGAGTCGTCGGCGACGGTGGCGATGCCGCGGAGCGACCGACGGTCGACGAGGAGGGCTCCCTCCTCGTGCTTTTCATCGCGCGTCGCGCGTCGCGCGTCGTCGCGCGATACCGCGAGAGGTAGATAAAAGTCGCCGGACCGGTCGTTGACTGGTTTCATCGAATTTTTCATGTGTGCACTCTCGCGACCGTACGCGCTGACCTCGATTTTCGGCGCTGGCCGACACGACGCCGCACCGGTCACGAGACCGTACAAGAGTGACGCGATACAAAGTCATCCCGTAGAAATTCCACGTATAACGAAATATTACCTGGTGGGTATCAACAGATATGCCCCCCAGAGTATCTTAAAGTTTGGATTTGTTTCGTAAACATATATAGCGGAATAGATATATATTTTTAATAATGTAATACACTTGATATGATTCGTTCATCAGATACCAAATAGATAATGGGTTAAATAATTAATTGATACGAGAGGGAAAGATATTTTCTGAGAATGTAATTAAACTACATTTCTCTAAAATGTGTTTAGTAGTTAGAGATCAGATATTTTTTCCTGTTTCTCATTTAAATTGATTAAAGAAATATATATTGCACATATTTAAAAAACTAAAATAAAATAGGATTTTTTTTAATTTTGTTTCAACCAAAAAGGGATATTTGATGCTTTTCCTAAAAGAAAACAAAATATTGATCCATGGATATTCAATATGGAAAAATGCGCGGTTCTTTTAATTTTTCACTTAACATTTCACGCGAGATCGACCGCGGATTTGTTTGGGATTCTTCCCGATGCGCAAAGGTCAAGCCGCAATCACGCGTCCCTAATAAATCGAAGCCGCCGGAAGCGGGTCGCCGGAAGAAAACGGCATGCCGAAACCGATAAGGTGTCCTCGGCGAACGGCATCGGTCGGTGAACGGTACCGCGATACACGAGCGATGCACACCGATCATTTCGATTGTTTTCCGGCCGAGCGACGATGAGAACGAACTCTCGCCCAACGATTTCTTCGCTCGCGGACTGCCGCGGATCGGTATACCGACCGATAGAATCGATTCTCACCGATCCGGCCTCGATACGCTCGCCTTCTCCTCGCTGTTTTTTTTTCTGGTCCCACGATACCCGCCGAACAGGTACCTACACGTACCGGCCTGGCGCGAGCGTATTTTCGTTCGCGAATCCGGTGAGAAGGCATTGTCTCCGCCGGTTTCAGCATCCCGCTTCGCCAGATCGTATTTTATCCGAATCGGATCGTCTGGCTCGATCGTTAACCCTAAGGCCCAGTTCAACAGTGGCCAGTTAGCTCAACTAGTAGTTCACTCTCACTCTCTGTCTCTTTTTAACTCAAAGGTTGGATAGAGACGGAGAGTGAGAGTTAGCTACTATAGTTGAGCTAACTGGCCACTGTTGAACTGGGCCTAAGTCGTCGTCTATTACGACTATTAATCTGGGATCTGGGACTAGTTCAGGTCTCTTGAGGACACCGGCGTTATGTAGGGTAATGAGGGCGATTACTCTCGTGTCCAACTAATCTGCAGGTAATGGAGACAAGGCGACTTTTTTTTTGTCACTTTACCAAGGGAGGTACCGCTACACGTTTGTGTAAGAAAGCAACCGATCGTTACGATCTTGACATCCTGACCGTCGGGATTTTGGGACGGCAGTTTCACCTGCTGTCCGCAATTTTTAGCGGAGAAGAATTGCAGTAAATTTACATGAATATTTTACAAGTAAGAAGCTAACGCGGTTTTTACGTTTTGCTTATAAATGAAGTGCGTTATGGAAAATATTTTTAATATTTTTTTCTTTTCGTCGAATATGATCTCTTTCGCTCTCACTTAATATTTCTTAATTTCTATAATTTCTTGACTCTTCTAATTGCTTGTTGTGATATCGAGTTCATTATATCGCTCGCCACGCCATAGCAACATCTCTATCAATCTTATATTTTATCTTTATTTTATATACAAATCTAATTCAAGCGCGTCGGAGGACTTAATCTCAATAACTGCTTCATTCGTTTTAAATCGATCCTATCTCGAGAAATCTCGTCCGTAACACATGACATCGACACACTTTCCTCGCGTTCACCTCGGAATTTTACTGAACGTTAACCACTGTTTCCTCCCTGCGACGGTTCGCTATTGTGCGAACAACAATGGATTTTATATGACCGCCCTAATGTATGTACGGCCCGCATCCACACGCGGCTAGCCATGGGTACGTTTTCACTTCGTAGCGCGCGCGGCGCGTTTTCCCTTCCCGTTCGAAGAATGTGCGCAACCTGAAACTTCCGGGAGAACTGGAATCACCTGTACCGCGTACCGGACTTGCAAAAGTATACTCGCGCGTATATATCTTTCTCTTCATTCTCTTCCATTTAATCCCTCGATCGCCGTCTCGATAATCGATTCGTGTGACTTGCGCGATATTTTCGGAAATCTAATTTCAAATATCGATTTCACGGAAAATCGCGTGCCTTATCGGATTCAGTATAAAATAATAAGAGATTTAAAATGCCAATCCTGCATGATTCTAAAAATAGAAATTGCTTCAGACGCAGCTTGCATAACTAGCGGCCGAAGAGCGAAATATCCTGCTTCGCATTCATGCATGGTTACACATTTTTGTTGTTAGAGCGTGATCTAAAATTGGGTCTTATCGCGTCACGTTACATCTTCTACTTTTCGTTATTCGCGTAACACGGTGCGCAAACGCGACCGACGCGGGCGACCGTTTATTTATGATATTTTTCATCGCTTATAGCTAAACCGATTACAGCACGATTTGATTGTACGCCACGCATGCTTCGCGACGCTGACGCGCTTGCATGGAAATCTCCAATTATTACGTCGTGGAATGAACGTTGCGTGATCGTCGAGGCACGTAAAAATCGATTTCACGATCTGTACGACGTAAAGAAATTACTTATCGTATATCGGCAATATCGGCATTGTTCTAATTTATTTTAAGAAGATTCTCATGCACACGCGTTGCAGAAGATAACGCGATGGATTTTGCAAATCTGAAAAGTCGCTCATTATAATCAACTTTAAGATTAGAATCGATTTTTCCAATGCTGATTGACTTTAATCGGGGTTCAATCGTCCTTCTTCGTTTAGAGACAAAATTTAAAAGAGCAAAGAATGATTGAACTATGATTAAAAATTTACTCAGCATCGAAGGAACTGGATCCTTGAACAAACCAATTTGATTAATTTATACTTCGTGACCTAGATTTGTATCGGAATAATTCACTTAATCGGCACATACTTCCTGCGATGAACGTCAAAGTGATTATATGATATTATGGCCATAATCGGGTTAATTGCGTTGATTACGGATTTAATTGACTCGGTAATTCTGAACTATGGATCGTCGCGTTTGATTACGTATAGCTGCATTTACGTATCGTTGCAGTTACGTATCTGATTCCTATAATTGGTTTAATTGTCCGCAAAGACACAGACATTGTTGGGTTTCTTCATTTATTACCCTAAAAATACCGCGATATCTCGCTGAACATTATACGACATACACCGTGCGTCATTACCGTAGAAAGTTTCTAATTGGAAAGGCGTTCCAAGCCATAGAGCGTTATACACGATGCGAAATTACGCACGAAGAGTAGGATTTGATCACATCCTTGTGCGTAACCTGCGTGCTTTTATTCCGGGTTTAAATGCCAGGATTTAAGACACGGAAATAATTGCGTCTCTTTTTTAACACATTCACCGCCACGACGCGACGGCGGCGGTCACCGGTGGCTGTCACTAAGTTTTTTTCCCCCTTCTTTTTTTTATACTTTGTCGGTCATCAGTGACTGTCAAATAAATATAATATCTGCAATCACCTTTGCAAATCATATTTGCAACTTAATACTATAACTGAAAGAATACTATAAATTATTATAAATTAAAACTATAAATTCGACACTCTCTAAATCAAGTATTTTATTGTTCTTCTTAATATACAATTATTCAATCCGGTGTGAATGGAAGATCAGCTAAAATAGCTTGGCGGTGAATGTGTTAAAAGCTACGCTACTCCACCATATGTTCTTTTTCGTGTATTATTAACTAAACTCTTTCATTCACTTATGACAAACTTTAAGAAATAGCCTCCAGGAAGGGAGACTTCTAAAAATACTACGAAAATAAATTTGCATTTATATCTGGCCAACTTTCGAGGAAATTTTGTCCTCTTTGCTTCGACCGAATACTTACTTAGACGCGGCTTGTGTTTCCAAGGCATTAACACGCGGGCGATCGGCCGATCGATCGGCACGTCGGCTGTTCGTTTCGCAACGACCGCGATCGCAACGGTCCACTTACGATGCGCAGCACCGAAAGAAAAACGATCACCAAGTCCTCGCAACTCCAACAAGTCTTATCGTCCATTAAGTGATTTAACACGAGGCTTCTCGCGATCGATACCGATGCAAAAACCTCGCGCAAGTCGATTCCGCTCGAGGACAGAATTTCGTATTTCCGTCATTACTTAGGCATTTCGTTCGAGATGACGTCTGATGGAAAGATGACCGCGGCGGTCGTTCACACGACATTTTTGCCGATTCGATTGACTTTTTCGATGCGTTCCTGTTCGTCATAAATTTGCTTGACGATAATATCGCGTACATAATACATACCTATTTCACTACGATTAGGAATTTGTTTGAAATTTTACTACAAGGCACAGACGCCGCGGTTTAACTTTAAAAACATGCATGCGTATACTTTAATATCTTAATTTTTTCTGAAAGTATATCTGTTCTCGATAAACAAGAAAGAAAGCGTCGTTTTACGATCTACTACATCGGTACTTTTCATATGAGAGCGTAACACTCGGCACTCGGCTATTGCGCGGTGATGAATCCCGGGATGGGAAAGCGTCGTGGCTATCGGGTGAAAATGTACCTTTCTCCAAAGATTGTGCGCGTCTATGCGGCTGATTATAAACTGTTAACCTATTACGTGGAGATCGGATAACCTGCGACATTACGAGATCGTAACGTAGAAAGTTTCCTAAAGGCCGCGTGAGGGGTGTCGTTGAACGAGGAATTGTCGATCTTAAATCGCGAGTATTATCGCGGACGTTGATCGAAGGCGGATAAAAGACGTCAATCCAATTCTTTGCAGTGCCTATTATTCAACGTAATTATACATACCCTACCCGCTGACGTAATATTATAAAAATAATGTAAAAACAATTGCACGAGCAATCTCAAAACTTTTTTGCAAGCACGAATATTGGATTGGCAAAATGCAAAATTAAGTTAATTGAGGTGACGAAAAGAAAATATTCGTCAAATCAAAAATAACATTTAATTAAAATAACGGAATAATTATTGAACTGCAACTTTTTCGAGATAATACGCCGAGTTGCTCACAATTTTTATCAAATCGTATATATTTTATTTATTAAACACTTGTTACTCGCAATTCTCTCCGCGTGGGAATTCTTACCTGTCGGTGGCCTCTCTTTGGGATAGCATATCCTAAATAGACCCTGAGTCCTCGTGTAATAATAGTACTTCGTGTTCATTTGCTCCACCAAGTGGCTCTGCTCGGCATGCTTGCTCGCGTATTGCTGCAACAGAAAGAAAAACCCGTCGTTAAGCGTCAAATGTCAAATTGTAATATTCAACGAAAGTTGCAACGCGCATTATTAACGATGATGAAGTGAAAGGGCAAGGAACAAAGTCGCGGCGAATAATCCGCCTTAACGGAGAGAGCTACCGGACGTGCGTTTTCGAATGCAGATGAAGTATGCGCGCTCTTCCTTTCGCGAAAATGTTATTATCGTTAGAAAGTAAGACTACTCGCGTTCCGGCGCGATAGAACATCTGTCAGAATCTCTCCCTCTCGCGTTTTTAGTGAAAGAGACCGCGAGCTACTTTGCCTTCTCAGGATTTACTCTAAGGTTTATTAGTTTATGCGAAACTATCTTAAGACTTATAGTTATTAAAAATCCAGGACGCTGAAAATTAACGACTTAGAACGGATTGGCGACACAAAAGTCGGTGTAATAATATACGCGCTCTTCCTTTCGCGGAAATGTTATTATTGTTAAAAATAAATATCGAAAATGTTGTTATTGTCAGAAAAAAAAATACCGCGTTCTTGTTTTTAGTGAACGAATTTTTAGCGAGCAACGTTGCCTTCTTAGGAACATTCTGATTTATTAGTTTACGCGAGACTGTCTTAAGACTTAATTATAAAAATCCAGGGCGCTAAAAATTAAAATACCTTTTAATTACGGTTTTAAAACGGGTTGGCGATACAGAAGTCTGATGCGTATATATAATAAATCGTAGCGTGTAGCGTGACGCTCGCGCGAGTTTCGCAGTCACGTTAAAGAACCGCCGATGGATGAAATTACGAGTGGAGAAAACGACGACCAATTTTATTTCGCATCGCATCGAAGGCAATCGATATTCCACTATACAGAGTCCGTCCACGATGGCCCATAAGAATAACCCATAGAGAGCGTTTACTCGTGCGTGTCGACAGGCAAGTTCCGTGCTTTCTCGCGTTCCTCGAGGATGCGTGCTTCGCGCGCGCATTGTCCTCGAAATTCAATTGCAATTTCAGATCGCGATGCGGTACAGGCGAGCGTCGATTTCGTCCCCATCGGCGACGATCTCATCGTTGGTAATCTTACACCCATTCGGGACTCGTCCACGGCGAGCAGGGCTTGGATCGTTACGATCTATTTTCTAGAAAGTCCGTCTTCGATTTCCCGATTCAACGTCTGGTAGAAAGTATAAATGATATACCGCGCTATTATATACGCGGGAAATCTTAACGCATGAATCGCGACGCGTGTCGGCGACGGAGAGGAACATTTCCGCGAAAACACGCTTGTTCGTTTTACCTTATTTGCGTTACACGAGTCCGCTTCTCACGAGGCATTTCGCTCGAACCGTTGTCCGCCGATCGCTGATAAAACTGTTACCGCCGTTTAGCGACAGCGTTTCTTTCAACGCTCGTTTTCGACAAAACAATATCAACGGTTCTAACGCGGTCGCCGCGCAGTCCCTTACACGATTTAACAAATTTTTAACTCGTTTCGAAGGGCCAGCCAATTTAGAATTAGACTTTTATATATTCCTCCAAATTATTTAAAAATGGTTAAAATTCAGATTAATCTCGTCGAAGGAAAATAAGCTTCAGATTAATCGGATTATCAAAGTTAGCGACGACATATTTACTAGCATAATTCATATAACAAAACGCTTATTTTATTAAAATCTTAAAATGCATTTTCAACGTGAGCTTCGTATTTACTTTGTTACTTTGTTCTACAGTAATGGCAGAAAGTATCGTCGTATCTACAGGTGGGAAACGTTAGCCGGGAGCTTTATCGCTCGGCAAAGCGATTAGTTTACGCGACGGACACACGGGTTTGCACAGAAAGCAGAAACACGTTCGCGCGTTGCGTCTGTCAACAACGACGTGGCGATTGGTGTTTCTGAAATTCCTACGGCCTACGTTCTTCCTCGATTACCAACCGATAATCGTATATACGAGCGTGACGTATACGCTGATGCTGATGCAAGGCTCGATTCAACCTTGGTGAACACCCATGCGTTCCGAGCAGCGGTTCTCTCGGAAAGAACGCGCAAGGTGAACGATGCACGTTCGCCAGAACGGTTCCATTTTGTTGCCTTACGCGCGCAGATCGAGTAACTTTGTATTGTAATAAATCGAGTAACAAAATTATATTATCGAATTTAATCATTGTCGTCGATTGACAAACGTCCCTAGATACAAAATATCAGGAGAGAGAAAGAAAGGTGGTTCCAGTCAAGTTGCATGACAAAATTTTCAAGTATCGAGAAATACTGAATTTTCTTCCGCGCACAATGCAGTTATTTAAAGAGAGTGTGTTCCGCGCGCGAAAGTTTCTGCGAGCAACAGGTGTTGTCTGAAAATGCAACACGTGAATCATCTCGCGACGGTACATATATATCTCTTACGCGAAATAATCGTCGCTCGCGGTTGGCGAGAAAAGGAAGAAAGGAGGACTCCAACGAATCCCGGTCTCGTCTAGGCCACGCCATTCCGCTTTCACGTTGTTATTTCGCCATTGCTCGCCTCAAGCGCGGGAATATCGTCGAGTCCGGCTGATTTCTTTGACATAGAAAGGAAAACCCGCCGTGGTGCTCCGCGAAGACAGTTATATTATCAAATTAAGATCCCGAATCCCCTGTGGCATTTTGTCGGAGACCGATCTACCGCTGTGTGTATATACAGTTTTCTACATTTCTGACACAATTCCGCTACAACATATCATTCCCGCGATGTCAACGCGCGAGCATTTGCAACATATTTTCACTTCGTGACATTTTAACGCAACGTCGTAGCCGATTGTATCGCGGTTTTAATCGCGGAGGGAAGCGTGATAATTATTGCAGCAACTATAGAGGTGATTATGCAAAATATTTGCGCGCGCGCTCGCGGAAATGGACAGAGGATAGCTTTCACTAAAGCCTGTCGTTCTCGTCCTCATCCCCGGCGCCGGACAAATTGTTATCGACGCCGCTTATATCGGCGTCGGTGTAAATTGTCGAGGCGTTATCGGCTTGGTTGCGAATTTGCGTTAAAAGACCGAAGGAGGCCGGTTCACCTCGCACGCGAGCAGCGAGATTTTTCGCTAACGAGCCACGTTATAAGTTGCGTACGGCAACTTTCATTTGAATTTTTATTCGCCGGCTGGCTAACTCACCAGTCGAGATCGTGTCGCGATCGTTTTTCCGACTCTGCGCGACTCATTGCACAATTCCTTGGCGAATCTGAATAATCCCGCCGCCGTTGTGCCGTCGATTATTTGAAGGGACACCGATATACCATCAGGCTTGCGCGGACACCGCTCCGATTTGAATGACAATTGATGTGATTTATCCTATTGCCGGATGCATCTAAGGATCTCTTGTATTAATCCGTCACGCCGGACGGCGAAACGGATTGTTCAATTGACAAATGCGCGATTTCGCGTATCCGCCAACATCGAGCAGTCCATAATCGACGGAGCCTCTCGTTTATAAGTTAATTATTTTTCTAAATGTTGAGCAACAGATTCTTATATACTTCACTATATTTATATCGGGCATTTTTAGAGTACAGTTATTCCCTCTATTTAATCCCAAAGTTATTTTATAGATTCTTTGCCAATCATATTTACATCGGCAAGTAATGACGACAAATCCTTCCTATTTATAATTTTGAAAGGTTTTTTAAGTTAACAAACGTAGTTTAAATATATTCTTCGCTTTCACGGGGCGCTCGGGTTAAAATCACCAATTACCAATATATACTGAAAGTTTATAGAGTCAGAGATAAACCAGAAGCCGAACTCAATACTTAATAAAACTGATATATAAAGCATTGAGATTTGATCAAGCCTCCTTTCTCTCTTTCACGATTTTCTATCTAGAGATGCAATGGTTGTCAATTACGTCGGTAGCAGTGCGAAGTTTTGTTTCGCTAGAATAACTCATTAATACATCAAAATGTATTAGGTATTCGAGAGGTATATTATTCTCAACGTATACAAGCGCTACTTTGACGCGACTTTTGCACAACTTGTCTCTGCTGAATACGATCAGTTGTGATTATATCGGCTACTAAGTATATTGGCCGAAACGTTTCTGCTTTCTACATATATCTATCCTCTTATGTAAAACTCGCTCAGCGTGTCGCTATCTGATCGCGATAAAATTCGAACGCTTTTCTCGAGCGTCGAAAGAAAATTTGCCTGGCACGGTAAAACTGATTAAGACGAATTACGTCGCGTGTGTTGCGAAACGCTGTATCGGAAAGCAGCGAGGAGTATAATATAAGGAGTAAATAATCCCCGATTACTCATATTTATATAAAGTTCGCGGACGTTGCATTTTCGCGCGACAAAAGACAGTTGGAGCATCTTCGTCGACGCGTTTGGACAGGAAGGATATATCGCGCAATACTCGAGTTTCTCCGGATCGTTTCGCTCACGAAGCCGACGTTACGCCATTCAACGTCTTTAAAAAGCGCCGCGAATCGCGGCGTCTTCGCAGCCTTGAAGAGGCCTCCACGCGCGATTCGCGACGATCCCCTTAACAGGCCTAAACTAACTTAACTTATCGACAGATACGGTCACCGATCGTTTCTTCTTTAAGAAACAAGTTTACGAAACAATGTAATTGGCGTGATCGACGTAATTTCGTGTATCTCGTTGTTTTCTATAATTTTTTCACCTAATATAACTGCCTGTGCGCATTTGCGTGAGTTTAGATTTTAATTTTTAAATGCCCAAACGTATATCGGAACGTACTCCTTCTTTCGCAGCGAATCGTAATTCTCAAATGTTATCCGCGAGAGCTGTTTCTCCGCTTGTCTCTCGAATATCGAGGCGAATTCAGGTGCGCGCATTCCTTTCCTCGCGCGCCCAGCTCGCCACGTCACCGCGGCGCGGTTCTCGAATGAAAGTACAGTGACTATACTTGATGAATATAATGCCGCGTGTACTTAACGCGCTACCGTGCGCACCGCAGGATAAGTACTAAACGGACGCCTTTATACCGGCGAGCAAATAGGGATACAGCGATGCAATCAGCTCGGTGCGATAACGCAAGCGGACTCTCCTGGCCGGCAGGATGGTGCGCGCATCGCGTAAACGCACGCTACTCATTACGAGTAATTCATTATTAAAGCGGGAGCGGCAAGGTGAAAATTATACTGCGCGCTCGTAGGTAACGTTACATTTGTATAAAGGAAAATACAGTGTGTTTCATACACGCGAGATTTAAAAAAATATATATTCGACCTCCCGAGAGAGTCTGCCTCTTTCCTTGAACGTAATAATGCAATACAGATCCAATTCGCAGAACCGGTTTTTTTTTATCTTGCAGCCTACAGTCAGAAAGAACATTCCAATTAAGATTCTCGAATACCTGGTCCTATCAATTAGCGGTCCTTCTTATAAGTATTCTTGTCCTTTTCGTTCCTACTTTCAAATATCAGGAAGAGATGTCAAAGTATCGAGAACTAAATGAACACTTTCTTCACAATATATTCTCGAGTATATATATATAAGCGAAATCTGGAATTTATCTTCCATTGGGATATTCAATGCGGACAGCGTGCACGAAACCCGTTAAGACGGATACGCGTCGTTATCCGTCTCGTCGAGATCGTCCTTCGGAAAATCGCTGTTTCTACACGTCTCCTCGGCCTAAGGATCGCCGAGGTTGTCATCGGGTCTCATCCGACAATCAACGGGGGTTTCGTTAATGTCGGGAATTTACGCGCGGAGTCTTTTCCCGTTAATCGACGGCTACCTCGCGTGCGTGCTGCTCGCGAGGAGGCATCCGAACGCGCGTCCGCTCGCGCCTACTCTCGTCGGGATGCGCGCTGCGCCGCGCCGCGCCGGCGCGGGCGACATAACTGTACGCGGCCGGTTCTCCTCGACGCCGACGCCTCTTCGCCACCCGAGCGAGGAGGCGAAGTAGCCAACCGGCCGGTCGTCCAGGTCTGGGGATCGCGCGGTTTCCTGACGCGCAAAAGAAAATAACAACGTGACGCTGCGCCGCGTCGCGTCGCGAGATCCTCTCGAATCTTGCGCATCCACGATTTTCCGTTAAGAAGTGGATTAGTGGGTAATTTGTGGATGACAGCCGATCTCGAACCGATCGGTCTACGGAAGAATCGATGCGTAAATTTTGAATGGAAACTCGACTGAGGTGATGAGAGAGAGAGAGAGAGAGAGAGAGAGAGCCGAAAGTTTAACGGAGAATTCTCTTTACCAGTAAATTCTTTACAGTAATTTTAATAGGATGCTTATTAGCTTCAAAGTTAACTTGATTACCGAGGATTTTATACTGTTCCAACGGAAGCTGTGCTTCAAGTCCCCCAAATAATCAGTGCAGTTTACTAACAATAAGCTGGAAATATGTGTATCAAATAAACAGAAATATTAATAGGCTATCAAAATTGATTTAATGGAATTGCACTCGACCACTGATCATTAAATTCGTATTGTCGAATTATACTCAATTTGAGTCATTTTTAACCATTCCTATAGGTCCACTGCTTCTATTCATTGTGTCATTAATTCAACTAAAACCAATGAAGTTAAAATAATAAATTTCGACACACATGGTAGTTAAAAATAATAAAATGTTATCTAACTCTAGATATTGATTCAAATTTCATCCTTTAATATTTAACAGTATACGCAGAACTATACCGAGCACAGAATCCGGAAAGTCCACATGGGATTTCGATATAGAATGCCAAATAAGTTTGAAGACAAAAAAATTTTGGCGAAATACTGGAAAACTGTTTCAATACCGCGCAGCTCTCGGATTTGCGACGTGATCGTTTGAGATAAAATGGAAATCACGCCTCGCGAGAATGAGACACGGGCGGATTCTTGTCGCGCGCGCGCGGCTGTCCATTTACGCGGATTCGCTCTCCCGAGAGGAGCGCTTGCTTGCGTGAAATCTCGCGATCGACGGAAGCTCGTCTCTCGCGCGTCTCTCGATTCTCGCGCAAAAGGACATACCGCGCGATCGGCCGCGCGATCGGCGCACCGAGCCGAACAAGACTCGTCGAGTCAACGCGCTGAGAATGGGCGCGGCTCGGAATGTCGATCGTTCCGAAGGTATACACGGGACGAGATCTCGGGAGATCGAGACGAGAACGAGAGATAAGGAGAGGAGAGGAGAGCCGCCTCGGCCGGCTGAGAGAAAGAGAAAAGCGCAAACGCGAGGAACGGGATAAACGCGAAATGAGATTCCGCTAACGACGAGATAATCTGATTTAATCGGGCGACAGGTCGTTATTGCTCCAGCTGCGCTTGGAGTAATAACGACCGCGGGTATTACTAACGTCAAACGGAGACGCACATCAAATAATAAAGTTTCTTCGTGATAAATAAAAGAAAAACAAGGAAAACAAATAGAAACTTTGCCTGGTCAGTAAATAATTAACAAAAATGATTTTTACTCGATCCAAATTATTTAAGTCCCGATGTTTCGTTGGATTCGGTCCTTCTCAAGCGTAAGTCCAAGTTAGAAATAATTTTAAAAAATATCACACAGAATGTTCCATCGTAAGAATGATCATTAATCGCGGAACGCTCTGAGGAATTCGTCGTACGATGATCGTATATAGGTATATATATATTTTTTTATATAAATTGTGGCTCTCAAGCATAACAGCTTAAATACGGCCAGATGATCGTATGTTGAATGGATACGCGGCACACACCTACTTACATGCTGGATGACGCGTGGAACGCGCGCGTCCGCGCATCTGTCATTTGATAATTCCTATTCTTACGTTCGCCCGTGCTGGATATGATTTTTGCGTTGCACAGGAAATTACATCAACGTCGGAATATTTCGCGTGCGCCGAGCTGCGTTTTGCGTCGAGCCGTGGCGTAATTCGCTACGCCAACGAATCGATGTATCATTCGAGGCGTCCTATTAAAATGCCTCTCAAGTCGGAACTAAAAATTTCGATTCTGTAAAATTATATACCCCAAAGGATTTAAATCAGAACATCCGAGAAAAAACGCGAACGTTTAAAAACCTCATATCTTTCGTTTCAAAAGAATCTATCGACAGAAAAAATTGCTTGGATGTGCGAAAAAAGGAATGCGGTCACTTTGCACAATGGATCGCGTTGCAATTGTTTTAATCGTCGAATCGACGATTTATGATTAATTGCATCGATTATTCGAGATGCTTGGTTGACTTGATATTTTTGTCTCGATCGATTTCATTTAGGTAACATAGACCTTCTTAGCATTGACTTCGGTATTCAAAAAAACGTCCGCCATGATCAAGTTAACCGAAATTTCTCGTTGAACGGAATCAAATATAGGCTCTTTCAAGCACCTCTCGCTAGTGTTCGTTGGCATTTTCCTTAAATGCCACTGACATCTTCCCGATTCCACGAAGAACTCGTGAGAACAACGTCCGACTTTCAACGACCCTAAAGGGTAAACTTGACCTTCGACCCGTGCGTTCACCCGCAAGAAGGACGGCGGAAGTCGCGGGAAATTCTACTTCCTATTCTCCCCCTTCTCGAGGAAGAACGCATTCCACTTGGATCTTCTAATAGAGATTACGCAATCTTCCCGCTAATTAATGCTACTTTTTGCGAGGTTCGCTAATTAACAGTAATTTCTATCGGCCCTGTTCCCAATTGTTCGATCGTATATTTTAACTTAAAAAATTAATCGTGTGGAACAGTTTTTTATATCCTGTCTCCTGTTACGAATTACTAATAATTTCGAAAAAGCGAAGAAATTACAGACATTTATAGCTTGTTTTCGTATAAGGTATATTTTACCCGCTAGGCAAGCGTAAAAATTTCACTAAAATAATTTTTTTCTTCTAATCCTTAAAAGCATACTTCTCTCTAAACGAAGCCATACGAAATATTGAATTAATTTAAGTAACCGTCTAGTCTTTAAATGACAAGTCGCGTCGCGATTGCGAGTAATTTTAGTGTATTTATTTTAAATATAGTTCATAGTTCAAACGGATTGTGGTTACTCAAAAGCACGATATATAATAGCAACGATAATACATAATCATAGAAATTACTATAATGAACCGTTGACTCGTCGTATATTAGTAAATATCTGTTGTGGAAATGGGATTATAACGATGTCGGAAATTGTGTCCATTAACGCGATACAATTTACGTGTCGCTGCGTGAGCCATGAAATTGTTATCGGTAGAGAAGAATGAGGAGAGAGGAGGGACTCTCTGAAGAAAGCCCAAGGACCACGGCCGCGCCGCAATCGAGTTTCTTCGCGGCGTACTCGCATCCTTAAGGATGCGGAGGATGTGGAAGAAATTAGATTCACGAGCGCACGGGCGGCTGATGACATCAGCTCTGGCCGTCAGAAGTAACGAGATCCGGATGCGATCCAACTTCGGGCAGGAAGATGGCCATTTTCATAAATGATCGAAGCCCTCGCTCGGCGCGGGGACCGTCCGCCGATTTACAGCGGCAGTTTCATCAGAATTTGCATAAAAGATCGAGAGAACGCGGAGCGGAGAGGAGCGTGTCCGTGGCCGAACCGAATTAGTTCTCCAACAACGACAGATTGCATACATTAACGCGACGCCGCGCCGCGCCGAGTCCTTGCAAACGGGCGAACAATTTCCATTGTAACGCGTTTCTCATAAGAGATTCCTCGATGCGCCACGTAGAACGTACTCGCGACAGAAGTCGGGTGTCTTTAATCTACTCGTCGCGGCGTCGTCGAGATCTCCTCTCGGCGCGATAATTCGATAAGAAGTATCCTCGTGCCTTCGCACCTTCTTCCGTGAATTATCTACGAGATAAAAGAAAAAACTTTCCTCTTTAATTCTTCTCACGAGCGCGTGCATCCTACCTGCAATGCTATAGGCTTTTAAATACAGGTGACGCGGCGAAGATACGATTGAAAGGAACGAATTTTTATCTGAAACGTCGGATACGAAGATACGTTACTTTGGAAAATCCTTGCTCGTTACTTTAGACAAATCGGTTAAGGTAGTATGTTTCCGGTTGATGCGTTCCTTTGGAATGCGGAGACACGCATTTGTGTAAAAGAAAAGCGCTCTGAGCGCTTTCTCGAGAAAACGGAGAGGCGAAAGAATTTGTGTTTTAAAGTAAATCAGTGGAGGGGCATATCTTAAGGGACGCATCCATAATTTTGGAATACATATCACTGAACTCATTGTATTTGAAGTTTATCGAGATCGGAAGTCAAATTGATTGGATTTTTGTTAAATTATGTGTCGTGACACGAACAACGCACATCCTTTTTCCAGATATTTCTAAATATTACACTTTCTAATTCGAGGCCATTCCTACGGACATATGTTAAAGTTAATCGGTGTTTACATCTAATTAATTTTGCATCTAACAATTAGAGAGCAAACCGAACTCGATTTATCTAATATTTATGAAAATATCTCGGCGCGGAAATGCACTCGAGCTTCGAATGCGTCTATTATCTTTTTCGATGTTTTTCCAACCAGAAATGATAAATCAAATCGACTTTAATTCGACTTTAATTCAACGTTGATGCGTCAATTCGAGTACTGGTATTTTTATTACCCCTTTGACGTCATCATAATTGTTTTTATATGTTAATTGAGTAATTAGGAATATTTTTCTATACGATTTCTAATGTCTTTCAGCCAATTCTATATCGAATACATTATATATATATATATATATTGTGCTTTCCAACTTTTTGTATTAAATTCGATGTAGTCAGCCGAAAGACAATAGAAATTTTACAAAAATATTTGCAATCGCTCAATTTACATTATGTATCTTATGTAAAAACAATTATGATGAGATCGAAGATGAGATACAACAAAGATACTTTCCAATCAGTATTTATCGACGTCGAATTGACGTCTATTTAATTAATCATTTCTGGGTTAGTGTTTAAGTGTATGCGTGATAAGAATGGATGAGTGTGGATAAGACGTTATACTTCCTGGCTAATTTTTTTTGTAAAAGCTGAAGTAAATAAATCTATCTATCTTAATTAATCATTTCTGTCAGAGAAGCATCCTTTTCTGTAAATAAGCGCGACTCGCGTTATCGCTTCCACTTCTGACTTTCGCGCGTCTCTCCCGCGTCTATCCAAGCGCGATCTCGACAGAGCTGAGGCAGAATCGACGGGACGCCCCTCATCTCGGTATCGGGCGGGGAGGATCGGATACGAACCTGGATCTGAGCGCGCTTGACCTCGGTGTAGAGCCAGTTGTCCGTGGAGAAGGCGATCGCCAGGAGGGCAGTAGCGATTATACCGGTTATGGTGGCAAGAGACAGCGTCACCGCGGAGCACGGCATCTTGGTATTTTATCTTCGGTATCTTTTCTCTTCCTTTCTCTACTCTTCGTCGTCGAGGGGGCCCCTCTCGGTCTTCTCACCTTCTTTCTCTCTCTCTCTCCCGTCTCTTCCGTTAGCTTCACCTCGCACTCACCGCGATTACGTGGTGGTCGATGTACGTGGGCATCAGCGCGCACACGAGGAAGGAGAGGCTGCCACGAAGAGCGCACCGCGAGTAGGAAAGCTGGACCAAGCTGGACCACGCTTCGGCGGATTTTGGAGAACGCGGGGGGCGCGCGCGCGCGCGCGCGCACGACTCTCACGAATCCCGCGGGATCGCACCGAGGGGGTGCGAAGAAGGGGGTCGAGGGGGGAAAGGGGAGGGTTCGACTGGTGTACCTCCGTGCCTGGTATCCGCGATATCTTCCGCCGTTCTTCAAGATGCGCGCTCCGCCGCGATGCACATCACACATGCACCACCGTTCCTGTCGCAACGGCAACGATACTAACGGCTCGACTCGACTCGACTCGACTCGCTCCCGACTCACCTCGAAGGAAAGCCAGCCGGAGAGCCGGCCGAGAGAGCAAGGAGAGAGAACCGGACCCCAGGTGGGGATGGACTCGCGTAGCCTCGGGCAGGTATATTACCTGTGTTTTACCCGGCAGCGGTGCTCAACGCGCGTGATCCTGTGTCGCCCCGTTGCACCTGGCGCCGGGAAAGGGAAAGATCGAGTCGATCATTCACTCTTGCAGAATATTCCCAGAGGATATCCATCGCGATGCGGAGAAACTATATCTATTATTTAGCGCGTTCGAAACGAACGCGATCGCGACGAGTCCGCGAATGGTATTCCGATTAAGATGCCGCGCGACACCCGAAAAACGATATCGCTCTCCTCGGAAACGCGACGCTCGAAGATTTCTACGTGCAGGAGATCGAGGCCTGCAAGATTATACTTGTTTCGAGAGAGTCTTGTTGCTTATCACATTCTAAATTTTAAAGCCGGATTAAAGATCCGACCGAGTCGTTAGCTTCATTTGAGTCTCTTCAGGATTTCTTGTGAAATATTTATTCCTACGGCCGCAATTTCCATAATAAACAATAGTCGTCGGAGCAACGCGGATCTTATTCAGATATGTGCCGATTACCTGGGTTGTCGCTACATTCGTGAAAATTCGTTTGGGATCGGTCAGAGCAGGGTAGAAGATTAGGAAGGTCGCGAACGCGACTTAAACGAAATGAGAACAGTTTCTTCGAGGCTGTGTACCTGCCGTCCGCGAACCGTTCCTGCCTCGTCCCTGTATAGCGAACGATCCCACCGCTATTGTGATATAAAGTCGGCGTAAACGCCAGGGAAAAGCGTAGGATTCCGCGCATTCTATGCGAACTCTCGGATCGCCTCGCGATTTCACAGGGTGTCGTCGTCGTCAAGATCCAGAAGCGTCAGCTCTTTGCTTTCGTATAGATTAGCTATTTATTTTTTAAAAGGAAATGTGCAGACTCGCCACGATCGTCGCGCAGGCAAATGTGATCGCGAAGAAAATGGACGTTTCATCCATCGCCATAATTAATGGGATCAAGATATCTTTAGTAGTTCCAACGTGGACATGAAAAAAAAGATATATAGATACATCTTGAAAAGATTACAATTCAATCTTTCGAAAATAGGAAAGCTTTAATAGTTTAATTAGATAAAAACACGATTAACAAACTTGTTCATAATACGTTCAGCGAATATTTAAATATGGAAATCCTATATAAATTTGTCTTTTAAGAATTTTTTTTGCAAATTATTACTCTTTTGGGACGAAGCTCTTTTTATCAAGTAGTAGTAGTAGTAAAATATGAAAGTGCAATATCCATTTGAATTTATTTAAAAATATTTCGTTGTTTTTCTTCATAATTTTCATAATATTAAATACACGACATATAAGTAAAACATATAAAACAAAATATCCAGGATATTAAAACAGGGAGATTTCCAGGCGATTAAATTACATATACTGCATATATTATATATATATACACGTATATTTACATATAAAATTATTACAATATAAATATTTTAATATAAATATTATTTAATAAACATTGAAAATATATTAAGGTACGTTACGTGTATTTTAAAATAGAAGGGTCGTAAGGTGTACCCTGGAAAGGCGATCCTTTCGCGTTCCATGCCTGCTTCAAAGTGGCCTCCATTTTCTGTAAATGCAATGTTATTTACAATTTTACAAAATATTGAAATAAATATTCGCTTTATACGTGCTAACCGAACAAGATATAGACAATTACAATTTGTTCAGACGTTGGTTTGCCTAAGACCTTCTGCTGGCAATTCCACATCAGTTCCCGCACTTTCATTTGCTCCTCTGGCGCCATATCGTCAAAATGTTTCGAACAGTCAATCTTGTTTAAGTCAATTTTCGGTTCGTCAACTGTTAGGGCTTCCCACCATCTTTCCATAGCCTTTTCAAGATGAATCTATAAGTAACAAATAAATAAATGAATAAGTAGATACCAGACAAATACATTTGATGAGATTCCAAAAAGTTATATATATAAACGTACATTAATTTGATTCCCTTCAATGCTCCATGTAGATTCACCACTTCGAATTTTAAAACTAAGTTTGCCATAAAAAATGCTATCCCATTCGGAATTTGCTGATGAAGCAGAAGGCTTCCCAACAATTCTGATCTCACTCGAGCTTATATCGATTTTGACCGTATCTTTGGACGCTTTTATATGTTCCGGTACTTTCGCAAGTACATCCAAATCGCTGAGAGTCTGGGTCCAAATGTAATTTTCTCTCACGGCTCCGTTGTAACTGTCTGACGCATGATTCGTCTTGAGCGATTGCGCGGAGGGTGGTTTAACATCGTTAGATTTGTCACGCGACGCGATTTCAATTTCTTGCGCCACTGGTGGAGTAAATCTACAGCTCTCGTCTTGCGTCAAAACCAGTTGATCCAATGTACCACTGCTGTTTGTACTATCATCGTCGGACAATGTTGCCTTTTGTAAAGATGGTGTGGTGTTCTTCCACTTGTACATGGTACTCAGTACGAGTTTCTCTGCCACTCCCGGTGGGAAGCCCAATTTCTGCTCCGAGTCCGCTTCGACATAGAAATCTGTGCTGATATTATAAAACGTTATCATATAAAATGAAATTTTATTATTTGAAGCTTCATTGGTTATCGATACCTCTGACACTCACCATCTATATAAAAAACCGAAGAAGGCGTCCAAGAAATTACTGACGTTCTTCTCCTCACGAAGTACGTGGAGAAACGTTTGATCGTGACCGGATCCCATGACTGAACGGAGATTTCTACGGAGTACTGGAAACGCTCGGCATACTCTGCCAGTTGTCGAATAAATGGAAAGAATAAATGGTTCGATTATGTGCTCGAGAAAATTCAATTATCTTGGACACGCGTTTTTGGAACCGGTCCAAGTTTCTAAGAATGTTTAAGATAACCTATACACTCCAAATTCGTCGTAATGAAGTAGTGTTGATACAAATCTTGATAAATATCTAATGAATTTCTATTAAATTGGACTATTGTGTGCGACTTGTATCGCAGAATCCGAATCTGTATGAAAAATTCGTCGTCTATTTACATCTGAAAATATTCCAGGAGCGTCAGATCAGAGAGAAGGATGAGAGGCGCAATGACGGCGATTTTCTTGGGACGCTTTTGCAGGCCGTACAGTAGCGCCACACATCCACTTTCAGAAATTGGAACTACGAGTCACATCCACTTTTCGATGCTGTCGATGAGAATTTGGTTCATGTCCGTGCTATGTATACATCCACTTTTCGATATTGTCGGTCTTTGGTGGTTCGTGTTGTCATAAACCACCAAAGACTGACAATGGCGACAATATCGTGTCGACACAAACCACCAAAGACCGACAATATCGAAAAATGGATGTATACATAGCACGGACATGAACCAAATTCTCATCGACAGCATCGAAAAGTGGATGTGACTCGTAGTTCCAATTTCTGAAAGTGGATGTGTGGCGCTACTGTACGGCCTGCAAAAGCGTCCCAAGAAAATCGCCGTCATTGCGCCTCTCATCCTTCTCTCTGATCAGATGATGCCGACATGAGAGCTGTACCCTGTACCAAGCTATATACAGCTGTTCTTTGTAGGTGCACTTTACTTTCTGCACTTAAACTGCAATAGATATACGTAATGGACATTGGAGAAAAGAGGAGAGAAGACAAAAAGTGGAGAAGGTTCAACTACAAAGAACAGACCTAAAATCTGTATCAGACTCTTCCTTGTTTGCACGCTTGCCATTAGTTGCCATCCATCTGCCACTCTCGGAAATGTCAAATGTGAATGGCCGTCGTTTGCAGGATAAACGTAAACAAGCCGAAATATAAGTTCCACAGTAGTATATCGTGAAAGAAGCAGCTGTTAATTGTTATTAAATGAAATCACGTCAAATTAAATACGATAATCTAAAATAGGGTCAACGATTGTGTACGAAAAATTTTTATATGTAAAATATTTGCCGATTTAACCATTTAACAAGCGTTGAATAGTGATCTGCAGTTTACCACACGTAATTTTTTAGCAATCCAGTATATTATATAAATAACATAATAACGTCGCTGAGAAAAAAAACATAACCCTCGCTTACTCCCGACAGTGCGCTATGGCAAGTGTTCCTGGTTTCACACTGGAAACTGCAAAAGGTATAATCCATTATGTAAATTATGTATACATTATAAATGTATATTGAAATTGTAATTACACAAAGAAGTATCTTTTTCCTCCAGCGATATTGACGGACATTCTGACGGCGCTGAACACACCCGAGAATTTGCAAAAGCTGACGGAGGCAAAGGAGAGCTCCGGCAACGAGATGTTGAAAATGATGCAGTTTGTGTTCCCACTGGTAACGCAGATTCAAATGGACGTCATAAAGAATTATGGATTTCCAGAAGGAAGGGAAGGTGGGTGGATTTAAGCCATTTAAAAGGGTGTGATGAAAGTAAGTCTGATGAAAATAGAATTCAACGATTGATCGTCATCTGTGCGCAAAGCAGGTACTGTACAATTTGCGCAGCTCATTAGGGCCTCGGAGAGAGAGGACGCCGAAATAGCTCAGCTACACAGCCAGGTCCGTTCGTACTTCCTTCCGTCGGTTACGATAAACTCCTCGACTGAAGCGTCTCTTTAGATTGAAAGGGATTCGCATATGAATTCCTCATATGTATATAATTTTACCTGAAGACTGGTATTAAGTTATTTGAGGAAAACTTATGCGAGTGAAGAAAAAATTATCCTATGCATTTTTATGGAAAAAAAATACATTTAACATATCGTTTTTTTTGTTATATACACTTATTTTAATAAATTAAATATTAAAATGGTTCTGATCTCATCACTCATCTAAAGTCTACGTGTAACATCTTAATAAGAATATTTATGTAAAGATAAATACCTTTCTTATTGAAATATTAATGAAAATGTCGTAATATTCGTTCTCTATACTTTTATATATATATAGAATAATTTAACTATTAAATATATAGATTTTAGTTAGTGCAATCAAATCTGTGTACAAATTTTCTTCTGGAGAAAAGCACCAAAGGAATTTTAAGGGTGCGTTCGGGAAGACGCTATTAATGCTATTTGCTTATTTTATCCTTGTTTTACACCTGATGAGCGATAAAGATAGAATGATGCAATAGCGCTAATAGCGCGCTTCCCGAACGCAGCCTGTGTTTAATTTGAGAAAACTTAAAAACCTTTATATTTATTTGTATAATTATTAATAAGTATATCATTATAATCTACTAAAATATATAATATTTATTTATATAAATGGTTCTTTGAATTTTTTTTCCTGCAATTACATCAGCTCTAAAAGCTAAACAAAAATATTCCACTGTTCGCACAGGGATGAAGCCGTGTATACATCATGATTTGTATATATTTAGTCACTTAAATAAGACAGGTATAAAAAAGATTGCAGATCTACATAACAAACCAAAGTATACAGGATGCTGTGGTAACGTCATCCTATATTCAACAGGCACGATGGCTAGTAGAATCGTTTATATTTTCAAAACCGTTCAAGACAATGATTGTATAATTAAATCTCTACACGTATCGTACATTTTTTAACTTCATGTCCTGGCGAACATCTGGATAAATACATATTAAATATACAATTTCACTCATACAAGCAAGTAATGTTAAAATTGCATAAAGCCAACAGAAATTATAGATTTAACGATAAATAATACATTGGAATTATTTGCTCGACGTTTACTTATTGGAACAGCTTGAATCGTGCAACTTTCTGATTTATCTCGGAGACAGGCGAATATAGTTCCCCCTTGTCAATGCTGTATACTGGCGAAGTATTCTCTTTGTATAAAACTGTAAAATGCGTCGTCATTTTGAAGAAAAAGATGCTGAGATCATGCAACAGATTTCAATAATGCTAAAAAAAAAAACCTTTTGCTTGTAACTTATATCAATGCTATTTATAAACGAGCAAATATCGCGAAATAAATAATATCATTATGTAATATCAGCGGTACGGATTATATAGGCAAGAATAGCAAATCTAATAAAAGGGCGAAAAAAAAACTCAGCAAATTTTTCTACAAACGCAGAACAATGACACGGTTTTCGAATATCCAAAACTAAAAAACTTTCTGTATATTCATTAATAACACTACGAACGCTTGACAAACGGGGAACGATATGTTTTAATATATGTGTGCTGTAGGCCGCGGTACGTCATCCGTGAATGACCGGCCTTATACGGCTATGTGAGAAATTCGTGTATACTTTGCAACGCGGTAGCTGCCCGTATTGCGGATCCCTGTATTAGAAAGCAAGCCACAACATCGAATTTTTTTTTTACAGACCATAATCGACACATCTTAAGCGTACGATGGCGAACGGAACTCTATTCATTGTAATGCTTTTGCAAATCATGATTACAGTCTCACGATCTCATTTTTCCCCCTTTTTTTTACTATAGAAAACACGTGTGTACAAAAACGCATAAACTGATCTCAATGCCAGCGTTACTTTACATCCTTCCACGACGGTGATGCGGTGTTGCTGAGCACAATCTTTCCCTGAATTATGTGATTCATACATAGAAAATAGATCGCATAGAGAAAGGAGTGTATATAAAATCTAGTCGTACCCTTTGGGATCGCTTAAGCGTTCAAAAGTTAAAACATGATTTGTATTATTATGTTGTACCTTTTAACCATCCAACCATTCACTTAATTACAAATATGCCACACTTCTACCAGTTAATTATTTGGGTGATTATTCCACAATAAACTTCAAGAAGCGAGTAGTACATGCAAAAGAAAATTTAAAAAAAAAAGAAAGGGAGACTTGTGTACAAAGAGCGTAAGTGCGCTGCAATATAATTCGTCGCAAAAAGTAATGTTTCAAGCTATCGATAAAAATCCCCATTGACGGGGACGTGTCTCCTCCGCCCTCTTATTGGTCTTATTCAACGTCTGTCCCTGCCCACAACTGCTATAAGTAAAATCATATCTTTTTTCTTTTACCGTTAACCGAAATCTATACCGTAATAGTACAATGTAGAACTGCGGATCACGTTTCGCAGTAATTACGTAGATCAGGCTACGAGAGGAACGGATTAGCCGTAGTAGTTGTGTTCGCTGTCCATGGATCCTGTCGAATCTGATTGATCGTAGGACGGGGTGGTGGTGGCGTCACAGTTGCAAATGGATTTGCTGCATATGACACGGCTGCTGTAAAATCATTCATGTATGTTCGTCCGTTAGTATAAAATAACTCTTATCGCCCACACAAAGACAGCTCAATCATTTAAACGCCTTTCAATACATCGACATCCGATACTTGTATCAATATCTTGAATAAAAACAAAAAAGATGTTATTTTATGACCTGGAGGTAGAAATACATTTCCTGTCTTTTACTTTCATTTGATAAGATTAGTTCTTATTTCAAGATATTGATTTGGACTTTCAATTTGCATATTACGAGAAAAAAAAATCGTGGAAATTAAAAAAAAAAAAAAAAAAATAAACTATCTAAAAAAAAGGGGGGAAATCCACGTATTCCACTGGAACACTTACAGGATATATATTCGAAGAAAGATTTAAATCACAGTACTCTTAAGTAAAAACATAACGCGCTTGACGTAATATATGAAAGACGTAATAAGCATAATTATACTGCACAATAGTCACCATGCATTCATGCCATATTCTTAATCATGTTATTGATACTCACGAACTTATTTCCAATGAAACGCTATTTTGTAGACATAGAGCGTGTTACAGCGTAAAATATATTCTCTTTTTCCATGATATTTAAATTATTTGTTCGTTGAATATTACATTAATTAGATTTGGTCTTTAATGGATTATCATATGATAAGAGCAATATATGCGAACGAGAAATATCTTGAATACTGGACTTCTCTTTCTCGATATTTGTACCTTCTAATCGCTAATGAAAACTTACCCGCTGGCGCAGGAGCCGATGGCTTAATCGCCGAAGCGCTGACAAGATTATCCAAATTGACGAGCGCCGAGTTCTCTCCTAAGAAGGATTGTGGCGTCTTCTTCACGGCACCGGTGCTGGCGGGAAGGTTTTCAACCATGTCACTCAGATCGAAGGGATCTCCTCCCGATGATGCCGTACCGCCTGTTTTTAAATCATATGATCTCATTACGCAAATTCAGCAGACATTAATGTTGCGTTACACAGAGAAATTTCGCGTGGTTCAAGTACCGTTGTTCACCGTCTGCGGACTAGCTCCGAGTTTTCCCCTATTGGTAATCACGTCAAATTCATCTAAATCGCTGAGGGGACTCGTCACGGCGGCGTTACCGTTGTTCTGAGTAGGAAAGCTGTTGAAGCCCGGCCCCGTGCCGTTGAAACCGTTGCTAGTGCTGAAGGTGGTAGCGGCCGAAGATACGGGTGGCAAATTGAAACCTATATTTTGAGATGACGGTACATTGAAGCCAATGTTAGTCGTCAAGTTTGAATTGTTGAAGGATGGCGACGGGGACGTCATGCCATCCTGAGCCGTCTGCAACGAGAAAATTTCAGACCAATGTGCGTTAGTACAAACATTGTGAAGCTCGAGGAACTTTAAAGGACAGATCTGTATTACCTGTTTGTTCGTCTCCGATTCGGTAGCAGTGGTAGACGGAACTGGTGACCAAGGGTCATTGGTACGCGGAGGAGATGCGACCGTAGCGGGAGATGGGGGAGGTGCACGCCACGGGTCGATAGTGGCAGCTATAATTAAAATTTAATTTGAGTCCAGTCCAAATTATTCGTCAAATATTGCAATCAGAACTTAGGAAAACTTAGAACACCGCTTTCATTATTCAGACATTACAATAGAGAACAAAGAGTAGACATATTCTCGATATAAGGATCCAAATATAGTAATTTAATACATTTTAAGAAAATTATGTGAAAAAATTAACTGATTATACCTGAGGATCCTGAGAATTATCGGAAATCGTCAAAGAGAGACGTAAGAACACATGCAAAAAAATATAAATATAAAGATTAAATAAATGTACAATCGTGTAAAGAGCACGTAGCCGCAATAATCATAATAAGACTCACTTGGTCTTTGTGGCGGAACGGGCGTCCACGGGTCTATCGCGGGTACGGGTGACGTCGTACTCGTTGTTGGAACACTCCATGGGTCGTTCTGTGGCTGTAATACGAGTACACTATTATTCTTCCACCAGTTTATCGATAACTCCACCATTTGTCAATAATAACAAAACCGTTATTCCATGCTTGTACGCTCTTCTAAATACATATTTAATGTCAATAATGTCCTCTAACATTCATCGGACATACCTTATACGCATGAAATTCAGATAAATCCAAAGACTGTGGTGCATCATGCAAAAACGATTACAATTTCGTGTTATCATGCAAAGTACGATTGTTAAAAGTTCGCAGCATAATTACCTGTACCTGTGGTCTAGGCGGTGGAGCTGTTATCGGAATACCCCAAGGATCGGTTTGTACGGAAGAGCCGCTCGCTTCTCCCAAATTTACATCGAGTAAATCCAGCATGTGGCTTTGCTTCTCAGATTGCGGAGTTCTGAAATTCATACACGTGGCATTGTCCCGTGAATGCACAGTCGGGTGTTTTTTTTCCGTATCGAGTTACTTGATTATTATGAATTACATTGGATTCCGCTGATCACTTACTTAAAATCTTGCTGACTTTGGCTGAGAGCTAACTGCAATCTAACGTCATCGCTGCGTCTTCTTTGTTCTTCTTGCTCCGCTTCCTCTCTAGACATAGCCAAGGCCAGCTGCAGTTGTAATTCTTCCTCGCCTACCGTTTGCGGTCTTGCGGCTTCCAATTCCGCTGTAAAATATACTTGTTGCGTTAATTCTTATATGTAAAGTAATTAATGTTTGCGTTTGATAGATTGCGCGAAAAATAAACGAGATATGATAAGAGAATTTAGATCAAATGTGTAAAAGAATTATCTCGTCCCAGTTAAAGTAATCTCAATTTGGAAGGTCTTGACCAAAAAGGAGTTACGAAATGCTAGTGCTTGTTACTATAAAGAGGAACTACTCGTACGTCTGGCTGTTGATTCGGATAAGTGACAGGGTTCCCAATCTTGAAACTGAAACAAGATAATAACGTGTAAATTTATAGTTTTTAATCGATTGATCGATAACACATTACTCACATCGCTGCTAACAGGTGACATTGTGTCCAGACCGTCACTTCCAAAACCACTAACCGACTGTGCAAATCTCTCTTTTGCCTTCAACGCTCTAGCTCGCTCATTTCTCAATCTCTCGTCATCTTTTAATAAGGCCACTAATTGTTTTGCTTTTTCTCGAACATTAATCCCTTGATCTTTATGCCCATCCATGTATTGAAAATCTGTGCAAAAGAATAATAGGACTGTGTTGAAAAACCGGGGATTCCTAGATTTGTTCATTAATTACAAATATACGCCAATACATTTCTGCATTTTATTAATATGTAGAGCTTTAATGTTCCAATAATATATCACACATATGAATACTTGATCTCATATATTATAAAATAAAATGTCACATTTGTTACCTTTTAAAGTTTGGATGGCAAAAATATTTTCTTTGCACTGCTGCGCTACCTTTTCACTTCCCGTCTTGATAAGATATTCTAAGAGAACTAAGGCTTTGTATACATGTCGCCAGTTTTTCCCATGATCATTCAATCGTTTCCATAGCATTTGCATAATTTCCGTAAACGCTACAACATTGTACGTTAAGTCGGCAATTTCTGCCATAAGTGTACTACTTGGACCCCAAGGATCATTGCTGGTAGCTTTTCGTACAGCTTTCTGTAGAAAAACAGTAATTATCTCATATCGATATTCAGAATGTTCACACGTTTAGCTTTATTAATTTTTTTTCATTTAAGTCTTTTTAGATATTCCGTTATTATTTTTAATACGTTAACGATGAAAAATAATATCAAGTAATATAAACAGATTTCACTAATCACCTGGGCATTGCTGTAATTATGGGCGAGATTCATAATATCTCGCCTAATACCTGCTAGATTCACCTGCATGACGTCTTGCCCTTGTCTTCTCATCTAAAATATCATCGCTACACGTTACTCAATTGTAGTATTGTGTATCTTGGTTCTGGGAACCCATATTTATTATCGTATCCGTTCCAAGGCAAAAGGAAAAAAATCACACATGTTATATCAGACGTATAGGTACAAGCAGCTATTTACAGGGTTTACATTCTACGAAGATTCGTAGTCTTTCAAAGATCTATAAATATATAAACCTTGACTAATCTTTAATGTACGCAACCTATAATTGCTATATATAATGTAAAAATAATAGCAGGTCAATTATGACGCAAGTAGCGTCGGATAATAAATATGGATGTTTTGTTTACACATGAAAGCCATGCAGCTACAAGTACGCATTATTTTAAACGTCACAAAACTAGTGATATTATCACCAAAATTTCAGTAAAAAATACAATTATAAGTCAATTAATAGCGGGAAGGTTAGAGCTAAAACCAAGGCATGCGAGGCATCAATCAAATTGCTCGTAACAAACAAATAGTAGAAAGAAATATAAATTGCGGAAAGAGAAATGTAAATACAATTTTATCTATACTATATTTGTATTATTGTTATATTATAAAATTGTACTTTTTCTTAAATATCGTAAAAGTTTATACAAGTTGCATACAAGTAAATCAAATTATACCGTACCGCTAAGCGAAGAAAGTAAAGTACAATTTACCTATATTTAACACAATTTTATTTTAAAATCTGTACTTTAACACAATTCACCTGATCCAATTATCCAATGATATATAAAAATATGCCTACATGCTTCAATGTTAAGTATAAAAGGTCATTAACTTTGGAGACTAATAAAAGAATATATACCTATATATATTTTCTTTTAATATCGTATAGAAATCAGGTTCTTTTGAGATGTGCCTATATAAAAATTTCTAATTAATATTATCTCTCTTTCTCTCTATCTTATCTGAGATAAGTATTGTTCTGGGCTACACGGAGTATAGCTCTAAATTTCGAAACGAATCGACCCCAAATAATCGTACAACAATATTTAATGCAATACTGACTTGCATAATGTACATTTGTCATCGTCATATTCACCATACCTATTATTATCGCGTTATTCCGCTGGTAAACGTTGCAAAAACTAATAAAGGTGCATTATAACAAAAAAAAACTGGAAAATCAAAATAATCCGAATATGTCACACGAGACGTAACACACATAGCAATAACTGCTTGTAAAAAAAAATATCAGATTGCTTTTACAAATACTGGATAGATATTTACCGTGAAACACAGAGATCTTCTAATAATATGCTCTCACATTGAATATAATGTTATTACGAGTGAGTTACAGTTGTTAATTCAACGGTCATGAACACATCGTTGGAATTTACCTTCTGCATCGCCATTCTTGACTAATGAAATATCGCTGGCGGTTGTTGACGAAGCTCTTTAGGTTTCGTTCCCGAAATACAGAAAACTTCCGAATACTCCGAATCACAACAAAAGCCTAGGCTATCAGATGACACGATGAATAAGTAACGAGAATTTTATAGATAAAATTTGTCACACCTTAAATGCACGATACGTCATTCTGCGTATATGGATGATAATGACACGTTAAATCTGTTAAATTAATATGGTATTATGCAAATGAATATTACATGAAATTTTTTCTTGTAAAAATCGTCGGAATTTCAAACGAGACTCCGCAAGATTGTGCATATATGCGCGAAAAAAAAAAAGAAGTAGCAGCGATGCACACGTGTTCAATACGTTTGCGAATCGAGCTGGTACGACAAAAGATTATACTCGTAGCGACAACAGCAACTATTAAATTAAAAAGAAAATAGAAAAATATATTTTGTTTTTAATAGGCACAACTCATATATATTCCCTAAGCTCCTCTTACAATTAATTACGTACAATAACGCGATTGACACGTCGTCGTAAAAATATAACAGCTCACGTATCTCAGTGAGAAAATGTAAAGGAATAACTTCACGCATAAGTATATACACGTACACGCAATCAAACATCGATTGAGATACAACGTTTACGTTGACTTTTATGATTTAAAAGAGATCTTGGAAGATCCGTGACGTCGCGCTCGATTCGAAAGTACGAAAACCAGAAACTCATACTCGTTATATGCGCTCCTCAGCAAAGTTTTCGACGAGCAACTCGCTAAATTGAACAAAGCACGTTTCCTACAGGGGAGAGAGACCTATCATCAAAACTACCCCGTTTACAGACGACAGAGCGCATGCGGAAAGCGTCCGCGGAAAGAGAGAGAGAGAGAGAGAGAGAGAGAGAGAGAGAGAGATCACTTACACTGACGGAGGTAAAGATGCTGCACCTTCCTTAAGCGAAACTGTACTGCTCTTCTGGAAAAAGAAAAAGAAACAGGTGAGGCTTTATCGACCTTGCGGCGTGTTTCTGTTGTGCGTTCCCCGCCTTATCTTATCGCGGCGCGGTGTGATTTTATTCCTCATCGGAGCAACGTTACCAAAATCCGTCTGATAATTATTATATACAAAAAAAAAATCATACGGAGAGATTGTTCTCGATATTTAAATGTCGCACGAATTAGCAATGCCTTGAGATTTTGAGCCGCAGATAATGTTTCTCGACGCCGTTATTGTTTCCCCCATCTCTCCGAGGTGACAATCTAAAGATCTTCCATAGCATCCATTCGCGTTTATTCAACGCGCACGATATCGACGTTGTTATTCAAACATTGCACTCCTTTGTAATCACACATGCATCTGCTTTCGCGGCACTGACTGAGTCTTCTTCTCCCCGCTGTCGAGCATGACCGCGCAGGATATCGTCGCTCACTGTTTGCGGAAAGTAAAGAAGAGTATAAACACAGCCGACAATGAGCTGGAAGAGCCTTAATCTGGTTACACCAGATAGAAGATATATCACAGCGAGCCCGATATCCTTTGCAAGGCTTCCTTCCGTCGCGTTAACAGCATTATACATGTAATTGACCGCGAAAGTATTGATCATTATCCTCTCCGTGTCCTTTTGCACTGCTCCGCTGACTTTCTATTCCCCGTGTACGCACAAAGCTCGCTCGCACGTGCGTAACTGTCAAGACCTGTCACGTCGGAGTTGGGAAAACCATCAGCAACGGCGCGGCGAGATGCGGTAAACAATCTGCTGAGGATGATTAACACACACTTTAGAGAATCTCCGTGAAAAGAACAATCACAAAGGCATCGCACGCTCGGAGAAGCCGAGATACTCGCGCACTCGCGTTATCTCGACGATTTCCGAGAGTTAACGCACGTCAACGCGCGCGGAGGAGAGAGCGACGGCGGGGGGGGGAAGGGGGGGCAAGCGCGGGCAGGAAATTATTGGCCGTTGTATGTACAATTGCTGGCGAAGAGATCGCCAGGCGTTCCAGAGGTCGATTCCACCTCGCCGCCGCGCGCCTCCTCCGGGTGCAACGCTCCGCGCTCCGCGACGAAGACGAGAGATGCGAGCCGTTCCGCTCCGAGCGTGACTGGCGGAGCGCGCCGTACCCGCCCACCGAGGGGTCGCCGGGGTCCCTCGTCGCGCGAGTAGATCGGAGTAGACGTAGGTGTACGTACATACGTATACGTGACACGACTCTGACACGTCAGTCCCGCGGGGGTATCTCCGTTCTCCGTTACGGCCGTGCGAGAGGGGTGGCGACGACGGCGGCGACGGGGCGCGGCACGCTCGTTTTACGACGCTACGACGTAAAGGGTTGTTGACAATGTCGCGCGACCGTCGCGCGAGATGCTCGATCCGGAGTACCCCGTCGCGTCCATCCGAACCCGACTGAATGACGAGTGACGACGACGACGGTGACGGCGACGACGACGGCGACGGCGACGGCGACGGCGACGAGGACGACACGGGACGGCTTCGGCTACTCACCTTGCGTGCGCGGGCGGCCACCACTCCGGGGAATTTGGATACGCGGGGGGCTCGCGAGAGCGTAACGGGGAACGGGGACAGAGTGGCGGAATTAAATAAGTAAGACACTTATGACAAGTCCATTCACAGGCACTGACGAATTGTACGGTTACGAGGCAAGATGGCGCCTCGGGCTCGGGAAAATATTTCCGCTCCGTTCGCCGCGCCCGCGCACGAGCGACGCGTTCTGCCCCGAATCCTCCGTTCGAGGCGAATAATTCTTCGGGGGGCGAGAGCAGCTCGAACTCCCCCCTCCCGTTCCCCCCACCAATTCAGCGATCAATTTGATAATTAAATGAAATCGCTGTCCCCCGATATAATAATCCTTTTTTTCATATGTTAGTCTGGTTAGACAACAAAAATGAATAATTTTACCTTGATGAAATAATATGGATGTTACTTGTTAATTAATCACTGACTAACGCGCATTTTGTCAACGTAGATTAACTTTAATCTCATTGTCAGTTAAAATTTGTAAGAATTAGAAAAATATAAATATATATAGTAAGTCAAATCGGGATTAAAGTTAATTTGCATTGAAAAAATGGACAGATTAATCGAAATTCAAGTCACCCTAATCGTCTTTCAAACATATAATTCTCTTCTCGCTGCGATTGTCCAGATTCGAGATTCGCTCGAGAAAAGCGAAGTTTTTAATTTCATGATTCATTGTCCCCGATATATAATCCTTTTTCCCATATGTTAGACAAGAAAAAAATTAATAACTCTCTTTACATGTTAATAAAGTAACACGGATATTACTTGATAAATTAATCGCTGATTAACGTCCATTTTTACCAACGTAGATTAATTTTCATTTCGGTTAATCTCTAAGAATTAGAAAAAGATAAATAGAGCAAGTTAAATCAAGATTAAAGTTAATCTACATTCGACAGAAATGAACATAAGATTTCAGTCACTCCGCTCATCTTTTTTCTTTTTCATATCTGATAGTGGAAGTTCCCAGAAATCCGTTTTCGTTAGTATGTAACGTCCACGGTTAACGGCTGATTATTATAAACGAAGAGGATACCGCATCTTGACTCTTTAATCGTTTCTCTTTATTCATTGTTATGTTCACAGTAGACTAGATTGATCTTATAAGTGGTTTACATCGCAATATACGACGCCCGGCAATTCATTTCTACGCTCTTACAAAGTAATCGCAGTTACGACACGACACCGTCCCTTCAATTACGTCGCTCGGTAATGCATGCGTATCTAGTTAAGGCACGACAAATCAAAATTGCACTCGGAAGAAAGATTCCGAGGGCAACGCTGTCCCTGTAGAGAGATCCAAATTAATGAACAATTTGCGAGGACGCATAACGGCTCGGGATTAATATTTAAACGCTGTCACTTAATTTGATGACGCATCGCCGGTTTTTGGATACTTTCGCGAGCCATACACGAGAACACAATATTGCTTGATCGACAATCAATTTCAATGGTATCAGTTTGTCATTTTGTCACAAGTCATATTTTCATAAGTCGAATTTCGTAAAAGAACCATATGTTATCGGAAAGATATATATATATATATACACACATGTATGAATTGTTATCTACATTTTTGTAACGCAATTAATTTTCCAGGAACGCAATATTCCACTTTCCCTATATATCTCACGCTTCCAAGACATCGAGAAATTACAAGCGCGTGATAGACACAAGTTCGTAGAATCTATAAATGTTATTTTACGCAATAAATATTAATTTTTAAGTGACAGCACATATAATATTTGTTTTTTTTTTATCGTAAAATACAACAGTCCAAAGAGGATTTTGCGCGTTTTGAGGATATTAAATTTTTCTCAACGGTCGAATGAATCGCTGTTAAAGGTATGTCGAAGTTAAATAAAATTCTACGAAAGAGAAAGGTAACTTTGACGGACTGTTGTATTATACGAAACCACAACGAGAAAATATTTAATTTACGTTTAATTTCTACATCTTTATATGTTTAACTTGAAGACTTAAAATAGAAAGTTTAGCTTGCTCTAGATCAACGTAAACGTAAGCTAAGTGCATCGATAAATGCATTGAAGCGCATTTCTTAATTCAAAAGAATATCTTACAAAAAGTTCGCTATCTACAAATGGAATAACATTTTAATAAACATTTGGTTTCAGCATTGTATGATCATTTCATCCATTTTGCTGATATACAGAGTGGGCCGAAATACAATCGGGAAGAAAATTTTATGGCTTAAAATAAGTCGGAACAATGAAGACAAATCGTACAGAATATATCTGTAGCAAAAAACATTGCATTAAATAGCCAAATGCACACATACTCGATTAACTTTCCAAGTCCTTTTTCTAAAAAAAATAAAATATTTGAAAAAAAGAAAATTATTTTACTATTTCGACTTATTTTGAGCCATAGAATTACCCCCTTGCCGGTTGCACCACGTATTTCGGCACACCCTGTACAGTATTCCGTAACAGGATATTCACAACTTAATTCAAAATTAATGGCGACGGGTATTTGTTTGTCAATTAAGTTTCAAATAATTAATTGGACTTATTCTATTTGAAGTTTACAGTACAATTCCAAGTGCAGTATAATTTCAAGGATATAAAATTCAGTTATGAAAATCCTATTGTGTATGCCGTACTTGTAGCAATACTGAAACTTGATATTATATATAAAAACTTTTAAAAGATAACTATCCTTTAAACAATAAATTATTTTATTCGTTTATTGCTTTACCGCATCTATTCGTATTTCCGTTTACGACTGCCAAGCGAAAATCAATGTTGTTGAAAAAATTATCTCGTCCTAATCGGTGGACTTATTCATGCTGATGAAATTATGTTCATTTCAAGTAAACGAATCGTCCCTAATGATGATATTCCGTAGTTGGAGTCACATTGATCATGTCGGCGGTGCTAAAAAAGAGTATATATAAATATATATATATGTAATAAGTGCGAAAGAAAATTTACGCTCAACTTTTCTCAGTTTGCTAATAAAATAAGACCCAACGATATAAAAGCACAGGAGAAATTAAAATGCTTCGAAATGTAATACGTAAATTAGAAATATATATACTATCGACTTTGAGATGAATGTTCTTTTTTCGGGACATGCGACATGCTTTTTATAATATGCTCATATATATAATTTGAATCGGATTTAGTCCGTGTTGTTTTTTGTCGAAAAAGGAATTTTTGTAATAATTTGGCCGATTTTTCGGGGATATCGAAACTACTTCAACTCTTCTTTAATTTTGTGCCAATGCACAAAAAAGTGCAATTACTTCCAAATTTGATTTTAAAAATGTACGTATATCCAAATATATATACAAAAACAAAAAATATATGTACAAATATATATATACAAAACGCAAAAACATAGAACAAGCGTGTAACGAAATCACTTGGACAAACAGTTAACTATAACTTGTGCTTCCCACATATGACACACAATCGTTACTTTGTAACAATTATATTATAATTATATGGAATTATATTTTGTCTTCTAATTGGTTATTATTTATAAATCACAATTATGTAAATAATAAAATCAACAGTTGTATTAAAATATTATATCTGTCGTTTAATATAAAAAAAGAAATTACACGTAGCTGTTTAAAAATAAACATCCTACTAGTCTGAGAAACGTAGCGGAAAAATGCACACATTCTGGCAAAGCATACAATACGCTAAATATGACTAGTCGAGCTAATTGTTAGTTTTTATTTGCAGTAAAATATTAGTGAAATATTTTAAACATTTCGGTATTTCCGTTGAAGTGACGTTTAAACGACAAAAGTATCGCCCGATTGGTCATATTTTATCAAGTTAACATTTTACACATCAATATTACAAAGGATAGACATAGCACGATATCACAAACACTTACAAGAACATACATGGGTGCCCTAAGAATACTTTCTCGTAGTCGTCTTTACATTAGTTTGCTGTATAACATATATCAGGTATATTATATTATCAACTCATCTTACAGAAAAAAAATGTTAAATATGTGTCTGTGTCGACCTGACTCGAGAGGATAATAATTTGCAAATCACAAGTGATTATATTGTTCGAGATTGACATATGTTAGATCGCGCATGTTTAATATTGCACAAAATTTAAAGTACATTTGTGAACATTAAAGATATTAATGGTTAATATCTTGATTTTACAAGACTATGTTCAATAATTCGTACAGATGTTCCTTCACCACATGGAGGATGTTAAGTAAGACGTTTTACATGTTTATTGTTTATATAGATGAAAAAGTGAAAAGGCTACATAACGTAAGAATATATTGGTTACCTCTTAGAACATTTAATATGTATGATGAGTAGTGCTACGCCCAGCAGCAAGCACAAACTCCCCACAACAATGTAAGCGATACCGAGGAAAGGATTCTTTCCTCCCAAAAGTGAAGTTGTGCTTAAAATCATCTTTTTCTTTCCGTAGAAGGAGGATACTGAAAATGCTGAAAAGAAACATTCGAAAAAACGTTACTTCATTTTCCTCATTGTGTTCATTTAAGTAAAATATATGTGATTGACATCGACCTTCGATTCTTCATTTTAGATCACTTACAATATTTGACCTCGAGATTGTAGTTTCCCGCAAGCAGACCATTCTTATAGCCATCTTGAGTGTGGTCGACCCTGCGATAGAGTTTTCTGAAAGTGGGCAACGCAGCGGTTCTCATCCACACAATTAAATCCTCGTTTTGGAATCCATTATTCTCATCATTCGTGTCATCCAAATCGTAGATGTGTCTGGTCCAGTTCTTAGGCTTGGCAAAATTTTTGAACACCTCGCTCAGATTGCCCTCTGGATTTCTGAATTTGATATTCTTGTCGGATGGCCAGGCTATGCCAGTTTTTAGTAACGGTACTTTCGTATTGCCATGCTTCGCGGAATATAGCGTCAGCTTGTCGCTGAAGAGCGAATTTGCGATGGCGCCGCACGGGGCGATGGGAATTTTGGTATTGTTCACTTCCTCGTAGGCAAACGGCTCGCAGTCACTCGAGACCGTAGGGTCCAGGTGTCCCAGCAGTTGACCGTCGTCTCGAGATTTTACGTACCTCCGATGATTCTGATAGAAGTTCGTCAGGCCGTAATACATGTAAACCTTGCCGGCAAACTCCGTGGACAGCTCGAAATCTATATTGCACGTGCAGTTTTCTTTTGGATTTGCCGCGATTACGTCCGCACACTTCTTATACGTCACCCCGTCGCTCTCCAAGAACGTGGAGTTGCAGTTGGTGTAATCTATGGTATGTTCCTTGACTTCGTCGGAAAAGTAAAGCAATCCAATGCCGACCGGTATGAATGCGACTCCTATCACGAAGAACGTCGGTAGAACTGTGCCAGCTGTGAGTATCGGTTGCCAGGCTGGTAGCCGCTGCTGCTTAAACGCGCTATCTGCGTCACAGTCAAAGTTCACGTGTATTAGGAATAATTTTCGCGCGCGAAAATACATAGTACAACATCAACAACGATGCGATATGTCATATAATCTTGTTTCCCTGACTTTGTTTTCTCAAATGTTGCACGCTACACAGGAGTATATATATATATATATATATAGTTTCTCGTATATATAAAATAAAGAAAACGAGATTGTGCGCGTTTAGATAACGAGGAAAGATGTTTAAAGATAGACATATTCCTGCGCTGTCTCTGTTACGATCTTTCGCGCCGCTTTCCACGGCAAGACACAATTTTTGTTCGACGGAAAGATGAGCTAACGCGTTTTGTAAATAAATTAAGACAATTTTCGTAAACGTTAGTTGATTCGATGATACGTGATCCCGTGATCGAGAGTCTCCGTCCCTTCCAACTCTAGACTCCAAAATACGCAGAAGTCAATCGGACTTTAGCCAACTTCAGCAGAAACGAGTAAATAATTAAGACCTAAAAAAAGGTTCGCAATACATTATTTAAACAACTCGGGGAATATGCAAAATTGTAGGTACAAATTATCTCGAGATCGTCGAGGAATCGTCGAGCAGGATGTACGAAGTCGTCGGAGGCCTGTCAGCAAGAAAGCCCCCGTTAATTCGAGACCGTTCGGTCTCTTGCCTTTAAAACCCCTTTAACGATCGTTTTAATCGCTCACCCGTCGGCTTTTTCGATTTAGGCACCGCGTCGACCTCGCTGATGGACGTCATGATTTTAACGACGAGACTTGACGCTTGACGGGCCTCGATAACCTAATCGGGGGAGGGGGGGGGAGTCCTGACCCTGACAGGTCTCGACTCTCGACTCCTTGCATTTTAATGGCGACGGAAGACGGAAGTTTGATAAGTTCACAACTTCCGGGCCCACAGGGTGCAGCACTATCGTTCCCCCATTTTCCCCCACTGAAAGGAAAATCACTGACACGAGCGCGCTAATTATACCGCGGAGTATGAAATGTGTGCTGTCCATTGTATAACATTTTTTAACCACCCCGGAAGCGTGGTTAAAAATCATTTGAAAACTGTATAAAGCATATATATATTTTTTTTAAAAAAGTAAATTTTATTGAAAACAGGAAAGAGATAGATTTTTTTAAATACCGTCTTTATAATATTATCAAAATTAATTATAAAAAAGTTGCCATAAGTTTCTTTATCGCCATAAGAGCTATATAATTAACGTTATTTCAATTACTTAAAAATAAAGAAATAATCTATGCAAGAATATTTTCATTCCGTATTAACTAAAATATTTCATTTCATTACTTTTATATACGATCTAACAGTAAGTAACCGTAAATAACATAAATTATAGGGCCGGTATCACAGTCTCCGATTAACGTGATTCTCCGATTAAACTCACTCTGCATCTCTTTCTAACTATCCCCCTTAAATCGGAGACATGTGATACCGGCCCTTTTTTACATTTCCAATTTCAATTAGCCGCCAGCGGCCTCGCTTCTCGTCACGTGACCCATTTTTTAGTTCGCCGTTTTCGGGTCCAGCACGGTGGCGCTGACAATTGCTCCCTCTATCCTCTATCCTCTATCCCTCTATCATCCGAGAAGGAGGTTTGGATTCGCTCTCCTCTCGCACGGTGGTCGCTGGTCGCTGGTCGCGTCAATTTTCTCATTTACTGATTTTTCGTGAGAAGGAATCGACAGGCGGTTTTGAGTCGCCTCGAAGCAATACGTGGGATATCTCGAACGTTCGCCCGCACACTCTCCTGTACGTTTCTTCCCACCCCCCGGGTGAATACGGTAGCGTCCGTCGGCTCTTTTTCACGTAGGATATTCTCTTTAATAATCCCTCGAGGATGGGACGCATGCTATATCAGTGCGTGCGTCGTTCTCGGGGGGGTTGCCGATCGTTTCACATGATCGCTCTCCGCGTTGTGTCGCGCGGTCGTTTGTATCTCCGACCTGCGATTCTCGTCCCGGGTCCACGGCGCCAAGGGCACGAGCCGCTTCTCGTCGCGGTTCTCTCGAATCGTCGCGAACGAGCGAGTTAAATATGTATATTCCTACATTTTTGTCGCCTCCGTTTCTCGCGAATCTCGCGATCGTCCAACTCGGCCGAGTCGTACACGTTGGTGCGTTGTATCGCAAATCTCGCACGACTTGTCTAGTTGTTGGGCTCTCGAGTCTTATACGTGCTTAATAATGCCGATGTATAATTATAATTAATTACGTGCCTGTGTGATAGAGGAAACGAGTAGCGAACGTAGATCAATGCATATCGCACATTGCTCGGAATAAATTAATAGCTTTTTCTATTTATTATTTCTTGCTTTACTTCGAAATAAAGAAAATCTCGTTACGCGTACGATACGTGAATAAGTGTGATGGAAATTTATTTTTATAAAAATAATTTTCAAGCATAGCGAGAACACAGTTCTGTCGTGCTGCCTCCTCGCTTGTAAAACCTAAATAAGTACGGCGTTAATTTTCAGTTTCTCTGACAACTTACGATTGCTATTGTATTTTCAGAGATGTCTGAATCCGATCTTTTGGCTGGCGACCACATCGATGGTCTGGATGGTCTTGAAAACGGTCAAGATGGAGACACTGTTATGCAGTGCGACGGCGTGAAGCGTGACTTGGGCGAAGCAAACGTTGACGATCCTGTAACTAATTGCTATTATTGCGCTAGTATATGGCAACAACAATAAAATTTTTTTCACCGATGTGAATATTTAGTTTATGAAATATTGTAATCTAGGAATTGGAGGCGATTAAAGCACGAGTGAGGGAAATGGAGGAGGAAGCCGAGAAATTGAAACAACTCCAATCCGAGGTAGATAAGCAGATGAACATGGGCAGTCCACCTGGTATTAGTAAGTTTGCAAATTTGTTTCTTCTATATGAGAAAGTACATTTCAAAATAAAATCGAATATTTAGCTATATGCAATTTATTCTTATTGCGCGTCTTATATTTCAGCAAGCCCATTAAATATGTCTTTGGAAGATAAGATGGAAGTTGATAACCGGTCGATTTACGTCGGCAATGTAAGTTTGGGATAATTCATTGAAATCTGCAGCGAGCATCTTTCTTTTAAAATGTACTACTATAATGTATGACAGCGTTGCAAAGACTTAAAAACTTGATTTCTTTTGTATTATACGCAGGTTGACTATGGCGCTACGGCTGAAGAGTTGGAGCAACATTTTCACGGTTGCGGCAGTGTCAACAGAGTGACAATCTTGTGTAATAAATTCGATGGTCACCCCAAGGGCTTTGCTTATATCGAATTTGCCGAACGCGATTCTGTACAGACCGCAATGGCCATGGATGAGTCTATGTTCAGAGGACGTCAAATTAAAGTAATGCCTAAAAGAACAAATAAACCTGGTTTCTCTATGACAAATAGGTAATTTTTTGTTTCAGATAACATATCCTATAATTGTAACTTATAAAATAATATAACTTGACTTTTATAAAGACTTTTATAAAAACTTAATACAAAATAATCAATTGATATATACATAACTCAAATTTATTTGGATCTTCTATAGCATCGACATTGCATTTCATTGCTTCTTGTATTTACAGGGGTCCCAGAGGTGCGAGAGGCTATCGAGGCATGGCTAAAGGAATTATTCGTGGTAATACATACTTTGGATACCGACCTACGAGGCGACCTAGGTAATTTTGGTTTGGTTTTACTACCTTCTAACTAATTCATTAACAATTTCCACAATATCTGTGTTCTTTTAAAGAGAGAATTCTGTCGTGCTTTCTATAAATTCTACTACTTCATGGTTTTCTCTTGCAGGAGTTACAGACGTGGTTACTATATGCCATATTGACCATTTTAAAGGGCAACATTATTTTACAAGTATCAAGGTAAGTTGTTATTTTACGTCATGTATGTGATAATTCCTATTTATACCGCTCAAAGAAAAGTTCTCGGCGTAAAGAAATTAATTTTTTTTATTACACATATGCTTATTTTTATTAATCAATAATTAATTTTATGATTTTTGAGAGTTACGAAGAAATACAAATATTCACAGCAACAAAGAAACATTTCTTTGAACGTTTCTAAGCTTTCTGAAGGTTTCTGAACTTCATACATTTTATTATAACTGGAGGAAGGACCAGAAGCATTTGAGAATTGGATAATAAATTTTCTGAATAAAAATAGTAATAAATTAATACAATGTTTATACATTTATATATATATATGCGTTAAATCAGAACTTTCTAATTAGATGTTTTTGAGTGACTCTTGCTCACATTTTTCTTTTATTCAGTTATGTAACGTCGCGATAACTCTGTGTCTATTAGGATCTTTGGACCAATTTTTTTAAATAATTTGCTGGCCATTCCTTCATATGATTGAGATAGTAAAATTATGATTAGTAATAACACATTACTTAACTCTAAATAAATTTAACTTTTAATATAATCTGATGTATCTATATGATCGAACTCATTGTTAGTAATGCAACAAAATTAAAATTATAAAGAAATTAACAGTTGTAATCGCTTTATTCACTGAATATAATGGAATATGATATTTAGATACATTAGTATTGACACTTGGCCATAATAAATATCTATACTATTAAAAAATATTGCAATATATATCAAATTGTAAAATAACATCTTGTTCGCTTCACTTTTCTATATATTGCATTTTTCTTCATTAGTTTAATTAAAGAAATTATTACGTTTTATTACATTTTTGTTAATTTCAATTAAACGTGCATATTGTTCATATATTTAATATTTCGTAGATTGAAAGTATAGAGTATGGCCTTGTGAGATAAAACATTGAAAATTGTAAGTTTTTGTGAAAAATTGATTAACAATTCGCACAAGAAACTTACAAACGTGTATATCATCGTGCATTGCATTGAAAAGCGGTTAAGATATTTAAGTAAATTCTTATGATATGTCCACAGAAAAAAAAACTGATACGAAGGGAAAAAAAAGAGAAAAACATCATGTCAAAAGAAAAAAAGATTGGACAGTTGGGCACAATTAATTATATTTGATTTAATAATTATCACATAAAACTACAAATGTAGAACAGCGATCATTCACTATTGTAGTTCAATAAATTTTTATTAAAGTTTTAACACCAATAAATTTTATAAAATTGATTTTTGTATCCGCCTTAAAACTTTTCCAAAATGTTTTGCTTTACTTTATTCATATAATATATATTTCAACCGTGTTTTATGTATCTGATACAAAATACGTTTGAATGTATGTTCAATAAAATATACATTTAATATATTTATGTTTAATATATATATATATTTAATATAAATAAATTATTATATATATATATATATATATATTTATATTCGATATATATATTTAATGTAAATAAATTTATACGAGTATCATAATTAAATATAATCATATAATCTTACAATTACAAACATTATATAATTAGGTGTCATTGAAATATTTGACTTCAGGCTCAATTCAGTTTGTGCAAATTGAAATATTTGATCACCAACAGTCTAACTTATCTATATATCTATACATGTGCAAGATGTTTAAACTTCAATAATGTATTACATCATTAATTTCGTATGAAAATAATATTACATGTTTATTAAGAACAATTATATTCATAGTAAGTAGTTCAGATAAATAATACAATATCGTTTAAAAATATATATATCATAAAATTTTTGTGTGTACACCTGAAAGCAGAATCTGAAAACGCACCGTACTGACTTTGACATAAAAAAGTTCATAACAAATAGTAAATTTGTATGAAAGCATGTTTGTATTTTAATGTGGTCTGATTTTTTACATAAAATGATAGACATTATAATTGTAGGGATAATTATATGTAGAGATGTATGTCTTGTGTTAAGGCAGATACAACAGAATAGTAAAGATTGAACTAGATAATAATATCCATCTGTTGTGAATATTAACATATTCATAACTGAATAATGATTGTTTAAAACTGAATAATAATTATTAACTATATATATATATATACACATGAATTGATATGTATTATTATCTATTTGATAAAAAATGCACCGTCAGTTTTGCACGTCATAAAGATGTTATAAAACAACGGTAAGAAGATTGAACTACAAAGTGAATGTCTAGAATAATATCATATAATTATAATTTGTAGTAAATTTTGTATGCATGATAAGTGAAAGTTGCGCCAAGAAATTATGAAATACTAGAATTGTCCTGTATGTGAAATGTTTGGCTACACGTTGCATATTTTTCATTGCAACTTTCATTTATTCAGTACTAACTATACATCTTCAGTTTTATCTTAAACATATTGCTACTAATTTGTAAGACGCGTGTAAAATATGTTTCTGAAATATTGATCCATTGTGCTAAGGTGTTAGGAGGAGTGCCGACTTTCAACACATTTTTAATTGAGAACATTTCGTAATGTTACCTCCATGTCGCTAAGTATTTTGCAGGTGCAGCACAGCATCAGCATCAATTGAGTGATAATGATACAAATTGCATGAACAATTTTTTGTTTCATTAAGGAAAAAAAAGAAAATAATTAAGATACATGTGTAATATAAAATGTAAAATTAATGAGTGGTAAATAAAGAATTTCTTGGCTAATATAGGTATTTCAGTGAGAAGAGAAAGAGAAAGATGCATTTTTACACATCTACTATTTATTTAAAAATCTTATAAAATCAATACTAGAGTATTGATGTGTAATAATGCAGTAACTGATCCGTCAAAAAAAGCATCAATATATAAAGGCTTGCATAGCATGTTTATTAACATTCAGTACCATTCAAGTTGATATTTCTTACACTTCAAGTGTCAACATGTAATAATATCAGAAGAATAAATTTCGTTTATATAAATTCGCAATATTTTAATAACAGATATAATCTAATATTAATATATGTATTTTTCTTTTATTACAAACTCTCTGATTTTTTATATAATCTCTGAAGGCATGTATTATGCGTGATCAATTTTTAAGATGTTTTTATCAATATTTAATGAAGAATAAATTCCATGAAGAATATTTACTAACAAAATAAATTGAAGATCTGAATTTAAGCGTTAAAGTATGACATTTAACAAAATAATTTTTTTAACATCTTATATATATCCCATCACTTTGTTGAATCGTAGAAAGAGACAGAAGTTTAGCATAATTTTCTGGAAAATACAACAATGTTTAATATATAATACAGAATTCAAGATGCTAGTCTACAATATATATATATATATATATATATATATATATATATTTCACAGAGAGAGATTATATTAAATATATATATAAATTATATATAATATGAATGATATAATATATATATCTATTAAGAATTTAATTCAAGCGTTTCCAGAATTGATTGACATAAACTTTGCAAATTCGGTTGCGTCGTATATTCTGTATGCGTTTTTTCCAATTGCTTTAAAGTTTCTACTCCTCCTTCTCTGATCAACATCACGCAATAACGTTTTGCTGAAAATAAACATACGATTATTATGTTGTGTGTATAGAAATTCGTAAATTTTTACTTTGCTGTACTATCAGAATAGATTATCACAATCTAACATAATTTGTCACATAAAACATTCTGTTTTAAACTTACGGTTCTTTGTGCAAACATGATGAATCGCCCATACTGCCCAGAGTTGAACAGGATACGCATCTGTACAACGTAACAGTGGAAAAAATGGTTGGAAGCTGCGATAGGCAACCATCTCTCCCTGTGGTGTTTGCCAATGAGTTACAGCGTGGACCAGTTGATCTAACAACTGCTCCCTGCTCGGTTGTGATGGCATACTACACCAAGATCCAGGACCATCGCTAAGTAAATGCGCAGCGATACCAGCTGCGAAATAAGATACATCAATGTGCTCGGAATCGAGCAGCATAGAGAGCATCTTTATAAACCGAGGTTGCATAAGCCGTGGTCTCAAATGATCGACCTGAAATTTTCGATACAAAAAATTTAAATCACATCTTAATATAACGTTTTATTAAACATACAATACATCACATTTATATTAAAGACTCCGGCACGAACCTCTGCTATATTGTTTAACAAACCAAGAACTTTGGTTTCCACACTAGATTCTCCTTGGAAGCTGTCCAGTACTTCAAGAAATAACTCCATTCCACCTTCGTCAAGAAAAACCTTGCACGTAGCCGCACTCTCATCCGTTAAATTCCATAGTGCGCTTAATGTAAATTTCATTGTAATATCTACTAATTTGGACTCGACCTTAGATCTAACCATTGCAAGCAGTTTCAACATATATTGTGGTTGTGCGCCAAGCATAGAGGTTTCCAACGTCGATATCTTTGCTGCTAATATTGAGCAAATGGCCACAGACATACGATTCATGGATGCGTCATCAAATGTCGATAAGCAATTCATAACTAATCTTGCGCACCTGTTAAATAAAAAACACTTTTTTTTTTTACATTTATCTATATATCACGAATATATTCGTATATGCTGAAAATTTCAATACCTCTATTCATTTGATAATATTATTACGTTTCATTTTATATGCATAAGAAAAATTAAACCTAAAGAAATAACGTTTTTATTTATTTATGTTATATATTGTGAGATTTACTCGAATACACCACTTGTTTAATATTGATGACATTACGGCAAATAATGTGCAAAATATTGATAAGAGTTTAAAACTAAAGATATTGAAATCTCAGCATACCGCACTTCTAAATATTAGATTCGTAAATTTATATAACTACCTATATTTGTCAAATGCAACATCCTGTAGGATTCTATCGCTACACAAGGTCAATAGCGTGTTCTTTTGAAGTTGATGATTAGTTGGATATGATTCCATCGCTAGTAACGTTAATTCGACTATTTGTTTAAGTATCGACGGATGAATCATGTGGGCCAATTCACCCTTTGTGAGATTATAGATACACGCGGTAGCCGCCATTTGTACACGAAACTCCTGTGGATGCTCTCTCATTCCAGGTAAGACTAATTTTATCACATCGACCCGTGGTTCGAGGAAGTTCGGTGTCAAACGGAACAAGTTAAATAGACATTTTTGAAGATATATTGGTCTGTACGTATATCTCCTAAGGGCTTCCAAAATTTGAGACTCCGTTGCTGTACCACTGATCTGAAGCGAAATACGAATGTGTATATTTATTTCACACCAATTTGGTCTATAAAAACGTTTATTTTTTCCTTTTTCTTATCAATAAAATATTAGTGATTATTTTGCTATCATTATTATGCTATTTAATTTATACATTTATTTCTTTATATATACACTTTTCTTAATTTTTATCTCTATAGTATAGAATAAATAACAAAATTTCTAACAAGGAAAGTAAAGTGACGATTTTGAAAATGTTAAATTTAGAATGTAAAATGTAATGCAACGTGTATAACGATATAATATTATAAATAAAATATGTAACAAAAATATAAATTCCAATTTTTTTAGATATTAAAATAATACAGAGACATAATATATGCTTGCACAGTCAGTACGTATCGCGTCAACTTACAATAAATTCAGGTCTGTAATCCTCGTGTGTAGAATCTATAAAACGTTCATCGTAACAAGCATCGGAATGCACCAATCCCAGAAACCTCAAGTGTACATGTGACGCAATAAATTTTTTTAAATCCTTCGGATTTATATCATCTTTGCCTGTGTAAACAAACGTTACGCTTAATGAAATATCAATATAATTAACTAATAATTTCACGAAGTGCAACGCGCAATGTGAGATTGCATATAAATATCACGTTGCACCGCTCACCTGATAAGTCTAGGGTTGTTAAGTAAGGCATACAATTCAGAGTTCTTAAAAAATCTGTTATTTTTGGCTTGGCAGGTGCGAAAACTTCAAAACCATGCGGATCTTTTTCATCGGAAATATCTAAGTGCCTTAATTCGTTTAGCTCCAGCAACACCGGTATTAAATTTCCGCATCCACTTATCTTTAAATTATACATATTTAATGTCTTTAAACGACCTTTACATTTTTTTAACGGCGTTATATCGTCGACTCTCGTACAAGATATATCTAAGCTCTCTAAAAGGGGAAGATCTTCGACCACTATGTCCAAGCCGTGTTTATTAAATTCTGTTCCCGAGACATTCAAGGTATGAAGTGCCTTTAATTTGTTTAACGTTGCGATATCTACCATACGTTGTCTACAACAAAAAAATATATAAAGATAGATTATCGTAGAGAGCTTCCATAATTCGATTTGAGAATATTACAAATACGTGAAACGTTGCAACAACCTTGAAAAATCCATAAAGCTTCCTTTAGCTACGCTTAGCGACCTAAGATTTTGTATACTCCAATCGCCTAAACAGCTAATTAATTCGTTAACAGTGATCTTCAGACCGTTTACTATTAAATCTATAACTTTATGTTGCTTAAGAACGCTTAAGCCTTTAGCCGACAATGTCGACGCATCCTTCAATCGTACGTGCCTGGAAGAAGATTTTAACTGTCGTTATAAAATTTTTCTTCTCTCTAAACGCACTCAAAGTCTCGTCACCTTATTCTAGTGGTCTTCGAGTCGAAAAGCGTGATCGTTAAATCGGATAACGTTTTCTTCTCACATAGGTTCGATAATAATTGCTCCGACACTTCGGCGGGCAAAAAGGCGTCCGGATGTCTAAAGGTGAGCCGAGTCGCCGAGCTGGAGGGAGCATCGTTAGACGATGTTCTACCTGTTGCGGTATCAAAAGCAACTTCTGCGCCGTTACTGTTCGCCGTACCGTTGTCTCGTCGATCTAAAAACTTATGCCGCTTTACGTCCGCGAGAGTCAAGCGCGCCGACCAACCAAGTTTTTTACGCCACTTACCGGATACGGTACTACTGCTCAGAGTATTGGGAGAGTTTGTATCGCTAGGGTGAACCTTGCACAGGGCGAGAACGTTACCGCATATGAAGTCGATGCAAACCTCCTGGAGACTTCTCGGAGACTCGAACATCTTACGCTTCTGCTGTCATCCGTGCCGGATAATCTCTAGCCCTTATTTTTCCTTATGTTCTATCGACTTCCTAGAGAGCACCGGTCCGTGCGCGCGCGTTCACAGTCCCATACCTTGAAAGTGCAACATCGGAGAAAACGCATGAGCACTTTGATATCGAACAAATGTTTATAAATTACATCCGCGCACCAGATCGCGCGCTGTGGAATACAAAATATAAAAATTTTCTTTTACGGTGGGAAGGGGGAGCACATACATGAAAACAACGTCGCGTGAAGCTCGTTCACGTTGGAGTCAACCGGGCACCGTGGATCGCTTCCTTCCTCGAGCGATCGAGAGCCAAAGGTCAGCGGGGGGGGGAGGGAGCGGGCGAGCGTAATCTCGCCAGCTCGGACAACAGGCGATTATTGACGATTACGTAATGATGCAATTCCGCACGCGGAAGCGGAGAGAAACGCTATCTCGCACCGTGCACTGGCCCCGACGGCACGCGCCTCGAGGCCTCGAGGTCGAGGGGGGTCGAGCGCGACGTCGCGCGACGTCCGCGCGACCGCGTCGCGGAGCAGGAGCTCGCGGGGAAGAGCTCGACGTCGGGTCAGAGGGACGACGCGTACGCGGGGCGATCCTCGCTAGAGCCACGGCCGCGGGGACTCGCGGACTCTCATCTGTGCCTGTGCTGCGGACGCCATGTTGACTCGCCAAATGTCAAAACAGACCAAAAAAAGAGCGCAGCCGCGTCGCCGACGTCGCCGTCGTCATCGTCACTGTCATCGCGCGATTCGCGCGGCGCGGCGTGGCGTGGCGGGCGGCGGGGTGTGGAACGAATGCGTCTCCCTCTCTCTCTCGCGACTCTCGCACTCTCGCGAGACCGCCCAGCTGATTTCGGATTTCGGGCCGCCGCCGCCGCGCGAGAATCGGAGCTGATCGTCGATTCTCGGGGAACGGGATCGCCCCCCTCCCAGTCCCGCGCGCGTATTTGTTTTGTATCTACGACGAGACGACTACGACTACACCTCGGCGAGGAGATAACGCGAGCGCGTCCCGTCTCGGCCGCACGAGCGAGACGTGCCAATTTCCATGTACGGAGAAACGGGCGAGGCGGCGGGGGGCCCCGTAGCGGGAGTGGGCGACTCACGGGAGGCTCGCCCGCGGTCGGTCAGTCGGCTATTGACACATCGTCCTCCCAATATGGCGCCTATGGCGGTGAGGTGGAGAACGACGGTGTCGCGCGGCGCGCGTCGCGATCCCGTTTCCGCGCAGTGAGAATTTTCCCAGGTGATTGTCCCATTGTCCCATTATCCGCGCGCGTGACGGCCGTGGTCGCCCCGTGGGGCCCTCCCCCACTGCGTGTCTCTGTCTCTCTCGCTCTCTTTGGACCCCATCCCCGGATCCCGCCGACATCCGTCGTCACTCATCCGTCCCGCACTGGCGTGTGTGCGCGTTTAGGAAAACAGTGACGCTTGACACGTCGAGCTGTCAATGAGACGACCGCGGCGTCGGGGTGATGAAATCTCCGAAAGGAGAAAAGAATCCGTCGACTCGACGACTGTGAGCTTCGTTGCGCATTGTTCGAGGGATAATTCGGGATAATTGGAACTTCGATTCGAGCCTGAAACGCGTGGATGTAGTACATACGTGGGATAGATCGTGACAATTCTCCCTTCTAATTTGTCCAACAAAGTTCTGTAGATTCCATGGAATATGAATGTACGATTGATTTGTTGTAACGTACATCTCCGTGTCTCGGGCTCGTGTTGGTGTCAACGTGAAGTGATAGTCGGCGGAACAAATTAACCAAGTTGATTTTGTTCGTTTACTCCGTTTAACCCTCCGGTATAGACGTGTGAAAATTTATAAATATTTAAACAATTGGTATCTTTTATTTTCCGTTTAATATTAACAGGTTGAAACTTTAATTTTAATGTTTTTTTCGATATTGATCGGTTCTCTATTGAAATAAGTCGATAATTTTTTACAAGCTGTTGTGGAATGGAAATGACACCCCATGCATCCATCGGAGAGTTAAGGAAGATATAATTTACCTCTGCTTTAAATTTTGTATTAGTTTAGATTGGAGAGAGAGTAAGCAAAAGACACAAAATAGATAAAAAATAAATTTGTCGGTTGATAAATTGACCTCCATTATTGTACGCTTCCTACAACGAGATTTCGTAATGCGCACTTATATATGGATCTTTTCAGGTTTAATTTGCGACCTATCGCCGGTAGCTATAAATCATGGTACGAGCCTTACGTCAGGTGAAGTAATGTTAGACAATAATTAACATTCTTAATCGCTGTGTACCTTTGCTTGGACTCCTCCTCGAAAAGATGCCAAGCTTACGGAAGAAAGTTGCCGGCTTCATGCGCCAACTGTCTATCAGCAACTTGGCCGGGGCTGTGGAAAGTATAGGCCTCGGGGAACAGTCGCTGCGGAGCCCGCGGTCATTGACTCAGGATTTCCCTGGCGGTTGTTTCGTTACGCGCTACCTCAATGGGTAAGAACATCCAGGATCACGCTCCCACGCCCCGATTTACTCTCACACCCTTCTATTTGTCTGATGTGTTGCTCCGATACACGTATATATTTTAACATCCTTAGACTGGAAACGAAACAAGAAGGACCGCCAATTTTACACGGCCGGAATCCGGAAGAATTGCCGAGCAGGCAGATCGACGTTCGAGAAAACGAGGAAGTATTTGCGGCCTACACCGGTCCCGACAGCGGTCTTACCGCGGTCAATCTTCAACAGAAACATTTAAGTATTAGCGATACCGATATCGACTACATCGATATGCTGGATCAGAATGAGCAATATAGAAGCGGTGAGTTTAGAATAGAGTCAATAGAGATACTCGACACAGATTCTTGCGTTGTTGCACAAAATAAAAATTGACGCTTCTCTCAGGATCGACGATGTCGAACGTCACGATTGCTGGAGTTACCGATTGGTTTAATCCTCATGAAAATGCATTTGGAATTGCGACTACGCTGTATGAGAAAAATCCTACAAACGATACCAACAATGGAGAGCCAATAGCCGATTGTTTTGGCATTGTGGCAAGACCAAACTCTGCCATACTGGCTCTTGCGGATGGTGTTAATTGGGGTAAAAGCACAGTAAATCTGAGAAAAAAAATAAGCTGTCATAAAAAGCGAAAATAGAATGGTTGGGGCGAGTGCAAATTAATAGTTTTGTTTGACAAATGTATTCATAACTTTAGAATAACTTTAGAATATATTCATGGAGTGAATATCTTCGAGTTACAAGTATTAGAAAATTATTTCATAAGTTTCTGATAAAAAAATTTGATTCATTCTTTGTCTTTATATTTATTGCTTCATTAAAACTAGCCGGACTCGGTTTCTTTGCCACTGGCCCTATTCTACTTCAACGTTGCGAGAGATTCTTATAATTTGTGATTTTTTTAGGTGCGAAAGCGAGTATAGCGGCCAGATCCGCGGTTCACGGTAGCATCGAGTATTTGAATCGAGCTTTGTTCTGCCCGTCTATAAACGGTGAAATGACAACGACGAAAGACGTATTTATAGCGTTACTTCGATCATTCCACGCGGCACATTCGTTGATTCTTCAGGAGCAAGGGATGCTCACTACCTTAACGGTGTGCGCGATCCTTCCACTGCCAAGTTCAAATGCGGATACAAATATATGCCAGAGAAAATACATTGCCTGTACCTGCAACGTTGGTGATAGTTTAGCTTACGTATATTCAGGGTACGTATTTCTTGTTACGCGCAACGACACCAGGCCCGTTTGACAATCGTCTCTTGTGTTGAAACAAAAACAGGAAAACCGGGGTGAGAGAGATAACGCGAGGATCTCACGATATTCATTGCATGCGAGACATGCGAGATGCCTTGGGAGCCCTAGGTCCGGTAGACGGCTCTAATCCCGAATTGAATAACCTAACGCTGGCTATAACGGAGGTCGAGAGAGGTGACGTAGTGTTTCTCACCAGTGACGGAATTTCCGATAATTTCGACCCTGTGGTGGGAAAATTTGCGGTCCTACCGAGTCACAGTAGCGGCGCGGACGCCACGCTGAAGAGTCACGACGCGAGATCGAAAACACGCCGGAGATCCACGGAGAATCTGCGGCACGCCGAATCGAGTAACAGCAACGCGAACAGCAACAATCTCCCGGTAGTCGAGGCCTATCAGCGACACGAGCTCACCCTGCTCAGAATGGACGATCTGCTGAGACGCGGGGTTTCTGGAGAAGGACCGCCGTGCAACAGTGCCAAGCATCTGTGCGAACTTCTCCTGGACTTTGCGGTAAGCGAAGAAGCAAATATCTTCCGATATCTTTCAAACGATATCTTTACAAATGCCCCTTTTGCCCGCAGGTACGTATAACCGCGGCGAAGAGGCGGATACTCGAAGACACGGAATTGTATTACGCCCAGCACAAAGACGGTCACCTCGTACAGCTCTCGAAGCAGGAGCAGAGATCTCGAAGGAAGAAGACGCTGGAGAAAATAACTATGATACCTGGCAAGCTAGATCACGCAACGGTCGTGGCATACGTAGTCGGATCCTAAATTTCTTCAAAGTGTAATTAACGATAGAGAGATTATAGTTTTTATTCGTATAAAAATTGATAGATCAAACTTTCTATATTGTAACATTCTTACCTTAGCGTTAAATAAAAGGCGAATATATCTTTTACGAGTCAGCGACGAGTCAAGTTTATCTCTAGATATCGGTAAATATAATTAGAGATGAAAGACGGAAACCCCTGACATTGTTCTTGTATATCTGAAGTCCATGGCGCGCGATGACTCGATGCGAGCTAGCATTAAATCGCTAGAAATTAGCGCTCAGCATTTTTAACAAAATGGCACGCCATGTGTTTTGTTTTGTTCTTTTCCGCCAGATATTGTGTATGTACATACAGTAGAAGCAGCGAGCTCTCAGTGATTCCTTAACATAATTGGTTCTTGCCTTTAATTGTTCTCTAGACCTAAATGTAGAAACCAATTGTAATAGATAATTATTGAGCGTTCATTGAGTTGTTTTTTTTTCGCTAAATGCAGCCCCATTGGGTGCTCACTGAGCGATTTGTCCATTTCTACCAATGCAGATTCTAATAGAGGATTCACACTGCGTCCGATGTTCGACGTACGACGATTCGACATCCAATAGGAAATTTTTGTTTCTAATAATAAATTCTGTTATTGGATGTCGGATCGTCGTACGTCGAACATCGGACGTGATCGGACCCAATGTGAATCCTCCATAATTTTATACTCGGTTCGTAAAGGCCATTGCAGGTAACAAAGTTTTAGTCATAATCGTGAGGCCGTAAGGAAATAGACCACGCACAGTCGATTATTCTTCGAGCGCGAGGAGAATAATCGACTGTGCGTGGTCTATTTCCTTACGGCCTCACGATTATGACTAAAACTTTGTTACCTGCAATGGCCTTAAGTAGTTGATGCGTTCGGCAAAAAAAACTTGTAAAATTCGTGAATTTTGCCAGAATTTTTGAAAATTGCACCAATTAAGGCTGATTTATAGAGGCCGTAACTGTTCATTTAAACCGTAATTTTTAAGAAATTGACCAATCACAGTCGATTATTCTTCTCACATTCGACTGTGATTGGTCAATTTCTTAAAAATTACGGCTTAAATCAACGGTTACGGCCTCTATAAATCAGCCTTTAAGATTAATAATTTTAAAGACAATTAATTGCAAAGCAGTTTTCTCTGGTTGAACGCAACCCAATAAAATGTGAATGGTCGCGTTCAGCAGACCAAGCCGCTGAGTCGCAATCGAATGTGATTGGCTCTTACTTTTAGAACCGACCAATCAGCGCAGAGCGTTGATAAGGTGAACTCACAGTCGTGTTTGCTGAAACTCGGCCATTGGTTCTTACTTTTGGAACCAACCAATCACATTTAATTGCTGCCCAGCCGCTCATTGTACATACGGAAGCCGGTGCGTTCGAGTCGAAGCGCGCGCGACGGATGCGTTCTCGCCTTTATTTCGTCTCCCTCCCCCCCTTCCGCGCGTTCGCGAAAAGTTTGCGGCGCGACGACGCGAGACGCCGCCAGTGGCGCCGATCGTGGGGCCTTACGTCGCCGCGCCAATGGCAGCCTTGACAAATACATGATGGCCGTTGCCACCGAATAGTGTAACGCGTACATGATACCCGTCGTGTAACTGAAAGGTTTATTATTTTCAGTGGAGTATCGTCGTCGCGCGTGCTCCGTGTGCGTTTGTTTTCCCGACGGCGTGGTCGCGGCGGTACGCGCCCGGGTACGCGGGATCGCGCGCGGCTTAGTCGCGCGCGGGCGCCGAAAGATTCCCAGGAGGAAAACACGGGGTGGCCAGAGCCCCGCGTACGCGGCACCGTAGGTAATATTGACGATTTTTCGGGGCCGCGACGCCGCGCGCGCTTATCCGCGTCGGCGGCGGGGCCGTGCACGCGCGTCGTCGCGGCGCCGCGCGGCCCGGCACCCCGCCGCGCGCGATCGGCGGCCCCCGGTGGGATCCGTGTGGTCGCCGTGTTCTCCGAGTGCTCTCTTTTGTTTACGCCTTGTCAAGTCGACGGGACTCCCGGGGGGGGGGCCCCCTTTCGTTGTGCGCGACTCCGCGCGCCGACCTGCACCCGCGAGTGAGAGCTGTGCCGTGCGTGATTTCCCACGTCCCACGTATTGCGTGTGTTGGTGGCACGTACCCTCTCGCACACAAGCGCGCGCCTGCCTATAACCTCAAAATATGCTTCCAGCTGGCCCGAATTCTCGCCCGAACCAACCGAATCGTCATCCCGGAATCCCCCGGTCCACCCGAGAATCACCGTACGGCCCGGGAGTTCGTCGCGGTCACGGGGCACGACGGGCCACGACGGGTGCTCGGCCGCTCGTGACACGTTTACCACCGCGTTTCCCCAGATTCTCTCGCGTATCCCCCCGAGGCGAGCCCCTGAGATTCCCGCCGATCTGATCGCCCGATCCGCGGAAAACGTCTAGGCTAGTTGGCGTCTTCGCGCGAACGCTCGATTCGCCGACGGCTAATCGGGGTCTCCGTTTCTTCTTTGCAGGACGGAAGTCGGTGGCGAGATCCGCGCCCGTAGAAAGGCTGGTGTGCGGCACAGCGACGACAGAGAGACTTTTTGTCGAGAGAAAAGGATCGCTGCGACGGACACCGCGTGGGTGAAGGCGTAATGTTGTGACATTACACTCTACGCCATTTGACAAGTATTCAAGAATGTCTGTGAGTTACTTCTTGGACCTGGGATAGCGAGTGTAACGCGAGAGAACTGTTTATTCGTAAAGTGATACATATATCCTGTTTGACACCGTTCTGCCGAACGTGCATCCCCGAGCCGCGTTGTCATGGACAGGCGTAGCGTTGCTGCACTTATAAATGGATAAGATCTTGTGGCAGACGCGCTTTAAGTATAAGTCGGGATATATCCACGATGCGATTGCGCAATTGTTTTTTAATGGGTAAAGTGGTTCGCGAGGGAACTACTTTCTGCGTGCTGCGAAGCGATGCCCGTAACGGCTACGAATGGTTAGCCCTGGTGCGAGACTTTTGAAGGCGACGTTAACCGTACACGTGGATACGAGCGCTCCGAGGATATTGAGCACGCTGCTGCCCTGAGCTTTGGAAGGATTACGAAATTGTATGCATGACAGGAACAGGAGAGAACGTAGGCCGCAGACGTGTTGAGTGGCGCCGAAACGCAAATATCGCTCGCTGCAACTGTTAAACAATTTTGGTAAATATCCGTGTGTATTAATAATATATAATTTGCTTAAAAACTAAACGATTCTAGACATTAAATATAAAAAATCTTGAATAGTTTTATTAAGACATATATTTCAACTATGTTTATGGAATTATTGTTAGTCTTATCTATCTGGGATGTGTCAGTTTTTCGATAAATATACAACTTTTTTACACAAGTCAAAATTTAATCACTGGCAGTTAAAATTATTCGTACATTATGTTTACAAACTATATATATTGTAATTTCTTGTGAATCTCTTCAAACTGTGAGATGAATGAAACGATATTTTACATAGGAAAGAACAAAATAAGCTGAAAAGGTGGCTAGACGCTGCCCATAGTAAAGAGGGGCTGCGTGGGCATGCAGCAGCCTCAGTCACGCCCTCTTCTTGGGGACTCAGTATCCTCTACAACTTCCCCGAATGCGCGTCATAATAATCCAGTTACAGTTTTGACCCAACAACAAGTAAGATTTCATAGAAACACATAGATTTTTTGTTGATACTCCTACATGTACTTCTTTTCTAAGTATCTCCTTCCAAATTTAAACATTTATGTAGCTTGTTTTATACAAAATATAGAAAATACGTAAAGAAAAACTCATTCTTATTGCAGTTGCAGCAATTACAACAGTTACAAGCCCAGAATAGCAGTGGCCAGTCGCTAACATTTGCTTTGCAACAGACATCAAATAATGTAAGCTATTTTTGTTTGCGAACACATTCTGTCACGAATGTGATTTTGAAGAGTGTCGGTGTTCTAATGTCACCGCTTGTTCTTGCAGCCACAAGAGCAAGGAAATGGGTCAGCAACTGGAAATCACATAGTCTACGTAAATCAGTTGAATCAATTGAATCAGAGTACCATAAATCCCTCGGGGACTGGTATGGGCCTACCCCCGGCCACCCCCACTTTTGGGGTGGGCCTTAATATGGGATTGCCACTGTCACTATCACTAAATACCAGTCTTACTTCTCTCACGTCCAATGTTATCACCACATCAAATCCTCTGCTGAATTTGGGCTTGCCGAGTATAAGCACAGGGCTAACCGCGATAAATCCTAGCCTGAATCAATTAAATGCTATCAACTCCAACATTGGCTCAAACAGTATTAACAACAGTTTGTCTAATTTGGGACAAGATTTGAATAGCATTAATACGGGAGTTAATACTGGGATAAACAGGCTCAATACGATAAATTCCACGAATATTAATTCTGGGCTATCTGGAGTAAGCGCTGGACTGACCGGTCCAAATCTGACGAGTCTGAACTCGTCGAGCGTGAATCAGAATCTTGCTACGTTGAATACCAATTTAACCGTCGCGAATTCCGGCGTATCAGCTTTATCTGCTATTAATCCAAATACGAATTTGGCTACCACTGGTATAAATTCTGGTGTGAATCAGGGCCTTAATCGACCTGCAAATGCTCTGGCAACTGGTCTGACGCCAACTAGTTTGAATTCCAGCGGTACACAATTTCCATTCCAAACGATACAGAGCATTCAGACTATTGCACCACACATCGTTGCATCGTCAAATATAGCACATGTACCAAACTCTGCTATATCGCAACATCCTAATTCGAACATCTCAACCATCTCACAAATCTCTAACTCCGGAACTCTGACGAGTTCCAGCATATTCACGAGCACTCCGAGCGAATCGATTCACGCGACCACTGCAAATGTGAATCACGCTTCGAACGTGAATCTCACTACGAACATACCGCACCTTGGTACAATGCACCCTAATTTATCAAATATATCGACGTCTAATGTACAACATATATCCGCATCCAATGAACCGACTATGTCATTGAGTCATGTTTCTTCTTTAAGTTCCTCCCAGTCGACTGGATTTCAACCACAGCGACAGTATTCACAGGGGATAAGCCCCGGGTTAAATGCGTCAGTAGCATTAACAGGCACAACGCAACCGTCGAATGTGGTCAGTACTATGAATACCGTTAAGTCTATGCAAAATATTCAAGGTCAAAACATTAGTTCACCGGGCAGCCCGTTTTCAATACCCTTGAAAAGTCCAGCGTCTAATATAGCACCACCTACGCCGAGTCCTAGCCCTAATCGACTTTTACTTAGAAGTCCGGCTTCGAACTCGATACAGTCCAATCGGAATAGTCCAAGCCCGGTCAACACGTCGACTTCGAACAGTACCTTTAACATGCAGATGCAAAGCCCCATGCAGAGTCCGATGAGCGTTAGCCAAATACAGAGCCCTGTACTTAGCCCGTATCCCCCTGCAAAAAGCCCTCATCTATTAAGCGGGAATAATTCTCTCAACAATAGAAGCCCAGCACCTGGCGGTAGCCCTGGTCCACCTGTGGTAAGAATACTTATAAAAACGTAGAAACTTAAATTCTACTCTATCTGCTTATTGAAATTTAATTTGTTTGCAACCGTATATTTACCGTATAAAATATATTTTAGTGATTTTGTTAGAATACCCGTTAACATCTCTAATTTCATCATTTTCTTTTATTGTTTTATTTAAAAATGTATATTATATATCTATACTACACGAGAATATGTTCATTATCCCGCTCAGAAATTGGAGAGCTTTATCTCATTTTAGTTTAACATATATCTCTTGTAATTTGTTATAATTATGTTCAGATGACTACAACCTATCTTTTTTTTTGTGTACTGTTACCTATCTATTTCGCTTATTTCCTAAAAAAAGGGAAATGTGTCATGCAAGATTAAATTATCTATTTATCCATACATTCTTTTATTTTTCACGTGTTCCAGGTTAGGCCTAATACACCCATACTGCAGCAAGGAATGCAGGTGTTACAAATAATTCACGGTACACCACAGGGTTATCAATCTACCCCTACCCAACTGGTGACTAGGACCCAGTTATTTGGAAATCAACAGATACAAATAGCGGCGGGTAAGCCCACCAAGCAACCACCGCAAATTTTGCCAAAACCACCAAATCAGCAAATTTGTAATGCTTCTCAACAAAAGTCGCAAAGAGTTACCACTACAATTACAAATCAGGTACGGTCTTAGTTTTAATCTTATTTTTAATTGCTACATCTCGAATACTTTACTTACATAATTTATATCACATAGTTAAGTAGATAAATTGGACATTAATCATGTATTAAACAAATAATGATATTACATCTAACATGGCATTCGGCTATAATTTAACTCCAAATCTATTCTACATAAAATATATAATCTATATAAAATTGTTCTTTTCTTCAATCTGTTATATACGATACTATAAAAATAAAAATAAGAATAAAATATAAAAGTAATTCAAGGTTCAGTAAATAAAAATCAAAGGAAATAAAATAAGCTGATGAACCGAGCTAGTTCTTAGTGTTAATTATCGTCATCTAGATAATGTATCGTCATCCAAATAATGTTTTGTCATCTAAATATAAATATAAATATAAATATATGAAATGTTAAACTTGTCAACTTGTAATCGTCTTCAGTGCGCTGATAATGAGAAATGGTAATTCGAACAATAAGCCATTGAAGTTAAAACTCAAAACTAGCTTGGATTAGCTATTTTATTAGCTATTTTAACTATTTTTTTTTTTTATTAAAAAAATACATCTTGCTTCTCTCGATGTCTTTACCATGGGTTCTATTTGTCGATTTCACGTTGCCTGGACTGCTTTTGGTGAGTTGATTTCATTTCTCTTTGTCAGTTAGATCCAACTTTTATTTCTCCGATTATTTGGCAGACTATGTAAATAGTCTAAAATTAGCAAAATTTTATTAGTATTTTCTCATTAAAACTACACCCGTCTTTGACTATTCAATGAAATGCTCACCTGAGGCTCGTCGGAGAGCGTGAGATTATTTAATTTATCTGTCACCGTTTCGCTGAAGAAACGTACGATTTAAAATTTTGTATTAAATAATTAAATATTACATAACATTAATTTACGTACAATCGTGTTTGAATCTCATTTTTTCCTTGTTTATTGTTAATTTCAATAGTCAAGAGTTTTTAGCTAACTTATTTGAAAAAATAACATATCTTAATGCTGTTTATAATTTTTTTTAAATGTACATTACCGAGTACATTACACAACATGAGATTTTACATTAAAGTAAATTTATTTTTCTTTATAGGTAACGCAGCAGAGTCAGCCGCAAATTGTTCTTGCTGGACCACAACCTAGTCCAACTACAGCAACAATGATCCCAACAGCACAGGGTTTGCTACTGAATCAGGTATATTATTATAATATATCTGTTTGTGTTTCTTAGTTATGTCTATCATCTGCATATTCATTATGTAATTATATAAAAATATATACATCATGAGGTACTTTGATATGCTTCATATTTATTACAACTGCTTATGTGCATTCTTCTATTGTCATGAAATGTTGCTTCTATGCTTCATATATTTGTCATATTTGGTATATAGGTATTGCCGTCTACCGGACCTGTCATTGTACAGCAGCAGCCAGGAGGCGTTCAACTCATACTAAGGACGCCAGCAGGCGCGCAGCAACAAACGCATACTGCACAGGTGATGGTTTCATCCATTCATGCGCGCATTCTTCATATTGACATTCATATATAATCATTGCTTATTAAATTTTCATAAAGTATTTTTTATGTTTATATACATTTTTTTACCTTAATAATTACATAAATTTCAATAATGTTACAGAAGGTAAAGTTATAATTATTTGTCATAAAAAATTACATATTTTACACGAAATAGGTGAGAATACATAGAATACGTATAACAGCCTCTGAGATACTTGCATACAAATTATAGCATGATAAAAAATATCCAATAGAGTAAGAAATTAATTAAACATTTAATTTCTAATTATAGTTAACACAACAGCAATTGGTGAGGGTTGTCACAGCACAAGGTATGCAACTGCAGGGGATTGCGCCCACATTCTTCGCTGTACCCAACGGATTTCCTTCAGCCGCTCCTCCAGTAATAAGGCATACCCCAACTAGTCCTGCGCCAGGTAAGTTATTACATAACAATGTTACAACAAAATAAATTATAATTATATTTTAATATCACACATACAAATATTAATATATATAGATTAAATTAAGCAATAGAACACTAAATATTTCTCTTGGTTTGAAAAAATATTGTGGAACGTAATTTATATAAATTAAGAGAACTTGAATTTTTATTTTAGTGTATTTAAATTAAATGTTTAGAAATGCGTAAAATCTTCTATATTTTACGTATCTTTTATTATGTCTTAAAATTCACGACCTTAATCTGTATGTATCCATAAGATATTAATTTTCTGTTATATTTTTTAATTTTATAGCTAATTCAGGAACTAGCAATCCCATCGTAATTCAGAATGCTATGGTACAAAGTCCTCAGTCGCAAATCTCACAAGTTACATCTGGTAACACTACTGGCAATGCTTCGTGCACGCAACCTGTCTCCGAACAAAATCTGTTGCCACCTCCTAAGAAGAAAGCGAAAAAGAAGAAGAAAGCCAAACGAAAAGATGACGAACCGAAGTTAGATCTTGCCCGTATTATAAAAATATCGGGTATTGGGGATGACGATGATATCTTTGATTCTGAGTTGACAACTGAAACCGAGGTTCCTTGTCAAACGCAGCAAAGCGAAGTTAATCCCGGGCAATCTCTAGGCCAACTTTCATCGCAAGGAACAGTTCCTGCTAGCCCTACTCTAACTCAAGTACCTGCAACGAACACAACGAACACGCAAGCTTCTGCATCGCAACCACTTAACAATCAGCTTGTCACCCAACTCCAGATGCCTGTACAAAATACGCTAACGGGACAATTTCGTATATCGATTGGAGAAGACGGAAAACAACTTATTTTGCAGCATCAGCCCGAACCCAATCAACCAGAAATGGATGGAGCGACTGCGCAAGCTTTGATACGATCTCTGACTCAAAGTAGCGGACAAAATTCGCAGATTATCTCGCAATTTTTCAGCCAAACGCAAAATACGCCACAGTCCGCTCCAAATACGACCCAGCAGAGGCAAAAGTATGCCAAATCTCCTTTATCTAGTGGAAATCAAGCTTCAGGCAATACTATAAGTTCCACATGCTCGCAAAATGTCATTTGCACTACTAGTCCGCATCATGGCCAGATATGTTCGAAGATTAATCAGCAGAAGAATACAAACGTTCCTCAAGAGACTAATTCGCTACCTAATATCTGCGTTCAAAGTAGCCTCGGACCTTTACAGGAGACGCAAACGTCTAAGAACGTCAATGTACAAAAACTGATGCAAGTTAAGAATGTTCAATCTGCATTGTCACAAACGAGCAATAATACTTCTTTGAATCCCCCAGATGTCTTATCAAAGCCTTCGTCTATGTATGGCATTCAAGGTTCTCGAATATCTAATGCAAGTCAGACGAGTTCGAATCAACAAAATTCCAATCTTTCTCTACAAAAGTCTAGTCAGGTACGACTCATGAACACTTGTGTAACAAATATACGGAAAAATTTGGGAAAGCAGCCAGCGCACCGACAACACGCTCATGTGCAAAAATCATTACCCGGTAGCTCGATAGCACAAAACGACCATATGTCTAAGACTAATCAGAGTCTTCAGCAAACGAGTCAACAGGAGACTCTAACATTGCAGCAGGAATCACCACTGTTTCAACATAATCAACAAATCACTGCGCAAACCGTACAAACTCAAAATGTGCAACAAATATTTGAACAAAACTTACAGAGCTCAAACATTCATCATAATTCCATGAATATATTGCAGCAACAAAGTTCTTGTAACACCATGCAACAACACGATACCATGAATGTTTTACACTCGAGTATTCAACAAAATACGATTAATGTGCTGCAACAAAATACAGCCGGTAATGTTCAGAATATAGAACAAAATTTGTCAGGTATCAAGGATATAGCACACGCGCAGCAGAATGTCATGACTAGTTTGCAGCAACAAAATACGTCTGCTGTTTTACACAACACGAGTGTCCAGCAAAATGTGAATGTTCAGCAACAGAAGGTAGTGACAGCAAATACCTTCTCCTCCGTTAATGCACATCACTTCGAGTCTCAAAACTCGGCTAACGTCGTGCAGCAAGGAATCAATACGCAACAAAATAATCAGAATCAGAATATATTGATTACGACCGCTCCTACTTCTAATACCGCCCAGCCGAACGAATCTCAAAATGTCGAATCCCAAGGCGCAAATATATTTAACTCGGCGGCGAACAGTATACTAAATAACGCACCTAAAATCACGCCTGAAATTTTAAATGCGTTGAGAAACTTGAATCCTAACGACCAGCTGCTAATCGCGAACGCGAATGGTCAGATGCAGGTGATCAGTCAGCAACTCTTGCAACAACTTTTGGCTGGACAGTTAAACGCGACAAATCAGACACAGAATCAAAATCAAACGCAGAAGATAGTGATTGGCGAGCCGGATGCAAGTAATCAGAATCTGCAAGGAGTTCAGATCAACACTCCAACGAGCCAGATAATCGTGAACAGTTCTGGTGGAGCCCCAACAATCCAAAATAATATTCAGAACATCGTGGTACAAGCTGCACCGTCCCAGATGCCGCAACATATACAAATTCAAAATTCCGGCTTTCCTAGTCAATTTATTGACAATCTAAATCAACAACAAATTAGGAACTTGGGCAACAATCCACCAAAGAAGACGAAAATCGTGAAAAAGACGAAAGTTGCCGTTACGGCTCAAAGCATAAACTCACAGGTATGTAAATGCATTTCTATATCTTCCAATCTGCTATATCTATTTTTTACTCAATATAAATAATTGTCGATTCTATTCTAAAAATGCGTTAATATTACAAAATGTGCATTTTACCTCTTATTTACTTTTTTTGTAATTTAAAATCTATTCTTGTTTTTTTTTAGACGAAGACAGTAACTGTTACTCGACCAACAATGGTTACGTCCAATTTACAAAAAGTTGACCATACTAATAAAATAAACACGACGGTATCTCATAGTACAAATCCTACTAAGAGCGAACCAACTCAGATCATTGCCAATGGTCCTTTAATTACATCCTCTGCCGGCAGTCACGTATCAGTTCCCTCAAATGGGCAAATGGTACAAAGAGTACAAACTATTCAGCTTCCTGCTCAATTGCAGCAATCGCTGAAGAACATTCAGTCACAAATCCAAGCTCTTTTATCTCGAAAATCTGGTACGTCGCACGATCAGACGGCGTTGGCGAAATTGTACCAAGAGCAAGCAAAGATATTAGCCAGTGGGAAAGTCGTTAGCACTACTACACATTCTGTCAATAGCGTAAGTAAATTTGTAGCAACAGAAAAAAATCGCCAACAAGGTATACGAAATATTTTGTTAATATTTGTTACTCCAACGAAATATTTCTTTTTTTACATAGACGACCGAAACGACGTTCAGTGTAAACGTAGTTTCAACAGTTGCGTCGAGTATACATTCGCAAAATTCATTCAAGAACCAGACATCAGCGGCGCAAACACAGACACAAACTTCCACCGCTGCTATGCCAGTAACATCTCAAACTCTAAGTTCAACTACAACAATGCCAAGTAGCTCGAATAGTAGTTTCATTAATAATATTACGGTAAGCGTAGAGAGTTGTTGGAAATATTCACTTACAAGACTGCACTTATTTTATGCATAGAAACAATTGTTGGATGTGTCATAATGTTATATTTTATAACGACGATTATTACAGGCGCCGCAAAGTATACAAGGGCAACAATCGAGTATATCGAATACTTGTGTGACACAGAGTATGCACCAGACGCACGTCAAACAGCACAAGTTTTATCAGAACCATGGGACTCAGATGTTGAATCCGTCCTCTGCGAACATGCAAATCTTCTCGCCGCCTATTACCTCCGTAGCAACTTCACAGTTACAGAGCAGCGCACAACAATTGACCCAATTGCAAACGCAGCAATCAGGCATACAGTGTCAACAACAATCGACGCAGTGTCAGACAGACCCGTTGGATTTCAAACCGAATATACAGACACCGAGCCCTGTGAAACAAGAACTCTCGTCCCCTATTCAAGTGCAAGTTCAAAGCGGCTCGCCTGCGAGTCAGGTGACCTCGCCTAGAATGATAAACAAGGGAACGCAGAGGATTCAGAGCCCTGTAAATACCAACGGGAATACAATGAAGCAACTCGTCAGTCCTAATAGCAACTCCAATCCTTTGATAAGTCCGAGGCAAGGCGTAAAAAGGCGTGCGATTAGCCCGATTTGCAGGCAGGTCAACCGCAGTGATGTGTACGTATTTAAATATACATTTCTGTTACATTTAATCATCATTTTTCGAGATTTAATGATACTGACATGTAATTATGTCATTGCTTGCAGAGTGGAACAGCAACTAAAAACTGATCAAAATGGCGCAACCAATCCAGATATGAATACACCGTTCTCAGGCAAGCGTGATGCTTGCAAACGTTTAGTACGATATCATTGTTTAAATGAGCAAGTACTAGGACCCAAGGATCTGACAAAAGCGGACGAAATATTTGAAGAGACAGCGAAACATCTATTGAACAAATTCAGCTCTATGATAAATAAATACACGTATCTTCTCTTAATGGAAAGCATGGTATGAATAATATGATACACTTATCTGATAATCAGATACATTAAGTTGAATTTTTAATATTGGTTATTTTGCTCATTAATTACATATAAAAATGTTTAAATTTGATACTTGGTTAACTTGAAATTATAGAAAACGGTATCCTATATTCCAAATTTTCTTTCTTTATTTGATAAATCAATCTCACATAAGTGATTAACGTGACCACTGTATTAACATCTTTAAATTTACAGCGTGAAGTGAGGACGTCAGAATTGATGATGATTGATAGGTCTTTTGTATCTGAAGAGCAAAATATTCTCCAGAGGTTAAAGGAACAGGAGGCAAAACTTAACGGTAACTGCGCATGTTATCAATTATTTCTAATCGATATAATTGCTAATACAATATGTATGCATTTATATTGTTTTTATTGTATCACGAGATTTTTAATTGAAAAAATATATATATATTACCTTATATATTTACCTTCTATATTGCAAATGAAATTACAGCGGAGTTTAAGAAGGAAGAAAAACCGTTGGTGCCAAAAGTTGAACCTGGCCTTGTGGAAGAGAACAAGTCAACCTTAACAGCATCGTCACCTTTGGTGAATGTATCTGTAAAACGCGAATTGGAAGATGATTTCCCAAGTGACGAAATGGAATGCAAACCAGTGATCAAGACGACGAGTAGTACAAGTGGCGATTACGACGAGTGGTTGGAGATCCAGAAGGCACTGGGTGTATATCCGTCTACCGCAGACACTTTGAAGTGTAAAAACGGCAATAACAGTGGTAGTGGTGCGTGTGCTGTTGCGAGATCATCGAAAATTGAAAGAACACGAGCAAACGGCGAGTGTCTTCGTGCAAATGTTGCAAATACAAATTTGCCCGGTGTCTCGAACGCGATTATGAGGGACGATTGCGAGCAGGATGTAAATACGTCTTTCGACAGGCGTTGGAGTAGTGCCACTGATCTTGAACGGGATTTGTCAGAAGATACCGACTTGGATGAATTGGCTTTGCACTCCCAGACGCAATGTCCAAGCAGTACTGCCCACGTAACGAGTAGCGAAAGCGGTAACACCGGTAACGAGCATGATGAGATCAACGCGCAAGTACAGTCCGCCATCGACAGCATTCTTAATCTTAAGCAACGTCCTACGAACACCCTATCAGGCAGCGGTAGCGGTAGTTCGTCATCGCAGTCCGGCGACTCGAAAGACACTGCGTTGGACCAAGCAGTCCGCAGCATCTTAGGCTCGTGACCCTCCTTTAGTAAAGTATGTTAAGAAGTGAAAGTTGATAGTTGAATCAAGCTAATTATGCATCTTAAGAGTTTTAGAACAACTGTAAGTCGATTTTTCATGATTTTTGTGGATATCGTTGAGATCTACCTATCATGGGAAACTGTGTTCTAGTATTGATAAACGTCGAGCAGACTGTTTCCGATACTGCATATCTTGAAGCACACAGATATAATTACTAAATTATTTGTATAAATCATATGTGACCTTATTGTTTTATTTATACGTTATTCAGCAGAGACAAGCTGGATCGCGCATACATGTTTCACTGAGCATTTTGATTTATCAAATATTCTGTTCTACAATGGCAATAATTATTCATAATATACAAACATGTATACTTTCCAGTAGTCTAGCTGTAATAAAGCCACCGCGTAAATCTAATTCTAGCAGCTGTAAATGTGAATAGATTAGATAGATAACTCGCTCAGATTTTTCAATATGCCACTTTGTAATGTAATTTTGTAAAAAGTAATTATTTAAAGCAACTTATTCCACTTCATCCGTAGTACTTGTAGGAGAATCTTATTGATACTTAAAAAAATGGGTCGGTGATTATTGTACATACGTTTTTAAGGTATATTAATATTATTATATTACGACTATTTGTATTATTGTTATTGAGATTTATTCTCAGAATTATTATTATTATTATATTACCGTCATTATGATTAATACCATCATCATTGGAATCGACACTGAACATGTGAGAATGGCAAAGAGAAAGTAATTACATAACAGACTGATATGTAAAATCGTGGAAATGCAGAATGTAAATTAATACAAGGTGATTTGTTATTGGCGATACAATCGAAAAGGTGATAATCGATCCCATAAGAAAAGAAAAATCATGAATGTTGAATGGAATTGTTCTTACAAGACTTTATATTCTCAGAAATAGTTCTCCGACGACAATTGTAGAATAAAAATACCTCTTCTTCGTAAGTTTCTTCCTAAATTGGTTGTACCGTCAATAACAGATCATCTAGTACAAGGAAAAGAAAGGGAATAACATTTATACGTGTTATTTTGGATTCATTTCTATATGCAGTCTTAGTGTTAAGACGTAAAATCAAAGAGACAAACTGTTTCTAAATAATGTATAGGGTTTTACGACTTTCCTTTTTTTTTTTAGCATCACATGGATTCACACTAGGTATGTGGGTAACGATGTATATTGGAGAGTGCATGTGTGGAAAAAGGATAATCACATAATAATCGTTGGATCAATTTGAAAATGTCTCTGTAATTATCGAAATTGATCGGCATACATTCCTATGGTCAATGTGTGGTTTTATTTTTAATCTTAAATGCGCGATGGTTTACGCAAAATATTCTAATTAAAATTAAAAAGAAAACAATTGATCTCTAGAATTCCTTTTCTGCTTTTAACACACTGACGTTCGTAAAAGTGCAGTGATGGCACGAAGTGATGATGACGTCTCTCTCTCTCTCTCTCTCTCTCTCTCTCTCTCTCTCTCTCTCTCTCTCTCTCTCTCTCTCTCTCTCTCTCTCTCTCTCTCTCTCTCTCTCTCTCTTGCGAGGTGAAAAGTTTTATTATGTGAACTCTGATCGTGTATTCTTTTTCTACATATAAATCTAAAACGACTCTCTGGAGACATCGGAAGCGATGCGTATTCTGGCAAAAGCAATCCAAGACTGACGTATATACAGAGAAAAAAAAGCAAGCAAAACTATGTAATGTATTACAGTAAGGAGTAATAATCGTTTGTACATACATAATGTTCAATTACACTCTCGACGGCAATCGCGACTTAATGAATTCCTCACGGATTTTCCGGAGCTTCGGAACACAATTCAAGTTCTTTCGATCCTAAATAAATCACCGATATTTCACGAGTATGTATGGTACACCAATCCTGCGTCCCCGTCTGCTGATTTCGGATCGTGTGTTTCGCGGAGTTTGTAATTATCGCGCGTTAAAACAACGAGATGTATAACGATATACAGCCGCTGACGAGAGTGAAGACAAATGGTACAGTGATAATATATTATAAATATAATTTAAAGAACATCTTATTTTTCAGTCGTTTTATCAGTACACCCAGGAAAAAAAAGGTATCATTATTTGTAACATAGCTATATGTGTCGCAGAATTATACAATCTTGTATACAATCCAACTTTATTTCTTTTAGATGTGCTACTTGAAATTATTTTTACGTAATGTAGACGAACAGGAATAGTAATAACGAGATTCGACGCGAGCGTAATGTATGAAATAGGGGTCTCCCCAATCTTCTTTTGTCAAGAGGGTCAAATATTTAAATCTTTGTAATGTCCGGGGAACCGGATAAGTTTTATTCTTAAAAATTGTAAAAATAATGTCTTTATTTTTTTTAATTCTTTTATATCAAGTTTCAAGTACGTTTTATAAAAGTCTGACGCAGCGACGACCGAATCATAAAAAAACCAAAGGCGCAACAATATATAGATATAATAATTATTATATTTATAATATATAATAATATATATATATAATGTCAAAATTTCTTGGCGGACCGGATAAAAGTTCACAGGGTCCGAATCCGGGCCACACAGGTTGGGGGCCCCTAGAATAAGAAGATGCGCGCGAGCAAGGGTGATCGGGTGATGACCCGTGCGTTTTGTATCTTGCAGAGGAAGACGTTACGAGAATTGTACATTGCGTGAAATTTTTTAAAGCCGATAAAAATTCCGTGCACTCTATGTACTTAAAACTCGTCGTTCATTTCATCTCTGCACAAGCATCTATTTCTCTCTCTCTCTCTCTCTCTTTCTCTCGACCGTTTCTCGTCGTTAATCGGGAACTGATCTCGCTCCTGATCTCGGATTTACGGAGAGAGGAAGATAACAGCGGTGCCCGAGATCGAGGATCGAAACCGGTATAATTCAACGATGATAATACAACTTTCTTCCCGGCGTGGAAGAATCGCACGAGGAGATTTAAATGCCGAACCGCGCGAATCGTACATATAAATTATAGAGGGATCGCGATTAGATCCGTAGCCTGCACAAATCGGAAGGATAACGAAAATTATAACGATTATATTGTTTTGTATTTATTTATTATTACGTTTGAATATTTTTTATGCACACGCATATTTATACACGAATACATTTATTTGACGCAATATTCATGCCCCGCGTTTCATTTCCTGGCCTAGATCGCCCGCCTAGAGATTATGTAACTTCCGCGTGCCGAGAGCATAAAGTGCGTCACGTAGAATGAAATATTAATATTTCATCCATAATGAGATAGATGCGACGCGTTGCGAAATAGGTCGGAGCAATATTTTTCCAAGTCGACAATTACGTTCGATCGAACGAAAGTTTCCTTCAATCGCCTGACCGACACTTATTCGTAACTGTAATGAATTTCTTGTAAAACTCTTACGTTCATTTCTACAATGCAGATTAACTTTAATCTTGGTTGAGATTTACTTTTTATTTTTCTAAGTTCTAAGAATTGGAACTGGATACGGATAGAGGTGGAAATGGACATTGTCAGCTTCGCGGTAATATCGTATCAATTTGACAGCTAGTTTCGTAATAAAACTGTCTCGAGAATAACAGTCGGCGCATTGTTCGAAAGCGCAAAGACGAAATGCATATGGAACTCTAAATTAACTAATTATTAGGCGCAAGCGATCCCGGGTATCCATTCGTTCTGCGCGAAACATCTTCGTTTCGAATTCGATGCGAGAGGGATGCAACCGGAAATAGCAGATCGGATGACCGATCCTTCCTCTTCCCCTCGTCCTTCGGGAATCTGTAGGCTGCAGGGTCTACGGTAGGTTGTATTTGTATAAAAATAGGATTGGGAAAGGCTTTTTGAGGCTGCAATTATATATTCTGCATTAATTTATTAATTTATTGTCAAGGTCGATGTTTTTATATATTAGATATGTTTCAGTTGCCCCCTTTTCCTTTCCTCCTCAAGCGTTCTTGGAGTCCCTCCTGGGACTTCCGAGATTTTTATAAACGTTTTGAAAAATGTTCATCCAATTTTTTAGCCTCTGCCTTTATAGTGCCTTTGTTCTCGCGGCGTGCGAAGGAGAGGGAGGAGGAAGAATTCGCGAACACGTGGTGGGGGAGTGACAAGTGACATGACACAATATGACAACCGCGCAAATTTGCGTGGGGCTGCGCGGGGCCTCGTGAGGACCGGCTGTAATTTGTAATTCTAACAACACTTGTAAACGATCTTCGGCCTCGGTATGATTTCGCTGACGAAGGAAAGCGAGAGAAGCGTGGTGGAAGTCGCCGAAGTGACCGACGATCAGGACGATCCGTACGACGTGGAGAGATGCGCCCGTTGGGTCCGGACAAACGCCTTGAAACAGGTTTGGAAGATGCACGCGTTTTTTGAAAAAAATTCCTCTCGCGTACCGTAGAATTGTAGTTGCAGATCTTTTTGAAAAGAATCGGCAAATCGTTCCTTTTCGCGAATTAGAGACGCGGTAAAGAGTCGAGGTTGAGGTTATGTTATTAGCTTGCCAGATCTTAATTCTTTTTATAGAAGATGCATGATTTTATATATATCTGCAAGAATGCTGGATAAATAAAAAGCGATGCAACGATAACGATAATTACGTTGCTGGAGTTGTTTATTGATGATAGATGAGATTAGGTTAAGTTAGGTTAATTGTAAGTTTATATCCGTGGTTCAAAACCACAGTGGTGTTAGTCAAATTTTTAAAAATATTTTCTCGTGTGCGTAGATGCAATCTGTACAATATATAAATTTCACTTACGCACCCAAGAAAATATTTTTAAAAATTTGACTTACACAACTGTTGTTTTTATCCCTCCATCTGTACATGTATTTGATATGAACAGTTTTGTAGCCTAACTTGATAATTTTTTATATATAATTGTTTATAAATATATTCATATATATTTACATATAAATACATTATATATTATTATATATTAATACATGTGTAATTCTATTGTTAACTTAATGTTTATGGGGTCGTAATGCTCTTTCGTGTATTGCAGGTATGCCTACAGTTTCCGGATAGCCTGCTACCGGATTCGGTGGAGGTTGCGCTACGTTTGGAGAAAAGCCTAGGGCGAAAGGTGTATATCTTAGGTGATACGACCTGTGGTAGCTGTTGCGTCGACGAGGTAACGGCGCAGCACGTCGACGCGGACGGCATAATACACTTCGGACACGCTTGTCTCAGTCCCACCGCTCGTTTGCCGGTCTTTCACGTTTTGCCGAGGAAGCGATTGGACGCGACGGCACTCTGCGACGAGTTCGTGCGAATTTTTCCGGATTGCGGGAAGAAGATTATATTTTTCTACGACGTGGCGTACGCGCATGAGATTGGTAAATGTTTGAGATGTTGCTATTTGATTGAGAGAGCTTGTGATGGCGGATAAAGTAACGTAATGCACATTGTATGATTGCAGAAAATGTATATAACGCATTGAAACCTGTATATAAACACTTAGTTTCGTCTAAATTAAATTGTACGTCGAACGTGGAATATACCGATACGAGAGTAAGCCCGGCCTCGGTTGTCTTGGGTAGAGGTTACACCTTAGAAAATGGATATAACGTACAGGATTACGAAGGATTCTTCTTGGGCGAGGGAGAAAAGACTCTCGCGTTATTAGCGATGAGCATCCCCGTGAAAAGGTGGCACTGTTTCGCAAACGGTAAAATTAGCGAGTACAAAGCGTTGAGCACACCTTGGTTGAAGCGAAGAAGATTCCTGATAGAGAAGCTAAGGGATGCCAGAGTTGTGGGAATTGTGGTTGCCACATTGGGCATTCAGGAATACCTGACGGCTATAAACACCGTGAAAAGAACCCTCAAACAGAAAAATAAAAAGTCTTATCTTCTCAGTGTAGGAAAGATAAATCCTGCCAAACTCGCAAATTTCCCAGAGGTACGTTCAGCAGGGTGCAATAAAATATATTTGACTTGAATTTAATTTCAATCTTGCTATACAATCATGTCGATAAATACTTATTCGATTTTTACAGATCGACGCCTTTGTCGTGATAGCTTGCCCAGAGAACGAGGTATTCGACTCGAGAGACTTTTTTAAGCCTATGCTTACGGTGTACGAAGTTGAATTAGCATTTAATAGTGCGAGGGAGTTCTGTCCGCAATATTTCATGGATTTTCGACAAATATTACCCGGTGGCCCTCACTACGTCGACTTTAAGCCGTCAACGGACTCGGATGTTTCTCTTATTACTAGCAATGTCAGAAATTGCGAGGACGACAATTTATGTACAGATCAAATGAATGCTCTGACAGTCCGTTCCTCAGGTATATTTAATTTATTTAAATTAAAAGAAATATCTCTCAAGAAAGTAATAAGATAGTAAAAATTGAAATTGCAATCTTGAAATTGTACTTTTAAGGTGATCCTAAAGCTGTCTGTAATACCTACACTCGTTTTTAACAATATTTGCTTCGTATAAAAATTCTACAACTTGATGTTACAAAATGAGGGTGCAGGTCCATTCAGTAGACATCAAGGAATATCATACCGCGGTTTGTAGAATTAGGCTGAGACTCCAAACAAAAAAGTTAATTCTAATTCTACAAACGCGGTATGATATTCCTTGATGTTTACTGAATGGACCTGCACCCTCATTTTGTAACATCAAGCTGTAGAATTTTTATACGAAGCAAATATTGTTAAAAACGAGTGTAGGTATTACAGACAGCTTTAGGATCACCTTAATACGAAGTTATTTGATATCTTTTGCCGCATTAATTAGTTTCACGGAAGAGACATAATTGTCTCCACAAAGATCAAAGAGACTTACTTTTCTTGTAACTACACTGTTAAAGAATTCTTTTTATATGTTCGAAGCGTCAAATGTTTTTGTTTTTTTTTACATGTATTTTTTGTGCAAACAGTTTAACAATTCAAAGCGATTTTATGTAATTAGACACTGTAGTGATAATACAGCAATTCTTTTACTAGGTACTGTTGCCATTGGCAAGGCGGGGGCTCAATATCTACAAGAAAGATCTTGGAAAGGTGCCGAACAGCGACTAGGCGAAGATCCTGTACAACCAGCGGAAGCTGGTCGCGTTGGATTAGCGTGGGAATATACGAATGAACCTTTAAAAACAGATAAACGTGACGCACAAGCGGAATAAATATAGCATTTCTAGATATAGAGTAATTTCATTCATTCCTTTCTCCTGCGATCTGAAAGTTCGAACCGAAAATCTAAACCCTCAAAAATTAACAAAGTATCAGGAATATATAATCAGGTGAGAGCAAGTGAGACATCAACTATAAATTTCCAAAAATTTCTAAAACCAAGATTTCGAACAGCAAGAATTTAAATTTTCAAAAATCAATAAAGAATTGGGATATAATTAAGAGTCGTCGTGCTGAAAAATGAAAAAGAACCAGCGACTCCAGAAATTCTTAGACTTAAGTCCGCGTATTTGAACTGCAAAAACTCGATGTTAATCTCGTCAAAAGTATCTGGAAAATATAATCAGTAGTTGGCAATTAATAGAATTGATAGGGTGATGCAAATAAAACAAGTATTTCATTTTCTTGGATCTTAATTCTTGGAATCGACAACTTTATTTCTTATATCTATTATCTACCTTTCATTTTATCAACGGAGTGTAACGGATATAAAGAAAGAAATGAGGTGGACGTGGATAATAAAAAAGATAACTGTTCTTATATGAGTAACTTGAGTAAGCAACATATTTTGGGGTACAAAATCTAGAAAGGGGCGTAATTTCCTTCGGCGAAAGATTATTATCAATGATAATTATTTAACACAAGAAATTCGTACAAATGTCAATAGTGTCATTGCAGATAATAATCTAGGGAATTTTTTTTTTACATTCGTAAGGACTGAGACGGCTGAGTCAGCTGATGATCTTGAACATTCTAATCCACTAGTCAAACGTCAGAATTCTCGCAGCTTTACCGAGCTCTAAATAGCTAGCGAGACTGGCATCTCGGTAAAAAAAAAAAGGAGAAAAAGAGAGAAAACTGCAAGCCGTCTTCTGCTACCTGCGAGATAGATGATGCTACACCGTTGAGAGATGACAACAATTCGAGCACGTTCCGTACCGTCGTGCAGGTGGAGTCTCGTCATCGGGATCTTGCTGCTGTGCGACGTGTCGCAACATGTGTCGCGCGGCGAGAACGCAGTTAACCTAAGCACCAGCGGGATCGTCACCGCGGCCTCGGTGACGGACGCCTCGGCCGTACCGGGTGTCACAACGAATGTCAGCGTGTTGTCACACGAGTTATCCAGCACCGTGCGACCCGCGATTGATACGAGCCAAGTCGTCAGTCGCAATGCTAGTTCGACCAGTTCAACCGCTAAACCACCAGCACCGACCTCCGCGGCGAGCACGGCGCGGCCGGAGGATGTCGCGAGCCACCGGACGACCGAGAAAAGCCCCGCGGCGACGTTGCCGAGCCCCGACAGGAACACGACGGACGTTCCCGTGCCGTCGCAGAGCCCGGCGGATGCCGCCAACTCGACCAATGTCACCGCGAGCAACGTCACCACGACCACCGTCGCCCCGGCGGAGCCGGTCCTCCCCGACAAGGGCTCCGCCGAGGAGGAGCACAACAGCTCCATGTCCATATTCTTCGTGCTGTGCGTCCTGGCGCTGGGCATACTGCTGATACACCTGATGCTGCAGACGAATTTCCAATACCTGCCCGAGTCGGTGGTGATCGTCTTCCTGGGCGCCGCGATCGGCATGATCATAAACCTCATGTCGCATCAGAACATTGCGAACTGGAGGAAGGAGGAGGCCTTCTCGCCGACCGCGTTCTTCCTGGTCCTACTACCGCCCATCATCTTCGAGTCCGGCTACAATCTGCACAAGGGAAACTTCTTTCAGAACATCGGCAGCATCATGGTGTTCGCCATCTTCGGGACCGCCATCTCCGCGTTCGTCATCGGCGCCGGGATATATCTGCTTGGTCTGGCACAAGTGGCGTACAAGCTCAGCTTTGTCGAGAGCTTCGCGTTCGGGTCGCTGATATCGGCGGTGGACCCGGTCGCCACGGTCGCGATCTTTCACGCCCTGGACGTCGATCCGGTCCTGAACATGTTGGTTTTTGGTGAATCGATTCTGAACGACGCCATCTCCATCGTGTTGACCACCTCCGTCCTGGAGTCCAACAACGCTGCGACGACCAGCGAGGCTGTCATACTCGGCTTGAATCGGTTCTGCCTCATGTTCTTCGCGTCGGCGGGCATCGGCGTGGTGTTCGCTTTGATAAGCGCGTTGCTTTTGAAGCACGTAGACCTCAGGAAGAATCCGTCTTTAGAGTTTGGCATAATGTTAGTGTTCACATACGCCCCGTATGTTTTAGCGGAAGGCATACAGCTGTCGGGTAAGCGTTCGTGATAATTTATACAGTAAATTTCTCTGTTGTACAACTCTGTTATCGCTTAATTGTTTCATACTGATTCGTTGTTGCAGGAATTATGGCGATTCTGTTCAATGGAATAGTCATGTCGCACTACACGCATTTCAACTTGTCAACTGTTACGCAGATTACGATGCAACAGACAATGCGTACGTTAGCCTTCATTGCTGAGACCTGCGTCTTTGCTTATTTGGGATTAGCATTGTTTAGCTTTAGACACAGGGTAAGTGTATCGCGTAATATGCCGAATATACACTCCTCGAATCCTTTTCGATCAAGTCTCTTTTTCTTTCCCGTAGTTCGAGCCAGCGCTAGTCGTTTGGTCGGTGATCTTGTGCCTGATTGGAAGAGCCGCCAATATCTTTCCTTTGGCCTTGCTCGTTAATCGTTTCCGCGAGCATCAAATCACGAGGAAGATGATGTTCATCATGTGGTTCAGCGGCCTGCGCGGTGCTATATCATACGCGTTATCGCTTCATTTAGATTTCAGCGATGAAACGCGCCACGTTATTATAACGACGACGCTAATCATCGTATTGTTTACGACCTTGATATTCGGCGGATCCACGATGCCTCTGCTGAAATTCTTGAGGGCCGAAAAGAAGCCGAAGAGCAACGGTAGGAGGAAGAAGAAGGATAAGGAAGTTACATTGAGCAAAACGAGAGAATGGGTAATTTAAAAAATTGTATAACGCAGGTAACGTACAAAATTTTTTAAACACATATAGATGATATATTATTTTTTTAATACAGGGACAAACTATAGATTCTGAGCACTTGTCGGAACTCACGGAGGAGGAAATGGAAGTGTCCTTCTTGCAATCGCGAATTCGCGGTTTCGCAAGGTGGGATCTGAAATTTTTCATTCCGTTCTTCACGAGACGATTCACGCAGCAGGAGCTGAAGGACTGCAAGTCGCAGATGACGGATTTGACGAATCAATGGTACCAAGCTATTAGAATCAGTCCAATAGAATCGGATGACGAGGCGACTACGGCGTCGACCGCGCAATTAAATCTGAACATCACTGGAACAGCTAAGGGGCAACCGCCGCACGGGAAGGAGAAGAACGGACGTCCTAGACACGGGTCCATATTAAGTATTTAATTTATTTTGTGTGTGTGTGTGTGTGTGTGTGTGTGTGTGTGTGTGTGGTGTGTCCTTATGTGTGCTGAACTCTACGCGCGCGCGCGTGCTTTTAAATTATATTGCCTACAAATGGGTGTATGTACAAGTATTTATTAACATTAGTATTAAATCTATAACATTATAGATCTTTTCACGCGAAGGAGAATTTTCTGTTTCATCAAAGCTGCAAATGTTGCTTTGTTCCAGTGAGCTGAGGGAGAGCACTTACAATTTTCTCTGTTTAAAATTAGTACAGAATTTCTCTTTGACCTTAAATTCGCTTGTTGCTTAATATTAACTTACATACGTTTTATTAACGCACTTCATTGATACATAGAGAATATCAAATGTTATCTTCTATAATTCTCTAATTATTTCCATGATTTGTGAACAACCACATGGAAAGAGAAAATGGATGAGAGAGTTTGTGCACAGCAAACTATACAGCTACAATACGAGTGAGATTTTTCCAGGGTTGAATTGTCTCTTATACATCATATTTTCGTAATTTATTTGTTTTCGCCTAATATTTACACGTACCTGTATAATTGTAAGCATCGTTACATTATTGCTTATATAGTGAACAGCAGTGTATTGTCCAATATGCTTGCTTTATTCAAAGCAGCTTGGCAACGGTGGTGATGGGCATTAAATTGATTTCAGTTCCTAAAATATTAACAGAAATACTATTAATTTGCAGAGCTGAGGAGGATTGGTCTGATTAGTTCAACTTATTTCCACAAGTATATTTTTCCCCTGCGGATTAATCTCTTGTTCCACGTGTAATTCTTTAATCGCGCAATACTTGTTGAATTCGATGAAGATTATTTATACGATCTGATACTTTCGTTAGTATTAGAGATGTGTACATACAACAGATTTCTATTTGCGTTACTCTTGTTATGCATATTTGTAATTATTCTAAAATTAAATTGTATGAAAGTAAAATTATAATAACCAGGAAACAACGAAGTCGGTCACAGTAATGTGCATAACGATAGTACAATGTTGTATATTTTATCGTTTAGCATTATTTTATCCAATTATGTGATAATTATTATTTTAATAAGTAACAAGTTATTTGAACGGAACTTGCAAATGATTTAATTAGCGGTAGTAAATTACTGAAATTGACTGAAAAAATTTAAAACAGTCCCTATTCATTATCATCTCTTTCACAGAATTGTCTAATTGTATTTGTAAAAATAAATGTCATCTGCGTTTTTACAACATCCCAATATTCTTCAATATTTATAGTACAAAATGGATTGTATTTTTGGTATCGCCAAATATGTTCGTACAGCGTTGAAGGTATTTTGATTTAAACAATCAGAAAATGTGAGAGATTGAAATTAAAAAAAGATCTGTTTCCTAGTTATTAATTATCCGCGATGATGTCGTTGCGAGAAGGGAATACGTATGCCGTCATGCGAATAGTTACGAGCACGGTGTTTCGTATCGTATCACTCGTAGGAGGGACTGCGTTATCTTGCTTCCTTGAGGCCGAGCGTTAACCCAGCGTGTACGTTTTGTAGCTAGAAACCAGCTGGCGAAAGATAGCACGTCCTACGTTCCACTGTAATGTGATTCGAGTTGAATTATAATATAAAATGATATTTTTGGCGGGCGACACTTGGTCGGTTTATCCTTGTAACTGGCGCGGTGTATCAACGGAAAAATTGCGAGACGAATTCTGTTCAAGTGTTCTCTTCGTCCACTGTCTGAAATACGCATATTTAGAAAAAACGTGAACATATTGTACATTACACTTTGTACGACCGTAGGGACAATAAAGGTGATATAATATTTGTGATATACATATATAAATAAACTCACGTGAGCGACTCCAGGTCTGCTGCTTTCTTACCCTTAATAAGCGACGGATGACGAGTGAAAAAGAGAAGCATTTATTTTGTTGCGAATTTATTTCTCATATCATTAAACATATCGATCTCTCTCAGATGGGGGGTAGGGGCGGGGGGGGGGGGGTACATTGGTTGTCTGTTTTTCATTATTCTTTGCGGCAGGGCACATAACGGAGGCAGCGTCTAAACATCAAATCCATTTATTCGTTCGATTCGTTACGGCTATTTTTATTATGCTCTAGAGTTCTTAAATGCTTCGCACGGTTCGTTACATCGAGTGACTGGAGCACGAGACGTTAGTGTACAATAGATTAGCGATGACTTATATACTCGCCGTCATTTTTTTTCCCTTCCCTCTTTCTCGCGAGCGTCAATCCGTCAAGGATATACCTGAAAGGGAAGAGTGCACGACTTTGATTGTACGGTACGCTCAGACGAACGTGATTTAACACACCTTCGAACATTCATCGGTGCGGAAGGAAGAGTTTTCGTTGGAAAAGATCTATCAGGAATCCGTAGGAAAGGAACGGATTATACGGATTGCGCGAGCCAGGAAAGGAATATGGTTCCACAATTTAAGTCGGAAGCGAGTGAGGTGAGAATAATCTTCTCTCATTAATCTCCGTCAATTTTGAAAATCGAACGCAATTGTAACATAAATGCCGAAACGGACGGAGATCCGTGCTTGAATGTGCGAAATTAATTCGCTTATTATTTGCAGAGAACCCAAATGACGCGCGTGTGTCGAGAGAGTGACGCCTCCCATTCCTTCGCACCTCGCAGAGACGTATATTCGACGCGATCAGGCGAACTAATTAAGTCAATCGAGCGTCTCGCTCCGGTCCTCTCGCGAGAGGATTCGATCGCCCGGCTGGTACAAAGGGCATATTTTTATCGCGCTAATCTGGGATAGGTATATTGTCTAAGAGAGGAGCGCACGTCGACGACGACGACGACGACGACGACGACGACGACACACCCACCGTCCCTGCTCTTTCCCTGTCTCGATGCTCCAGCCCCGTTTTTCTCGCGAACGCATCGTCCGGGTTCAGTTCGCTGTAACTTGCATGTTTTGTCGGCTCGATGAACTTCTAAAGATGATCGTCACGTATCGCAAGCGCCTACGCGCGCCTCTATCGATAGCTTTACAACCCTTTATTAAAACGTCCGTCGCGCGGCAGGACCTCGCGGGCCTGCCGGCGACCCACAAATTGGCTAAGCATGCAGAGTTAAATGGCTCTCTATAACGCTACGAGACCAGTATGACTATGTACCAATCAGTGAGATAATAATATTATCGTACGCCGACTTCGCGTCTCCCTTCCACCTTTTATCTCTCTTATTTTTTCTTCGCGCGCGCGCGCGCGCATCCTAATATCTCCTCTATCGTTCCGATATATAATCGCTGTACATTTTAAACGTCGTGTGACCCGTTCGGAAGAAGGGTACCTCTGACGATCCTTCCGCGGCTCAATCGCCGAGTCGGGGATCGTCTTAATACGCAAACGCTTCTTCTAAAAATGTGCAAAACCCCGCGCGCCGGGTTTTACCCGCAATATTTACAACATATCTCGCGCGCGTCGCGCGCTTACGTGTAATAAAACTTGGTGTTTGATATAGCAAAGCTTTCTCTACTCTCCGTCCCTATATCGGTCGAAAAATTTCGCTCGTCGCTCGCGTCGCTCTCCCACGATTCAATTTCCAATTTCTTAAGATTAAGAGAGGAGAAACCGCGCGCGGAGTAAAATCCCTTCGACAAAGCGCACGCAAACTTTATCGTCGACGTTTATTTTCGCTTCTCGATCAAGGCCACGTTCTTCCTCAGTCCTTCGCATTCGCACTTTAACGTCGGCGGTACACCGACGCGCTCGGTTCATTGAAGATTCGAACGCGGAGTTGCGGGAGTTTCTCCCGCAACGCGATTAAACGCGTCTCGATTACAATTAAGAAAACGACCGACGGCAATCGCGCAATGCAGTCTCGCTATACGTTTAACGTCGTACAACTTTATTGCGCGTCGTCGATCCTTTTCGGGGGACGAGAGGGCAATCGGCATCACATCTCGCGACTTGATGGCCCTCGGCCCGCGCGAGAAAAGGAATCGAAAACTCGTCTGAGAAGCGCACACGTGCGTGGAGATATCACATCCCGCTTATTTCTAAGTCGCGATATGATACCGGTTGCCGAGATCCCGAGATATAATTCACAAATATTGGTGTATCGTTTATCAACGCTCGAGTTCCTCGGCGCGATTAATATACCCCGATCGAACACAAATCTGCTTCGCTCGGAACAAGTTTTTTTTTTTAGAATCTACCCGATTGGAACATGAGTCCCCGATGGTGTGTGTGCGAATTTCAATTATATTGGGTCCCTGTATTCATACACCATTTTCCTCCCCTTTCGTCCGACTGATCCCCTATATCATCCACGTCCGCGCGAATCTCCCTTACATTTATACACATTTGTGCGCGAGAGATCTCTCTATCGCGAAGGGGGGTGGGGAGGGGGGGAAAACAGAAAAGAAATGGAGCGCTTCACGGCTACTTATCTCTTATTTTTCTCTCCCTTTTTCTTCGCTATCTATACTTCGCGTAAGTAAAATTATATTCCGCTCGGAAGTTGGAAAGGGAGCGACGGGGATGTCTCGTGCATCAAGAGCTATACACAGTTCGCTATTATCGCTCTTTTGTTAATTTCCTTCTAACTATATCCTAACGCCAAGCAGCGCGAGTCACACCTATATGTAATTATCGTTTCAATATATCCGTATGTTTATATGTATATGTAATGTATGTATATATAATATATATATATATATATATATATATATATATATATATATATATATATATATATATATTTATATATATTTATATGTACAGAGTATATATTAGGAGGTATTAATATATATATGTATGATACATATGATATATTAATATGAGATATAACATTATCTATGGTCACAGTGCGAGCGATTTTCAACACGGCAACACGGTACTTGAGCTTCGGTTGATCTGATGACGATCGGGACGCGATTTCAATGCGCCTACGCTGACTCGCGGTCGTCCAACAAAATCATTTAAGTCCAGTCAACGATCCGTTATTGATAATTATATCGTATCGACGGGACCATACTCCTTAATTTATACACACTTCGATCGATACCTATCTCTCTTAACCGGGGATGAAAAAAAACCGATAGATATATTAAATAAAATATATATACACGTGTAATTATACATATGTGATATTCATTATACATATATGTATAATTTCATTGAATTCAGCTCTACCGTCCTACAAGCACGTAAGCGAATTACCTCGATTCTTGTTTGCGATATTCGCGTACGGATTCGCTTCGTATAATAATATCTAAATAATTAAACGCTCAAACTTTTATCCTGTTCTCTCACGTTTATATTAATTGCCATTGAAGATGCCCGTAACAATGAAGCGTAGGTTTGATTATTCTGTTTATCGATGGAGGATTCTTCACGTGCCTATTACTGGAAACTGAAACTCACCGGTTTTGATCCTCGGCTACACGCGACAGATCCTTGGAATTTACAGATCCTTATACTTGTTTTTTCAGAAGAATTACGTGAGTTCCGAGAGAAAAGCTCGATGTGTCGATTTGATTAGAAGCGCCTTCTCTATCGTGAATAACGAGGAATACTAACGGGAGAATTAAATCGAACCGCGATCGCTGCCTTCGTAATAATGGATTTAATTCATGGCTGAATTTAGTAGAACGGTGTCGAATATTATCCGTAGTTATCCGCTAAAATTTAGTTATATACCGTACAGATTCGTCACGATCGCCGTCACTGGAGACCACACATATTCACGAAAGAGTTCCCGCAGAGAAAACGATTATCTGATAATTGTAGCGCGGGTAGAAGAGGCACTTTCTCATTTCGCGTGTCGTATATCACCTGTTTTCTATCTACGCTGAAAATTTTGGGAGATGCACGTTTTTCTTTTCCAATTTTTTAATCGCGAGATATGACTCATCCGCTAAATTAAATGACCGACAACGAAAATATAAATGGAAATCAGCAAACGTATTTCATAAAAATGCACGTCAATTTTTAATAAATTAGGAGAAGTACGCCTCGTACAAACATTTCATGTTGGAGTGTTTACGTGATCAAATAGATATATTGCTAATTATGCTATTAAAATACGATCAAAAATAAAATAAAAAACGCATGTGTTGTGTTAAAAAAATAAATCGTAAAATGCTGTATATTTTTACGAGAGTATTTTCCTCTTTTACCCGGGGAAGAGATACAATCGCAGTAAGTGACAAGACATTTGTACATCATGACGAAATGTATAATTCCACGTACGCACGCCTCTCCACACACAGTTCGATCGAGACCTTCTTTTTTTTCTTGTCAAATGACTTCAGTTCAAACTGGCAGGCGAAGCGAAACGGAACATTCAGCGGGAAGCATGAATTGCGCTCGTGCATAGGAAAGTATGCGCGACATAGACGGTCCGGTCGGAACGCACTGCTTCGCTTTATCGTTTATAAAATAGAAGACAATTATAAATCGGCAGAGAGCTCGATAGTCAGTCAGTGTTCGCGAAACAAAGAGGTTCGCATGAAATTCAAACATCACTCTTGTTACAACTGTCCCCATCGTGCTTGCCAAGATCTTACTCGCAATATAGTTATTCTTTCTCTTCGGTAATCGTACATTATGTATACAGGCATTCGCATTAGCGATGTAAACAAGTTTATAACAAACAGAAATGTTCATTACAATATCAGTATTGCAGGGCCCAGTGGAATAAGACAAAGCACATGATACTTTTTACAAAAGTATACATAAATTTTTTTATATCAACATTTGCAAGCGCGCGATCTTACCTCGCGCTAATTTTATCAGCGCTTGCCGCTAATAAAATTTAGATATATTGACAAAAGCGATACGAAAAAAAAATAATATTTTCAAATTTTATATAAAACTTCACATATTAGACAAAAATGAAACTTTTGAATATGCGCGTACATATTGTCTTATCCCAATCAGCGCCCGCGTAAAAATTACATATCCCAAGAATCCACACACACAGTTACCGACTCTCAATTATCTACAATGTACAGATCCCTCTATTTCAATTTACATTTATTTGAATGCGGCCCTTCGTTACGCGCACGTCTGTTGATGAGTATTTCTAAACCGGTCCACGTGTATTGAGAGGTAGACGTAAAATATTAATTAAGTAGCCATTTCTGTCCCGTTGCGACTTCGCGACAAGTTTGTTGGCAAGAATTTACAGCGACCGGCGTGTGCGATGTATAAAAGTACACACGGATAACTGAGTCAAGGCAATGAGTCCTAATTTTAAACCAAACACGATACCGAGCCCGCCAGTACCTTCGCAGCGCATTACGAGCAGATCCCACGACTCTTGGAATATCCGTAGATAAATTAAATGACGATTACGAAGAATGCGACACGAATGTGTGTAAAATAATGTATATATAAAGTATACTATGAAAAATTCCTTTTTAATTTAAGTTCTCTCATCACAAATTAAAAATACGATTTAACAAGTGTACAACTACAAGTGGTCAGCCGATGTGTTGAGAGTGTTTACGTTAGGAAGCACGCGCGCGGCCGTTTCTTTTTTTTTCTTTTATGTGGAAATCAGCGGAATGTTGCAAGATCTTCTTCCTTAACAATTTCCGGATTTTGCGACACTTCGCTCGCTGCATTCGAGAGACAACTTTCCTTGAGGCGACTTCCGCAATATTGTCAAATCACCATTTGTAAAGGGTATATAACAATCTTTTCGAAACGTTTACAGTTTCGTAACATTTCCCACGCGGAGACACGCTCGTAGCGTACGAGTAATATCACAACATATGTTACAATTTATTTCCGTAATTCGTATTATATCAAATAGTTTTCTAGTGAGTGTGTGTGTGTGTGTGTGTGTGTGTGTATACGCGCTCTTAAAACGCACTTGCTCTTCGTACGCAAATTGGGTCGCTGAATTATAATTTTTCAGTACGGAAATAACACCTGACATTTACAAGTGTTGTCGGCTTCCTATCACACTCTCGATTTACGATTGCGACAACTGGGCGGTAGGACCGGGGTGAAAAAGTTGAGGGGGATATTACAGATAAAACAATAAAAAACGCGATCACTTTTTGATTTGCAGCCACGGATGCTTCAGGCACTCGGCTGCGGTAGCTCGCATGCTCGGATTGAACTCGAGCATCGGTATTAGGAACTCTGCGAACTCGCGCGCTTCGCTCGGCGCCCACTCGTATTTCTCTGTCAACACTTCGTACAGGCCCCACGGTTTCAATCCGGTAATATGCTTCAACTCGCCCTTCCTGTTGAAGTATATCCTCGAGTTCTTCCCTGAGAGAGCGATACGTCTCGGTATTTCTCCCAGCAACTCGATAATATGGGCCAAGTGGTCTTCATCTCTGGAACGTTAATAAGTTAATTGACTCAATCCTTGAAACAGCGTTGATACAATTTTTACAAAATTCACACAATTGCAGTTGAACCTTGTAATCGTTACCTGCAATAGTCTTTGCCATTGTGCGGTTCAAAAAGGTAATCGCCAGTCGCCAATTCGAACGCCATACAAGCAGTTGACCATATGTCGGCAGAGGTGTCATATCCGGAACCTAACAGAACCTCGAGCGACCTGTACTGACGAGTTTGGATATCGTCCGTGAATTTCTTATGAACCCAGCATGCGTTCCCGAGATCTGCTATCTTCACTTCGATCTCGCAATCCATTATGGCAGGATCCAAAGGAGACATGGACGCCCGTTTCAACTGCTTACTTTCCGGAGGGTTCAATGACCTACGTTCTGCAAGTAAGACGATAGATGACAAATAAAATTGCAGTAGAAAACGAGAGAAAAGAAGAGTCGTGTCGTCGCTCGACAGCGACGATTACTTTACCTTCGCTACCTTCGTCGGTATCGTCGGGATCGGGTGGTAGCATACCTTCGCCGCAGCTTTTCTCCACATCGCACAGAGTGACGTTGTCCATCTTTTCGGATTGCTCGGGCGATGGATTCTGTATCTTCTCACCGCCCGCCAAACCGTCTACTCCGTTCATGTGCAAGGAAGGCGCGGATGGCTCTGAGATGTCCGGAGAACCTTTGCTCTCCGTATTGTCCTCTATGCTCTCCGTATTGAGATCCTGGTCTAAGCTATTCGTTTCAACTTCCCCGTTTTCTCTCGTGCTATTCGCGAGTTTACTTTGTTCCTCTAGCTCCTCGATCTGTTCCATCTGCTTCTTCAAGAGCTCATTTTGGCGCTTGGCCTTCTTCTTTAGTTTCTTCTTCTTATTCTTGGACATTTTGGAGTTTGGCATAGGTTCTTGAAACTCCTTCGGCGCGGTAGAAATCAGGGACACAGGTAACTTCGCTCCCATAGAATGCAGTTCTGTCGCTTCACAAGCTAATTTTCTTATATAAGTCTCATCGACGCACACAAGAACATTCTCAGGTTTAATGTCTGTATGAATAATTTTACCTGAAAGAGAATGCAACATGTAGCGTACACAGCGGTAAACTTATTGAAACTTGTAGTGATTTTCCACTTCAGATTTGCAATAATCTGTTGAACTATCGCATAAAGCGGACTACGGGTATAAAATTGAAAATTGAATGCTATCACTGACTTAAACATTCATCTTACATTTATTATGAAGATAGTCGAGACCTTCGAGGACTTGTCTGATGACGCGCTTAACGTTATTTCTTGGAATTCCTCTGTAGTTCGACTTGATAATCAATTTAAGAAGATTATGTCCAAGCACTTCAAATACCATGCAAACATGCAGGCCGTTAATGCCGCTGATCTTGAAGTCATTGAGCAACTGGACGGTCTTGTTGCGCTTAGGATCGTTGGGATCCGTGTCGCGCACATCTTTTAATAATTTAATTTCATCCAATGCAGTCTCAGTGAAATGGGATGCGGATTTCACTATTTTAAGCGCCACAAAACGTTTATCCTGCAGCATAAGTTTCAAAAAAACGTCCCGTGTTTACGTATACGTGTGCGAAAGAAGAATTGATTACAGCATATCCGGGAATCGTACCTGCAGGTCCCAACAGAGCCACACGGTGGAGAAGTGACCCCAGCCGAGCTTGCGCGTGACGTGGTAGCGATTTAAAAAGAGATCCCCTATCTTCACGGGATGGTACCCGCCTTTACAGTAGTCACTGCTGTCCTCCTGCTCCTCGTCCTCGCTACTGAACGCATCGTCGTCCTCTATCGTTTCATTGCTGGAACTATGACACGGTACCAATCTACGACAAATTCGTCAATCGTAAATGATAAATTACTTAACTAACGCGACACTCTCGAAACACCTGATTCTTCCTCGTGACACGAGAGGTGCGAGCTAAATCAGAGGAAGAAAACGGATCGTGCGCACGCAATAGCCAGGTTTCACGTACGTCGACCGTCTCTACGACGGTGATGTTCAACGAACGTATATTTATTACCAAGAGATTTAGAAATAACGCGTTGAAGATCATAAGTAATCGAATACGCGAATTTCGTATCCAGCGTTTCCTACGACGCACCCAACACGCTTGATCGTCGCCAAGCTCCCGATTAATAAAAAGATTACACGAATAATTCATCTTAATCCTTCGTGCCACCTACAATCGTTACTCACAATTATTATCTTACATCAATTAATCATCGTTATCCACAATTTCTCTCCCCCGGCAATCACAAACGTGCATATATACATACATAATCACCCACTTATCGATATCTACGTGACACGGGAACCCGAATGACGGAAAGGGAGTCGAAACGGAACGCGTCGTACACACTCCTCGACGACGAGCTGTCATCGTCGACACGCGGCCCGTACAAAATCGCGAAAGCAACGTAACGTGAGGGGATAACGCGGGGGTAACGCAACGAGTCCGGACGATGAGTCTTCGTGCCGGCGCGCCGATCGGGCATGTCGGGGTTACCTGGTCCCGTTGTCGCTGTTGTAGGCGCGCTGCGGAAGCCTACTCGAGGCGTACACCGAGGCGTACTCGTACGTCGCGTTGGTGGTGGTGGTGGTGGTGTTGCCGCTGCTGGTGGTGGTGGTGGTGGTGGTGGCGATCGTGGTGGCAGCGTTGCCGGTCGTGCCGGTGGTCGTGGTGGCGGCGACCACCTGGCCGGTACCACGCGCACCCTTAGAGCTCTGCGCGTCCTGCTCGCCCTGGGAACCGGCCTTGCCCTTCCGCTTGCTCGGCTTGTGCCGCTTCTTCTTCGCCTGGATCGCCAGGACCCGTCTGTTGACGTCCGTCTTGGCGCTCATCCCGCCGACCACCTGGACCTCCGCGCCGAGCTCGACCAGCGGTGCCCCGTTCGCCGCTTCCGCCTCCGTCTCCACTGTCGTCGTCGTTCTCGTCCTCGTCACCGCCGCCGCCGCCGCCGCCGCCGCCGCTGTCCGCTATCCCTTGTCCAACGTTCTTTCCGCACGCACCGCACGCACGCAGAGGCACGCGCGACCCACACTTCCGCCCGTTCCGAGCCGCTCCTTCGTGCTCTCCTTGCTACTCGTTACTGTTACCGTTACCGTTGCTGACGCTGCCGCTGCCGCTGGTGCTCGCCCTCGCGCCGATTTGACTCGACTTGACTCGACTCGACTCGACTCGACTCGACTCGACTCGGCTCGGCTCAGCTCAGCTCAGCTCTCTCAGCTCCGTGCTCCGTTCCGTTTGTCGCCTCGTCCGTCTCTCTTCTCCTCGCGCTCTCCTCGTCTCTCTTTCTCACTCTCTCGCTCTCTGCCTGTCCTGATGCAGCTTCACGCGCGCGGCCCGCTTCACGGAGATCGGTGTGGATCCTCCTTTCTCTCTCCCTCACGTCTGTTTTCCGAAACTCTATTATCTACCTCATCTCTCGTGGCCGCGCACTCCCGACTCCGCTCGGCTCGGCCGTTGTTTGAGTATGGCCGTCGCCGCTTCTGCTCACTGCTGCTGTTGCTGCCGCTGCTACACTATACCGCTGACCGCGCCGAACGCACGCATGCACACGCACACGCACGTCTGCCCGTACGTCCGTCCGTTCCTACGTTAACACGTTACGTTACGTACGACGCGCGTCTCGCGATCTCGACGTGTCGCACGCCTACCTACCCACCGAGCAGGTGTCGCCGTGCCTCGTCCTCGTCCCGCTCCGGCTCCGGCACGGCAGGTCGTCGGTCGTCGGTCGTCGGCTACTCCGTGTGCACGCACGAATGCGATGTGTGCGACGATCGCGATTCGCGATGCGACGAGACGAGCCGCCGGACGAGCAGCGCGCGGATCTCTCCCACTTCGCGCCTCGCGCCTCCTCACCTCCGTATGTACCTCGGTACTCCTCACCTGCGACGCGGTAGAATCGAATCACCTCGGCTGACGAACGACTCGCGACCCGCGATTACGCTCCTCTCCGCGCCGTGGCAGCAGACGCCCGCGGGACGCGGGACCACGGCGTCGACGGCGTCGACGGCGTCGACGACTCGGGCTGACGTTTCCTCTTCCTTTTTCTACGGTTTTCATTCATTCGTGAAATCTCCGCGCGCGCCCCTCGCAGCCGCCCTCGTTTATTATGTATTTGGGGGATTGTTGGGTGGGCCGGGGATGGCGGGGATACCGTCCTGCCGTCTTTACCTCTAGGCGGATCGCGGATCTTCCGCTTTACCTTTTCGGCGGCGCGCGACGATGACGTCCGCGTTGCGTATAGCGTGTAGCGTCGCCGTCACGGCGATTGCGCGCAACGCGCAACTTCACTCTCCGGATAAACAGGTTTGGGAGACAAGATTTATATATTATATATTGGATTAGCGCGCGGCTGAATATCGAGCGCGACGTGAGATTCTAAAAATGTACCTGTCTAATCAACCGCAAATTAAATGTAAATTCGGCGGTTGAGTGACGAGTCGAATTGAAATCCTCGCGTGCGCGAGGCGAATGACCGCGCTTACTCCGAGATGCTCTTTTTCGACAGGTTTTGAAAATGGAGCGGACGCGCAATTTATTGGAGCAACGCTTGCCTATCCGAATTCGAGCCGATTCGACCTGTTCCGAAGTAACCGAGGAGCGAAAGGATGTCGCAATATCCACGTCGCGTAATTTTGAAATTTACCGCGCAATTCCGCGCGAGTGAAACCTAACGCTCTCTGTGATCGTCCTCGGTAATTATTTGCATGAAATCCCACGTTTATCGGTAATCGGTACTATCGGTAGCCAATCGATCGCAGGATCGTCGCGGGCAGCGACGAGAAAGGAGGTTATCGGAGGCTTATCGTTTTCATAAATATTCCACCCGTTATCAACCGGTATATTCATGCGTGCGAGAATTAGCGACGCCGACTGACATTCGCCTTGAGAACACAAAACACAAACGGTGAGTCTGCAAGATCCTTGGATATTTTATTAAATAAGTTTGAGCGAATTAATTTCGGTCGAGTGTCGCCTGTCGCCCAATTATTACCGTCCATGTGACGAGATCACTCCGGTCGACTCATAAGCAAGTCACGTATGCTGTACGTAAGAACGACGAAGATTGGTAGAAGGAACGAAAATTATACGCTGCGCTATTTAGTTCCAACGTATCCCAAGCTGTAGTTGTTCATCCTATTTAAAAATTTTATTTTCCAAGTCCATTTCCTGAAAACACATTTTAATTGCTACTTGTCTTGATGCATTTGTAATTCTTTAGATAGATTTGTCCCTCGAACGAAAAGATACGTATTGTTGTTTTACCTCTTACAGGTGAACTACGCTGTTGCGGGTAGCAATGGGTACGTTGGAACTAAAGCAGAGCCTGACCAGGCACAGGGGCAGAGTGTGGAGTGTCTGTTGGCATCCCAAGGGTGCGAATCTAGCGTCTTGCGGCGAGGACAAGACGATTATAATATGGGGATTGGAAGGGCCCAAGTGGGTTACGAAAATGATCCTCGCCGAAGGACACTCGAGGACCATTAGGGAGGTGGCTTGGTCCCACTGTGGCAATTACGTAGCATCGGCGAGCTTCGACGCCACTACCGCGGTGTGGGACAAAAAGTCGGGACAGTTCGAATGCAACGCGACGTTGGAAGGGCACGAGAACGAGGTGAAAAGCGTCAGCTGGTCGATCTCCGGCCAGTTACTCGCCACGTGTAGCCGAGACAAATCAGTGTGGGTATGGGAAGCGAATGACGATGAATACGAGTGTGCCGCCGTTATCAATGCTCATACTCAAGATGTAAAGAAGGTACGTTTACAGATTTATCCATTGAAAAGTCTTTATTAAAGTATATATATTTATTAAGAGAAATCTCTGTTACTCGGTCTATCGATTCGTAAGCCGAAGATTTGTATCCAGTGTACGTAAAAAGAGCGTGCTTTTAGGTGAGGTGGCATCCACGCGAAGAGATCCTGGCCTCCGCCAGTTACGACAACACGGCGAAGATATTTAAGGAAGACGCAGCCGACAGCGACTGGTCGTGCGTCGCAACCTTGTCGTCTCACGCGTCCACGGTGTGGAGTCTTTCGTGGGATAAGATCGGCGATCGCATTGCGACCTGCAGCGACGATCGAACGGTGAAGATATGGCGGGAATATATACCTGGGAACGACACGAGCGTCGCTACGCCGAATAACGAGCCTGTTTGGAAGTGTATCTGCACGTTGTCGGGATACCATACGAGAACTATTTATGACATCGACTGGTGTAAGACCACGGGTTTACTGGTGACCGCGTGCGGCGACGATATCATTAGGATATTTAAGGAGGACGGCGACTGCGATCCTCATCAACCGAATTTCACGATGGTTTGCTCGATAAACAGCGCGCACGCTCAAGATGTTAACTGTGTTCAGTGGAATCCCGCGATTCCCGGTCAACTCGCGTCCGCGAGCGATGATGGTTCGGTCAAGATATGGTTTTATAACGAATAAAGTATACATCTATAAGATATATGATTCTGTCGTACTTTATTTGTCTTTTTTTTTTACTTAGAAGTAAGACGATCCAAAATTAGTGGATAATAAATTATAACGTTTGTTATAAAATTAAGAGTTATCACCTCTTCAAATTAGCATGAGAGAAACGTCATTATTTCACCTAATTTTTAGTCGATTTTTCATTTCACGCAGCAACGAACAAATTTTGCTAAAAATTGTTATGTTGCGTAGAATGGTGAATAGTTTTATTTCTTTTTTTCTTTGAAAGCTTAATTCGTACAAGATTCTCTAATTCCAATAGTTTTTAGTGTAACAACTCAATATCTCGACATTTTTGTTAACAAAACTCGACTTTAATTTTGTGATAAATAAATGGTAAATTAAAATATCTGGATACCATTACCTTCAATATAACTTTGTGTACTTGAACGATATTTATATATAAGTCATATTATCCATAAATACGTTTTTATTACAGAGCCGCACATAAATGCTGAAGCGCTTGTACAACGTGGGATTGTCTTGCGAGAATTTTTACTTTCGATACAGATTTATTAAACGGTGCGAAACTGTACGCGCGATGAGTCACACCGCAGAAAACAAAGGCATGCCATTGAAGGATGTTGTGAGCGCAATGAACAAGTTTGCGGACACGTCGCTGGCAGCTTCTTGGGATAATGTTGGATTACTGATTGAACCTACGGAACCGAAGATTGTGTCGCATATTTTATTAACAAATGATTTAACCGAAGATGTCATGGACGAAGCTGTCAGATTAAAAACCGATTTGATCGTCACGTATCATCCGCTAATATTTGCTCCGTTGAAATCTATCACAACTGCATCTTGGAAGGTACCGTGATGTTCTGTAATATAATCTTCATTGAAATGTTATTGCAATCTGATTTTTTTTACGTAATTTTTTTATTTTGCAAATAACAGGAACGAATAGTAGCGAGGTGTCTAGAAAATAAGATCGCTGTCTTCTCTCCGCACAGCAGTTTTGATTCTGTGAAAGGCGGTGTAAACGATTGGCTAGCAGAAGCTTTCGGTAAGAAGAAAACCCGTTACGGCATCTCTGTCTCAATCGTTAAAGCATTAATCTTACCATTTAATATCTTACCATAAAAATTTATATTTTAAGAGCTCGAGAGTAGTAATCCGATTCAGCCAAACGAGAGTAACGCGACTTATGGATTTGGAAGGTTGTGTACCTTGAAGAGCCGAATATCTATCGACGAAGCGGTAAATTTAGTAAAGCAACGAACTAATCTGAAGTACGTAAGATTGGCACGTGCGCGCGGTACAGGTGAGATCTTTGCAAAAACAATTTAATGCTGAAAGAAAGAAATCCAAACTTGATGGGTGACGAATAAATGTACATATTATTTTGCATCATTATTATTATATTTCAGATGGTTACATTAATACCGTTGCATTATGCGCCGGATCGGGCGTGTCGGTATTGAAAGGAATATCTGCAGACTTGTATCTGACGGGAGAAATGTTGCATCACGATGTATTGGACGCTGCGCATCAAGGGATTCATGTTATACTAACGAATCATTCTGATTCAGAACGCGGTTTTTTAAAAATATTTGCTTCGATATTGAAGCGCAGCTTGGAAAAACCTGTCGAGGTGTGCGTCTCCGAAAGTGACGAGGATCCACTACAAACCGTGTAAGCTGTAAAAAGTAAGCTTGTAAAAAAAAAAAAAATGAATATTTACCGCATCTCTTGTCACGTCAATCGTATGTGATTTAACAGCGATTGAATATTCTATTGTGAAAGAGGGCAATATTGGAAATAAAAGTTTTTGGTCTTTTTTTATTTAGCATCACGTACATTTTATCCTGATAGGACTTTAATTTTGAGATTATCGCGACATTGATCGCGTTGAAAGATCATGTACGAATAAGGTTTCAGCTAAGGAAGTATCGACTTGTCTTTCTCTCGAACTCGTTAACAAATAGTTTCTAGGGAGGACTGCGGGGCATTCCGTATATTAGCAGATTGTTTATCGTGATCCAGATTTTGACTTGAAATTTAGATTCTCGCGTCCAACCGGTTTATTTTCGATTTAATGATTTATTTCAATATCGTGAATAAATCTATAAAACCCAATCTAATCCTCGAACGTAATATCGTTTGTACTCGAAATTGGAGCAAGACGGCGATATACCTTGAAAAAGACGTTCGATACGCATGATTTAATCATAATTGATTTATTTGCACGACAATAACAAATAGCTATTATCTAAATAGACTCGCCAAATCAAGAAGTGGTCGGAGAGTCTCGAATCGTCCACACAAATTCGAATAATTTCGCGGCCAAACGCACGTCGTACACCCTCTAATTTGTGGAGCGACAACGATATAGAAGCGCGTGTTGTGAGGCCAAGATGCCGTAAATCCGAAACTGACCGTTTAAATTCGTTAAACAATCCAAGTCTTCGAGATGCAATCTAACATTAAAAATTAAGCTATTTTTTTCCTTCTTGAATAAATATTAGAATCTCTACTATGCTTTTTTCGCGCGACACAAATTAAAGGTAACACACTTGGAACGTATATATACGTGGAAGAGAAATTGCCTATATGCTTTCTGTGGAAAAGATCTGTATTCAAATTGGGCGCGAGAGAGAGAGAGAGAGAGAGGCAGATCAACCTTCGCTCGCGATGCGCAAGCGTAGGGATGACGTCACGCTCACCGCGCTGTTACGGCGCGATTCGCGCTCGCGCATTGCGGACGGAGGTACTCTTTCCTTGGGGGAAAAAAAAAAAAATTAGTTCTCCGAGCAGTCCGAGTTCTCTCTCTCGCACCGTCTCGCCTCGCACCCGATTTGGACACCAGGCTCGATCCTTCGTTGCCCTTCCAGGTACATACGTTCTAAGGTAACGCATTAGACAAAACAAAGACACATTACATATCAATGTTCGTATACAGTAAACGGGGGCAAACTTTCCTCGACAATTACAATCTCGAACCTTATGACACCAAACTTGTAATTACAATCTCTTTTCATAATTATCATACCACCACATTTGAGCTCTATAACATTCATTCGAAGCACTATATAGATCCACGCCGTCAAATTGTTCAGTATGAAATGAAGCGCGAAACGTTTGATAAGTAGTAGGTCCGTCTCGAATTGGCGAAATAGAAATTTAACACGTGATTGTAACACACAACATTCGATGGTTATCGAAGCGTTATTTTTCGTTCGAGCGCGTCAAACTTATCGGAGTTTCTTCTCTCATCGGAGTTTGAAGACGATCTCGTTATAAGGAACAGTTTCCGCTGCACAAAAACTTATATACCGTTTGTACGAACGCGTTCTGTTTGCAAATGATTCCAATCATACCTCAGCGTGACACGCTCATTCACACATCATCGAATATTTCCATTTTAATGGCTTTACAGTGTATCTTATGTATACTATATATATATTTTTTTTTTGTTATACGGGATTCTCTCTCCTCACAACGTAATAGATTTTAACACGAATCTCTCTCTCTATGTCGAAATCTAAATTATTCCTGTAACAGTAACATGTACGCAGCTCTTTTTCTTGGCAAGCGCAACGTATTGTCTTGTAAAAACGTGGGTAAAGCAAAATAGATGTAACGTTACCTGTTGCTCGGGGGGTCTGGAGCATCCCAAATTAAGTAACTGGCCGATATTCTCGCAAATGTACTCGATTTTCGTTTAACCTGTTCTTCGCCCTGAATCGCACATTTACTGTGTTTCAGCACAAACGAAAATTTGATTCTTTTTTTTTTTTTTCATCTCTTGCACGAGGCGAGAAGCGTTTCGGTTTACAACTATTGATTTTACAGTCAATTTAGAAGAAACTGCCATTTGCGGCTCGAGCTGGACCTTGGTAGCCTAATACTACTTTTCTCTGTGTGCATTTTGTACCCGTATTTTTTCAACTCATTAAACTGCGCGCCGATTGTTTGTCAGACTTAAAACACAGTTGTTGTTGGAACATTAAAATCTCCTCTTTTCCCCGTAATTAAATCGATTCGATTAAATTTTGATATTATAAGCATCTAAATCTGCGTGAAGAATTTACTGCGAAAAATATTATAATATGGAACCTCTCTCAATCTGTGGGTCTAATTGGCACGACACCAGATTCGAACCCTGGCTGAGGTAATATTTTTTGCAGTAAATTCTTCACAGTGATTTAGATGCTAATAACAAATTCCAACAATAACTGTTTTAAGACCAACAATCGGCGCGCAGTTTAACAAGTTGGAAAAATATGTGTATGAAATATACACAGAAAATAGTATTAGGCTACCAAGATCCAGCTCGGATCACAAATGGCAAGTTTCTTCTCAAGTGATTGTATATCGTGACGGTCTTGTTAAATATTTATTGATTTTATCCTTGCACTTCTTTTACGTATGCGTTACGATGCTTTCGATTCCGAGGTACGATTCTCTCTCGTTATATTCTCCTATACAGATTTTCGTGAGGTACGCTTATTGACGTAGACAATATACGTATAGGCGACGGTTTACACACAATCCGTAAAGAATATTGAATAATTCTCGCAAGGTATAAAGACTAGTTTTGATTAAGAACTACGTTACGTCGTGTAAAGGCTATTTTCCATTCAAACGTATCTAATAAACAATAAATCATAGAGAACGACGGTAGTAACAGCCTTTGATAACAACGCATCCAAATAACAGGTGTACAATATAAATCACGTTATCGCGTTAGAAAGACTCTCGAACTTGTGGCGGTTTATTTTATCGATCGTTTTTATTCATACTGCATGGAACGTTTCAGCGGCAGGTAGATGCTTCTCTCCCTCTCTCTCTCTCTCGAGGAAAATCAAATAACGGTCAGGTGCGAAGGAAGGATCCGAGAGAAAATATATCCGACTAACGTTTCACAATGGTCCAGCTCTACGTCTAATAAGGATGATTCAGGAAGGTCAAAAGCGTCGTCGAGATCATTACAAAAGGTAAATTGGCTAATCTGAGCTGCCCGCCGTGCTGCATCGCGGCTGGATGTTCCCCTGCAAAGCGAAAGATTAATGCCCTCTCTTTTGCCGCTTTTTCCTTCTCTTAAACGGCCCCCGGCCGCGGTAATGTTTATTTTCTCGCGATATACTACGCGCCCGGATAATCGGTACTGAATGGCGTGTAAAGATCGGCCATTAAAGGGTGCATTAAGCTACCCATACAGACCTGTTGTAACAGTATGCGTAACAGCAGGTGCGTTATAAGATTAATAAGTATACATACCATTAAGTACATGGACTAAGACTGTCTTTGTGTTGGCGTTGCTGGGATGGCAGGTGTATTGTCCGCTGTCCGCCGCTTGAGCGCGTTGAATTAGAAGGTATGAGGTCGTTACTTCACCCTTCTCCGTGATAACCGATACCCCGCCTCGCGGACTGTCATAATTGATCACCTGTCACGTGCAGGCCCCGGAAAAAAATTTTATTTTAATTAAATCTCCTCCTGTAACGCTTATGCAATAGTGTTCGACAAATCGACCGAAAGGATCAATTAATCGGATGATTAATTAATCCTCCGTCGGAAAAAAAGGCCTCGCTCGCGGACATTGGCGATACCTCGCAGAAGGGCGGAAGGGACGAAAGAAGGTCGCTGTAATAAAGTAGTTGGATTTTTTATCCTGAATTATACGAATGCGAGAGATAAATCTTCAGTTCCGTCTTTATCCCGGCGCGAAAAGCTTCGTGGAATTCCTCTTCCGCGAGCAGCGTCGTAAATAGTGAGTTTTGTCGAGAAAATTGTGCCTTCGCTATTAATTTATTTAAAAATAAGCTTGTTCTTTTTGCGCACGCCTAGCGTTATTGCGTTTGCGTTTTTCGCGGGTGTATATTTCGGAGACGTGGATTAAAAACGGGCAGCTCTTCTTTGAGCTCGCGATCGCGTTTCCCGGTTTGTAAACTGGTGAGAATCCAGTTTTGAAAACTTTAGTGAAACTGATATAGCAGTTATCAGTTTATGTCCGTATATTTCGTTGAAACTCATAATGTTTCAAAGCTGAACTTACAGCACTTTCAAAATAAACGAATCGTATGTCACTCCGTTGCAGAATGGATTTCAAAAACTTTCGGAGTGCGTGCGAGAGAGAGAGATATATATATATAGTAGAGACAGCGGCGGAGAAGTACCATAAATCCAAAAATACAACTACAGCTCGGGACATCTCGTCTGTTTTATATTAAATGTCGCTTTTTTTTGTATTATTTTCTTTCCGAGTGCAGTTTGAGTGCCGTTTCGCGTCTCTGTATACGACAATTTCTTTACCCGCGCTCATATATTTTGTCTGCTTTAATTTTAACTTTTCTATCCACATCGCCCATTTGTTCTGCCTCTTAAATTTAGACGATCGCTTTTTACTCCTCTCACGTCCGCTTAGAAATGGATTTTGATTGAATCATGCCCCGCGCGCTTATTACACATCTGGCAACGAATCCCCACCGTTATTGTCCGCAACGTCATATATATTCACGTAATGCATATTTATCCGAGAGCCTAAAACAGATAGCAACTTGTGCCTTCCATATTAAACAAAGTAGCGATTCTCCACGTAGCTATTCGGACCCGCGGAAAATGTAATATATGCGGGAATACCTTCAAAACTGTTTGAGGTATCAAAAATTCCGTCTAGCGTGTTTCGCGTAAAAATTCCAAAGCGTATGGCATACCGGAGGCTGGAAACGAAAAATATTACATTTGCTTTTAGTCAGTATAAAAGCAAAATATTTTATTTACGTTTCTCGCTTTGCCACAGAAATCAGATACGTGCCCGTGTGAGTTTTTTTTCGAAATTAAAACGAAAAATCAATCATGAAACACAGGGCACCCCGTATTTAATTAAGTTTCGATATGAGCGGAATTAATAACTGTTCAAATAATTATTTCAACCACGAGCGTGTTATTCTCGCTGTTCTATCCGTATGTATACCACACGTATGTGTATGCGTGTATAATATTTCGAATGTCATTACCTACACGTGCACCATGTTTCATTCTTGTTTAGTCGTACTGATGGAGCATTTTTTTTTAACAGCGTCTCGCTTTTACGGATTTTTTCGTGTATCTTGAAAATATTTCAAAAACGAGATACACGGCGAAATATTTGGCTTTGATTAAACCTTTGTTTAATGAAAGTTAGCGTTTAATACATAATATTAACATATTCCCGTTTCACAAGCCGATCCAACATTCACCAGCGTTTGCATGCCGTTGCTACAGCCGCATGCCGTCAGCGAATTCCAATGCAACAATGGCACGACGGGCTAAATGCTGTCGGCGGGCCACAAAATGTCCAAAATTCTGAAAATCCAAAATGTCAAATTGGCAATGCTCAATTGACATTAACATCCGTGTTTTTGCGGCCCTCTCGTGTATCGCGTTTAGTTTCCCGTCGGCACCGCTGCGTGATTCTCTTAACGCAATACCATTTTTTCTATCTTTATCTCTTGTCGTTTTTTTAACGAATTAAATTTCTTATTCCCAAAACAGAATATAAACGTTTAATTTAACAGTCAAAATTTAATAATACCAATTGAATGTAATCTCACTTGTATTACGTATCCCAATAGTCACAGCATACTCTAAAACAATCCATATAAAGCGATAGGCGCTGATCTTGGAACAAAAAAAAATGTCTTACCATTTGTGAGAAATAAGGATGACTTTAATCCCCAATACGATTTTGTTCGGACGAATTATTTCGAAAGATTAATTACGACACGTTTGATTTATTTCACAATAATCTCTGCGCGTCTGCAGAATCTGATAAGTTCTATTAGTATACAGGTATTTTCGAACTGAAATGTTTGTCTGAAGATACATTTCGAAGGCAAATGGTATTCCAAACCACAATGTTTTTTTCCTGCGATAGTAACTTTCTCGAATTAGGACGATCTTATGTAAACCTTTTTATAATGAGGATACACAAAGCGGATTACATCGTGGATAATGCCGAGTGCTCTCGGGTCGATGGGGAGGTTTCGCTACGAGCGGGAAACTCTCGCAGTCGAACACACCGCTATTTCCGCGGGTCACCGCGAAATTTTATTTCCTCGTGAATTATACCAAAGCTTCTCGGTGCGCTTGATATTTATATAAGTATCTCAATTTTCCTCGCAATTGCAAACGTAACGCAAAACGCAATTACGCGTAACGAAGTTAATAGACACCGATACCCGAAATCAATTGTCCCGGCGGCGGCGGCGGCGGCACGATTGCGCGTTTACCGATATTTATGCTATACGTACTGCATATCTCAACACGCATAATTCTCCCTATACGAACGGTCGGGGGGGGGGGGTTAACTAGGTCGCTACGAATGGAAGGAGTGCGTGCGACGAGACAGACGGAAAATATGGGGCCAGTAGGAAATACTGCACGTCAAATTTTTCACTCGGGGGTTCGGGATATCGAGGCAGGATTGGCTAGCACCGTATAGGATGCAATAGCGTCCGGGACGGGATAGAAAGCGAATGATGAGACATCGGCGGAACAAGTACACGAGGAGAAATCTCTCCCGTGCGCGCGCGACGCGCGGAAGCTTACCGGGATCGAGGACGACGGGACAGATGGGATGTGTTCCCCGTTCGGGAGAGGAAGAAAGTCAAATTCTGGAAGATAGACTAAGAAATAAAGTGACAGACGAGCGGAAAAAGGACTTGGACCCGCATGCGAGGATTGCAAAAATCGGATTGCGAAAAGAAAATCCTCAAATGAGGGGAAAAAGGTGAAAAAGGAAAGATAGCCAGTATGAAAAGGAGGAAAATAAATCCGGCCGTGGAGGAGGCCAAGAAAAACTTCGAGGAGCGTAAACAGGAGAGGAGATGAAAATAAATAATGAAAATAAATATCAGGTCTGCAAATTGATATTAATTGTAAATAAATAATATTAATGATATAAGCTATAAGCAGCAAAGCAACTTGAACAAGTTACTTGTATTACTTATTAACTAGTTATTTATTGTCACAATTTGTTGCACCAATTCCTTGTTCAGTTCTTAATGTGTCGTCGCGCCTTGTTTATCATTTCGTAATACAAGTAATTTAAATAAGTAACTTGAGCAAGAAATGAATAATGGCAAACAAGTTGCGATGAACGATACGTTGGGAACTGAATAAGGGGAATTGGTGCAACAAACTGTGACAATTAAATTAAATGTTGCACGTTTGTCTCAGAACTGTGCCGCGAGAATTGCGAAGAAATATTGATAAAGTGAACTGAGAATGGGTAATAAACGAGGAACGGAGGTATATACAGCGCGCGATATTGGCGAGGAACATTACGAAACGGGAGATACCGCGGAGGACGACGAGAGAGTTAATGCGATGAACTGTCGGTGGAGTTCGAAAGTAAGAATGTAAGACCTGAGTAGAGAAGCCCGCGAGGTACAGAGACAGAAACACGGTCGTGGAAATAGGTGTTGTATAATGCGACCAGGGTCGCGGCAAAGCATACTAGAAAAACTTTACGCGGCAAAGAGAAAGAGAAGGAATAACAGGGATAGAGGAGATAGGTTTTGAAGTTGAGAAATGAGACGGAGTTCTTTCCGCGGTGTTCGTACATTTAAAAATTCAACAAGGAGAAACGTTCCGAACAGGTAATATTAAAATTAAAAGTTTTCCCTCCACCCTCCCCTCTCCCCCTCTCTATCTCTCTCTTTTCTCAGCAAACTTAGAATCTTAGATTTAAAAACTTGCTTAAAACGGGTCGCATGATGGAGTGAGGACGGAGTAGATCGAGTGTAAGTTGAATGGGAGATGGCAAAGAATTATGGCAGCGGGGGAAGAACAGTGGATTTAAGTTACACCGTCTTTTACCGTCCTAGTTGGGAACGGCGATTGAAAAATTAATCCACCGGCGTTTCCGTCTCCTCTTTACTTTCATTTCCGTCAAATGAGAGTCGCGCTTGATGACAAAACTTACCTCATGATCGTGAGTCCAATGAATGGTCAAGGGTGGCTCGGGACTGTGCCGCACGACGCAGGTCAAGTTCATTGTGCTATCCTTATTTATGTACATTTCCGGTTCTCCAATGATCGCCGTCACGGGCTCTATGGATGATAACGAAAGAATGTGCATGGAAGTGTTATTGAGAAAGTCGCATTACCCATGATCATAAAAAAAATCCGTATCTCACGTGAAAATTTAATATAAGTAAATTATTAATGTAATGTATTAATTAACGAAGAGGTGTCGGATATCTTGTGTGATAATTAATCTTCAAAAGATTAATTTTATTTCGAGATTGCAATAGCAATTTATAAAAGAGATTTTATATTTATCTTCACTCAATAATAATTATGTGATAAGCATTTCAAATTTTATACTTTCGTAAAATTTCGTAATTGGGGAAAATTATAATTTTGCAAATGCGAACTTAATAAAAATCACAAAGGAAAACGTTAATTCAGGGTAAAAAGGATATTGCATATTCATAAAGAATTTAATATCTCCAATTAAAATTGTTATTGGATCAACTATCAACCTTCGTTTTCTTTGTAATATTTTTTGATGTAAAATGAAACCGGAATAATAAGCCAATGAAGCTAATGAAAGTCAGCGATGAGTTTAAACGGAAATGAAAGAGACAAAAATTATAAAATTATACATACTGCGCATACTTATTAATTAATTTTCTTTTGATTAAATTTATCTTCATCTTTTTTCCGGAATTTTGTAATTTTATATTATTCCGCTACAGTATTTAATCCATGAAAATTAGTGGAAAAATAGCTGCAACAAACAATGATTTATAAATAAATAAATTTTCAATTTAAATAAATATTTTTAATTGAAAAGCCATGCAATTAATGACGAACTGTTTGCGTTAAACACATTACGTTTGATATTTGTTTGCTTCTCGTTTGTTATTACTATACATTTAGAAACACTGACATTATCGATCATATAGAATCAGCAAACATGCACTATATCAGATGTTAATAAACGATAAACATTAATAAATGATTCGTTATTAATGCATTAATGCATTAACGCACAACTGAAAAATTAATGAGACGCATCTATGTCTCAAGTTACTATTTTTTAATTACTAGTGACCCTCGAACGACACACCGACACGATATTCGAATTGCACGGTAAAAAAATTGTAACATCTCTATTTTTTAAAAGTTCTTTTTTTTAAATAATCCCTTGGAACCAAATGCCCATTCAATTTTATATATGAATCTAGAGTTTTGAATTGCACGATTTTTAATAGCACGGAACGTGATCTCCAAAATTGTATGACTCCTAAGTCTCGAATAAAACGCGGTTTTCAATAACACGGAATCAATTAATCGAAGGTTACCCGTATTATACTTTATTCCTTTAGCTGCTTTTTTTTCCTGCTAAATGCTGCTAACCAGAGCGAAAGAGAGTTTATCGCGGTTAATAATTCAGTTTTACAGATACTTTCGACATAGTATTGAAAACCGCTGGTTCAATTCCTAAATTTTGGAATGAGAGGAGCCTGATATTAACGTCAGATTATTAATATCAGGTTGATATTAACTCCGGAGTCACGAAGCTGATTATAAGTCACTATCCGCGGAACGGGGAGTGCGAGCGCGTGTATAATGACAGAAATGTATAATTCGCGAAGTTATCGCGAAGACGAGATTGCAGTCCGTTTGTAGGACGCATCTCTCGCCGTGCGCGAACTTCAACGTGCTTCATAAAAATCCGAAGACAAGGAAGGAGAAGGTCGATATTCTCCGATTTCATAAAACGTATATACGTCCCCTCGACCGTATCTGTCCGATAATTTGATCCTTCCGGGGTGAACTTATACCCGATAACGTCAGCGCGCGCGACGCGCGAGCAGGAGATCGCGAGCGGAGACAATAAGAGGCGAGGCGACGCGGTGAAACACTTAGGTCTCGCCCGTCCCGTCGAGGGAACTCCACGTGAATTAAGTCGCGGCGGTAAATCAGCAGCGGGGTCCGTGGCGCGGCAAATGCCGCCGGGTATATCGCGATGCACGTGCGGCGCACATTAAGCTTCCGGCAAATAGATATAGCGTGAATTTCCGCGTCGGCGTCGCGGCGAAATCAGCGAGGCGCGCGCGCGTGTGCCCCGGCGGTGCTTCCCAGCGCGCGCTGCTGCGGTCGCGAAAAAGGATGAAGAGGAGGAAAACTGACCGACGACGGAGAGGAGCATGGAATGACCTATGGGCGGCGTCGTGGACACTTGACACTCGTATGTGCCGGAATCTCGTCGTTGAGGGTATTTCACTTGTAGCGTCCAGTCCTCCGTGTGAGGGAAGTGCGACGCGACGAATCTCTGGTCCGACGTGTACGTCTCGACGCCCACGGTGAGAAGATGGATATCCCTGTGTCTCACCCATGACACCTGGAAGAAAAAAAGAAAAGAAAGGGACACGTCGCGAACGTCCATTTCCACATCGTCCGGCGGTATAGACGTCCGCCCTTTTCCGCGCGCAGCTGAGCCCTGCGGCGAGCCCCGGAATGAGGCGTCCGCAGGTTCGATCAAGGGATTGCGGTATAATTTAAGCGGATTTCGCGATACTGTGGACATGTAAAAATGATCCCTACCGCCCATCTGATGTAACGAATAGTATTCGGGGGTTTTTTTCCCCCCCATCAGCGCGAAACCGCTTCGCGAATAATATATATTGCGAAATCACATTTCAATCCCCGATATGTAATTCAGTGCTTTGTTTTTCATCACTTTTTTTTGGCTCGTTTTAATTTTTTACATTTACGATAACATTCGACAGATCGTGTCTTACGTTCCTCGAAATGGATCGACGTGATTGATTTACGTAAACGTATATAGCGTGCGTTTGAGCGATATTATATTAGCGGGGACACGCGAAATGCCGAACACGTAGAACAGAAATGCGTATTCTCCCATAAAAACGGCTTCATTGAGTTTTGTTACGCGTGCCCGGCGTACCGAGGCTTGATATGAAAAGGGGAAAAGGTGCGGGAGGGGGGGGGCAGAAGAACCGTAACGCGGCTTTTGTTCATATGACGCGCGGTTACGATCTAGTGCTAATGAAAAGCGCATATTCGATTTTACCTTTTAATAAAGAGAATGGAACAGCCGTGCGCGCGTTTTCGCTCTTCTCCTCCCCCCTCGGCTTATAAAAAAATACCTCTACCGGCAAACGTAAAGTTGAAATAATTTTTCAAAGGCCTGCGAGGTCCGGCAATCTCATTTACAAGAACGTAAATAAATAAATGTTAACGTCAAATTTGCCCAGAAATGTTAAATTCTATGGGGGAAATTTAATTATATTGAATGTAAAAACACATCTTAATTCAATTTTTATTTAATTTTGTAAATGTTTTTGCGAAATAAAATGGACGGTGATGGACGTGTTTTGAAAAGTTCTCCCTCCCCCCCCGGAAGCTAAACAAAATGACGTTCAAGCTGCATGCCTTTTAAATACCAGCTGTAGAAAGCATATGGAAATGTCAAAAGTATATTTACGTTACTTTCGCGTATGGATATGAAGCGAAGCAATCATATCGCATAGTTCAGATTATACGGGGCTGTAATTAAAATAGTTTAGCGCCCTTTGTCGTTCCGCCTCAATAACACGAATTTGCCCGCGTGCTTGCCGACCTATATTTACCTACCGTGCAGCAACATTAGAAATCTCTTCTCGCGATTGCGCGAAATACGGTAGGAACGTTTGTGTATATGTATATATATATATATATACCTAATACGCGCGACTCCGCGAGCGGAATATGCTTATACGGTAAAGTGGAAACATCGATTTATCAATTTACGTCAAACTTATACGCTTTCGAATACTTTAACTAGCCATCGGAAAATCCGAACTTTTCCTCCCCCCCCCCACTCTTGCCATCCCTTTCCTTTCCACCGTCGTGATTACCGTGTAGAATTGACTATACTATATACGCGAAAAGTCACGCGAGCAAAGAATCTTAAGCTTTCAGAATTCCATTTTGAAAATGTCAATACGTGCTTTCACTTCCAACACGACAGTGCCCGTAAGTGTACAATTTTTCGATGGCGTATACGTGCACCGAGCGCACCTTTCTGATGACGTATTAACCGACGTGTTAAGCGACATTATACAATAATAATAATGCACGCAATAATAATAATAATGTACAAAAATATTAATCCGCAGCAAAGTGTGGCTCATCTATATTTTAATGAATAATAGCTAAATGTTATATATAATACCGAAAAAATAGCTTTTTCCACAAATAATTTTAACCGTGAAAATTTTCGCATTACGTTCGAGATTAATCCTTTGCTTACATTAATATAAATTTTCCGCTGAAATTAATGTGATTTTATAGGAAATGTGGAAAATGTGCTTTGCTTTGTAGAAAAAAAAGATAATTCGACATATCCGCACGTAGCCGCAAATTTTTAATAAAGGTAGAAAATGGTATTGCCTTTTCTCATATTTTGTTATATATACGTGTTAAAATTATCGCGATACAATCCGCGTATTATCGTCATTTGGAATAACAGGTTTTCTATTAAAATTAATGCCCCTCGTATGGGGCCGGGAGGTATAAAATTTACATTGCTCTGTGAAAACGTAATTCAACTTACCCACGCAGGACGCAGCGAAGAGAGACAGATTGTGTGTGCGGGGGAAATATAAAAAACGGTGATAATGAAATAGAGACGAGCGGCGCGCGCGAGCAAAAACTCAGACGCGAAAGGGGGATATGATGCCTTTTTTTTGGTCGAAATCCCTCTCGGGCGTTCTGTCGCGCGCGCGCGCGAGTTGAAAAAAGCACAAAGAAAAAAGGTATGGCAGAGATATTGCAGTCTTGCCCATTCTCGCGCAGTGTTCTTTGTATATATATGAGTGTCTCGTGATGGGCCAACTTTATTATACATGTGACGGAAAAACTACGCCCAGGGATATGAAACTGCGCCGCAGTCAAGTTTTGCAACTAATCGCGTTTCGTGGCTCGTATAAGTTTTGCGGCGTCGATAGCCACGGCGCTTTCCACGACTCTCTCTCTCTCTTTTTTTCTTTATAATTTATTCATAAACTTTCTTCTATAAATGGCACCGCGACGTCGCAAATAACACGTATACGTACGTATTTATCCGCCGCGACAAGTTTAATCGTCTCGCGCGCGCAAGTCGTGTATTATATATTTCACTCTAAAGCGCTTAGTGCATCGAGCGTAGTGGAAGAATCCTGGACGGGTAGGTATCAGTCGGTACGTGCGCGCGTGAAAGAAGTTGCGTTATCTAATAGACAGGCTTTTAATAAAAGCTCTCTAAAGCTGCCGTGTTTTTGAGTCGATCCATTTCTGGTAAAAGTTTCCCCTCGGCGCGGGAGTATCGCCGGCGAGAAATATTTTAGCACTGACAGCCGATTTCGCGATACATACCGGAGATAAAAGTGGCACTCGCGCGAGCTACAATAATGCATATTACTATCGAGAGTGGACCTATTTTCAGGCGCGCTAAAGGGATATTTTCTGAAACTTCGCATCATTCAAATTTTCTCTTAAAGAGCTTAAAACAAACTTTCGAGAACGGCTCTCTTTACCGTTACTTACTTGTATTCTTCGTCGATATTATACTAAAATCGTATTATATTAAACTTTATTGGTTATTATAATAAGCGAGATAACGTTATTAGAATATAAAACTACATTGGCTTTGTAAAACGGCAGTTCAGTCGTTATTAGGATATTACAGAATATTATTACGCTACATCTTTCCCATCTTTACATTTTCAAACCCCTTTTAACAGAGTTTAATCAGGAGAAGATGGTATTGATTCAAACAATCCAACCGTACACTCGAATTTAAATAATATATTTTACTTATTTAACTCTCCAGTGTGCGCGTGGGGTGTATTTTACAAAACAAAAAATATTAATTGGTTTAATATTTATAGCATAAATAATGTAGGGTAATTTACACTCCACGCGCCCTTTCCCACGTTTCAAATTTTCACTGGAGAGTCAATCAATATACTTGGTAATGGGATAAAACTCGAAAATATTTCGTCGCGTTATATATTCTTTTACAAAAATAAAAGTCGCTTCTAACAGCGAAAGGGAGGGTGATGGTTTTGCACTTACCGTACGGTCGCCCAAATTTCGTACTCGGCAATTCAGCGTCGCTGTTTTCCCGACGAGGGCCGTCACGTTGCGAGAGGCCGAGACGTCAAAGTACGGCCCTCGATCGAGCGGCTCCGATGCACGATTCTCGTGTGTCCTGTGATCGGCCATGCAACGGGTAGGTCCTTGCACTTTAACCAAATACAACAAGGCTGTGTCAAGGGTCGGGTGAATCCTTTAACGTTGCGGACGGTCGCGCGGAATGTAATTTACACCGCTCGAGAAGATCGAGAAGATACATTATCGCCATTCCGTTCGAACGCGTCGGAATTACCGATAAAAAGTTTCGTTTTCCAGTCAATTAGGCGAATTAGCTTATCGGGACATTATACCGCGTCTCCGACAAAAAAAAGGGAGGACAATTCCGCGGATATAAACGTTTCACAAAAGGCGCCCCTATTTTTCAGACCTTCTTCGACTATCTTTTTCGGACACTCACGAACTCTCCCGTATCTCATAGAGTCGTTATATGCACTATGCGTAATAAATAACAATGATTTATTAAAGTACATCCCGCCAAGTAGTTTAGGTCGTTGAAAAAGGTTGTATTATTCCCGGGTTAACGGGCGTGTTCTTTAATTCTTATTGCCCGTACTCCCGTTGCAAAATAACATGAAATTAAACACACGTCGCGCACGTAATACGAACGCAACAAATTATTCGTATTTTACATAACAGTTTTGCATATTACGGAATAATTTTTTATAAACATTTCAGAGATTTTAGGATAATCGTCCTGGAAAAACCGATGATAAATTTAAATCTTTTCCCCATCACGGTTCTCCAGCAAATATTTTAAAACAAAATAGACCCGTAAAAATATAACACTTAAAATAAGACGAAATTCATTTTTCTATTAAATATCTCTTTCATAACTTTTTAGTACCATCGTCAGAGGAATTTTTGTATTGGGAGATCCCTCTTTCCAAAAGGAAGCTAGAACCTGCGAGATTGTGGTGGCGGTTAAAAAAAATGAGGACATCTTTCTTTTAAAGCTTGGTAGGAGAACAATTTATTTGAGGTAGAAAATCTTCGATTGAAAGTATATATATATATATACTTTCTACGGTCAACATCACTGGGGTATATGGTGCATTAGAGAATCGTATGTTTATTACCTCTATCTATTTTTTTTTTATAGAATCTCAAAATTAGCAAATATTACTTCTCGTTAAAGGATCCGTTCCTACTGAAAATGTCGGAGGTTGTCTCTGCCGCAATTTCAATATTCGATCAATACCTTGGCAGTAAAGCCTGAGAAAAAGAAACGTTATATTCTTTTTCGAAATAAATTCGAGGGGTACGACGAACAATGTTTCACTAGCTGTTTACGTCTCTGAGATTTAAATCGCGCGAGAACCTCTCATTTGCATAATTCAGGAACTTCTGGTTTCTTTGTCGCAATGTTTTATAATCAATTTGGTTTTATCTCGTTTTCTCCTTCGAGAAAATTATTTCGCGTTCAAACCATAAAAAGATTTATACTTTGTATCCAAAGAACAAGCTGTCTACCGTTATATTGTCAAGCTCCCCTTCTTTTTAGCTACTTTCCCTTCAAATTTTCTCTTGAATCTTCCGTGACACCAGAAGAGAAATTTAATTTTAAAAAAGTCCATGAAAATATTTCACACGCATCTCGAATATTAACGAATGGATATTTATTTTTTATTCAATTAAACGAGCTTTGCATTGAAACATTGGATCGCTATAGTCAACATTTGTCCGTAAATACAATTGTATGCCAATTCAACATAGCCTGTAGCATAATGTCCTCATATTAGATTCATAAACAGCCATAAAATAGCCGTATCGTAAATCGGCACATAGAACAGCGCGAACTCTCCATTACCCGTTTATCAAGTTCTCTAACGTTGTGAATCGTTCATCGTTCACGGGGAAGTTCGTAACTTTAGTCGGACGTTTTCCGTAAATATATGTAGCCGTTTGTACATGGACGGTCAACTTGAGAGGATGGGTACATCCTCCAGCCTTCATTAATAGTGAAAATGTGTAAGAGTACGCGAGAGAGAGAGAGAGAACTTTTTATACGTAATAAACGATATACGCATGTAAGAAACGGGCCGGGCTATATACGGGAATGCACGCTTCCTTGCGCAGCGAAGGAAAATTCCTCTCGCGATATCGGCGGCGCCAGTTTTCGGATCCGATAAGACCGTCGTCGTCAGAAAATCGTGCGTTATAAAAATAAATACCGCTCCAAAAGGGTAACTTTAAAGGGATGCAGGTAGTTGCGCGAGTAAATATTTACCTCTCCGCGCTTCCGTGGGATTTGCGCGGCCCCGCATAACCCACGTTAAAATACATATCAGAATTTCCGCCCCTCGGCTGTTTCCTTTTATCCTCTACGGTTACTTTTACAAGAATGGACAGTCGAATTAATTTCTTTGCTTGTTTCCTTATCACGTTGTTGTGTAAATTCAGTTAATTTTCTAACCAGCCAGCAGCAACCGACTAATTGCGCGTTTACTCACAATCAGTTCCGCAGACTTAAAAGCACAATCCCAATTTATTCTTAAGCCGGGGCTAAAAATTATCAATATTAGATACGTTTTAAGAACGTTTATATCGTCTTAAGGGATATCTCAACCCAATCCTATTAGTGTCTTAAGAAAAATCTAATCTTTCAAACTTTTACACAATTTCACCACAATTTGATATGATTCTCGCGCGTGGGATGTATCAGTTTACAATTCCGTTCTAAATTCCGTGCTTTCACCGCGAAAAATTATCTCATCGTATGCGCATCGCAATTTTTATTTATCTTATAATGCCCTCATTTTGTAAATTTTTCAATTTTATCTCTCCCGCACGCTCGTACGAAGCGCAATAAATATTTATCTATTTGTTAATATAGAAGAAGTGAACAAAAATATATCATGCTTTATTTTTATTTTAAATTTTCCGAATTATTAATTCTCTACACATGGCTACTAGCCAGTGAAAAACAAAAATACGAGAGTTGTGTATAAATATTTTTGTGTGTGAATGCGAGTCAATTAAATAGCGCTCAATAAAATTTTTGTCGAAAGAGTAAAAATTCAATATAACGGTCTTCATAGTACCGCTTACTGTTGAATGAACAGTAAGGCCAAGTTGAGCTAAAGGCCGAAATCATTAAAGCCATTGAAGCGATGGAAATAAAATTTTACGTTCTCCGTTTTACTATAGTATAATTCTGCAGAAAAATATAAATTGGTTGGAAAATATACACACGCATAAGCTTCAATTGATATTCTTTTGGTAACAATGAGATGTAACGAGCAGATTTGGGACAGATAATTCAGGTATAGCATACGTATATCAGAATGACATAAAAAATTGTGATTACTGGTGATTAGTGACCAAATAATACCTGGTTTAAAATGTCTCTTTTGTGACATTTTAATGACGTTGTACAAAAACGTCATATATAATATCGTAATTTTGTACATCCTGAATTTTTTTAAAAATTAACAGTTTTATTTGTAAACTTATTTTTAAACTCTTGATAAAAAATTGAGTTTAAATTTTTTCAAGTAATAAAGCCTGATCTACAATGTGTTCTTTGCTTCCTGTTTTCTGCTCTTACCTCTTTGCGACTATCTCGTATTTCGCAATTCCGTCGCGTAACGTGATGTTTCTTGTCTCTTCTGAAGTTCGTCAATTTTTATCTTCGGCGACAGAGAACGAAAAACATCGCATTACGCGGCGGAATTGCGAAATACGAGATAGTCGCAAAAGAGGTAAGAGCAGAAAACAGAAGGCAAAGAACACATTGTAGATCAGGCTTAAAGGATTGTGATAATAATAATATAGAGACATTAAGATTATTGTGGTGATAGTTAAGTAAACACAAAACATAAAATATGTGTATTTTACAATTAATCTCGTTTTAAGTAAAAAATAATTTTGTATATAATTTTGATTTTCACAATCTTTTAAGTTATTAAAACATCAATACGTTACTGAAACATCATTAAAATGTCACTGAAAAACCAAAGAGGTCGTAAAGTCACGTCTTTTTAATGTCCCGAATGTTGTCATCGGTCACCCTAGTTCGTCATTTTTAATCGTCTTCTGACCAAATTTTGACGTCATTTTGACGTATTCCTGCTAGCTGGGTCGCATCTACGGAAAAGAAACGAGAGTCGATGCTTGCCAAAAGAAGGGCGACAATGAAAAGTATATTTTCTACAATACACGCCGCGATACAGAAAATTGTGCTTGCACTTTGAATCGCTCTTTTATTAACCGTGGCGTTGCCATTACGTCGCGTGTGTGTGTGTGTGTGATATTATATCTTTGTCTCATTACATTACAGAGTACATGGGACTTTTGGGTTAATTGCTGCATAAACCCGTATTTTGGACAAGGGTAATGTTAATACTAAGTTATTACGAAGTTAAGACTAAGTTTGGGAGCTAACTAAACCCCCGGTAATATACCGTCGGCACCCTCCAAGCTGGGTATACATAATATCGCGCGGCGTCTCTCGCCAAAGGGGAGAGGATATATTCAACGCGCATCGCGCGAGACAGTAAAAAGACGGTTTACACGCCGCCCGATGCGTACGTGCCTCTCGCGTAAATGTCATTAAATCGCGCTGAAAAGAAGAGGGAGGGGGGGGGTAGTTAATGCTCGTACGCTCTAGCTAGAATCGTAAATCTAATTTTGCCGCATCCCCCATTAATCGAACCGAGTAGCACGTCCGAGCAAATACGACGGACGCAACGGTCAAGGACCGTTTGTCGGGTTGAATGACCATCGACGCTTATTTTTGCGTACGGAGATGTCACGCGCACTCGTTGGAAAAAAAAAATATTTATACGTTTTTAATCATCGCGCATAATTATAAATTAAAACGGTTATTTACAGGAATTTATCGATCGCGCTCCCTATAATTAATTTTATTGAAGCCCCAATACGTTTCTCTTTTGTTAATTTTAATTACGATATATTTCTCGGGCGAGGGCAACGGCGTATATACGAATTTCGAATCTTGAAATTTCCGGAGTATCATTCTTCTTGGGAATCTTGGGATTATTCCGAGACTATAGTACGTGCGAGAAGGAAGGGAGCGCGAAAAAAGAGCGCAGCTGATAAAAGCCGAGGGAATTCCTCGCACGTTTTTTTCCGGCCCAACGCAAATCGCACGAATAGAGTTGGCTAATGAGCGGAAACGACTTTTTTCTTGCGCGCGACAAAATCGACAAAATTGCGTAAAACCCGCGATATTTGTATAAATGTATCGCCGGCGGTTCTACTAATGTAGCTTATCGTTCGCGCTATTCGAGGGCTGTTGAACGTTTGTCCGGCCGTGTTGTTTGCCTAAACGCGGATTCCGCTTCCGCGGTCGGTCGGCCGTAACGTATTTGGCGTGTGGCCGGTCGTTGTCGACGACGTGCGGGTTGATTGACGACGCGACGACACCGGTCGGGGCGATTTCCGAACGCGATTTATTTCGAAACTCACCCGAAACCATCAGCAGACCGAGGGTCAAGATTAGACACCTCATTTTTTATCTCTCATAGTCGTTTTCGGGGTGCCGGGAATCGATCTTCCTTCCTCGTGCGCCGCGTATCCTCCGATCTCCGATCGATCCTTCGTATAAGCGGGAGCGGAGGTCCGGCGGCGAGAGGCCGCCGAAGGGGTGAGCGATTACTCGTAGGCTCCGCAAAGCGGCCCCGCGAGCGTTTCCGAGTGCCTCGCACTCCGCCGAAATTGGCAGCAACGTGCGCCCGGACGAGAAAAAAAAAGCGGGGGGCGGGCGAGTTCAGAGCGAGTTTATCGGATGAATCGACGGTTTCCGGTTCTTCTTGCCTCCACGCTCCATGGCACCGTTACGTCGCTGCTTCGTACCCGCGTATCGTCTGTCCCAGCGCGATTTCTCATCGCGACGGCACGCGCGCGATCGTTACCTACCCTCTTTCCGTCGCGCGTCCAGCCCGCATAGTCCCGCTCCTCTCTCTCTCTGTCGAGCCCGCTTAATTCGCTAACAGCTTCGTGATCTAGATTCGCGTAATTGAAAAGCGCCGGCGGGGCGTGATACGTGCATCCCTCCGGATCTTTGACTCTCCTTCTCGTCTTCCTCCTCCCCCCCGGTCTTATCGCACCCTCGGCGAAATCGCGCTCCGGCTGATCGCGTCTCGCCGCGCCGCGCCGAAGTGTCGGTGTCGGAAATCAACTGTGCGCTTTGACAGATGTAAGTTCTCGCTTCGTTTCACCGCGTCTCTCTCCTTTAACACGTTCTAAAGACCGGAGATCGGCGTCGAGGAAGCCGAGGATTCCACCGTCGTGGAAACCACGCGATCCCGCTTCCTGTCGGCGACAGGCGTGTCTCTCTCGGCGCGTCGCGGCGCCGATCGCGCGCGCGGCGACGATCGACACACGCGGCGGCCCTTCCTCTCGGCGGCGTAAAGGGGGATGATCTCGGATCGGCGGGCCGATCGACCGACCGACCGAAGGGGTCAACTCGTTGCACGGATAGCCGAGCGAAACTGAGGAGAGGACTGACAGTGCGTGCAACGCGGCTTTGCGCGGCCCTGCGCGCGGCCCGGGAGAGACGCCCTGCCATCTATCCTCGCACACGCCCCGCTCTCTCGTCCCCCCTTCACTCGGGGTGGAGGAGGAAGGGGGTGCACCGTGCGAGTAGATGAGGGTTGATATCCCTGGCGCAAGCGTGTATCTCTCTTCGTTTTATCGTCGTCGTTGCCGTCGTCGTCGTCGTCGTCGTCGTCGCCGTCGTTGCGCACGCTCCCGCTCTCTCCTTCTCTTCCTTTTCCCCGGTCGCTTTCTCTCTTTCCCTTGCTCTCTCTCTCTCTCTCTCTCTCTCTCTCTCTCTCTCTCTCTCTCTCTCTCTCTCTCTCTCTCTCTTCACATCCCACACAGCATCCTTAGCCGGGAATCCGGGAATCGAATACCGCCCCCGCGAGATACCACGGCGCCGATTAAACTTGGCAGTGGATCCTATAAGATTCATCCCTGTTTTTTTTTACCTTACGTACCTCCATCGTACGTACCCCCGCCACTGCCACTTCTTGTCGAGTTTAGGATTGTTGGTCCAGTCGGTTGGAATATCGTAAAACGTATATGGAAATTGTACGCGTGTGTATACATATCGCTGTTGTTCCCGGTATCGCGTACTCCGTTTCATAAATAGTAGGACACACACGCCGGCGTATAGAATTTAACAATTTAAATAACGTGCGCTGCGCGATTCTCTTCCGTGTCCCCTTTTTTGCTTTTATTATTTCTATCGGGAAATGCAATCCAAAATGTTCTAAAGAATTAAAAATATTGAAAGACTGCGCGGAAGTTTTTAAAAATCACGGAAAGCGTTGGAAAATCTTCTTTGTCGAAACGTCATGTTGTACGGAAAGAAATCTTTCTCCCTCTCTCTCTCTTTCATTTTTATCATATTTCCGAGTTCTAGCACGCTTCTTATATATTTTTCTCATTGCGAATTAATCTCAAGTCTATCTTATTACTCGTTAATTAACTTTCGTGTAACTACTTCCTTATAATTCTCCGTTGTTTAACATAAACTTGACACGGTCATGGTAATGGAACTCTTGTGAATCTATTTACCTAAAACATTAAAAATAATAATAATAACTATATATATTGTCATTTCATGTAACTGCTGCCTTATAATTCTCTGCTGTTTATTTATTTATAAAAGTTTCATATAATTACCGTGCGTGTCAAAGTTTATGGTCAACAGTATAGAGAATTATAAAGAAACAATTAACCAAAATAACAATATATATTGTTATCATTTTTGTTTTTAATGTTTTGGGTAAATGGATTCACAAGAATTCCACTAATTACCGTGTCAAGTTTATGTTGAACAGCAGAGAATTATATATAAAGAAGTATCAGTTACGCGAAAGTTAATATATATTGTAGAGGAACGTGGAGTGTAGAACGGAGTAAAATTTTTATTTCTGCCATCAAATGTTGTAATCTGCGGGGATTTCTCGAAACTATGTCAGTACAGCATCGTCTACAACCAGACAGCAGCCATTCTCAAGTCTTTATGTGTTATTTGAGTGTAACGTTATATTCTGTTGTCTTTTTACAGTACTAGATACTTTTTCCATCTCACGTTAGTGAAGGAGAGTTACTTGTAAATACTTTCCGTGTATTCTATGTTACAATGCATTTTATTTATTTCTAACCCTGTTTTTTTTTCTTTAAGTTTCATGCCAAATTCATCAAAATTTGTGATAAAATTATTAAAAAGGAAGATACCCTAAACGACATTTATTTATTTAAACCAGTTATATGTATATTACAAAATTGTAATTCAGCAATTGTTTTTCGTTCTTTATACATATAATAATAAAAGCATTTATATCGTAAAACCAAATAATTGTTACGACAATATTTGTTATAAATTTGTTATGAAATATTTGTGCTCAAACGTTAAGTACCGCTCTTACATTTTCAACCGTTACATCAATATTGTATCTCCCTGTCTCTCTCGGTTCTTTTGTAGAATAAAATACACCAACAATTCCTCGGTCACGGCGTGAACGAAAACGGAATATTTGATGTCACTTCGGCCTTTTCTCGCGAGTTTCTTCAACCGCGCGCACGGTTAAAGACGAAGAATCGAAGGCTCTCGGAAAGCTCTCGCGCGACAACGAACTCCGCATTTCGCGACCGATGCACCACTTGGCCGTGTTTCGCGCCTGCCCGTTTTGCTTTCACTTTTTTCCGAACGCCCCATGTTTAGGCGACGATAGGCGATAAATTTTGCAGCGTTGTTTGCCAGCAAAAATCCCTCTCCCTTTGCTCGCGTCGCATCGGAATATCCCGGGTCCTTTGATCGCTAATCGGCTTATTAACTCGATCTCTTTTTTCGCCCCGTTCGCTGCTACTTTAGCGTTGCGATTTTCGCCCGTGCCGTTTTCACAGCGCGCGAAACATCGTAGCGAAACTTTATCAGTTCGGACCAAGCTCCGGTAGACGAATGTTCGATAAACAAACGCCCGGCAACGAATTAATAAATGGGTTAACAAATTCGATCGCGCGCTCCAAGTTTGCGGAACTGTCGGGGAGATCCGTGCTCATTAAGCCGTGTCTGTTGAACGTTTTACCTCTGCTTCTCGCCGTTACGCGATTCCTTTTTTTCTCCTCTCTCCCTCGCAATCTAAAACAACGAATGTTTAACAATTGTTACGGCGGAGCACACGACGAATGTAAAGCGAGAAACAAAAAAGAGCGGACTAGCCGTAATTTCGCACAACTCCTGTTTTAAAAATGAACGCACAAGTCAGGTTCTCGCAGTAGATCAGCGGCGGGAGACGCGGTGAATTCGCACGGGAAATTCGTGCGCGCTATTTTTAATTTTCTCTTAATTTACTAACGCGTGATGTAAATTACGTAATCGGACCCCATAATTCAAGGAAGTGTAATCTACCGTTACAAATTCCGGTATTTTATGTGTAACGGAAGTTCGATCTGCATGTATCGAGAATTTTTTAATTATATATATATATATATATATATATATATATATATGTATGTATATATACCTATATATATATAAAATATATATTTAAATTAAAAATATTTAAGAGAGATTATTAAAAGCTTATTAAGAATATTTAATTTAAATATGAACTTTAATATGAAGAGAATAATTTGTTTTCTTAAGCTTTGACCTCAATTCAGGAAAATATACGGAAAAAACTGTAGTATAAGGTACACTATTTTCAAAAAAAAAAAAAAAAAAAAAAAATAGGAGAAACATGAAACACAAAATGGAATAAAAATGTATATGGTAAAATGTAACATAAAATAAGTTACAAGGTTAAAACTAATCTCGGTTGGAAAAATAAAAAACTAAAGAAAAATAAATCTATTAATAAGAACATTCAGTTTTTTAGTTAATGTTAATTTTGGCGAATTCGACTGGGGATGATTATATATATATTTTTTTTTTGACTGACAAACAGTTATCTCGTTTATTTATTAAGTTTGCAGTTTCTTCGTTCTCACTATAATATTGAATCCTTCTGTTGCATAATTGATAAAAAAAAAGGGGTGAAATAAGTAAATAAAGTAAGTAAACACACGTGGAAAAATATACAATTTCAAGAGAATGGAAAACAAATCTTTGTTCGACGAAATTTTGTTTCTTTCAAAGTCAAAGTCGCATTGCTCAGCGCTGCCTATCGATAGGTGGTTCGATAGTATTCGAGAGAAGTGTATCGAGAAACGAGAAATATCTTTGGCAGGTTATGTTGCCGGAGTTGCACGAGTCGTGCGCGCGGCTGTGAGCGACATTACATAAATATGATATTGGAACGTAATATTAGATATAGTTTGTGAGTGACAGCTGATTGTACCGATTAGTTACCTTAACTTATTAATTTTGTGCGAGAAACGACACCGCCGCCAAGGTAAGTTACGATTTATTGCATTTGCTCGTAACCCGTTCTAAGCTAAAGAGACGTCTTGTTAAATCTCATATATTTATCTTATCTCTCTTTCGTCGAAGATGGACGATCAAGCGTGTCCACGGTGTAAAACCACCAAGTATCGGAATCCGTCGTTGAAGATGATGGTGAACGTCTGCGGTCACGCATTGTGCGAGAGCTGCGTGGACCTGCTCTTTCTGAAAGGTTGATTTTTTGATTCCACCATTCATTGTTTGCTACATTTAATTTGGAGGAGAGCGCGATTTCAATGATGCTTACGATTGATTTGTTCAGGCTCCGGATCCTGTCCGGAATGTAAGATTCCACTGAGGAGAGCAAACTTCCGGGTTCAAATGTTCGAGGATTCTATGGTGGAGAAGGAAGTGAACATAAGGAAGCGTATCTTGCGAGATTTTAACAAAAGGGAAGAAGACTTTGCCACGTTAAGGGAATATAACGATTATCTAGAGGAAATTGAGACAATAATATACAACCTGGCCAATAACATCGACGTAATTGAAACGAACAAGCAGATAGAGCAGTATAAGAAGGACAACAAGGAGCAAATAGCGAAGAGCAAATCTAAGCTCGGCAGAAGCGAGTACGAGCTGGAGGAGATGATAGAATTGGAGAAGCAGAAGGAGGAGGAGAGGAGGCTAGAGCTTGCGAAAGAGGAGGTCGAGGCGAAGAAGAAAAAGATTCGGGAGAAGGAGGCTCTGATCGACGAGCTGACGTTCTCCGACGCGAATGCTAAGAATATCGTGGAGTCGTTCGCTTCCGCGATACAGACCCAGAAGAAGGAGGCGAAGGCCGCCGTATCTCCCGCCGTTAGGGCGACTCAGTTTAGCACGGGAATTAAATTTGGCAATCAGGCAAATCAGAATTACTCGGTGCCAAAGGTAGAAGAAGGACCCCTCTATTCTTACACGCCTATCCGACAGCAGATAGAAGGGCCGTCGCCGCCTAACTGGCGGGAGCTTCAGGCTCGCGGATACGTTTCGCATATACGAAACGAGTGTCAGGTCGATAGAGCGGGTGGATTTAGAGCGCACGTCGCGTGCCTGCGAGCGTTGCAGGAAGCGATGGCCGGTTTGTATCACAACCCATCGCAACGACAAGCGGAATTCGGGGCTGTATGACCACGCAAGACATTTTCGAACAACGAATGTGACATATCTCTGTTTGTTTTGACTTTTTAATGACGCTAAATTACTGCTTCGATCAACTAATCGAAAAAATAATAATTATTGTTGTTCGTCACACAAGTTGTCAATGTCAGTGTCGGAGTTTGTTCATGCGGTGACAGTGCCTTGAGTGTAAATTGATGCGTATATGACGTTACAGCTCAAATTACCAAAGCACTTGTATCAGAAAGATGACTTTTTGTTCTGTTAAATGTATATAATATATGTATATTGCTCACTTATAAGATAATTTTACTGTTTATATTAGTTAAAATAAATACTATATCGTTATATTTAGATTGATGTGGATTCCTTTTTGCAATCAAAAGTTTTTCTGAATAAAAACACATTATACTGACGCTTAACGAAAAGCGTAGTATAATGTAAAATTAACATTGTTACTGGCGTCAAAATATTGTGTAATATATTTATGTATATGAATATATATTACATAATATATAATTCTGCAAAGAAGAAAATAAATTTTTGTGATTTGTATGTCGTTGTTTGATGATCATCCATTTATAAATATATTTAGAGTTATTTGTAATAATTTATCATTATTATTGCTTATATAATTTTGCGTAGATATACAGAAAATACAATAATCACATGTTTTCCGAATCCTTACCCACCGTTGCTCGTAATAAATTGCCCTATCGGACCCGCAGATGGCAGCGCTAGCCTCATAATATATTAATTGACAAAAGTATCATTATCAAAAAATGAACATAAGACGTAAAAAGCATGTTTTTCTAAATAGTTGATTTATTGAAAATTTTGACATCCTAAAAATTAACAAGAAATGTTAGAAAGATAATTATTTTATTGCTAATGTTATAAATCATTATATCATAATATATAAATATGACAAATGAGTATTAAAAAAAAAATTACAATTTATATATAATAAAAAAACGTGGCAAAATAATTTTTTCTGCATTACTCCAACAACCGAAATATTTACTTTATTTTTTATTTTCCTAAAAACTCTCTTTTGATTCGAATTGATTTTAATCGGACGACTGTTTCGATTACTATAAATTCAATGAATTAATTACATAAGTATTTTACGTCAATAAGTAATTAATTAAAATATATATAAATGTATTCCATTATGCTATACTGTATATCCAGAAAACATTTTTAATGCTTTTTAAATGTCAGTATATCTTTTGCTAAAAGTAAATAATGAAACGTGATTTTCATTTCTAGATTAAATATCGCCGCGGCGTTTTTCAAAAAATTATCTTAATATATAGTACGCTCTATCGATTATCGTAATTATTTCGCACGGCACATGCATCACTTTTGTCCATTGTCCATTTCTACCGATGTAGATTAATCTTGGTTTAACTTACATTTTATCTTGTTCTAACTCTTAGAACTAGAAAAAGATGAAAAGTAAGTTAAACCAGGATTAAAATTAACTTATTGCATTGGTAGATATGGACATTTGTCTTGTAGTTTACAATTCGTAATGCTGTTATAAAAATTGAAAGTAGAATGATTTTGCCGAGTCCAGATCTTCATCTCAATAGTACCGAGACTATATCGAATCGATGTTAATTTCATGATATTTGTTATAAATTATGCGTTATGTACAATATGAGTCTAAAGATGTGTAATGAGAATCGTAGATTAAAAATCATTAATATTTTCTTCAAGCGCGTAATAAACGCAAAATTTACAATCCGCGGAAAATAGCGACATTGATTTGAATCAATATCTATCACCAAAACTTATTGTTCAAGATGATCTTAATCTTAATCATGAAATACTCGTAATTACATATATAATTCATTGGACCTATCATAAAGTGGGTATATAGATCCAATATAAAAGTTTTAAAAAAATTAGAAGAATTGTTACGTACAATTCTTATGGTGATATGTAAACACTCGATGCAATTGTGTGTTGTTTAGAAACGAGTTTATGTGTCTGTCTGAAGATACCGAAATGTATTGAAATAAATTCGATTTGGATGACGATATACATCAATATTGATTGAACAATGCTATTCGTGACTGGCAGGAAATAACGAAACGATTGCTCTGTCAAAATAGAATCTCCTATTTCCATCATTATCGTAATGACGAGGAATAATTTTAACTGTATTATATCGATACATAACTCATTTTTTTTATAACATAAAATAATATAACGTACGCGCTGTACGCCGCGTGTACGTTATTTTGTATAAAAGTATAAATAAACGTAACGTTTTTTAAAGTTACGTTCGTGTACAAAAATTCATTTCGTGCTTCCGGAAATATGAATTTATAACGCAGCTTTATTTAACACCCATTTCTCTACTGAACGTTTCTCAAACCCGCAAGGAATAATTTAAGCAATAGAAAGTTAAATATTTAAGATTACTCGCGCATTTTTTTTGTCCTTTCTATTGCTTGAACAAATTTACGCACCGACCGAGATTATGAGTAAAGATGAATTTTTTGCTTGTGCCAGCAACGTCCTTCCATCGAAAATAATAAATCGCGGATCGAAATTCTTATCTGTATGTTTCCCTAAAAAAGAGTCAATAATTATCCAGGTGGTTATTGATCACTCAATTCATTCGCAAACTATTTCTTTAACAATCTGAAAGATAATCATTACTTTCGATCTTTGTTTTCAGTTAATTTCCACATCTATCAAAATTGGGAACCCGATCACGATATTTTCGACGATGAGAAAAAAATCGGCTCAAAAATTTTCAAGACAAAAAGCCTTGTCTTGAAAATTTAGTATCCGATTTTTTTCTTTAACCAAAAACTCAAATAGCCTTTTCTCTCACCCTATTATACGAATACGCCAAGGAAGACGAGCGGTATCTTTTAAATGTCCGCTCCTACGAGATGGTCTCCCATCTCAATAATAAGGGGAGCGATGAAAACGCGCAATCGGCGCGGCCGGACGTAAACGCGAGACGTAACGCGGGGACAGTCTCCAGGGTCTCGCCGGTTAAGTCGGATTCGATGAGACAAGCGCGAGTCGAGGAACGAATCGCGAGCGAGCGAGCGTACGTGCTCCGGCACCGTCCCGTCGCCGCCGGTGCGCCGAAATGCTTAATTAGCGCGAGTGGAGCCTCCGGTGGCTCTTCGGCGACGCGGCCAATCGGCGTGCCGCGAACGAGCGGCGACTCCGCCCACCGCGAGAGCCCCGTTGCCCTTTTCCTCGTGACTATACCCGCTACCGGCCACCACAGTCCGTACGCGAACGTTCACGGAGCGTCGTCTCGCCTCGCGTCGGCTCCGCTCCGCTCGCGGTTCACCGTGCGTCGACGACACGACGACTGGTTCTCATCGGCGGCGTCAAAGTTCCGCCCGAAGCCGCGATTTCGAGACCTTTCGGCGCGCGGAAACGACTTACCCGCCGATTTACGGCCGATCCGGCTCCGGCCGCGCAATTCGATTCATCGCGTCGCGTCGCGATCGCGGCATTCGAAATTCGGTCCGCGCGTCGCCGGAAACATGTAAGACGAGACGAGGGACCGGAGTTGGAGGACTTTCGTCTGCAGAAAGTCCACGGTCTTTCGGGCACAGAGCGGCGCGAGAAGGGGGAGACGCGGGTACGCGCGGGGTGTCGATCCGCTCCGGGCGCGCGCTCCGAGATCGCTCTCGATCCCGGCCACGCTCTGCTCCTCTCTCTTTCCCACTTTCGCGCGCGATCTTCGATCGGTCGACGATCTCGCGTCTCGTCGTTCGATATCTCGCGCTCGCGCTCGCGCTCGTGGAGAAGACGATGCGAAACGCGGACCGTCGTCGGCGACGCGTGTAAGAATGCGAGGTTGAGAGAAGGCAAGGACGATTCCACGTAATCTCGCCTCTCCTTCGCGCTTCCACGGAGGAGATTCGACTTTGAGGATTCGGCGATCGAGTTAAGAGAAAGAAAGAGAAAGAGAGAGAGAGAGAGTGTCCACACGGGATCGCCGCACGCAACGTACGCTCGTCATGTCAATGAGCTACCTACTTGTGTCTTTGCTGATCGTCGCGTGGCAAAGCGGCGCGCAAGCCAACTGGTGGTGAGTCAAAGTTGCAATGTATATATCTTTTATCGGATAAACAAACCGGGACATCAAGAGATTCATATTTAACTCGTCGTTCACCGAGATAAAAACGTATGACGCGATTACCAATGTATATTTCTATCAATGCGGATTATAAACTTTAAGTAATCTCTCTAAGTTTTAAGAATTAGAAAGAGATAAAAAGTAAGTTAAACCGAAATTAAACTTAATCTGCATTGGTATAAGGTAGGCGGAGGGAGGGGGTAAACTCTGGCTAATCAAAGTCATAAAAACATTTAGAATATTCATTTAGGTAATACCAATAAAATAGATATATACGATTCAAGATCATTTAAAAATGATTTTTAACTCTTGCCCGTTTTTTTTTTTTTTATTATAACGATAGACACAGGAGCAGTTGTGAAAATAACGTTGTATCTGGTAAACCGGGTAAAAATAATTTTGTTGTACTTCGCTTTAGTAATGTCGATGAATAAGAAATACAAATACGAAAAAGCTCGTGAAAATATCTAAAAATCATCTTAATTATTCTAACGCTCTTTAAATATTTTGATAGCAAGATGATACATTTTAAGATCCGATTGTATACTAGCGTTTAATTAAACCTTCTGACTATCGCAGTTGCGCATATTATTCCTACGTAGATCTTCAGTACTTTCACTGCCAAGAATAACGCCTATCGACGCCTCCGTTTTCTTATGGAAGAAGCCGATGACATTCTTATTCTTATGTTCCAGCTACTCGCAATCTTTAAATAGTAATTAATTTGCGGGCGCTAAACTAATATAAAAATATCAATTGAAACGGCATAGGAGAAATTAATGTAAAGAAATAATCGCACAAGGTCTCGTCATCCATAATTTAAAAAATTATATCAATTCTAAAGCGTAATTGAAGATCATTCCTATAACTGTTTCGTCCAATCTCGTATTAATTTGAGATCTTTATTTTTTTTAATTAAAGAGCCTTAGACTAAAGATTTCTTCTCACAATCAGGTGACAGTCTACAACGGCGTGTTAAAAAGAAAATTCCAAATGTTAACAGCGCGTTGGACCTGGGAAAGATGTCGTTATTATTTATCAAAATTAAGAAGTTTATCCAGATTTATAATATCATTAGCGTGCAATCGCGTGCGCGCGCGCGCGCACGATCAGGGAATGCATTCTCCTGCAAGCATCATCTCTATCTACGGTAATTTCCTCCGGGAGACGAAGGCAAACTTGTCTCTCCCTCGCACTCTCCCTCCTCTTCTCTCTCTCTCTCTCTCTTTCTCTCTCCGAGAGCACTTCGCCGTTTGGCCGCGGCCGGCCAAACAAATGCGTTCTCCACCGCAGACAAATATCCTCCGCGAGTTCTGGACAGTCGATTATTTTTATTGACACGATGATCGCGCGCTGATGCCACACGTTATAACTCGCGAAAACGCGGCGCGGATGCATCGCGCGAGAAGGGAATCCCGGCCCGCCGGGAATACGGTCCAACGCTATATACGGCTTTCTTCGTGATTATTCGAACGTCAGCATCCCCCGAGATGTTGCCGCGCGCGCGCGCGCGCGGATCTAAAGTGGCACGTAAGTAGCGAGTTATTACCGCGAGTTATGTTGAACGCCACTCAACGGGCGGGTTCAAGGATACGTATTGGAAACCGCAACCGTATATACAGTCTCGTAGTCACGAAATGTTTGCCTCATCCCGATCGGCTGTCTTCCCGAAAGGGAAACGACAACCCGGCGGTTTGGTTCGTATAAAGGCGGAACCGATTGAGAAATAATTGCAATAAATCCCTATCATCAATGCGCGCTGAATCCCGAATCAACCGCGTAATTATCGTTAAATTTTCTTCAGACTTCTTTTCTTCCCCCTCCCCCCCGCGTCGATTACAGTTACGAAATCGCAACTCCAGCGAATGTATAATATAAATAAAATTCTCATCCCTGTCTTTTTTTTTTTTTAATATCTTTAAAGATCGCATTTGTCATCAGTTTGAGCTGAAAGTCAGATATTTTTCCTCAACAATTATAACTTACGTTTAAACGCTTCTTTCACTATCTTCTTTCACTAAACCGATTTAATTCGAGCACTCGCCAAGTTATTGAACCAATATTGCTCGTTATCGCGCTCGAAAAATTCTCACCGTAATAATAATTTGAAAAAAGTAGGACCTTTAATCGCCAGGCAGGGTAGCGTTAATCAGGTATAACGATCGAGAATACGGCCGTGTCGAAGAGGATATTTTCGGCGTAAATTTGAAGAACGTTCATCGACGCGCCGGACAGTCGTCGATAGTCATGAATCCGTAATGGACGAATAATCCCCTTCGATCGGCCGAGCCGCCGCGCCGCCGCGAGCGAGATCGGAGGAAGCCCCGGCGGTAATGGCTACGCGGCGAGCGGTGTGCGTGGAGTATAGGTAGCGACAACGTGCCCCCTTAATACAATCTTAAATGAGGAAGAGAGCGGGTCGATCCTTTACGGCCGAGCATCATGATTTTCTACCCAGATATTTCATTTCCGACAAACCCGTTCCCTCGGGCGATTAATCGCCCGCTATATCGGCGCGCGTGGCGAATCCGCCGATTAGGGTCACCGATACGCCGATATTGGAAAGTATCGACCGTCTATTTCGCTTTTAACATCGATCCGCACGGCACAATGGCGATATTTAATATACATTCCGGTGGACGATACTCCGACCATTGAGCCGCGGATTTCGCTTGTGCATTATTGTTGAAACGAGACAAATGAGACAGGGGGGTGTTTCTTTGAATTGTCATCTATTTTACATTTTTGATTTTTATTCTCGATCGACTCGAGAATAGTATTTAATGATATCTAGACTTTTTGTTAATCATATCGTGGCATCGATGATGTCGCTCCGTCAAAATAGACAAACGAATAATAAGAGTATTTTAAATAAACATTGCAACTGGTTTTAGAAAATAAACGAATATGCATACGTGGACTTGATCTCACGTTATTTATTTATTTTTTTTTTTTATATGAAAGTTATATAATTTTCATTACTGCTCCTCGTAAAATACCGCGTTAGTCTTAACTTCGTTTAAATCATAATAAGCTTGCGCGGTTTCTATCGACGAGTGCTTCATGTCGGACGTTCTTCCAGAGAATACCACTAACACGTCTTAGCTATCGGCGATCTCGTTGAAGAGTAGCCTACCGACTAAATTGAAGAATATCCCGGGAGAGCCGACTTGACTCTTATCCGCGATCGTGGAAACTAACGACGCGTATGCGCGAGTATGGCGCGGGAGATGCCTCAGATGCGTGCACATCAACGAGATCAATCAACTCAAATTATCGATCGCTTTTTAGATACCGCAATTACAGTGATATCCTACAGTTATCCATCATCTATATCAATTACGATCGCGAAATATATTCAAGAATTGAGTTTTAGCGTAGGTCTCTCTCAGAGAACCCCCCGTTGCTTTTCTTCTCGTCGTCGGCGAAAGTACGCGTTCGTTTCTTCTTCCTTTTCTTCAAATAGTTTATCAAAGCGCACGCTAACACGGTTGATTTCAACGTCGTCATTATGGATGTCCGTTGCGCGGACCAGAGGCCCGTATCTCGAAGCGAGTCATGAATTTTCGAAGCGTTCGATTCTCGCTGCGGGAACGCGAGGGCCCCTCCACGCCGTATACGCGCCGCATTAATTCAGGGGGTGCCTCGAGCATGACTATCCCGGTTTTAATGAGGTTTAACGAGGGCTTCCGTTCTTATTTTCAGCTTTTGTTTACCATTTCGAGCGGGCACTCGATTTATCGATCACTCGCGTTTTTCCGCCACCGCCGTCCATAGAATCTAACGTGCTTCAGAATTAGACGCGCACCCTCGGGTGATTCCTCTCGGCCTAGCCGAAGGGAGAAGAGCGGGAACAATTTATCGCTCCTTCTCGTTCTACGCGTAAAGTTGAAAATCTAGCGTACCGTTTGCGACATTATCTTAATTGTATTGCAACAAAGCCTATATTTTAACTCTATCGCAATAAGCTGGTGTATCAAATATTTGAAGGAACAAGTTACGCTGCAAGGAAAATGAGTTTCTTAAAATTTATAAAAAATTAATATTAAAAAAAAATGCTAAAAACGAGTAATTTTTTCAGTTTTACTTAATAAATGTAAATACATAAATGGGATTTCAATTACCGAACGACGTTCAAAATACTTGCGGACTGCGAACGGTGCAGTTAAATAATCGCTACTATTAATTATTCATATTAAAAACGTAATATGGAGATTCAATAGATTACAGATACAGTATTGAATGGCATTTTCTCAGGCAAAGAGTTGGCTGACAAGCCGATAAATGAAAGCTCTTGGTGAGCGGATTACGAGTCCAGATTCCGAGGGTAAACCTGTTGTTCGGCGATCGACAAAAATGCGGTGGCGACAAAGATGCGCTTGCTCCCGACTGACGAAGACGAGCGACCGAGACAAAGACGACGCCGCTGTCTTTTGAAACGTCACGATCTTCATAAAGAAATAGAAAGAACGCGGCCGTAAACCAACACGCGGCGGAGCACGAGGGTGAAGAGGGGCCCCGGGTGGCGAGAGAGACGGCGAGGGGAGTGCGCAGCCGCCGCTGCCGCCGCCGCCGCGCCGTCGAGGCAGATTTAATAAAAGCGTCTTTATTGCCAAACGCGAGTCTCCGGTCGGGTGCGTTATAGTTGCACGCGCGCATCGTCTTTACGACGAGCGATTAAAATTGGTATTAACACTCTAACGTTACCCCGCAATAATCCCCCGGACCCGTCGCCGATGTCGGCAGGCCGCCGCGCCGCCCGGCCATTATCCGGCTCCTCCTGAAACGACCCGGGGACGACGGTCAAGCCGGACCCGAACGACGATTTTGCGCTTTATTTCTCGGCACCGCGCTTTTATCGGACGGAGCACATCCGCCAACGGCGATGACATTGCGAGCAACCCCGGCCGGCCGGCCGGCTATGTCGTCGTCGTAAGCTCGCCCGTGGCGAGTTTCTTGCCGCTTTAACGCACGATCGTAACGCGGTGATCGTAACACGCGGTAACATTTCGATAAGAACGGGGGGGGGAATGCTTAATAATACAAAATAAATAAAATGGACGGAATTTTAGAATTAATAATATATACGTTTTATGAATTTTATACGTTCCGCTTCAGGTTTTCGCGCTTTTATCTTGCCCATTGTCAAATACATGTTCGACAAACCGAAAAGTAAAAAAAGGCTATTCCGTAATGACTCGCTTTTTTTTTTTAAGACACAGGAATTCTCAAATCCGAGAGTACTTTACGCGAAGACAAAGACTCATCATGGCGACGTGGCGCAACATCGAGACGCTGCTCGTCGGAGACTCGAGGTAGATTACTCGCGAGATTCGATGACGGAATAAGGGCGCGCGATCTCGTCGTTGTTTCGCTCCGCGACGTATGGAAGCGCTTTATGGGGTTCGACGGGCGCGTCGCGGCCAATACGAACGCCGCGCATCTCGTCGTACTTTAGTTACTGCTACTCCCGGGTCCTCGTATATTTTTTTTATAAGACCCATATAAAGAGTACCGTAATATATGACCTAGCCGTCTCGTAAAAATAAACGGCATCGCCGCCGATAACGTGTTCCCCTTCGGCGCGACGTGTCATCCCCTCGCGAAAGCCTCCCCCTGCCCCGAGATCCGGCGACGCTACACGCTACGGCCTCTGGCCGAAGGGATAAATCGGGATTACCGCGCGTTTCGTTAATTCGATCGTTTGGAATTCGCGGGGGTGTACCGGAGCACGCCTATAAAATCCGCTCCCCCCCGTCGAAACTTATTTCTCCGCGTCGAAACAACGCCGGCACACAACGTTCGCGTTACGCAAAATGAATTTTTCTGCGAAACCTCTCGAGCGATCGAGAGGATCGGCACCGCCAAATCCTCGCGGCGCGTTGGTAGCCTGAAGGATCATCGGACGGCGCGGCGGGGCACGGCATGGCACACGGAGGCTTCAGTGGCGCGCGGCAAAAACCTAATAGCATCCTGTTTTGTTTAGTATTTCTCGTTTTACGTCGAGAGGGCATGCGAGCGAGCGAGCGTGAGAGGGAGGAAGAGAGAGGGAGAGAGAAGAAAGAGTGAAGCTGCATCTTCTGACCCCTCGTCCTGCTGGCCATCTCTTCCTCTCGCTCGAAGAATCTCCGACAAAGGAGGCCGCCGCGAGCTTTGGCAGCGTGCCTTCGGGACTCCTTCGGCGATGTTTCCCTGGAGTCTGAGATATATTGTCATAACGAAGAGGCCCAGGTTAGGCTGTACGGGGGATACTTCTCTTTCAGTCCTCCGCCTCCTCTTTCTTTCTCCGCGTTCTACCCCCTTTCTTTTCCACTCCTGTCTCTCACCCGCTCTTTTGTACCCGGCCACTTTCCAATTTTCCAGAACGATTTCGTTACGCGTGCGAATTTCCGTTTTTTCTTTTCCCTCGAGACGCACGATCCTGATACGCCGATTACTCCGATAATAACACCGTACATCCGGAACTGAATTGTTTGACAAAGGTTGACAAATAACTTGAAAAGAAGTCAATAACAAGCTTGGCCTACCGAATTATTTTGATGTTATGCAGGAACACGTAGCGAAGGGGAGAAAAATGAAAAATTGCCGGGGCATCGTTACCGCTAACTTCTTTTTTCAAAGGTACTTGCCGGCTGGAACAATCAGGTTTTTTGTAACTGTATAGCGGGAGTCGAGAGTGCATGCGTTCGGCGATTTTTGTTTCTGCACAATAACGGCCGTTTCGTCTATACCTGGCGCAATTTTTTTTCCTTCCTTGGGCTGTACGCGGCCGGCTCGTTATTTGCGCTCGCTTTTGCGATCGCGCGCTCATTGTTCCCGTATGGCCAGTAACATTTTTTCGCGGCGCACGTAATTAACCGCGCAAATGTTCATATATTCATCAAGGAACAATAACCTTGTTAGCTCGCGGTCGACCCGCGGCTCCATAGAACGGCGCAGTGCCCGGAAGGCACGGCGCGATTGACGTATTGGATTGATAAATATCAGAGGGGGGAAAGAGGGGGAATATGTCGAGCGTTTCAATGGTCGTCGCGTTACAACTCCCGCGCGCGCGCGCGCAATTTCGCCGCAATTGCCCCGCAAAATCAGATATATTTATCCGTGACTCCTGAGACGATCTTCCGCGACGTCTAATCGAAATCGCGGACGCCGCGCCGGCTCTCGCTCTCTCTCTCTCTCTCTCTCTCTCTCTCTCTCTCTCTCTCTCTCTCTCTCTCTCTCTCTCTCTCTCTCTCTCTCTCTCTCTCTCTCTCTCTCTCTCTCTCTCTCTCTCTCTCTCTCTCTCTCTCTCTCTCTCTCTCTCTCTCTCTCTCTCTCTCTCTCTCCGGAAATATCGGAAAAACGTCAGACGCTCCGTGGTGTGTACCTCGCGCCGTGCTCGGCAGACTATAGATAGACTATCGGCGACGCACACTTGTTGAACGCGTGGTTTATCTTGGCCTATAGATCACTCACATCAGAGTCTAACGAGTCTTCCCCAGTGACTTCTTCCCTTGGTCACCTTATTCGTCTCCTCGCTCGCAGCTCGCGCTGGTACGGTCGCGATTAGCGCGATGCTATTACGGCCAAGTCGTGTATAATATCGTGCGATCGTTATTTCGATCTCTTTTACAATTTATTTGCAAAAGACATTCATTCTACGTTTTAATGGTTGAAATTAAACGGCAGATGAGCAATGTTATTATTCCTTTTTCAGAATTGCAATATATATATCGAAAGAAATGTGGTTAGCTGGAATAGCCACCGAAGCTCGAAATCGGACACTGTTGAAAATTCGTATAGTATTATCAATAAATTATATTCAATTTTTAATCATTCCTTTAGGTCACCACTGCTCCATACTCAATACGTTGTTAATTATTATACTGAAACAATAGAGTTAAAATAATAAATTTCGACACACATGGCAGTCAAAGATAACAAAATGTTATTTTACTCAAGGTGCATGCTGGTTTAAATTTCATTCTTTAATATTTAACAGTGAAAGATGTATTGCTGGAGTAAGTGATTAGTACTACAGTAACTGAAATTATATTTGCTTCCGAATAATAAAATTAAATTATTTTCTTGTATCCCCTAGACTCCTTTATTTGTCTTGTATCGAAGAAGGAACTGCAGAAAGAGAATACGTAAAATCATACATATTTTTCGATGAAAGGGTACATATCGCTTGGAAATTTTGATTCTTCTCTAAAAGCCGCGAGCGCGCGACCGAGGCAATCGCGCATCGCCCGTGCCGTTCTCCGATTACCTCCGATCGAAATTTTCGCGAATATTTGCCGATTATCGCGGATCTTCGTTTTGGAGAACTTCATGGGATCGAATATTATCGCGCCGGTAAACTTTCCGAAATCCGCGGCGCGGGCGAGATATCCGGACCGAATGAACGAGACCTTTACCTCGAATTTTCGATCCGTCTCCAGTCGACCGCAATTTAGGTAGAAAGTGCATCGCGATAACGTACGAAATTTCGCACGAATAGAAGGAGCATGGCGGCGACAATAATTTGACTCCGCAGGCAATAGCCTTCCGTCTCCCTCCTTCTCCCTCCGTCTTTCTCTCTCTCGGTTCCTGTATTATTCAAGTCGCCATTATTGGACCCCTTGGTCCGGCTGCTGTGCGACACGCTCTCTCGCCCCCGCGGGACGACGCAATTGCATCTGCTCGGAATGAGAGTGGGCGAGAGAGGGGTGGGTCCACTACTTCGTCGCGTATCGCAGCCGTGCCGAAGGAGAGTACCGTGGGCGCGTTTAACCCCTCGATGTGAACTTCAGATCTAGTTACTTAAGTTCGGTGCTCGTGCAAATAAAAGGAGGAGCGTAATTTATAGCCGGCAAGATATCGGGACGTAGGGCCGCAGAAGGGGGTGAGAGAAGCAACGGAGGGGGAGGGCGATGGAGGGATAGCCAGAGGACGGAATAAAAATGAAACGCGCGCGGAGTCATTGATCGGGATAGGACGCGGGATAGGGATAGGGATAGGCAAGGAAGAGGCGGAAGTGAGCGAAGAAATAAATAGGCCGGAGAGAGTATTCTACTTATTTCTTCAGACTTGAAATATTATTGTAGTGATTTTGCCTTCGTCTTTCATCCATCTGAATACGAGAAGGAGGATAAGAACAGAAAATCCTCTTCTCTCCAGGAAAACAGAATTTCAGACTGCACGTTTCGAAAATAAACTAGATAATATGGATATAAACTCAGTTAAGCGAGAACATGTGAACTAACGTTGATCTCTTGGTATTTATTTTTATCTCTTAACTCTTATATATCAAAACAAGCAAGTTTATATAAAATTATTTTTTATAATAAAAAAAACCATTGTTTTATTGCATTATCTTTGAGTAATTATATTATAAGTTTTAATTAAGTTATGAAGTTGGTTTTTCTTACAGTTAGAATAATATACATGATGTTAAAATTAATAATATCATATTGCCCCCCTTTTCTCTCCTCACTTCTGAGATACAGAGTCATAAGGTTTCACTAAATTAAATAAACGCATTCCTGATGATAAATCAAAATACATAACCGATGTAGAGTGAAATTAGTTGGTAAATTATAAATAATAAGGTAATTTCTCCTTTTTATAAGCTGTACAGCGATAATTTCAGCGATAAATTAACGGGATCTTATCGCGAAAACTTTAGGCTCAATACGCAACCCTTTCGAAGCAGGGCGCGCAAACTTTTCTTCCACGCGATTCCGGGGTCAGTATTATATTCCAGACACGCCGCCTCGTATCGCGTCTGAATTAACATTTATCCGATGCGTTCTGTCTTAACGAGAGGCACGCAAATTACGAGAGCCCACGGCTACGTAATTTGTGAGTGGCGGAAGAGGAGGGTGTAAGGGGGAGAAAATCGTTGAGAATCGCAATCCCGTGGCCTGACATAAATTAGTCGTGGCTTAAATCCCGGTCTAATCCATCATAAATAACTCCGTGCAGATGCGTGTACATGCGTATGCGCATGGGGATTCCGTCCCCCTAAATTATTTCGAAAAGATCGCGGCCCACGTGCTGCATCGCGCCGGCGGACGCGTATATATATACGCGTGTATACCAGTATATATCCGACTAGTGCTTAACCACCTGCCAAATACGCGAGACATTTTTTAATCCGCATTGACGATTTATTCGCGCGGACCCGGGGCGCCCGACGGTCTCTGGCACTTTACAGAAATAAAAAAAAAAATGCTTCCGTTACTCCCGCGCGTTTCTTTTTCGAACACTTTCTCCGGACAAATAACAGTCGCAATTTTTTTTTTTTTTACGCCTTTTTTCGAATGAGGGCTAGCGATAACACAAGTGACGTAAAATGACGACTGACAGCCGGATCGTTAAGCACTTAACTTTCTCGATTCCCGAACTCGCTCACTGTATGATCAATGTTTCGCAATAAAAGTCATGACGTATATGTGGGGAAATATAAATTTGTTGTGAGTATCCAAAGTCGGGCTCTCGACGATCATCCGAAAGCACGAGGAAATTGAACTGAGCGATATACATCATGGCCGCGAAATTTAATTGTCAATAATATAAATGTTAAATGGCGCCATCCGAACTCCGTTCTCGAAGTCATATAGTCGAGCTCGCGCAAAATCGCCCTCCCGTCGAACCCCGGATCTTTAATATTAATGGACAAGTTAGTAGACACCCTCTCTTTCCCCGAGACGTAATGACGTCGATGATGGGCGCCGTTACGAATGTTTGAGCGTGTATATGTATGTATCGAATGCGAGCAGGTGAACAGAGGCGAATATGTCTCTCTAGGGTCTTCGTAGTCGCTTTGCATTTTAACGCATTCTTGTGTCAAGTTCGACGAGATGAAACATTCCGTCCAGAGAAACGAAATAAATGTTACATAAGAAGTTCGCGATAATTAACGCTTGGATACAAACGATGCGAAAAATGTGAAGGGAGAACGTTTGAGTTTTAATATAAAAAAAAAAAGAAATCAACGCGATCCCGCGAATTTCTCCCAATTAACTTTGTTGATCCATCGACGGTCCCGCGACTGTTGAAAAGATTTCCTTCGCATCGTACGTGCCGTTTCGTCGTTTGCAATTGCTTTATCGGACGCGCGTAACCAGATCGATAATTACGTGTTACTTAATTACTCGTTTTCTGCCGGAGCATTAAGTCGCCGGGGCACGAGAACGCGAGATCAATTAATTATACCTGACTTGTGCGCGCTGCCGTGGCATTTCTCCGTTCGGTAATAACATCTCGTAACGCCCGTAGCTATTAAAACTCTCTCTCTCTCTCTCTCTCTCTTTCTCTCTCTCTCTCTCTCTCTCTCTCTCTCTCTCTCTCTCTCTCTCTCTCTCTCTCTCTCTCTCTCTCTCTCTCTCTCTCTCTCTCTCTCTCTCTCTCTCTCTCTCTCCAAACGAGGCGGCAATCGCGCAAACTCCATTAAGACGCGCGCCGCGCGCGCGGTCCGTCGAGTGCGTTCCCTCCGCTATACATCACTACCGCGCGCCGAGCTTTAAATCGGTCACAAAATTTATATTAAAACATCTGTCGGATGGCCGTTCTCTCGTAAAAGCTCGTAAACCCCGCTCGCACGAAGCAATGATTACTAAACAAAGTTTTTGCACCTGCCGCGGTAGGTACTTATTGTTGGGTAGCCGAGAAGGATCGCCGCGCGGTATTCCGCGGCGCGTTAATGAGAAGCAATTTGCCGTTTTAGTGTTGCGCCAAGTATTTAACGACGGCCCGATGGTCTGAAATATAAAAGAAGAGCTTGGGAAACACTGAATGATCCACTTACGAGTTTTGGCTCCGAGATATCTTCCCTATTATATGTTTTCTTTCAAGAGAAACTTTGAGACGATTTCAAACGATTAAGAGCTAGTTCGTTGAGTTCGATTAATTATTTAATAAAGTGCCTTGCCAATTGTAATAATTTATAAAAATGTGAACAAATCTTGTTCATACTAATCGCTGTAGAAAAATTTTAACTGTGTACAGTAAAACATAATAAGTATGAATTCTATTTATTCCTTCAAAGTATTATTTATAAATATGTTAGCACAAAATATGATTTTTATATATCATATATATGTATATATATATGTATGTTTAGACATTTCATTTGCACATTGCAATACTATCGTATAAAAATAATTTCAATTAAATAGATTTAAATCTTCGAAGTCGAAGGGAGACTTTCAGATCGCGCAAAGAAATTTGTCTTTACTATATTTTAACAAAATTATCCGACTCGGCTGCTATTAGATTTTTTACCTTGTGAATGAATACATATATCATATCCGTTATGTATACATAACATAGAAGAATCCTATCTCATCGTTGGAACTCCGTAAGATCAATCTTCATTCCCTTAGATAAGTAAAGGTGTAATCTACTCGGGCCCGACTAGAGCGATCATGCTCCGCGGCCTCTTCTAATCTAGCCTCGAATGGATGGAGGAAACATGAAGAAAGGGAAAGAAGCGCAGAGGAGGAAGAGCGGGAACAAAAAAGCAAACAGCCCCCGTCCAGTTTTCCTGCCTCTGCCGCGTTCTACGCGATCCTTCCTCCTCGCTGTCGGGGCATTTTCCGTGGTATCGATGTGAAGAAAAAAAATGAGGTTGTCGGAGGGGCGGGAGGGGAAGAGAACGAATCGTGATAACTGGGGCGTAATGCGCGCGGAGAGACGCATGTATAGAGGGGGACGCGAAATGGAGAGCACTCTCGATTCGCCGGTGGCTCGATCTTCCCGGTCGATCTTTTGTCAGGAGCAAGTTTCTCGTGGTAAAAGGGGCACCACGATGGAGGCGGCGTATAAGAGGCGGAAGGTACACGGGACATAGAGAGAAGAGAAGAGAAGAGCAGCAGCAGCAGCAGCAGCATCGGCAGGGGCAGTCAGCGGGGGTGGGAAAAATGGCGAATCTCGCTAACAAGCTTTCGAGGAAACTTGTGGGGAAACAAGCTCGAGGCTGGTTTCGTAGCTCAAGTGTACTCGAGCGGAGAAAAGCTGAGCGTGCACACGCGTATATTTTCTTTTTTTTTTATTTCTCTCTCTCTCTCTCTCTTTTTCTTCCTCCCTCTCTCTTTTTCCGCTTCTTTTCCGGGATCGTCGTCCCTTGCCCCCTTCTCAAGCGCCCTCGCCCTTTCTCTCTTTCTCTCGTTCTGTTTTGCGTAACACGCACGCTGGAGCGTGCTCGAGCGCTCCACCCTTTACACCGCGATGCTCTCTCGAAAATCCAACCCTTTTTCAGCCGGGCCGACCAATTGGGCGCTCCCGCTCCCGTTGTATCCGCCGGTGCCTACGTCGCACTATTTCGTTATTCGTCATTCGACCGGTTCAAAATTTCATTCGTTACCCTTTACGGTATGTCCTCGCGCGAAACAGTCTGTTGGGGGCCACTTCCGGTGCACTCGCGCAGATGTTCTCTCAGAACGAGAAGATTCCGTTCTCTCCGCCGAGTTCGGCCGCCACCCTTGGCTACCTATAAGCCGCCCGTTGCTCTTATCCTCTCCTTCTCGTCTAGCCACAATATTCCCGCTGATATCACGGCGCTCTTTCAATTCCGACCGAATTTGCCGGAGTGCTGCCAGTTCTCGAGCGCCGCCGCGTTGTCGTACACAATATCGCGTTCGCAGTTCTTAAAGGATCTAGATATCCATGAGATTTCTATATAACATATCCGTATTTGAATTTCAGATTTACCTCCTTTTTTCATTTAACTTTTCGCCCGCTTTGCATTATTATTTATTAAGAATACATAAAAACGCAAATGAGCGATAATTTCAGTATATGGTATGTACCGAAGAATAATAATTAAATCCCCGAAACAAAGTATATTGGGAATGACTAAACGCGCGACGGCTCAGCTCTCAACTCGACAAGAAATGTTCTCATTATGAGAGGGGAACAATGCGCCATGCAGGTACGCGAGCGTAACGTAACGTTCTCCGGCCTTCTCCCCTCTGCACCCTTCGTCGCGGGCATTTTCAGTCCCGACTGTTGACTCGCACGGATCCCCGTAACGCTTTATTACTTATTTGCGAAGAACGCGATAGTTTTTCGCCGAAACGAACGAAAGGCCGACGCCGCTAAACCACCCCGGTCGGTTTCGCGCGCGCAGCGCGGCGCGTCGCGGCGCGGCGGCCCGGTAGTAATGCAGCGCGTGCATATAGATGGGACCGGAACTAGGCGCGTAAACAAACAGACAAACAAGCCGCATTCAGCATCCCGCGGATTGTTCCGTGAATTTTGCAGCAGTCATATTCATTTCTGAGATTGGCTTCTTCCAGCTTAGCATGCGCTAGCTCGCTCCGCCGCGCCGGCGGTGCCATCAGAAAAAAGGAGGAACGATTCCATCTATCGGAGATGCGAAAGGGAGGCCGCCGAAATGAAACTCCGGAGCGAGAGAACGCGGAAAAACGGCGGCGGAACAACGGGGCGGCCGCTAAAAGAGAGGAGAGAGAGAGAACGAAAGTGAGCGCGTCCGGATCGATCGATTCGTCGTGCCAGGAAAATTCGCGATCTCGCCGCAATTCGACATCTGCCTGTGTACAATCTCGCGGAAAAGCCGCACACCGATAAAATCTAGTCCCGGTCGCGCCAGTCCGCGAAATTGTGTCTATACTGTCGGGAGATCGATCGTATGAGCTCGTCTTATCTCGCGACGTTTGGATCTGGATAAGAAATTACAGATTCGCCCGAAAGCGATATACGCGATGCTAAGAAGACACGATATTAATAGAAACTGCAATGGGGGGAAAAAACGACAGGACTTTGGCACGCGTATATCCTTGACTCGGCTATATCTGATCTATCTCGTCGGGAAACTCGCGATCTCTCTCCGTTGTCCCGTTTGCAAATATTACGGAAGTTGTTTGCCGCGGGGAAAATTTACGATCCCCCGCGGGGAGACGCCTATACGATTCTCTCGAAAAATTTTTAAGCGGTATCGCACAATCGAACGGACAAAAGTGTCGCGTTATCTCGCTGTTGCGTAAAACTTGTCGCGAGAAAAATTCAGATAGACGCCTTTACGACTTCTCTCGGAATCCCGACTCTGCCGTCCATTTATCTCCGATATCTCCGGCCGTTGTCCCAAACACTTTTAATGAGGCCCCATTTATAAAGCTTTTATATCATATCTCTTGTATGCAATCTTAATTTCATTCCTCTGGTAATTGTCTGTGTTCCTTCGAATATTTTCTTTAAGCGGTTAGGCAATTTCTCTCTCTCCGCGTGTTATCGCACGGACTGCCCGGTGAACGACCGGGAGAAGTTGAAAAAATATCGTTAGATAATATAATATCGCGTTTTACAAGCCCGTTTCTCGTATCGTCGAATCTTACAAAAATTTAATAAAACTGAAAGGCAAAAGGGGTTGGGGGGGAGGGGTCAATTATCCCGGTGCCCCGTTGTTGCACGCCACCTTAATTTGGTGGCGCGGCATCCCCCGCGCGCGCTCCAGCGACAGCATCGGCGCGCACATTAAACCCAACGTTAAATCGCGGCTATTTTCGGAAGGTAAGCTTTCCCCTTTCTCCGTCTCCATCCTTCGCGATGCGCTCCTCTTGGAACGCGCCGCGACGCGTTCCAACGCAGAAAGGGATCGCGCAGAAAGGTATCCGCGACAACTCATAAACACGAAATCAATTTTAATCCTCGCCAGACGGTCGCTCGCGCGTATTTATTTACAAGCTCCGAAACTCCTGCTTCCTGTACGGACGTTTTCGAGGTTGCGCGATGGATTCCGTTCTGTCCTTTATTTCCTTGAAAGGGGTGTCTACGAAGAATTAACCTTCCGCTTCTTCGCATTTTATTTAAAAAAATAAATCAGTATTATACATTTTCCTATAGACATCTTCCGTATATAATAATAAGTTCAAGAAAATTATTATTGCTTCGACAATTTTATGGACATCCTTTCGACGGACATATATGCTCGCTTCTTCATCCAGAAATTATCTAAATCCGTTCTTCTTTCTTTCTTTCCTCCCGTTTTCTTCCGCGGAGCGCGCGCGGGCGCCGGTCACTCGCGGCCGGCCGATCGTCTCGGCTGGAAAATTTAATTAAACTCACGTGCGGCTGTAAATTATCGCGCTATCGACAGGGATGTCAGGTGGAACCTGTCGCGCGACGAGGGCACGCGGGGCGCAGCGGGCCCCGAGGGGGCGGTGGGCGCGAACGGACGAGGTAAAGGGAGCGGCCAGGGATCGCGCCGCGGTGGTATAGTAATACATTTCGTGTCGCGGTCGCTGTTAGCACCGTTAAACTAGCCTTTACTGTTCCGCTTCGGGCCTTTGAACGTCGCCGACTACTCGGCCGCGGCCAGCAGCCGCGAGCAATAAAACGCGTTCACCATAAAATGCCGCGTCTCCACACCGAGGTACCGGAGCTGCGTGACCTCGACTGTTGCCCCCCCCCCCCTCCCCCTACTCCTTCTCTTCTCGTCACACAAAATACGTTGTTCTTACTCGTACACGAGCGAAGTCACGCTTGGTCTACCAGTCTACGGCTTTCGTGCGACACGTTTAGTCGCGCGTGCAAAAAATAAAAGTCCCACTGATAAAATTATGACTCCGCCAACGTAGACCAGATGTAGGACCGAACTTGCGGCCGCGCTGAATCCGAAGTTTCGTCTAGCATGCACTCGCGTGACGAGTTCGCGTAAAGCATTCTGGACTGACAATCGGATGGTCGCGACTCGATGTTAAATCTTGAACGACGGCGAAGATTCCCATACGCGAACCAAAGCGGTGCGAATGCTTTCGGAAGAATATGATCGAACGACGTACTGACGATGAAGGATACGAGCTTTTTTTGCGTAATAAATAATTTTTGTCCCTATCTGAAGTACACTGTTTAAATTCGTAATGTCAAATTATACACAATTTGAATCATTTTTTACCATATATAGATCGCCACTACTCCCACTCAATATGTCGTTAATTTAAACTAAAATAATGGAGCTAAAATAATACATTTCTGCATGCATGATAGTCAAAAATAATAAAATGTTATTTAACTTGAGGTATTGGTTTATTTCATCCTTTAATATTTAACAGTGTACAGAATTAGTTTGCAGTGTGTTATATACTCATTTTTATACAATATTCTCTCTCGCAAATTGTATCTGTAAATAATTTCAAAGATAGCTGTAATATTTAGAATTTTTACTTCCAATTTATTTCTCTGATACAAGCGAGATTTCTTAATGCGATTTGTCCTGGCTTTTAATGACGGCGATTGATAATAATATCTATATAAAAGAGCTCTTTTTTTTCAAATGATCCAGATCAAGAGAGAGCGTTTCTCAAATAACCGCTACTTATCCGTTACGAAATCGATCAAGCGTAATCCAGCGAGCGATCGACCGATACGATAAGTCGTCGAGGAGCACGTGAAGGGCCGCGATTGTTCAAAGGATACCGATAGTACTTACTTGCGAAAGAACGGTCTACTGTCGCTCTGAATATACCCGGTTCCCCAGCGTATACGCCGCGATACATTATATTCAAAGTTAGCTCGATATTTTTCACGCTCGAGATTCGCTCCTTTTATTTATATTCTTTTAATTTCTCGCGCGATAAAGAGTCGTGCTTGCGGGCACAAATTACCCACCGCTGGCAGCAAATTCTTCGTTTAACTAGACACAGAAATTACATAATGCAGGAATCGATAGCCTGAATCTATCGTGTGTCGAAAGAGTGACTTGTGCACATATAAAGTAGGCCGCTCGGCGCATACGCGATCACGAATTACGATATAAGAAATATGGACCGCCGCACACGGTATAACGTGGTGCAAATTCTGCGATTTTGCGCGTGCGCGTTGTTTCCTTTTTCTTTTATATAGTATAAAAAATAAGTCTCTTATCGCGCTCGTGCGTCTGATTGCCGCTGCACGAAACGCAGCATACGACGAGAGCAATGCTGCGAAAAGAGTCATAGATAAAGCGTCGTAATTCGATTGACGCGGTTAAAGGGATAAAGCCTCGCCTGTATATGGAACGGGTGACGCTCGTTTTTTCTCAGATTACGAGCTACCGCGGGGTAGAGGAACAAACTGGCTGCAACTTTGCTTCAAAAAAAAGAAGGAAAAGGGGGGAAAAGTAAAAAGGCGCGCGCGGTATAGACATCCGGCTGGTGCATCCGTTTCCTCGCGTCTTCCCCGGCTCGTCCGAGGCTGACCGTCAAAGATAACCGTACGGCGCGCTTCCGAAAAATCTCGTCTTTGAAGTGACGCGGCCAAAGCGCGAGGGCGCGTTTCGCCCCAGAGACGATGCTGCCGTTTACGTTTACGCGTCCCGCGAGGCGAGGATTTTTATTTCGAGAACGTATCTTTATCGCGTGTCTCGCGCCTTGGGGTAACGATCGAGCAACGTCTCGGAATCAGCCGTTCCAACCGTAGATTCAACGGCGGGTTCTTCCCGCGCTGAGAGAGAGAGAGACTTCGCTTAAAAGACCGACTTGTCGCGAATTTGTATTTTTCATTTTTACGTCTCTTGATCTCGTTCTTAAAATTAATTTAAATCGGTCACACTAGTTCCATTCCACGTAGCTTCTTTAAAGGTAAAAATGCGATACAGATACAGACGTTCCAATTATTAAAGTTATCGAACCTCAAATTTTCCCTTCTCATTATTGAATTTTAATGCGATGTAATTACCGTGTTTCTTATTTCGTTCTCTCGCTCGTTTGCGCCCTGGCGACTCTGCGGGCCCACAGATTGGCCAGATTCTCGGGTCATGGAGCACGCGAGACAATGGCTTAAATAAGCGGAAAATCCATACGCAAGAGGAGGGAACGGGCGGGCGAGGGGAGGAGGCCGGTTTAGAGGGTAAACACCGGGGTAATTGGGAGAAAGCATAAAGAATTTTCTGCTAAATTGAGCCGCTTCCGTTGAGATGGAATTTCTCCCGGTGGCTCCTGGCCCTCCCCGACGCGACGACGTAGCCGCGCAATGAAAGTTTTCCAATAAGAAACGAAAGAGCTAATCAGACTTTTTCTCATGTTGTATACCAGCTCGAGGGGGGGGGGGCCTCAATGGACCGTGTACGCGTATCTATGTTTACGTCTCAGCCGAAAGTCTCTTTCTCTCACCGCGTTGCCTTATACGTTCGTCGCGCACCCGCACTCTCGTTCTCTCCGTTTTTTAGCTCCAGATTTCCTGATTCGATCTCCGCCGCGCGTTCTTTCTCGCTATCCTTTTTCCATTAATGTTCTGCAGCCCGAAAAAAACAGATCGGAAAAACACCCCATATTAATTTCAATTATTCGTTTACGACATGAAAAAAGAAAAATATTTTTTATCTTAAAAGTGCAAATTACGATCGCCCAGAGTTTGGCGCTCTTATTTGTTTCGCTAAAACTATTGTTGTATACGTAGAAGATGAATGAGATACCTAGCTTGACGTAAAAAATTGGAGGTTCGCGTGCCGCGAACGACAAGCTATCACAAAGTATTTGCTGAAAAATGATCGAATTTGTCAGAGGACTCGTATTTAGGGCACCTCGCGAATGGCATTGACACACATCGTTCTTGCAAACGACATTTGTACGATCTAACGATGCGTGCTTGCGAAATGTCCTGCCGGCTGGCGGCGAAACGCACGATAAATATCGCGATACATCTCGTACACGTGATTTCGTACCGCTATTCGTAGGACCGTTCAATCTCGGAGGTCCTCTCCGCTTCGGGCCCCTTTGAACCTCGAGTCGTCGCACGTGTTACGTGATTTACGATATTATATTATTTCGCTTTACGTTTACATTTTATTCGAGTAATACGACGAGGATTTATCGAGCGCGGCTGTTACCCGCCAAAAGTTATCTTCCCGCACGTCCGCGATTATTCTCAGCGTATACTTGCGCGTCGCGCTTTGATCCCGTCCGGCGGACAAACAAAAAACTGCACGTCGAAGGTAAGACGACGCGACGTGGCCCCCGCGGTTTCGTGCTCGCGAGAACGCGTGCTGGAGATTACCGCGAGCGTCTTCCAGCAATCCGAACAATTCCGGAGACCGGAGTGATATAGAATATTCATGAGCGAGTCGCAAAAAACCTAGCTCCTCGCCATGCGGACTTTCACAAGTGAAAACAAATCTATAGACTTTATATGTTGAGCATTACGGTGTGCGAGAGAAACTTTATTCCGCGACATTCAACAACGGAGATTTGTTTTTATTTCTAATCAGTAGTATTTATTGACGAACGATATGGATTTATAGAAGTCGAATGGCTCTGAAGCGATTCATCCGCGCGCGATCTCTCGACATTGTCGCTTACGATTTCCCACGCGAACCTGAACGTCTCTGATAGACGGGGATCGACTTCTCAGCCTATCGTACGCGCGGTCTGTGTAAGTCCCATAAGCCAATAACGGGTACCGACGAAATGGTTTCGAAGATTTGAGGAACGCGGCGAGAGACCGCGACCGCGGTACAAAGCGCGCCGCCACAGGCGAGCCCTGCCTGCGAGGACTGCGAGATAATTGTCTTCTTAGCGAAGGCATACACGCGCATATACCGCGAGCAAAGAGAGAGAGAGAGAGAGAGAGAGAAAGTGAGTGAGAGAGAGAGAGGGGCGAGGAGGGGCGGAGAGGCATGAATGGTGGTCTCACATACGCGGGGCGACGCACACGCGGGACAAAATAAATACTGTGTCGGCCGCTGTATACGTTGTGTCTCACGTCGGAGCCGTGTGTAAACGGCGGGTCGAGAGTGCCAAAGCCATCCACTCGATCTTTCACCTCTCGTTTCGGAGAGGCGAAGCGATCTCGATGGAAATTTTTCATTTGCGCGGAAAAAGGCGCCGTTTCATTTGCGAAGGGATAAAAGCACGCGATAATTCGGATCCTCCTTCGATGTTAACGTCGTTCCTGAATGATAATACGATTGTCTAACCGCGCCCTAATATTGACACACAAAGCATATAATAATCCACGATTCAATGACAATGATTTACTCTGTCATTAATTGAATTTGTTTAGCTATACGATGACGAATAATCTTCGAGTTTTAAGTTGGATAAATAAAGAACTTTTCTCAAGAATTAAGCCCCTTGCACAATGCCAGGCAACGGGCAATAGGAACAGGAAGTAACCAAAAAATCGTTAATTACAACCTAAAAAATTCGAACGTTATGATTGGTTGGCAACGGGCAATAGGCACAGAATTTCCAACGTGACGGAAACTGTGTCTATTGCCTCTGTCACTGTTTATTCTGTATTTATACATGATTTCTGATTTCTGTGTTGTTCCCTGTCCCTATATTACCTGTTGACTGGCATTGTGCGTCAGAGGGCTTTAAAAATGCGAATACATGAAAAAAATTCGTGATTTAAATTCGAAAAGATTCTCAAAATTTAAATCAAGCGTTTTATTTTTTGTTTTAATTATTATAAACATCGCGCCATCTGAAACGAATCGTTCTCCAATTTGTAGCAACAAATCCATTCGTCGTTCCTTCGCGCGCGATAGTATCGAAACATGCCCTCTCCTCTCCGCGCTATCAACTCCACTCCTTTTCTTCTTCGTGTCACTCGGGCCGATATGTTCCTTTTTTCCTCGTCTCTCGCTCCTCATTTCGCGTTCCCCGCCTGTCGCGGCGAGTGGGCGGCGAGCGGCAATTAGCATACTCGCGTGATCAAAGCGGTAGAGGACGCGCGACAAGAATTAACGACCACCAACAAGACGACGACTCTCTTTCCTCGCGCGCACGCGATGAATCGCGGCGCGGCACCCACGCGCCCGATGATCCGCGCGCGCGTCCACGCGCGAATACCGGTGGTTACATATCGCCCCGTGACTGCTTCTGACGCAATCGTTGAGTTCGACGTGCCGACGCGTCGTCGCGCGTAGATCAGAAATAGCCGACGTATACGCGCGAGATGAGCGGTAAAATCGTACGTACGGACGGAAACGCTCCGGCTCTTCGATCATCGCGAGGAGAAACGTGAGATTAAGATTCTCGAGAGAAAACTATCGAAACTTTTGGAGGTGGTCTGTCAAAAGAATTTCTGCAAATACAGTGATGCAAATGAGATACACAGATCGGGATTGAAAAGCAAAATCCGTTATCCAAAAAATTACCGCGAATATCGGAAAATATATGTTACTATTAACAATTTTTCCGAAGATGACTCAAAGTAGAATCGAAATGTACGTTATAATTTGGATTGAATTGTTAATTAAATGTTACATAAAGTTAACTCACGTGCACAGTTAATCGACTCTTTTGACTCTCAAAGCCCGCTTTTTCTTTTATTACTTGTTAATTTCAATATCGAGAGTCCTCAGTCAATCGTATTAAAAGTATTACCATCAATAATATAATTAAATGGTATATTAATAGATAATTTATACAAATCGAAGTTGGATAAAGGATCGGTATTTATAACACGTTATAAATTTATAGAGCGATAAGGATTGGCATATTAATAGAGGGTGGTGCGCAATTGGAGAATTTATATCGAATTGATACGGCGAATACTTATAGAGATGTACTCGGGTACTCGACTATTTCCGTCCATAGGTGGAGAGAGATACGCAGAGATGGGATATTTATGGAGGATTGCCGACATTTTCTTCTTCTTTGCTTTGAAATGAAGGCCTCCATGCAAAGCGCTTTACGCGAGAATGCTTTGATTTATTTTCAGTCGCCTGCAGCGTCTATCATACGGACTCTGCAGATCAAGCGTGCGTGGCGCCTCGTCACGCGTGACTATATACTCCGGTTTCCCATGCGTTAATTACTCGCTCACAGCGCTCGTTACAGCGTTTTCCTCGCCTTCAACCGTTCGTCTTCCCTTTGTCGGGCAGCGCGCGACGACGTACGTTTTCGCGAAGTCAAGTCGTATCTCTTCTTAAGAGAAAGGACTATATCTCCTAACACCAAGAGTTAGCTTTCCATTGGTCATAATTAAGGGAAAGGAGATATCCCTAAAATTATTTGTTACTTTTAATTTGTGACTTATATGCTTGTCGTCAGACACGTTAAATGTCCACAAAAGCGACGGTACGCTTTATTTTTCGTACCGACGACCAACGTCGGGCTTTGCAGCCGTGATTCTTCTCACCGATGAACGCGACTTCGAATGACGAGTTCAACGATCGGTCATGTAATCGCGCGCGTCACGTAACATATCCCATTAACTTTCGACAATACGGCCGTAGTCGGAAAACGCGGGTATCTCCCACTTCCCTTCCGTTTTCTCCCCCTCTCCCATCTCGCCCGAGCATCCTGAAATGCAAATCGCATGTGGCGCGGCGCAATATGCTAATGCAACCATCGTGGTATCCGACAACATTTGTCTAACCGAGCGTTAAGATCCTGCCGGGGCGCACTTTGCCGCGGCTCCTTGTTTCACGCGTGAACGACCCTTAACCCGGCGCAACGAAAGCCTGAACCAACATGGGGGAGGGCTGTTTTCGCGCTACGGCTATGAGGATATCCGTATTGGGTCGAAAAACGTAAGCCAGATTGATGTACCGCGCGCGCGAGAGAGATTTATCGAAACGATATTTATCGGTGACGACGTCTGACGGATTTTTCAATAAATAATGTAGCGAACGGCGACGTAAAGTGTACTTTATTCGCTGTCCAGGTACCAGGTACTTGCCTTTTTTTACTCTTCTATATACCTAGATTTTCTGAAAATTGACTGTCCCAAGAAAATTTCTTAAATTTCGTTCAGTCGTGAAGTAATCTTAATATTACGAGACGCAAAATTTCAAATACCTCTATCTCTCTTTGTCTATGTATTTTATTTATATGTTCACACTGTTATAAATTCTTAACGTCAATAAGTTATGCTCAATTTTAGTTATTTTTAACCATTTTTATAAATGCTCTTATTCAATATATTGTGTTAAAATAATAAATTTCGATACACATGATAGTCAAAAATAACAAAATGTTATTTAACTCAAGGTAGTGGTTTAAATTTCATCCCCTTAATTAATATTTAACAGTGCAAGAGATTGGGAATGTCGATTAGTATCTATATATATATATATATATATATATATATATCTCGAGTATATCTCGGGGGATTAAACCCGAAAGCTTAAAACTACGATGTATGAAAAAATATACGTCCCATATTTTAAGCCTCCGTACATGTCCGAAGCTCATCAAGAACTGGGACCGTTGCCAACGTTTCCTCGTCACGAACTTCGAGGCAGTTTGCCTGGCGGAAGCAATCTCTTACTGACACAATGCACGCTCGCACATTTGTTTACGCGAATCAAGACGCGAGAGGAACGGCGGATAAATAACGAGCACTTTTACAGAACAAATGTCCTCGTGTTGCTGCAGTGTCTTTCGCGATTGATTCAGAACGATTAGCGCCAACTGATCGTGGAGATTTCAATTTCTATCGCGAGGTAATCACGTTATTACCACAATAACGATGAATTTCACGAACGTTTAAGTTTAAAACATTAATTATATTTTATCATCGTGAAAATAAATAATGTACTTGCGAGAGAAAAAAGAAAACATATATAGGTATGAAAGAAAATTGATACATAATTATCACGGTATACCGAAAACGTTGAAAAAATGTTCTCCGCACGCGCAGCCACAACATTTGTACTTTAACCACCCTAATTAGCGCCCCCCTAGCGTTACGCCCCGGGGGGTGCCGTGGGTCCGTCTCCTTCTGTTCGCTATATAACGCACTTTCCCAACGATCCAACGGAGGTCAAGTCAATCCGTTGACGCGATCGAAAAATTACTGCGGGCTAATATCCCCGAGCGAATATACACACGTACGCCGCCGTTCCCCCTCGCCGGTTGCCATTACGCAACGAGGGTGTAGAGAGATCGAGGAGTGCGTAACGTGCGGCGGCGGTGGTGCAACGAGGGACTCTCCTTTCGGTAATCGATACTAATTAGAATGAGGCGAAGTTTCGGACCGTGTGCCGGCGCTCGAGCTTCAACGGTACGCCAACGTTTCACCCCGATGGGTTATCCCCCGCGCGTCGTCCTCCTCCCCCTCATCCACCCCGTCCGCTCTCTTCCGGGGAGGGGGTTAATATCGACGAGACGTGTACCTAACGTATTGTAGGCTTTCGTAGAATTTATCCGGCCATTATATCGGCGGCCGTGAGTGAGTGTTCTCGACATAAATGGGCCCTATCACTGTCACGCGAACAAAGCCGCGGCCCCGACGTGCGGTTATGACGGCAACGCGATACCCGCTTTCGAGAGTAATAATATAATAATCGCGGTTGTTTCGCCGTCGTCGTTGAACCACGCGGGATCGTCTCTCTCCTACCCGTCTCGTTCTTGTGTGTGTGTGTGTGTTTGTGTCTCTAAGTTCCCTTTCCGCTCTCCGGACGTGAATAGGAACGCGGGAGAAAAGCCGCCCCGACGCGACGGTTCTCCTCCGGCGCGCGCGGCCGGATACATCAGGCGAACCTGAATATGGATTCCCATTCTTTCATATCGGCGCTTTGTGCAATTATTCTGCTCCCACTCTCTTCTCTCTGTTGCTCTTTTATCGCCCCCTGCCACCCCCTCGTCTTCTTTGTACGCGCGTTTTTCCTCTCCTCAGTGATGTCCGTCTCCACTTGGAGTAATTTTTTTGTGTATATTTTGATGCACGTACAGGTTTTCTACCAAAACAGTCCTTCGGTTGACGGATCTATGATTTAAAATAGCCGTTCTGCGCTTCTTCGGGAATAACACAGTTTCAGTGATGTGTGGACTCCGTTTGTTTAAAAGAATTTTCTGAAGTTTTTAAACGTTTTGTTTATTTAAAGGGTTACGCGGTAAGGATTAAAAAAAAGCATAAATCCTCTGAAACATCCCTATATCGGAGAAAATCTATTTTTCAGTCAACGTGAGCGAATCCACGCACGTAGGGATAAAAGATTGCAAGCAGAAAGCGATGGTCTCCCTGCATCGTTTTTTTTTCCCCGGCCGTTACGTCCTTGACCGCTTTAACCGATCGCCCGATATCGATTGCGCCCACCGCAAAACTAGACCGGTTGTCCGAACAATCAACCCGTTTCCGCTAACGACGCTTTTGGTTGGTTATATACTGTCGCTCGTCTCGATTGTCTCGGAATGGCATTTCCGAGAATTGAAGAGAAACGGTGCTATCTCAAAACGAGATAAAATCGAAGACAGATCTATAGATAGACTCATAGATTGAAAGGGCAAGGAGTTAAAACTGATGGCACTATTCAACAACGCTCGGTCTTATATTTAAAAATGCATGAAAAAGACAATTGCAAAAGTTATTTCTGTTTTATTTTTATTTGTTTCCTCGATGTTCGGGCATGTTTAAGACAGTGCGGGGACACTCCTCGGCGCTTTTAGGATATCGATACCGAGTGTTACCCTTTGCGAAATAGAGGGTGTATATTTCGCTTTACTTTGACGGACCGCAATATCGGACGACTGTTTCGATCGGGATGCCACCGGGAAGAAAATCTCGACTGTTTGACGAGAGGCTCATCCTCGTTGCAAACACCGTTTCTCGCGATGCGACCGCAAGGAACGGTGGCGGTGGCGTGTGTCCCGCCGCTACTCCCGGCTCATCATCGGGATCGAACGCGTCTGTTAGGAATGTTTCGATCTTGCCTCGCTAAGCGGCGGTAATCCCGGTTACGCGGGGGGGGGGAGAGAGAAAGAGAGAGAGAGAGAGCCAGCGACATTTCACGAGTATACACAAGATAACACCGAAACGACGAAAAGGTGGGGTTGACTAGACTCGCGGCCGTTGAGTATCAGTAAAACGCGCTCTCGGAAGGGCCGTAAACCGTACCCAAACAAACCTGAAATAGCTGGCCCGACTCCTCCGACGGTGCCTTGACGAGTGTTGCTGACTGCTGATGCCGGCACCGTCTGTATTCTCGGCCGCAAATAAATAATAAACGTTACACGCACCGTCGCCGCGCCGGTCCCTATGAAAGCTGCACCCCTGGACGAACTATCATCGGCTCCTTTACGACTGACGCTGACGGATGCTTCGGAAAACGGCTAACGGATGAGAACGAAAGTAACCGGTCGGTGGATAAAGTGGTTACAACGTCTCTTCCGTGATCCTTTCTAAATGCTTATTCCCGACGGTGGAGGTCCGCCTTGTAATTTATGATTCTATATACTAAAACGCTCGGGTTGACTATTTTTATTTAAAAATATGTAATTTAACAAAAAAACGTGTTCTAATAATTCTTATCCTAAAATTAAATAATACTTGAGACTTTACAGTCAATCTCTTGTAAAAGTATTCGACTGCGAAATGGATGAAAAAATTATGATACGCTATACAATATTGCACACGATTACATTTCCAGTTATCGCGCGTATCGATGACGTTGATCGTCATTCCAAGTAGCGAGTGTGCTTCAGTCACTTTTCGAACGACCCTCGCTCTCTCATCGATACACCATGACCACCGTCTCCTTCCCGTTGGTGCCCCAAGGGCAGCTGGGAGTGCTTCCGAGCCCTAAAAGCCACACCCTCGATTCTCATTAAGATTTACCGTGTAAACGAGCGTTGCCCATGTCCGGACGGTGCTACTAATCGAGCCCCTCGAGCCGAAAAGAATTGAAAACAATGCAGAGCCGATGCTTTTAGGAGAACGAGAACGCGCTAGGCGTTTAAAGGCATCGAGAGGCAAGGAAACCGAGGCAGTTGTCTGGGCGATTTACATTTAACGAAATTGCTGGTAAGTGCCGGCACAATAATCGGCAAATTAATCCGACCGCGGGTCAACGCGATCACACGTTATACTATATTATATGCCAAGCAAAATCAACAACTTTAGCATATAATTCGATATGCGAGACGTTGCAAAAATGTGCCCGAGAAAAACTGATGAAATTTAAACCAATCTTGAGTTAAATAACATTTTATTATTTTTAACTGCCATATATGTCAAAATTTATTATGTTAAAACAAAAAAGTATTATTTTATTAGTTTAGTTAAATTAACATTGTTTTAATTAACGACATATTGAGCGGAAACAGTGGCGATTTACAAGAATGGTTAAAAATCACTCAAATTGAGTATAATTTGAGTCATTTATTACTACAAATTTAACAGTGTGTGATCTCGTTATCTGTTCTCGTCGAAATTAATTCGCAAGGAATACCCCATAATTTCAATCGCCTGTATCTAACACGAAAATTATTATGACGTCGATATTTTGCAGGAAAAATAAATCTCACGCGCGCGTACGTGAGAATTAAGATTGCGAAACAGCTTCGTAATTTCAATAATATAATTCGATAGATACATATCTTATTGTCGTCTTGATCGAATCAGCAAAGAATTGCCATTTACACTTACGTGTTTAGAAACCAAGAAAATGCGGATTTAATCAGTACGGTTCCTCGATTAATTAGTAAGGAATAAAAACAACGGGGGTTTTCGAGTTACAAATTGGAGTAAGATCGTCGACGGTTTTAGAGAGTTTAGGCAGCGAGCAGCCTAACTCACTTGCTTGGCTTTCCTCCTGACTTCGTTCACGACGAGGCTACACGGCTTCTCTCGTCCTCCCCGCATATCCTGCGTTCCCCACCCGTTCCCCTTAGTCCGCGTTTCACCCTCTCTCGGGCCCCCGTCGTCCTCTCCCCCTCTATAATTTTCACCCGAATACCTGCTCTAATTATAGGTGTTTCGTCACGGCGGAGAGAGTATATTCTCTCGTATAGCGTCGGTAGCTCGTGCGGTTCCCGCCGCTGTGTATCGTCGTGAGGCATTTCATGGTAAGATGATCCATAGTTGTCGGCCACCGCGTTCTCTCGATAGCGTACGTTCTCCGCGCCGAGACTCGCCTTGGATTCGACGGTGGGCTCGTGGCATCAAAAGGCGACGGTTGCTCGCGTTAGGGCTAGCGCGCGAACATTGCCGTAGCGTCTCACGCCTTACGTGAGAATCTTGCGTTACGCGACACGCAAGCCAATCTTACGGCAACGCACGAAGAAGAACGTAAATTAGTAACGCAATTAGTCTTTATGTTACGTACGTTACATTACGCTTTTCTTCGTGCGCTGGCCCTTAAGAGATCGCGATGAAACAAAATAGTGATGCGCATCCTCAGCGGAGATCGAACGTGATCGTTGGAGTTTCTCATCTTTCTTTTATCGATAATAATCAACCTTCGGCCAGTGATTAAAAACCGACACGGCGTGTTTCGTTCTTCCCCGATCGAGATACCACATTGGCATCCTCGTAAATCGTAAATCGAAGAAGAGACAAGGGTACGGTGGTTCAATTGCGCCGTTGATACGCGACGACCCGTTATTTAGCGGCACGCCTAAACCCGGCGCGCAATGAGGCGTGGAATTAATTAAATTAATCACCCGATATAACCGTCATTACGTTATTACAAGGCGCGTGTTCTGGTTTATAGGTACTTGGGGCTGGAGCCGAGGCTGACATCCGGCCCGATCCAAGGGAGCGGCGTCGACTCGCAGACGCAGATCGCCGGCGCGGGTGTGATCGGCCCGGCGAGCGCCGAAAAGAACTGTAAGAACGCGCACCTGACCACCAAGCAGCAGGCAATATGCTCCCGCTCGCCACCCGTCCTGCAGGTATTTACCTCGTAGCGGGCCCCGGCGGGTCCCTCTCTTTTTCTTTCTCTCCTTCTCTCTCTCTCTCTCTCTCTCTCTCTTCTCCCCGGATTAATGCCCGGGGAAGCACGCGGCTAATTCGATTCGCGGGACCTACGACCGCGTGGCCGAGCATCGGCCTTTGGCCTTCGGCCGACCGAAATCTTTTTCGTCGAGTCGTTCTTCCGAGAAAGCTGCTTCGCCTCCGCGTAATAAACGGATTAATGTGTCGTGATTAGATAGTTCTGGGCATTATCGGAGGAATCACGGAGGAATTATAGGGCTCGCGGCCGACAATTTCTGAAATCTGTGTTTAATCTTCGGGGGATTTACGGAGTCGTCATTATATATAGAGATTCGAATTCTCGGACTAACATTTCGTCATCGTTGGCCCATTTTCGCGAAGCGGAGTTAACGACCTTGTACGCAGAAGGAAATTAAAAGCGACAATCAGGGTATACTCGGCGTTTCTTTACATATAATTGAACGGACTGTTCCCAACAAACATGTAACCCAAGTAACATGTAACTTACCGCGTCATGTAATATAACACATTGTTAAGTAGGAAATTGTAAGTTGCGTATGTTACTTGGTGTTTGCTGGGTTCCGTCTGTAAATCTGATTGTAATCCTTCCATTCGTTGCGGGACGTGAAAGCTCTCGCGACGGGACGCACGTTATGTGGGCATCCGAAGATTTACCGTTGCGATACAATAGGTAGGCACGAACTCTTTAAGCGGAACAAATTTGTTTCCCGATCGGCATCGCGCGGTTCGATCTCGGCTGCCGCTGCCCCGCCGCGTGAACAAAACGGAGCCGGACGTCGTGCGGTTCACGCCATCCCAAAATCGCGTTTACCTTTCCTTAATGCACAAAACGTGTCGGGAGGGGGAGGGGGAGGGGGAGGGGGAGGGGAGGGAGGGGGGCAAAGGGGACGGTCGTCTAGGAATCTATCTAGGTACCTAGGTAAACCTGGGAAACCGCCGAGGCACGATATCTCTTTGAATATCGCCGACAGCGCGGTGTCGTTTTTCCGAGTGTGTGAGTTACCGACAAAAGAGGCCCCGGGGCATGAATATTCATATGTCAATCCGGGTATCGAGGTTTAATTTTTTAACGAGCGACCAAACCCATTAAGAGCCAGCTAAATCGCTTTCCAACGATCCACGGAATGTACGCCGACGTTCGATATCCACTATATGGTTACCGCTAACGTGGTGGCCGCGGTTTATTAAAGCGCGCCGTCGCGTCGTGTTTTTGCGCAAGCGTGTTGGAATTCGTTTTATCGCAGCTGGACATTAGATGATAATTTTCAGTGGTGCCATGGCGTGCTTTTAAACGGTGACTCATACTCGCGGCGAGATAAAGAGAAAGTTGAGTAGGTACATCGCGAATGAGGAATAGAGGTGACGTTAAACGGAAATTAATACGTGAAAATTTTCTCAATTTTCACTGTCACATCGGTCGTTACACATCTCACATTCAGAATCTATTATTAATAATAATAAAGAAATATATTATTAATATATATGTGATGCATTTTGATTTCTTATTATTAATATTATAATAAATATATTAGTAATTGGCAATAATTTCTTAATTAATTTTAAATATAAATAAATTCTCGTGGCATTCTCGTATAGAACGCGAGTATCGAACTTTATAGATTGAGAAATCAATTTATAAAAGCATTTTGCATCGAAGAAAAAAAGTGGATCTTCCGTGTGTCATTTTTTACATGCTCGCATGCACGAAAGCACGTCATCGACAAATCGAGAGTTGGAGATGTTAAAAAACGGGAAACGCGCGCTTGATGTGTGTTTGAGCACCGAGGGGAGACGTCGCTCTCCGCGAGAGTATCCGAAAAGCGGCGTCCCTTTTGATTCTTAGCTTTCACCGTCTTATATACGCTTGCAGGCAGTCAGAGCGGGCGCTAGGCTCGCCATAGAGGAGTGTCAGCACCAGTTTAGATCAGCGAGATGGAACTGTTCCGTCAGCCCGGAAAATCCCGAGAACGTGTTCGGCGGCGTCATGTTAGTCAGTAAGTACTCCACGGTTCGATGCCTGACGCGGCTCGACCCGCGGACGAGCGCGGGCGCGGGCCGGATGTGTCGCTTCTCGGAGTTGCTCTCTGCTCGCGCGCCCACATTGCGCTCTCGTAACATCAAGTACCCCGGCCAGAGTGGTCGGCTTGTGAGCGACGACAAAAAAAAATCCGCTTGCGTTTTGCAGATAGCCGAGAGGCCGCGTTCATATACGCCGTATCAGCAGCCGGGGTCGCTTACAGCGTCACGAGAGCCTGCTCCAGAGGCGAGCTCACCGATTGCTCCTGCGACAATCGCGTGAGAGCGCGACGTCCGAACAATTGGCAGTGGGGAGGATGCAGCGAGGTGAGTGTCCATGGAGGATTCGTTTACCGCGCATATCTCCTTTTGCACGTGTCTCTCTTTATCTTTACGCTTGACGCGTCACTCTCGCCATATCGCTTCCTGCGCGACACCGTGATCTATAAATTGCTCTTGTAAACGTCGCGTGTATCGTATCATCGATCTTTATCCAACTGTCTATTATATCTTACGCGTTTACTTTATCCACATTAACACTTTGAAATCTTTTTCAATAATTGGATAAAGATCGATAGTTTAAGTAATCTACATTTCTACGAGAAAGGACAAATAATTCGGTATTAAAATCCGGTATTAAATTAATATTGTCTATTAAACATCTTTAGCTGGATGTGTGCGCAACCGACGTGTTGCGTATCTCCCGCCGCATCCAATATCGCGCCGCAAGGGGTACCCGCGGGACACGTGGCGTCGGTAATTATCTGATATCTCTCTGCCCGCCGTCTTTCACCGGCGCGCGGGTCTTTCGACGCGAATTTTAATGCCAGCTCCGAAGACAAAGCTCGAACGGTAAACGGATGCGTTTCATTGGAACGGCTGACCCCTTGTAGACATTGCCGGCTTACAAGGGGATTAAGGGAGCTAAGCTTGTTAAGTTGCAACAACCCACCGGCCCCTGTGTCCCCCACCTACCCCTCCCGCCCCCTCTTACCCTGCAATCCGGACACGTAACTTAGTCGGGCAAAGAGGAACGAGAGTTCGCGCAACACACGTTAGACGCGTGACACGTACAGACAGTTTAGGAGTATACGCGTCTGTCAGAGTATCTGGGACTCGAATATCTTTGACTCGCAACGTATCTTACAGTCAGAATTTATTAATAATAACAAAGAAATATATTAAATTATTTTTTTCTTATTATTAATTATTATATTATTTAAAAAAATCCCGTTATATATATATATATATATATATATATATATATAATCATTTTTAAATATAAATAAATTAACGGATTCTTGTAAAGAACATGAGTATCAGGCTTGATGATCTTAGCGATAATTAACTCTTTTTACATCTTCATGCTAATTGAGAGATCACTTTGCACTGAAGAAAAAATAATTATTTTGGACTGAGAATTTTGTATATTTCTTCTCTCTTTTTTCCTCTCTTACTTGTCATTTCCTTTCTGCGATTTTAATATCTTGTGATATTCATTTTGTCAAGAAAATATCGCGTAACACGGTCACATTAGGAAAGTTCTCATTCAGTCGCGAGAGCCAGGGCGTGAGAAAACGTGAAAATCGCGGGGGAGGGTCGGATGTATCTTAACGAGGGTGAGTTTGGTGGACAAATGCCTCGGATAACCGGCGACACCAGAACACGGAGGTAATGATGTTTGCCCGTTCTCTCGCCGAGCAGCCAGGAGGGTCTCGCCGTTAAAGGCCACCGGGCCTGAATAAGTTTTTGTTTTACTATCGTTTTTTATACTATCAAGCTGGCTCGGCAATAATTGAGGAACCTTCACGTATAGCCGGACCAAGTAATATCGCGACAGTAGAAATCAGAGCGTCAAAATTATTGGCATATTAATCACAGTAACTATATTTATGATTAAAATAGAATATTCGGAATATCTCGATGGATCAAAGTAACGAATTATGTTAGCAGCTTTTTTTTTAATAATTATTAATTGCAATAACTGTTTTGTTGTATAGTTGAAGTGGAATATTCGGAAATTAAAATATCTTAGTGGATATCAGAACCGAAAAGTGTAACTACTTACGAGATAATTTGTTGTAAAAATATGCCCGCGACCTTTTTTCCAGTAATCGAAGTGACATTGGAAGATCGAAGCACGCGAGTGCTTCTGTTTCGAGTTCTAATCACGGCGATTATATGACACGCACGAGACTGAAATACACGGGACTTATTTACTTATATCACTATCACCGAGAAGATACTATCGAAGACCCTCGGTGACTTGATTACAGTAGGCTGTCGTCGATAAGTCGACGTGTATGATGCCACTGGAGAGAGATAGAAAGTGGCAATGTCCGAGGGGAAGGGTTACGTTTAGACAACATCTGACAGCGAAAGCAAAGAGGGCACGATATAATCTCGGTTTGCCGACGTGCATCGGAAAACATTCGGAACCGCGAGACAAAGTCGGCACTATTAATAAGTTAAAAGAAATCATTAGATATACGAAACGTCAGGACGAAACGCTAATACACATAAAAAAAAACGGGTGATAATAATACAACATTAGCCTACGTGAATACTGAAGCAATGTAAAAGTTATTTCGCGCGGTATAAAGCTAAAATGTGGCAAAATAGGATTTTCAGAGTTTTACGCGACGAAGTTGTATCGTTTCTGATGATATGCGTTTGTTTAGCTCCACCAGCATCCAGGGCGAAACTTGTGTGTACCGCGTACTGCGCATTCGTAACCATGAATCGCGCGTAAAGCTGCATGCTTCGGAAGTTTCAAAGCTGGGGGGTCTTGAAGGACCGCGCGAAATCTCCTCGGGCAGGCTTAGGACCTGTTCGCTTAATCTCCACGGTCGTTCTCGGCTCGTTGTCGCCGCCGCAAAACGAAGGAAAGCCGGGCGATGCAAAAAAAAAGAAAATCCGAAAGAGTTCCCTAGAAGACTCCAGATATATCTGCCGCAAGTCTTCTCTCCTCTCGCATATCTCTCGCAAATTCTCAGCGTCAAGTTTTTAACGTTGTTTAGGAAAATGTATTCAGAAACGTGTGCGGATTCTCCCGCAGGATATACACTTCGGGGAGAAGTTTTCGCGGGAATGGTCCGAGGGTGGCGAGGAACCGGTGAAGGAGGGTGCTCTGTACGGGCCCAAAGGGTTGGCCGGCCAGCTGATGAGGAAACATGATAGCGAGGCCGGTAGACGCGCCATTCGCTCCAGGATGCAGCGCGTTTGCAAGTGCCACGGTGAGTAACAAGGAGAAGATCCCTCGATGCCCTCTCGCGCAAACACGACGCACATCGTGGCTACCTATAAAATGCGACGAAATAAAATATTAATATTATAATATATAAAAAATATTAATATAATAATAAATGTTTCCCGCGATTGAGATGTTGCTTCTTCATTCTCGCGCGCCCCGCTGAATAAATTCTCCATCTTCTCTCTTCTGTCGCACCAGGTATGTCCGGCTCCTGCAGCGTGCGCGTGTGCTGGAGAAGACTGCCGTCGTTCCGGGTGGCCGGAGTCGCCCTGGCGGCTTTGCACGAGGGTGCCGCTCTGGTGCGGCTGGCGCAACGCGGCGGTAGAAGACCGGCCAGGCTCAGACCGGCGCGTCCCGATCTCAAGCGACCGAACAAGACGGATCTGGTTTATCTCGAGGATAGTCCCGACTACTGCGAAAGGAATCTCACGTGGGTCTAAATTCGCGCCGCGCAAAAACACCCCCCTCCTCGATCTGGTCATGTTGAATAATCCCCCAGCATTATCCGTCGAATAGATATGATTGCACGAGTTGTGTGCAGTGTTAAAAAAATGCAAGAAACACGTGTTTTTAAATTCTTATAAGAAGATTATAGATTGTCGCGTATATGCGAAACAATAAATGCGTTAATTTGAGTATAAGTTTTAAATTTGGCACTTCTTCTTTTTCTGTGTACTTTTGAAGAATACTCGAGGATACACAACTGCATATTATTGAGGAAAATCTCGTGAAAAAGATCCAGTGTCTCTTTTATATTATTTCATCACGAGCTTTGTTGCGTTCAAAGGATTCAACATGACCCGAGGAATTGAAAGGAAATTCTCTATCGCGTCGACGTCGCGCTATTTTTTAAATTTTGTGCAACATCATCACGCGCTTTCGCGCAACGTCATAATTTTCGTTTTCTCCGCAGGCTCGGTATTCCCGGCACGCGAGGAAGGGTGTGCAACCGGACGTCCCTCGGTCTCGACGGATGCCGGCTGCTGTGCTGCGGCCGGGGCTACCAGACGCGAGTGCGGGACGTCACCGAGAAATGCAAGTGCCGATTTGTCTGGTGCTGTCACGTGAAGTGCGAGATGTGCCGGCACACGCGGGAGGAGCACGTGTGCAACTAGGCGGCAGATGCATTCCGGGGTCCGGCCTATCTATAGGAACGGCGCTCACGTCGTTCTTTACGCTTTGGATTAATTATTATTCGTTGCCACTTCGCGTTGTATATCCGCAATTAACGCCGCGAGCGGCTACACACAACGACGCGTTACGTCGATGCGGTTTCCGCCTGACGGTCGCTAAACACCGTTTTTCTCATTCTCACGTGGAGAATAATAAAATGCAATACGAGAGCGTTCGCTTGTGCTTCAAGCCTTTGCTTCCATAAGAAAGCGCAGAAAATGCTGCGAAGAGCTATACGTGAATGATAAATGAATATTACAATTCGAAACATGCATTTATTTTAAAACGAACGGTTTTTCGATTAGATCGAAGACGCTCTTTTACTAAGAGCATCTACTTCACCTTCGCATCAAGATTCTCGGTATTGCTATTACAACGTTAACGTTAATGATACGTCCGCGAGGTTGCTGTTGCGTGGCTTATCATCACCGTTTGACTGTCAGGTGCCACACTACTTGCGCGAACGTTAATGCATCGAAAGCGAATGTGTTACTTTAAATTTACATTTAATCGTTTAACTTTATCTCGACCCGGACGTACCGCGGAGGAGAGGCTTTATATTCCAGGGACACACTGACGCAAGCCCGTTGCATGCTCGCTTTGCATCATCGGACTCGCGCGGCCCGACGATTCGAGTTCCAAGGTAACGATGCGAACGCGGTTACGGCATCAAGTTTCCCTCATCTCTCTTTTCCGACTCTATTATATACATATATTTATTTATTCGATATAGCTATATGTATCTCTCATATAATTAGTACGCGCATTCTTTTTATAGCGAGAATCGAGTGATAGAAGATTTCGTCGGAACTTTATCTAGATTTCTCCTCGTGACATATATTACGCATCTCGCGACGCTCGACATCGCGCCCCGATGTGCCAATTTACTATTTCTGCGTGCGACAGGAAGAGAGAATGAAAGAGCGAAAGAGTGTGAGAGAAAGAAAGAGAAAGAAGCCAGTGGGAGTATGCAAAGGAGAGCAAAAACGTGGTAATAGACCACGCGCGTCGTTTTCTCCCCGCTCCCTGCTCTCGCACATTCGCGCATGATACGCGTGCAATTACGCGACGAGTGTCCCATTTATATCGAGGTAAAGACCTCCGCACGGTGTCTCGTAGGTGTATGTCTCACATTGTATATCGATGCTCTCTAGTTCATAGAATTCTTTTTTCATCTAATTAAAGAGCAACGTAGCGACGGGCGCGAGAACGAGCGATGCGTATTACGAGGCGGTCCACGAATCCGCCTCGAGATCTCCGCGCTCTTTACTCGCACGAATCGGGAACAATACTGCCAATGAATGTAAATATCGTCTCACCGTTTTTTTCTCGACTCTACGTCCGTAATCATCGTTGTATATACATGAGCGTTTCGTCATGGCTTCGTTTAGGAGAATCTGTTTGCGTTGCAATCTTTTCACAGCTTACACGAAATACTCTTAGCTCATCCGCGACTTTATCTCTCACTATTTTATATATTTAATACGATGATAATACGAGAGAGAGAGAGAGAGAGAGAGAGAGAGAGAGAGAGAGAGAGAGAGAGAGAGATATGTGTATATGACCGCTTTATCGCATGCCGTCGCCAGTTAAGTCGGCAGTCTAGTCATTTACGAATTTTCTGATTCCCATAATCAGCGGACACTATGCTCACAACGAATTACACGCGAGACTTTGCACTTTTCTTCGGCCGAAATCGTAGTAGCATAACGCATCACGTAATTATTATTTTGAAAGACATAGATATACATATATATATATGTATATATATATATATATATATATATATATATATATATATATATATATGCTTTATTATTTTATAGTTATATATAGATATGAAATATTATGCAATGTCTTTTATAAACAGGACTCTGCAACTTCTCAAATAATCTGCTGAAATAATTTACTCAAATTATTGCAGAATAAGGAATTATTCAAATATAATACACAGTACTATTACATATGCACGCATACACATGCATGCGTATGTAATGGTACTGTGCAGCTATAAATACGCGTCTAGAGCATACTATCAAAAATTCTTGCGAATATAAAATTGCTTCACAAATCTAATTCGTCAGTGAACGACGCTTATTTGATGAATTCTATAATAAGATATTTCGCGTATATAATATTGTATGAACATAAACCATTATTTCGTGAGGTTGCATACCTATTATCTCTCTTATTTGTTTAGGATACGGCCTTAAGCAACGCATAGTAGATATCGCGATTCGTCCGTATATTGTAAGAACTTAGCGTTAAACGTAAACACGAGGGAATACGCTCGTGCCAACGACATACAGAATTCAGTATTGACAAACTGTAATTTATTTTCTTCACGATAATACATCACACTTCATTAGACTCGTAGTCTTGTCAGTCAAATTATGAGAAGGTCTTCTCGTAATAATAATATAGTAATAGCAAAAACGTCTTTTCGCTAACTATGAGATAAATCCTAGCTCGTAAAACCTTTGTATTCGTATGTACCTGTATTCTACGTGCATTTATATAAATATACATATACGGAAATGTCCATGCATGGCGTCTATCGAGTCGAATCTCAATGGAGCACGCTCACTGCGTGTATCGTCCCTTCGCTGTTTGCACTTTGTTAGCCGAGACGATGAGATATCGCGCGACGACCGCGCTGCCCGTACAGACAATCCCGACGATCACGCCTAACAAAAGGCCAACGAAGAACCGAATATCCTCCGTAAGTGTGCTCGCATGACTTTTCGGCTTATGAAATTTCTCGGTGTCGTCTTTCGTCCTCGCGACGTAGCCCAGCCAATAGATGAGCCTGTCAGATGGTGGGTTCAGTCTGTCGCGTATCGCCACGGAGACCTTTCGCGCGTTTTCACGATAAGCCACCGTCTCGTGGATCTCGTGGACTATCCGCGCGATCTCCACGGCCGAGGCGTGATCGTTCGCGGCCTCGATGGAGCGCGCGAAACCCAACTCGATCGCGCGAGCCGTGTTGCGAGACTCGTGAGCGTTCCTCGGCAGACATATCAGAGGCGTCCTGTGAAAGGCAGCTTCCAGGAATTCCGTATCGGTACAATGACTCAACACCACTCGGGTTCGGCTGTAACCTGTAACAATGAGGCAACAGTATTAAGGGAGAATGCCTTTACGCTATTGCACTATTATCCTCTTTCGCGCGATTATTCAATTCAATGGCGCTTTGGAGAGCACGCATTCGCGAGGCACGTATTTCACTTGTGCGCAAGTAAACGCCTAGGCTCATTGTTTTCATTTACCGTGAAATGTATTGTGCCGTGGGAAAGTGATAAAGGTCCCGCGTACTTTTAAAATTTTTAAGTTCACGTCTTTACATTACAGCATAAAATATCATGTACATTCTTTCTAATCTGATTTGAATGAATTGAAATATTTTATATTTAATTCTCATTCTTGTAAAAATATCCACACTTTTTATCACATAATTATTTACCTATGAGATCTTGTCGGTCGACGTCATCGTCAATAAAAAGATTTTCCGGTGCGGCAGCAATCGTATCGCTCTTACTCTTCCAGACGACAGCTTGACCTTCCCTACCTTGAGGCAATTTCTTTGCCAGTTCTCGAATCAACGTCTCGTAACTCTCTTCTAAAAGAACAACGACGGTGCCCGTCCTATATTCGACCAATGATTTTTGTAGGTTCTCAGGTAAGGGATGCGCGCCTCTGCAATGATGACAGCCAACCTAAGAGCAATTTCAAACCGATGAGTTACAGTTTTGGGACGTAGACTGCTGAAACATAAAAAAAATACCAAGATAAAGAATTAACGTGCATTTTACGAACCTCCACGAGTAGATCTGTTAAAGACGCAAAATCAGAACGTAACGCTGTATCGGCTCCCCAAAGCACTAGTCGAACATCCGAGTAGAGGTGCTCCAAATCGATGTTAACGTCCGGTAGATATTTGGCTGTTAATCGTAGAGCAGGAACTAGGTAATCGTTCTTAGCAGCGGAAAATATGGACCTCCCTGAGAAACTTGTTGAAAGTCTCGACCAAAATCCGCCAGTATGCACCGGCAGGGCAACTCTAGTGCATTCAAATGCATATAGTTCCTCATCCGAATTCATTATCCAGATTACCGGAATGGATCCGATGTGCTTTGCAAATGGGAGCAAGCAGCCATCGTGTCTGAAAAAATAAAAAGTATAAAACATTAATGTTAAATTAATAAGGCCTGGGTCTTTTAAATCTATTGTAATAAAATTGTGGGAACAATCTTAAGATTAATATACCTTAATACCGGAAATATAGTGAACGTGGGCTGAAACTCTCGTATTTTCTTCAATATCTCCTCATCCGCGAAGAGATTTTCACACGTCTCCAATGCACGTTTGTTGACGTGCACCGACTTATCGACGTCCAGTTGCAGCACTTGAACGTCGATCAATTTATTATAAAGATTGTTGGCAGCATACGTTGGTATTATCACTGTCGCATCAATCCCTTGATCCGACAAGGTATTAGCTAACAGCGATAGATCGTATACACTATCGAACGCAATCACCAGAGCCGATAGAGGAGGTGCCGTCAAAGTCGAGCTGCTCGCAAACCGGAATAAACAAAAGCACGCGTACAAGCCAATTAGCTTCGACATTATTATAATTGCACTTGAAATCTTCGTCGTAATTTCTATTTTGTTCGGATTTATAAAATTTGGACGAGTGGCCCCTAATATATCTGACTTAGATTATCGATTTTCTAATCGAAGAATTACTATTGCACAAAAATGGTGCACGTTTTTAGGCGATCACGTATCCCTTTCGTCAGTAAACAAACTTTTGAATTTGTTGGTAAACGAAGGCGTTGCACTCTCAGTCCGGCGTTTCACGAAGCAATCACAGAATCTAAAAGTTACAAACAAAATTAGAATGCGTGGTAAAATGCATCTAAAGGACGTTCTAACTTCCTCGAGAATATCGCGATATTCACCTCTCGTCACTCTTGACGGCCAAATCGTAGTCCGCGTGTGCACAACGACTTCCCGATCGTGGTGCGTCGAACCCTCGGATCTCAGCTTCAAACCGGAGCTGTCCGCGCGAACTGCGGCCCGAGAATTATCCCCGGTTCTAGAGATCGCGCTTCCAAACGCGCTCGGTGTCCCCAGTTAGGTCCAACGAAGATTCGAGATTTCGTGGGTTATTCCACGCGTGCCACAGACACGGCCGTCGGCGCGGCGTACGATAACTCGTACCCGTCACCCGAACGCAGAACGTCCGCGGGGCGTCCGCGTCCGCGCGCGCGGCAACCAACGCGCGTGGGACTGTGGGACGTGGGACTCCGATCCGATCCTCGGCACCTCGCCCTGCGCCCGGCGTTCCCCGACTTCCCCGTGGGTTCCACGCCGACGGGTTTGCTTTTTATTGCTGCACCGGACCGCATTAGAATGGAACCGCATTGATCCCTTCTCGCTTTCATCGAATTTCAAACATATAAAGTACAGACTATTAGATTATAATAAAAAAAAAAATAAAAAAAAAACAGATCTCATGGGTATATCCCTCATTATCGTCGCCACGTGATAATTACAGTAGCGTAGAGGGCATAGACCCCCCGCGCGTCACATACGCTACAGCACGTTACATGCGTTACAGGTTATACAAGTGCATCTGTGCCATCGGATCGGATCTCGGATCCGCTTTCAGGGTCGGCGGTGCGGTGTGCGGTCAGCGGGGCGATAACCGGGACCGTCTTCCCGCGACGCGATTGGTCGCCGCGCGCGCTTTGCCGCCGCGTCGGATTGGTCGGCGACTCGACGCGCACTTCAGACAACCGCGCGCTCGTCTATCTTCGTTTATCTTCGCGCTTCGCGCCGTGCCCTCAGTCCTTCATTCATAGCCATAGCTCCACGCAGCTCCAGCCGCTCCAGGCTCCAGTTAACCACTTTAAACCGCTAAGATAGACGGTTGGAGCAGACCCGGAGCACGGAGTACACGATGGCTACGCCTCCGAATCCCCAAGGATTGGTATACGGCGCGGCGAAGCCCACGACAGGTATACGCCGAGCGTGCTGAACGGGAACAGAAATGCAAACGTCTCTGTGGTTTCTCTAGCTCGGGGGGAGAGAAACTAGAAAGAGAGAGAGGAGAGAGACTCGCGTCCGCGGTATTTTGATGTCCGTCGGCACTTTTCCTGTTGCAAGGACTCACCGGGCTGACCTTCGGCTCTCCGAACACCATGGTACCCGGGACCGGCTTCGGCCTCGGCGGCGGAAGCGGGGTCACCGCAACGACGACGTCCATATCTACGGCAACGAGTCTGCCGAGCTTCACGAATCTCACGAGCAGCGGGACGCCCATGCCCGCGACGACGGGCCTCTCGTTCGACCCCGCGAAAGCGGCCGTGACCCCGTCCACGGGATTCCCTATCGCGACAACCGCAGCGCCAGGTTTCGCGGGTTTTGGCGCATCGAAACCCATGGCGGGTACACCAGGTACGTCCTATTTTCCGGCGCAACAAAGCATTCGCCTCTTTACGACGTAAGAATGACGTTAACGCGTACGCGTTATATCTTCGAGGAGCCACCGGCTTGACCTTTGGCACTCCAAACACCGTGGCCACTGGAACTGGGTTCGGTCTCGGTAGTACAATTGCTGCTACAACGTCCGTACCGAGCGTTCCGAGCTTTAATCTTCCTAGCGGTACGCCAGCGACATCCGCGACACCGGGACTGTCGTTTGACGCCTCGAAAACGGGCACCGCTACACCCTCGACCACTGGATTCTCCCTCGCGACTACCACCACAGGAGGATTTAGCTTCGGAACGTCAACGACCACCTCCGCTGGATTCCCTCCGAGCAAAACGACCTCCGCCGCTGTTTCGACAAGCCTAGCAGCACCGTCTACTCACGCTTCACTGGGCACCACCACCACGTGAGTAACGCTAATTACAAAATCCACGTTTAGAACGATTAGTTAATTTTTGTTCGTTGCTAACTGTAAATTCAATTATTTTTATCGCAGCGTCAGCTCCGCGACTGGCGTTCAACCAGGGGCTATTAATTTCTGCCAGCTCGAAGAATCGATCAACAAGTGGACCTTGGAGTTGGAGGAGCAAGAGAAGGTATTTGTGAATCAAGCGACGCAGGTTAATGCCTGGGACAAGTTGTTGATAACGAACGGGGAGAAGATAGTAACGCTGAATCAGGAGGTTGAAAGAGTGAAGATCGAGCAGCAGCAATTGGAGCACGAGCTGGACTACGTTGTAAGTTACACATGTATATCCGCAATTGTATAGATTGACGTCTGTGCGATTTTAGAGCACGGGAAAAATTAATTACTAAATTTCCACGTTAAATTGGAACAATAATATCTTTCAGGTTGGACAACAGAAAGAGTTGCAGGAATGTTTAGTACCATTGGAAAAGGAGCTGGCGTCTCTCTCCGTCTCGGATTCCGATCGAGATTACACCTATCGTTTGTCAGAGAATCTCGACACCCAGTTAAAACGCATGTCGGAGGATCTGAAGGAAATAATAGAGCACTTGAACGAAGCGAACCGCGCTCAGGACTCCAGCGATCCTATCGTTCAGATCGGAAAAATTCTGAACGCGCACATGAACAGTTTGCAATGGCTCGATCAACAGACGGCCCTGTTGAATCAGAAAATACAACAGATCGATCAGATGCATCAGAGTTTCAGGCAAGAGAGCGAACAGAATTTACATTTAGCTTATAATTAGTTACTCTACGTATAAATTTGTAAGGATTATTTTCGAATTGGCGTATAGCTTATTTAATAGACAAGTTCAACCTGTATGGATGCGAACGTACGAATGAGAAGCGTAAGAAATATATATATATTTTTTTTTTGCATTTAAATAACACTACATCTAAGTCTTTCTTCCCTTCGCTCACGAGGCAATGGCCGGCATGAAATAATGTATTTTAACGTGATCCCCCACGTCTAAAGTTAGTTTCACCATCTTCTCCCGCAACAAGTTGCACTTAACGCTGTCCGGATGGAGAATGTCCCAACCCAGGAACATGGCGAGTTTCTTTACGTTGACAGTCGCCGAGATATCGTTAGTCTCCCGCTCCTCGTTGCCTTCCCAAACTTGTAGCCCTTTGAAATGAGTCGACACGGTAGCGTAGTCCACCTCGATCTTTACCACCAACGTTCCGGATTTATTGGCAATCACCGTCAGCTGAGGACTCACGCTCTTCATTCTGTCCACGATGTACCGTAGGTATTTCAGCTGCGGTATCTCCAGCGATATCTGCGTGAAACAAGGTTCTACCCTTACCGAATCGATCGCGCACGATTTATAGAGCGTACATCGCTATACCTACGTCGAACTCGGGAATGTCCGGCATTTTGTGCTCCGGCCACTCTCTGCGGGGTATGAGCTTCACGGGCACGTCGTGCACGCACTGCCGCGAGTCAACGGACAGGGAGGTAAGGTCGATCTCGAACGTGAGACAGGGCTGTCGCTTGTTCGTCAATTTAATCTTCACGCTCCTCGCCGTCACCCGGAGGCTGTTCAAGCTTCTGGCGAACATGGAGGCGTCGAACTCCAGATAGATCTCGTTCTCCTGCTCGGACACGCCGTTCATAACGTACTCCGCGAAGAAGTGCTGCTGCGAGAGCACCGCCCAGAGCACGGGGATACGCTCGTCGCCGACATTGAAGCACAATTCGTCCGGCGTCAATCGCAGCACGCAGTATTTTGCCATTCGGGATATAGTATTAACGATACCTGGGGGGAAAAAAAAAAACGTTCGTATAGTTAATAAAGAGATATTCGTTATATATATATATCGATCATCGTCATATTTATCATTTCAAGAGATTCGCATTTGACATCCCCGATGAGGTTAGAAGCACGAAATTTAAATTTTACTTGTAAAATCCCGCATGGCACCCGTATCCACCATTCTACATCTGAACTTCATTTTTAATTAAGTCATTCGCTTGTATCGTTGACACCTATGTTGTCGCAATTGTCGAAGAAAATCGAGAGGATGCGAAATTGGCGCGGAAAACTCGCCGGCCGCGCGTGTCGACACTTGTCGACCACGTGACATAAATTCGTTTGTCAGATTGTCACAGCTGCCTGAGCTGCCCCTTCTGTATTTTGTTGTTTCTTTCTTTATTATATACATATTTTCATTTATGATTATGACGTATGCAAAAAAAGATTGCGACCGAGAGACTTGTATAGAAAATCAAAACAGTTGTTTAGCTCGGAAAGAGATGCAAACATGAAAATCGAGTAAAATAAAAAATGGATAAATATTTTTGTCCATTTAAATATAAAATTTAAAAATAAATTTATTAACAAATTTAATATTTCATAATAAATATAATCATTAAATTCTCAATAATTATATTTAATTAATATCGACATTAAAATTTTTTACATATAGGTATATAAAATGGATATCTAAATTATATAATAGATAAATAACAAAAATGACAAGTTTACTAACATTTGATAATTACTATAATGATAAAATTTAATAATTACATTTATAATTATTTTATCTTTTACAAAACGTTAGGGAGATCTTTTCCTTTGCTGCCGTTGATAAAGCAAAAATTCCGCTCTAGAGCATCACCGATCGTACGGCGCGGTAGAACGGCGCGGGGGGTGGGAGGAAGGAGGGGATGGAGCTGGACTACGTGACCGACGGGGCTGATCTCCGCGTCGACGTCGTCGGCGACTCCGCGGGGCAGTTAGCCTGCGCGAGGTAAACGGCTCGCGGCGTCACGGGGAGCGAGCGAGGAGCGATCTGTACCTCGTATATTCCTCGTAATTCGTAAACGCGGACGCGGGTCGCGGTCTGTCAAAAACCGCGAGAGTCGCGAGACACGCGAGCGCGAGACGCGAGATCGGTCGCGTATAGTGCGCGACGCCAGCGTCGTAGAATCTCTCGGAGCGCCGTCGATTCGCGCGGGGAGTGAGAGCGCCCGCGGAACGCCGAAACGAGGGTTTCTCTCCCCTGCCTCGGCCGAGGCGAGGCGTCGCGTCTCTCGCGGTTGTTCCGGTTTCCGGAGGGTGAGAGCGGCCATATTGTTTAAATCGCTCTCTACGCGTCCACCGCTCTCTCTCTCTCGCGCGCGCGCGCGCGCGGTTTACGTGAGACGCATCTCGGATGTTCACCCCGAGACGATGCGGCAACATGTTCCTCGGTAGAAAGAGGTGAGTGCACGTATATGTCGCCCCCTTGTATGTCGCGGCCCCCCTTTCCCTCCCTCCCCGACGAAAAGGGGTTCGCGCGTGTACGTCGAGGCTGCGTCTCAGACGCGTCTCCCCGTACCCCGTACCTCCCCCTTCTCTGCCTCCTCTGGCGTATTTAAAATTAGATAAGTCTGTACTCGGTTATTTTTCGCCGGCCCCGGGGACGGGAGAAAGGAGGGAGGTGGACGAAATTCTCCCCCCCCCCTCCCTTCCTTCGAAGGGTCGGGGGAGCCGCGCGCTCCTTCGGCTCCTCGTGTTTAAAGCGCGATATGTTTTTGGCGGGAAGCGGAAAGGAAGAGCGTGGGAGAGCGACGCCGACGCGTGGACCCGCGCGACGGGTATCTCGCGTCCCCCTCTCGCTCCGCTCACCCGCGTATCGCGAGGGGCATGCCATGGCCATGCGTGAGGATCGAGGATTCGGATTCGGAGCGCGTTGTCGAGTCGCGCCAGGCAGGCCGGAGCGAGGCCGGAGTGCGGAGTGCCCCGGTCAGCCGGGGGACGCTTCCATCAGCGTGTTTTTCTCATCTTCTCGCGTGCGTCGCCGCGCAGGTCGGCGGGAACGCGCCGATCTCGCCTCGTTATTTTAACGCGTGTCGCGAGGCGAAGACGAGAGCTCGAGAGTGACAATTGACGACAATAAACAGATCGCGCCTCGTCAAGGTGAATTCGACACTTTGCTCTCTCGTCGAAATCTCGCGGGGCCTATTATTGTTGCTCGACTGTCACCCCGATCATCGTCGTCGCGTCGTGTGCCACTTGTTTTCCGGCCGAATGAACGACGTCGTCGCTGGTCTTGGTCCTTGATCCCCGATTTTCTCAATTTTTCGGAATACGGTCGCGTCTGTCGATTTGTTCTCCTTTTTTATATTCGCGGAAGATGAGCTTTTCAGGTTTGCTTCGTGAAGCGAAATTAGGGACCGATCTTGTATCGTCGAAAGTTGTATTTATATATTTGGGTTTGACATTTGTACGTTGATACATTTTATACATCGATTTGGTACATTGTCACACGTCGAGATAATGAATTTAAGTATTTTTGCAACAATTTTTCATAAGATCAATTGTATAAAATTAAATTTGCGTTGCGTTATTGTACATCGTGTTATTCTCATGTCACTTTTGACGAA